>NC_138825.1:116335876-116935876 GCF_965183815.1 Platalea leucorodia | reverse complement strand
TAAGCAAATTCCTCCCTAGTTACATCTGTGTGGTTCAGAGAGACCTCAACTCCTTTGGTCTCAGCTCCAGAAGCCACACAGTCATGTTAACACAGCAATGCTCTCCAGTTAATATATCCTGCTTTTCAGCGTGGTAGTTAGTTTGGGCACTCTACTGCACTAATACAGCCATACAACTTCCAGACGGGAGCTGGGTTGCATCTGGCCAGCTTGGAATTTGGGGTAGAGTGCATTTGCCTGTCCGCACCATTGTAAGTAGACTCATCTTAACAGCTCTCAAGGAACTGTTTCTTCATGGTAAACTGCCAAAAAGAGGCCCTTTGCAACTGAAGCTGAAGGCTGTGCTATCTAGCACTCTGTGCCCACAAATGTTTGACAACTGCCATGTTCGTACATGTGCAAAAATGGAGCGTCCCAGGCTGGATTTGCAAGTTACATGTTGGACTTTTAAATATCTGCCCATGCATAGATATAAGCACCCTCTTACCTGGACTGGACTTTAAGAAGATCACAGTCCTTTCATCAGAAATTGGCACTTATAGCAAATTCAGCACTGGCTTGATGATACTTACTGCTCCAGTTCCTGATATTCTTCATCGTGCTGCCTTTTTCCATCCTTTTCCTCCTTGGGTTGAGCCAACACCTGTGGTCCCATATGGGCAAATTTGGCAGGTCCAGGGGATGGATAACAAGCTCTGGAATATATATTTCCAACTGTGTCATCTGGCTTAGAGGAGAACTCTGGCTTAGCTGTACTGCCAGTACTGGAACGACTCTGGAGTCGTCTCCTAGTCAAATGGTTGTAGAGCTGGCTGGCTTGCTTTGTTTTCCTGGACAGTGTATTGTCTTTTTTTTTAAATATATATATATATATATTTTATTCCCTTTTCACTGTGAGAAATGTGGTCTATATGAAACATCGGACATTAAAGCCTTGTTTTAAATTCCTTCTGCAGTCTGTGTGCTAGGTCTATTAAGATAAAGGAAAGTTTTTTTCCAGTGTCTGTGCATGTTCTCGTTGTAGCTGGGAAGGGAGTTCTAGGAACTACCTGTGTCTCTGCTTGAGAACATCCAAATCAGAGCTCTAAGAATGAGAGTAGATTTCCTTGCTTGCAAAACCACAGCTGTGGTTAACGACTGTAATGGAGATGAAGCAGCACATTTTCTTGTGAACATTAATAACTCCTGTGCACATTGTCCACATTTTGCAACCACATTTTCAAACCACTGCATGTTTTTCAGAGGACAGCTGCTCAAGGGAAGCCTCTCTTGCTACCAAATGCTGGCACTTTGTGGTAAAGGTCTGCACTTGATTTAAAGAGTAGAAATACAACAGGACTGGTGGCCCAGCTCTAGAAATATCAACAACTAAATAAATCAGCTAGCTGTTATTGATCTTGGTTTCCCCCAAAATGGTATCGGACTTCAGCATTCCTCAAGCTGAAGGGAATGAGAAGTTCATTTTTGAGTACTTGCCATAGTGCATATGTCAGTATTTGCCACTGACTTTCCCTCATCGCAGCCATCTGCAACCCTCCTGAACAAAATCACGTGCAGCATTGTGTTTAATGTTCCTGAAAGAAAAGGGAACATGTAATAATTATTTTAAAATAAACACCAAAGGGACAAGTACTGTGTTCTTTGGCTTAATTCATACATGGATGAAATCATTTTTCTAAACAGGCCTGCCAATGTCTTGTTTCAAAGTCTGAGCCTTGGAGGAGGCCGGCAATCACTGAATGAAGTGTTGGCCATCCCTCCCTCCTCCCACCGTGCTCCCCACTCCGCAGCAGCCCAGCGAGCCGCAAACCACAGCCACCACAGCACGATGTCCGTGGCTAGGAGGCATGAAATATCGGCTCAGGATAAAAATATAGCTTAGGCAATAAACGCGAGAGAGCGCCTGGGTGCTCTGCAGCAGCCGGTTCAGCTGCCCTTGTGCTGGCTGCAGACTTTGCCTCCGTTTTGATGTGGAGCAAACACACATGCTAAGCATACACCCTGGTGCATGGCCTCCCATGCGTGGCAAATGCTCCATCGCTGGCTCAAAGGCTCCAAGAACCTGTGGGGAATCAGCCTTTCCCTCAGGGAAGCCTGGGGACCTCTGGGTCCTCCCATGGGTCCCGTGCCAACCGGCTGGCCGAGGCGCTGCCCACGCTGCCCGGCACACGAACCACTGCTGGCTGCACCATCGGGGGGCTGCGCTGCAGGAAGGTGTATCTCATCGTTGTGTCTAACCTTCAGCTCCTGCCATGGGCAGCACTAGCCAACTGTGTAGATATAAAATTTGTTGTGTGTGCATTAGGTATGTGTGTCCATTCCTTCCTTCCTTCCTTCCTTCCTTCCTTCCTTCCTTCCTTCCTTCCTTCCTTCCTTCCTTCCTTCCTTCCTTCCTTCCTTCCTTCCTTCCTTCCTTCCTTTTTTCCCTCCCAGTCTGTCTCCCTTTTTGGCAGCATCTTCTGTGCACCCAGTGAGACATCCTCAAAGGCACCCAGACACCGCAGTGGCGGTGGCACGGAGAAGGGGCCCATGTTCAGCACGTAGCATACACTGTGCTGGAAATCGCACGAGTCTGCCTGGCTCTCAGCCCTCATGAGATGAGGCCATTAATGCTGAATATATGAAGATGCTGGGATGCCCATGGGTTGTTCATGGTCCTCTGAGGTCTGGCATGGTGAAGTCCAGGATAATGTCTAGCTTACATGTATTTCAAATGTATTTTTTCTTTTTTTTTTTAAAGCTGATGGGCACAGGAAGAATTGGCATTTGTGAGTGAGATTGTGTGCAGTCGCAGGAGTCCGGATGTGATGACCTCTGCAGTGTCCTGTCCAGGCCTGTGTTCCTGTGCTACCAACATTGGGGACAGAGGAACAGGGACTTGGCAAGGGTGTTTATCACTTCTTGGCAGTCACTGTCCAGTTTAATTTTTAATTACCTCCGAGGCCAATCTCAAGATATTACCAATGCCCTCAGAGGCAGTTGCATAAGCCTGCATTCAGAAATCACAGTGAAAACTCAAACTTTGCTTTGGCATTCGTTCTGAGGAACATTTTTAAACTTTAGTATAATTTAGATGAGACCCTGTAACTGACTTGTGGGGTTTTTTTATTTCGAAATCATTATTTGATTTCTCTGAAATGGCGACCATCTTGCCAAACAGAACATGGTACATACACTGTTTATTTATTGTTTGTAGGAAAATCAGTAAAGCGTTCTCCCATGCAGGGGACCCATGTAGGACTCCATAATTCCCACTTAGCAATAGATGAAAGAAATTGGCTTCACCTTGTCTGTCTGCACAAGGCTGGCTTTCCCCTATTAGCGCCATTGCTTTAGCACTGAACCAGAGTAATTCATGCTAACGAATGCTGCACAAGCACAAGGAATGTTCACAGACAAACCATCCTGCACTAGTAGACAGCACAGAGTTAGAATATAAATGCTTCAAAGACTTGCAGACATCTCAGTGAGAAGATACAAATCCAATGAGCAACATCCTGAACAGATGTCTGCTCTGTAATTGCTTGCGTGCATGTTAACACTAGCAGGTGATGATCTGACCACCGGGCTGAGCGTGCACGTATGTGTGTGGGTGTACGGGATTGTGTGTGAAAGAGGATGATTTTCTTGATGCTGACATTTTGATGTACAGTAGCGTTTGATGAAATGCATCTTTTCCCCTAAAGAGGGATCTGATCAATCACAACCAGTTGAGCTCTATCTACCTAGTCTTAGCCATGTTAGTCAGTGGCTAGGGAGGAAATTGTTACTCCCCAGCCTGAGTGAAATGAGTCATGAAAGAAGCCAAGATGCTGGCTAGAGATCCTGTGTGAGTTTGATACAATGTTCACTATGTCTTGGAAGAGCTATTTTAAGAAGAATTTGGCTGGAATCCTCGACTTTTGATTATTCTTTTTTCCTTCTCCTTGCACTTTACTGTTTCCCTGTAGCATGTTCTAAACGTTGTGTCTTGATTTATATCTGTAAATAAATTCTCCTTATTTATGAAGATGTAATGTCCCTGGGGTCCAGGAGGCCCCAGCCATTCCATGTAACTGAAAGAGACGTTACCTAAGTGGACCATGAATCAGAAGTGGGGCAGACAGGGAGAACTATTTTTACCAACCCGCTTGACTTGCGAGGAGGTCTGCCCAAAAGGCAAGTGGGGGCAGTCGGTTGGGGGGACTGGGAAGGTGCTAGGAATTATACCCTGGGGTATCATTTCTGAGCGTTACAAGGTGCTTGGGCTGTGCTGAATTATGGAGCAGGGGAAGGAAGCAGGAGAGACAGTGGGAAAGCTTTTTGTGTGCTATCTAAGCAATAGCCAGGGCATTCTTGACAGAGGAAGAAAGGTAGAAACTGGTGGCAGCTGCTAAAATGAATAAGTTTTACTTTTTGTTGCTTGCTTGCCAGCAGCAACCTGATTGATAGAAAATGTGTAGCAGCTTAAGTTAGGTTGGCCACGGTGGAATTACAATGCAGCTTTTCTCTGAAAAGCGTCTGCTCGTCAGCTTCACTTCCATTCTTCCACTGCCCCTCTGATGCCATGAAATAAAGCTTAGTGTTAATGATGCCACTTCTGGCTAGTGTCCAAGGAGACCTCACCTTTTCAGTCCTTATGTCTGGGTGGGAAGCTTATAGAAGATTTCTGCTTCTCTTGGGAGAAAAAGTCATCCCACCTTTTTCTGGACAGGTTCTGGTTGGAGAGGTGTGTTGCAATCTGCAGCAACTCCAGGTTGTGAGGAGTGCAAGTATCTGTAACCTGACCTTTCTCTTTATTTATGACCTTTTTTGGTAGGGTAGAAACCTTGTCCTAACATGAGTATAATTTCCATTGTCTTCACTGGGAGATTTCACAGGCTAGGGATCAAAAGTCTTTTCTTGCTTATTTGTTTTTTTTTTTTTTTTTTTAAATTGGGGTTTATTTTTCAGGAATTTGTTTTACTCATTTATCTTGGTAATAATACTCTGCTAGCTCTTCTCAGTGAACTGAAGATGAAGAATGGCTTTAACTACTTCTACAGATAGTTTTCAGAGCGTGTTGTTGTTGGTATGGTCCTGAACTATGGTTAGAATAGTAACTGTCTTGGAAATGCCATCTTCTCACTCAAAATATCTGCTCTGGGTTGTTTTTGAGTCTAAGTTATTACTGTCAGTGATTGCTAAAGAGAATGTGTTTATTTTAGTGAACTAACAGATGTTCTACTAGCATGTTCTGTTTGAAAACATTTTCATTGACATTTTCCTTAAAAGGCTCTAATTTCTGGGGAGGATTGGGTCTTCCATATGAAAAATGCAAAGATTTGAGTAGAACCAGGAAATATTGCAGGTGAAAAACATCATTAGAAAATGCCATTTCAGGCCACCCTCATGTCGTCACTTTCTCATATGGGCCTGACCCCCATCTCCATGTCCTGCTGTAGCCCCAGAGTTCCCACCTCGCACTGCTTCCCTTTGCCATGGGAGAACATCACTGTGTGTTGGGAGATGCAATCCAATCAACTATTACCATGAAGTAAGCAGCATAACTTTTCAAAATTAAAATATTTGTTTATAATTTTTTTTTCCCCAAAAAGGCAACACTTTTGCAAAAAGGGGGAAAAACACTGGCATAGGTAGGAGTCTGACTGAATTCCTTGACATGTCACTTCAACACACTTATCAGCTTAGTAATGATGACAATGTCTTATTACTAGTAGTGAGGTAAGTGGCAGAAAGCAGCCAATATGGTTATCAACTCCCTTGAGGAGTTTGGAAAGTGACAAAGAAGAAAAATCATCTTTCGTCTTGCACATAGACCAAATATGATATGTAATCACAGAAAAAAGAGCACACAACAAGCCAGTCTTTGTCAGCTGTCTAATTATAGCTACAGCCAACTAAATAGCCAGCAACATGCAGTCCTCATTAAATATGCTGTGCACAGAAATTATTGTTATGGTCCAGAGAAGCTGGTATAGTGAGGGGCTAGACAGAAGTCATGCAGGGGAAAAATGATTTGAGGAGAGGAACCACTCTGTGGTCCCCCATCTTTGGGGACTGAGGAACTGAAACTAATAGTAGCAGGACCTGTCTTTTTCTTTAGCAGTTCAGTTTGTGAGTCACCCAGGGATGCTAAGGATGAGTATTCAGCCACTCTCTGTGACACTTTTGAAGTGCTTTCCTGCTGAAAACTTCACTTCCCACCTTTTTATGATCATGTTTTCCCTTGCTTTGGCCTCTTTTATGTTGTTTTGTTCACTGTAGGAGATGGGGCTGCCACTCTTGTCAAAACACATGAATAAATGAATAAACCTTCCAGACATTTAATACAAAAGAATGCTGGTTGCATGTGGGCAGCCGTGATCAGAGTAACAGCTCTGAAAACAGCAGGTAAACGCATGATAAAACTGGCTACAATGGCTGGGAGGTGTCCAGGTGGCAATATTAGTAGCAGGACTCAGAGAGCCTTTGAAAACGCCTTGAAATCCAAAGTAGAGAACATTTTCATAGGTATCTTTGAAGCATACTAACAGTACATTTGCTTTTCCTTCTTTCCACGTGTCTGTTCTCTCTTAGGATTCTCCTGTGGAGAAAATCCCTTCCTGAACTCTTGCTGTAGTCATCTGTCTTCTGCTTCACTTCTGATCATATGCAAACCAGACCCTCAAGCTCTATTAATGGTTTGATACAGTAGCAATAGCTGAATGATACGGGAATAGATCAGATCAGCATTTTTCTCCTGAAACAGTTCTCTAGGGAATCATGAGTTTAAAAAATAATGAAAACTTCTGGAGAAAAAAACATCCCATGTTTTCCTTGGGCTTGGGGATGTTTAAAGGCAACCTGAAAAATCCCCTGAATTTTTCTACAAAATGCAAATGATTGTTTGCAGGCAGCTGCCGCCAGGACGGAGAGCTCTTGCTGCGTAGCCGGGAGCAGGCAGCACGGGGAGGCTGCTGTCAAGCGGAGAAGGGAAACGAGCTCCTCTCTGCTCCTGCCTCCCGCACCTCCACCTCCCGCCCGGCTCTGCTGGGGCAACAGTGAGGAGTGAAGGGAAGGGCTCCATCCGCTCTCATCTTTACTTTTTCATTAGGAGCATGACAACCATTGCTTCTAGATTCAAACGCTTTCAGCTTTAAATTGGTGGATTCTAACCTCCCAAATATGCAGAGGGGTAGTATATATAAGCCCGTCACTCAGAGCTAGAGGGTATCCACAGGAGCCTTTGGGTCTAGGAAGACATGGATGCACAAAATGCAAGACATATTACTGATGATTTGCTTCTTTTTATTCTCAAGGACCAATGTGAAGGAGTTTAAGGGCTGAATTAATTCTTAGCTGTGCACTGAAGTCGACAGAGTTAGACCAGGACTGTGTTTGGCAGTATTTCCATATCCTGCAATTCAACATGGAATATGTAATCATCTGACAGAGGGTTCAGTATGTTTAGTTGTATAACTGCTAGAACAGATAAAGGATCAGCCAGGCAAACAGTGAAATATGAAAACGGTTCTCGTAAAAACATCCCAGCCTTGGGGCATGCATCTGCCAAGACTACTCCGTGGTGACATGAATGGACATAGCATTTAACTACTCTCCAAGAGGAGAGAGGATTACAAGGAGGTGGGGAAAGCAGAAGAAGCCAGAGCAACCCTGCCAACAATAGCAGGTTGCAATACTTAATCTCAGTGCTTGTGCCAAAATGCTTCGAAGCTGCTGTTGTTTTTATGAGGAAAAATGCAGAAAAGACTAATCTGTGTATTTATGTCTGTCTGGAAATGTTATAAGTGCCGTGTGGTCATTCTGATTCCAGAACCAATGGGGTCGGTATTCCCAGGATGGGGAGACTTGGACAGGGTGCCAGAACTCAGTGGCTACACGTGGGACCAAACGCAGAGAGAGTGAGTAAATGGAGGGATTCAGTAAAATGGGAGACAAACCAAGAACTCTACCCACATTTCCAAATATTTGGTCTCATGTCTTTCTGTTGACAGTGATAGCAGAAGTTGTAAATACAGTGCTGATTTTTTGTGGGCACTAGGATCTGTATACAGATCACAGGCACATCGCATAGGTTGAAGAGGCTGTTTCAGCTCAGTGCTACAAATCTTTTGCCCTTGAGAAGTTCTAGAGCATCATCTTCAGCCCTTTCATAACAAGCTTCCCTATTATGCAATTAATTTGCTCATTTGTTTTCTGGTATGACTGTAACTGATAGTGTTATTTTGCGGGAGTTTATGCTGGTGAGGTATGCTAGAGCAAGCATCCTGTGTGCCATAAGCTTTAATGAACACACAGAACAAGTTCAATAAAGGGGCAGTGGTAGCATGAGCTTCCTTTCATGCCAATATTCTCCCGTGTTTGGCAGTATACCACAAGGGACTGTGGCTTATTATCTACTCTTCTTTCTGTTCCCAACTACAAGAGAGCATTTATTGAAAAAATATAATGGATTTTTAATGGTGGCTACTGTGGTTTGGTCTTTGGTCTCATGCCTTTCTTTTGACAGTGACAGCAGAAGTCATAAATACAGTGCTGATTTTTTGTGGGCACTAGGATCTGTACACAGATCACAGGCACATCGCATAGGTTATCAAGCAGTATTGGTATAGGGCAGGCTTAGTATGACAGATATCTGCATCCTGTTCCTGTTTCTTATCTACTGCCGTGACCGCGGGATGCTGGGGGAGTGGGTGCTTTGGTGTCAGGTTATGTCACTGGCGGCAGAGCAAGAGGGAAGCAGGTTTTCAGCTGGCTGTTTGAAAGATCTGCAGGAGAAGTGGATTTGGATTCATCAGGACATGCATTCCCTGAGGAGGGTGGAGGAATAACACAGATGATTTCCTGCTACTTCATACTACTCTTTGGTTACACAAAACCATAATACACTGATCTGTCTTTCCTATCTGATGCTGCCATGGTAGTCTCCATGCTGTCTAAGGGTTTGTTTGATAATGTGTCTCTGGTGGTTTGTACAGTTTTGCTTTAATCCAGCTAAAGCTTAGCTCTGTTTGACTGGTAAAAGACAGTGACATGTAGGAGTAAGGCTTCCTTGGCTTTCTTTGTTGGGTAGGACGGATATTTGGCAGCTGAGTTTCCCAGGGACCTAGGGATTAAAGTGAACCTTGAGTTTCTCTCTTACTTGAAAGTCTCTGTCACTCCAAACTTGACATTTTTCTTCTATGTAAGCTATAAACCACTGCAGGGGAGAAACATTTTCCAGATGACAGTGCTCCATAAATGGTGTTGCAGGATGTCGGTTATCTGTGATGAGAGTCACACATCTCCACAATACTCATGTGATCTCTTTTGACAATGAAATGTCATTTCCGAGAGAAATGAAAATATGTGCGGACAGGTAAGAAGGTGAAAATTGACATGATCCTTGTCTAAAACAGATTTTTTTGAGCTTCAAGAAAGATTTCTTGGTGAACTGGGCTAAATCTGGGTGAACCTAAGCCTTCAATGCTTTGCTTTCATTAGATGCATCTGTAAAAGCTTTGATCTCTTAATGGCTCTATATCTGTTAATGTTCCTGCAAATTTTTAAGGAATGGGAAGAGCATTTCCACCGTAGTAGTGTCATATTTTGATGTTCACTCAAGATCGTGACCTTCCAGATCCAAATCTGATTGTTTGATATGACTGTCTTACACAGCAAAAAGGAGATTATGGAAGTGCCCTGTGCTAACAGGAGTTTCAGCTGAGGTGGAAGACCGAATCACTTCCTTTGGAAAAGGAGTAGATAACAAGGAAAATGAATGTTCATCAATGTAGGTGCTTCAAATACACATTCCCACATGTTTTGCTGTAATTTGCCTTGATGATTCTGTGGAAGCCATTTTTTTTCTCATGTTATCTGGGATCAAATCTCTCAAAGGTACAGGATGCTGTGGAGAAGGACAAACTGTCCTTCAGATGAAAAAAAACAGACCAAGTAACAAATAAATAAACCTTGCACTTGTGTAGTCAGATGCTGATATTGCATAGCTAAAGCTGTAATATCATATGAAGTTTATCAGAGGGGTTGGAACGCTTACACTGGTCTCCTTGCCAAATTTCTCCTGGGCAAATTACTATCCATCTTCTTAAATCCTCATGGCAGTTTCTTCTGGAGAAAGAAAAAAGCTTTGCCATGTGCTGAGGCCCTGGACTGCACTTAGGTCTGGGCTCATCCCCATCTCTGTGCGTGCTCCCTGTCTGAGAAAGGCAGCGCTTGCATGCTCTGTGGGTCAGTTGTCCACCTGGCTGATAACTTTGGATGGGTGATCAGGGAATAAATTATGGAGAGGCTGAAAGGCTGTCTGGCGAGGTGGGCCTTAGCAGATGAAAGTCTTCCTCATCCCCTGTTCTAGACACCTGCGTGCTGCTACCGTAACAGCTCCAACCCTCACTTTTATTTTTCCTCAGAGGCAGTTGCATTTCACTACTATTATAGATGGGTGAAATGACTCTTGCAAGCATGTAGCACAAATGCGTTGTATGAGTGCCATAGTACATGGAAGAAATGTGAGTCATAAATCATCATTAACATCTGTTGGAAAATGTATCTATGCCCCAGCAGTTGTAGGTTACTCTGTCAGAGCACTTGACACAAGACCCATGATTGGTGTTGTTTGGGACACAAGTCCGTAAAGATTGAGACTGCTAATGGCTGCTTTAACAGGCATGTCAGTTTTGGCTTAATGAATTTGTTAATATCAAGCAACTTTCTTCCTCCAAACAATGGTGTTGGTAATTCACAAGCTGTTATTCTTGGAGCCCCACTTTAACAAAAGCCAGCCCCTCTGTCTGAATGTTGCTGCTTTCATATTTTATTGCAGAAATTACACAAAAATATTTGGCTTGTCTAATGAGGGCTTGACGATATAGTATATATTGCTGAAAATGTGTCATCGCATTATTCCTACAAAAATAAACTTTTGCGTTTTTTTTCCTTGTCCGTTGGCATTTTGCTAGTTCAAACTGGGGAATACGGGATGTCTATGTAACTTGTCTAATAATACAAAACAAATGATATGGGTGTAATGCTGGCATTATCAGGGCTACATAGATTGTTCCTTTGCACTTACGCTTGTTTTCCTCCCTCTTTAGATCTATAGGTTTAGATTCGCAAACAACATTAGACTGTGCTGTTGGCATCTCTAGTTTCAGAGGCTTTAGGAACACAGGGTTTGACCTCCCTGAATATCCTTATTAATCCATGTTCTTACATGTGCTAGATCATGCAATTTGTTTTGCAAAGAGGCCTTTAGGGCCAGGAAAGCTTATTGTGGTTGTCTAATCTGACCTATTTCATTACAGAGGTCACTGAAGAGCCCCCACAGGATTTCCTGCAGCTGGGAGAGAGAGTACTTGAAGAAAGTTTTCCGTCATGGTCAGAGATGGCTGAAGGCTTTTTGGCAGTGTAGGCAAAATTTCATTTTGGGGCAGCAGCAGAATGGATTGTGAGAGGAGGAGGGCTGGAAGGGGCCAGGGGATTTCAGGAGATGGGGGTGAGGATGCTGGGACAGGTCAGGAGGACTCCAGTAGGCATGTGTGAGATCAGCGAGCTTTTGGAGACCACGAGTATCAAACAGGCTTAGGGAAAATCACAGAGGACTGCAGAGAAGATACAGAGGTGATTAAGGTTAAGTTTTGGCAGGTGTATGATTCAGGAGGAGGTCACAGGGCCAGGTGGTTTGAGGTAGAAGCTTTTCAGGTAGGAGATGGAGAAGAAAGGCCATGGTTTCCAGAGAGGAGATGGAAGTGATGAATCTTTTGGGAGAGGTTTGAGTGGGGAGCAGGAGGGATTTGAGAGACATGGGAAGTCTGAAGGGACTGTTTTTGAGATAGGGATCCCGCCGCTTCCCCCTCACCCTGTACAACCCCTTCCCCTCTGGACTTTCCTTACAGCTCCCCCACTTTGGTAGGGGTGAGAGCCTCACAGCCCCAGCTGTGCTTCACACAGCAGCTGCCCCCCCTAAGTGAGAAACACACCCCTATTTGTATAGTTCCTGTTTGTCTTACTGTGCCTAGGGGACTAAAGCAAATGGATGGGGAGGGGGCTGCAGGCAGGCACAGGGCAGGAGGGGAGACCTGGGGAGTGGTCCTTTCTGCTTCTGCTGGGAGCATCAGGATGGGTCATGAGCTGCTTCCCACTCCAGGTCTGCTCCCACCACCAGTCCTGATCCTTCCCTTGGGGCAGGAACAAGGCATTACCTCGGCATCCAGCTGAGCTGTGCTGTGGCTTAGAAGGACCTCCCCTCTTTCCTGGCACTGCAGGAGAAAGGCAGCTTGTGGATCCCCCCTTCCCACTGCTCGGCGCTCAGCCCTGCTCATCTGTGGCTATGATTTGGCTCTGATCTTAAATAAAAGCCACAAAACTGGTGGAGAGTCTATCAAGGCTCTTGGTAAGTCATTTCAATGAGTGTTGTGAAAAATGTACACCACTTTACTAGTTTGAATCTATTTACCGTCACAAGTGTGGGAGAAAAAGAAATGGAGCAGAAGAAAAGTGCAAGTTTTGGCAAGGCTGGTCGACTGCTGGAAAAATGGATGGCAAAAAGGGCTTTTCTCTAGACACAAAGTTAGAAACACAGGGCAGAAGAAAAGAGAAAAAGCTGACATGAATTGGATTAGGCAGCTAACGAAGGATTGAAGCAATATATTATATTGCTACTGTGGAGGAAAATGAATACCTTCCTCCCAGGGAAGAGAGATGAGGAAAGAAGTGGATATTTGTTCAGTGTAGAGTGCAAAAAGCTGATGGTTGTTCTGTCGGAAAACAGGATCATTGGCTCTGTGAGGGTGAAAGTGTGGAATAGTTAAGACTTTCAAACCTGGACTGAAGATTTATAAACTGTTCTTGTAAAAAGAAAGGAGAATTTTACTTTGATAAACAGAATTTGTCAAATATCATATCTTTTGTGTCCAGTTTGGTATTCCCCCTCCAACACTGGCCCAGACCTGATTTTTCAGAGCAAGTCAGTGTGTTTTGTGTAACACGCACAGGGAGTAGCTCAGTCTTGTGGAGGGGAGTCAGGCCACACACGGACACCTAAGTCCAATTTTGTTTGCTGACAACCTCTAATACAAATCATTGGCTGTGTACTCTTTTCTTTTTTACTAGCCATGCTGCCTGACATGTGACTGGAAGCAAAGTTAGTGCATTGAGGGCTTTCCGAAAGATTGTTCATTTCATGACACAGAGCAAACCCCACAGAATAAGGGGACAAGAAGAGACCGTAAAGCTAAACAATACAATTGCTTGTTGGATGCTGGACTGAGCAAGCCAGAGCAAAGTGGTATAACCTAAGAAGTATAGGAGAACAGAATAGGATGCCCCTGTGTCTGCTTACCTGGTTTATTACTAGCAGAAAAATACAAAGATGTCATTTTCTAAATGGAAATGAAAATCAAAATGGCTTTTTTTTCAGAACTGATCCGGGTCCTGGGAAAATATTTGCACAGCTCCATCTCTCAGGAAAACTGCTGCTGGTGGCAGTGTTTCCTTCAGCGACTGAAGGAAAGGGCGTTGTGGAGTAATCAGGTTGTCCCAGGTAAGGAGCAGGGGTCCGGCCAGCTGTTTTGGGTATGCTGTGGGGCCAGTACACATCTGGATGCACTAGGTGGCAGGGTCTGCCTGTGACAGTGAAACACGCTGTGGGGATGGTGTTTGCATGGGACAGAGAAGCAGGTGGAGAGCATATTTCCTCAGAGATGCCAAAAACGAGTCCAAAAGATCTGTATCTAAAGATGGTATGCAATTCATTATCAAATGCAAAACAGCCCTCTCCGGCATAGTTCAGTGATGAGCAAGAGACTTACATTTAGTTGATTCATTTAGTTGATTGAGAAGGAAAAAGGGGAGTTGTGCTATCAAAATGTCTATGAGCCTTGTCTTCAGGTAGAAAGGGAACAACATGGGTAACAGCTTAGTGACTTCTTCCTCTGTCCTTTTGATATTCAATAAATTTAAAACTGAATTGCTTGTTAAGTCTTGGTCAGACAGAGATTGATGTTTGCTCTAATATCCTGCACTTGGCCTGACAGAAACAGCAATTAATTCTGGTTTGGAAACTGTGCTCAAGAACAGCAAACTGCAGGTGTGTGCAAAGGGAGGGTCTGCTGGCTGGTGGGGACAGGACCCGAGGTTTCCTCTGCTGGAAGCCTGACATTTTATGAGGAGCCTTGATCCAGGGGAGGGCTTTTTGTGAAGAGAAGGTCAGTAGAGATGCCAGTGGCAGCTATGAGAGACATGAGTAAAAGGAGAAATCATATCCCTGCTTCTGCAGAGGGGGATATTGAGATTATGTGATTTGCCCAGAACTACATGGAAAGTTAATAGCAGGGCCAGGACTGGTGCCAAATGAGCTCCCTGGAGCCCTGAGCTCCAATGGTCCAACCAGGTCTGGCGTGAAAGCAGGTATAAGCTGCTTTCTGAGGTATGGGCCAAAGACGTTGACGCTGACTAACAAAAAGAAGATTAAACTTGGGAATAGCAATAAATCTGACCACAGTATTTGAATGTGCTCACCCTGAAAGTGTACTTTGGTGAGGAGACAGCTCCCATTTTTCTCCACCGTAAAGCACTGTGGTTTTCAGCTTCCTCTCTACAGATTGCAACAGGTCACATATTAGGTATATGTTTTCTATACGAGATCCATATCTCTGCTGGGAAAGTTTTAGGGATCTCCAAGTCAAAAAAACTTGAAAACCACCAGTGTGGTTGTAGACTGCTCCCTTTGTACTTCAGAGGCATAAGTATAAAAGACAGGCTGAAACCAAAATGGGAATCTTCATCCTCTATGCCTGTGAGGGACTCTGAAAGGTCTCTTTTTTTGTAAATTGAACAGACTAACAGCATAAATCCAACCTGGCGTTTTTAATTTTAGGCAATGACTAAATGTACTTTAGGTCATGACTTCATGTGGACTTCAGTTGTTTTGGCTCTTCCCTGACAAGCAAATAGTTAAAATAAAAACATTGGCAGGTGGTGGACAAGACTCAGACACACTGTCCCTTTATGTATTTTTTCTGAAGAATCTATCTATGAAAAGGCAATGTTGCTTTTTCCCACTGCTAAATTTGCAGAGTATGCTTTCTGTTTCATGTAGGCTGCAGTGCAAATTGGCTCGTTCTTTCCCATAGCAGCCTCTGGTCTATTGGTCTTGTTGCACATAATTAATTTTGTCTGTCATCATCTGATCCCTCTTCCCACATCACTTGCTGCTTATACCACTGAAATTACAGCCATTGTTTAATTTCTTCTGATCTACAAAATATTGAGAGAAAGTATCATTTTCCATTCAAGATCCGTCCTGACCAAAACCTATGTTTGATTTGATATACTTGGACTGACAAATAAAACCACAGGTAAGAAAAATAAACCTACGGATACTTTGCCAGGTAAGCAAAGGAGGACAGTAAAGCTGCCCTGTTCCCTGCTTTCCTCTTCTTGTAAATGGAAAGGAAACTTTCAGAAGGCTATAATTCAGTGGAAGCACCTTATGGCATATAGTCAACGGGGGCAACGTTCATTGCCCTGCCTATATTTTAGGACCATAGAAAGGGACTATCAAAGAGAGAGACCTCAGCTTCCCGAGATGATGTGGAGCCAGCTGTAGTGTTTGCTTTTGCAGCCCCTGCTGCATT
The DNA here is from genome assembly GCF_965183815.1 of Platalea leucorodia. Taxonomy (NCBI): domain Eukaryota; kingdom Metazoa; phylum Chordata; class Aves; order Pelecaniformes; family Threskiornithidae; genus Platalea; species Platalea leucorodia. The sequence goes on along the minus strand of NC_138825.1, from coordinate 116,920,259 downwards.
CCTGATTGTCCTCAGATTGTGCAGTGAGAGCTCGGGGTTGCTGCTTCCTCCTGAAGTCTGTCTCCCTGCACAGTGGCTCCAGCGTACGCCAAGGGCCTGACGGGCTGTACACAGGGATCATGCAGGTCCGTCAGGTCATGCCCTGGGTGCTGAGTGCTTCCAGTACAGTGAGCTTTTACTGCTTGGAGTCCATAAATATGCCTTCATAAAAATTGGCATAAAATTTGGGCAACCTTCCAAAGTAAGGGCAAAGCAAATCCTCCCAAGCTGAAGAGCTGCATTTCAGCTGTGTGTGTCCACTTGTGCATTAACCCTACACCTCTGGCTTTTTCACTGCTTCACTAGATTCTCCTTTCATCGCCAATTATCTGCTCTTTCCTCTCTGCTTACCCCAATTAGTCATGCCTCCTTTTCTTCTATTGGCTGATTCCACTTCCCCCACCTCCCCTTGCCCATGTTTTTTCATCCCATCTTTCCTCTGATGGCTTACCAAGATCCTTTGCCAGTTAGAGTGCTCTCTTCATTAGCAACACCCAACACTCATCTTGCCTCCTTCCAGCAGACAAGCCAGGAAGAGGCCAAGGCAAGATCAGGAATGGCAATCCAAGTGCACCAGCAAAACGCACAAAACTAGCACATATGAATCAGTAAACAGTTTTGCCACCAAACTCTGGCCCCAGGAATGAGAGAGCACTGGTAATCATGGGAGACAGAGTGTTTTTGGCAGTGTAGGGGAATGAGATCTCGTCAAGGCTTTCCAGGTGCTTGCAACATATGGTTCTATTTCCAAGGGCTCTGTGAAGAGAAGACAGAGAGGAGGGAACATGGACAGCCTACGGTGACGCATGTCGGTCTACAGGGGGACAAGCATGATTTTCTAGCCCAGGTTTGCAGTGGCCTGTCTATCCATTCAAGGAGCAGTCTGCTGCCCTAAGAGTAGCCTGAGCTGGTATCCAAATACAGCGGGTGGACTTTCCTTTTGTAAATGCTTATTTGTTTCCAACAATGGCTCCACCAGACACCAGTCAGCCTTGACCAGGCTGGGTTCACTCAGCAAGTACCTCAACTCGATCACTTGTTTTTGGATTGTCTGAAAGAAAAAAAAAAAGAGAGAGAAAGAAATCCCAGGAAAAGTGAACATTTCTGAGAATGATGGTTGTTTGCTATTTCGCTTCAATTTTATATGAACTATTTGGGTTGGCTACAGCGGAGCTGCCAGGTGGCTAAACATGCCGAGTGAGTGTGGTCAGTGCTTGGGACACGCACTGTGCTCAAGGCATCCAAAAAATTACTCCTGACCTTCATTTAGTCTGCCAATCACTGCAGGCTGCCTTTACATCACATTTTTCACTAGCCAGTAACAGATTCATAGAAGTTAGGGATGGAAAAGACCTGTTAGGTCACGCAGTCCGTTTCCCCCCCTCCCTTCCCTCCGCTCCCTGAAGGTCAGCCCAGGGCTGTTCCCTACAGTGTATTTTCTAGTGCTTTGTCCAGTCTTATTTGAAATGACTCAAGTGGTGGGGCTGCCAGCAGTTCCCTCTGGGAGCCTATTCCACAGTCTAATGGGCTTCATTGTTAATTTTTTCCTGATTCCTAGCCTAAAATATCCCTTTGCTAGTTTTGTCCCATTACCCACTTGCACCACCCTCAACAGTTCCTCTCCTTCCTCCTTACTACCAGCACTAGCACTCCACACCACTAAAGCACCAGTTAGCTGAGAATTCAAAAGCCTTTTGCAAAAAGTAGACATTATTGCTTCCTTTATAGCCATTGCAAAAAGAAGAAGTTAAGGAGCTGGGAAAGTGAGTGATGACTAGAACCAGACACAAAACTCACATCTCCTAGCTCATTTCATGGCCTTTGTGGATAAAAGCCTGTTCTCACCTCTCCAGTCAAATTTATACACAGGGAGTTGAAAACGAGCAGAGGAGGAGGGCGGATCTGAGGTTTTGATACTGATCACAGCAATCCCTTGACACTTCAGTTTATTGAAGTGGTGACTGGGAAGAAGGCTCAGAGTCTTTTTCTACTCCATCATCTTCTCCAAAAAGATTTCTTATTCCTGTTTGGACTTAGCAATATCCAGGGCATTTGTTTTGAATGGGATGAGGCAGGTTGCCAGTATATTCTGACTAGATAACGTCCCAAACCAAATTTCTGGATGTAAACAGATACCATAGTAGACTGACTCCAGCTCCAAGCTTCACAGCTGGGCCTTGTCTCTAATGATACATTGAACCAAAATCACAGCTCCAAACAGGCACAGTATCAGATAGGGATTTTGAGCCTTGAGCCTCTGTCTGATCAAAGAAGAGATGCTTTCTCAAATACCCTTCATCAAGTGTTCTCAAAATTACTCTGACCTATTAGACCAGGTCTTATTGCCTGGGAGACCTTTGCAAAGGTGCTTACTGAGTTAAGTTGAACAGTAAAACAGTGATAATGTGGTCCTAGCTTTATAGTAGTTCTCGTATTAATGCTCTTTGAAGCAATCTGACATGGCGTGAGCCCAACCTGCAAGGTCCCTTGAGGACTGGGCCCTCAGAAACTAGAGATGGAAGAGACCTACAGAATTAGCTCATCCTGTTCATTCCCCCGCCAATACAAGTCTGTTCCCCACGGTACATTTTCCAGTGCTGTGTCCAGACTGATCTTATTTTTAAATGATTCATATGATAGGGTTTCCTCCAGTTCTATTGGTGACTGGATGGTTGCCAGAACAATTTTTTTTTTTTCCCCATACTTTGACTTTGTGTCTTTGGATTCATCCAGAATTTTGAGGTCTGCAATTTGTACTGAGAATTAACTGGCAGTAAAGTGAGTAACTGCAGAGAAAACTTTAAGGACTTTATCCTGGTTTCTTGAAACAAACAAATCCCTGACAGAAGCCAAGAAGAGTGTTGTTTCAGTGAGACTGGGCTGTCAGTGAAATTTGCTTGTGAAGGACAGATGTGGGTTGGTTTGAAAACACCTATCCAAGCCTTTGCACTGACATCAGTGGTAACGCTGAGGTTTATATCCTAGCTGTTGAACTCTCATGGCTGGTGACTGGGATTGCTTTCTTCTTTGAATTTACACTGACAGTCTGAATTTCAGGGGAGTACATTGGGCCTATAGCCAGACAGTGTTGGCCAAGGAGTGTGGAAGGAGGGGGCTGCCCAGGTGCATCTCTGTGAGCGTGGCTGCTTGCTTTGCCATCTCATGTCCTAAACACTTCAGTTACTTACTGCCACACGCTGTTCACCCTCCCGTGTCACTTCCCACTTCGTGCACACTGTTTGGAGTCCTTGGACATGGATGTCCATATCCTCAGGATCTCATCTTTCATGAAGAATAAATTACCACCTTGAAAAACAGTTGGGAAGAGTAGTGTGGCCAAATTTTCTGAGGCCTTCAGTGCTCATCTGTGGGCAGCCACTTCCTCAAAAGAACAAAAGCTCAGCAAGCATTACTCACTGCAGCCCAGGAAAGAGCTGAAACTAGTAGCAAGACTCCCACTATCAAAGGGCCAAGATTTCACCCCTTGTACTTTCTCCTCCTTTCAAAAACCCTTTCTCTGCTGCCTCCCCACAACTTTTTCTTCTCCCTTTCAGGGATGCTTCATTTTGTGGGTGGGATGTGGGCTCTGCCTTCAGGGAGTGCTGCATATATAGCTGCACCTAGGGGTAGGTAATGCTTAAAGCCAATGCTGACAACAAGAGCCTGGTCTGCAACTTCAGTCACTTCTGCAGTATAGCCTGCAGGCTGATGGATCCGCTGCAATGGACACCTATTGGAAAATATGAGGGATTTGGAAATAGTGCAGAAAAGACCAGAGAAGGTCTTTTCTTACCCATGAGGCTAAGAAAGAAGAGGACAGAGCTCGGAGCCACCTCTTCAGGAAGCCCAGTTGTCCCAGAGTCCGTTGGAGCTCGCCTGCCCTCATCTATCACAGGAGCCATGACCATCCCCTGCAGCGTGGAGTTACCTCTGGAGGTAGGACTTGTTCCTCCACCTCTTCACACTGGACCCTGAAAATACTGCACCCAGACCTGTTTCCTCCTGGCCAATTAGAGATTTATCTTAAATCGCCAGACATCACACATTACTGAAGGACAAACTGTGCTCTGGTATGATTAACCTTAGAAAAAGAGCTAGGTTTTCACCAGCATTGTTATTTACTTTTACTTAAAGGAGTGGCAAAACTTAATTTCTTCTTCTTTCTGCTAGCCAACTGCAATAGTCTTATCTAATGAGATCTAACAGCACTTTGTCTTCCTGCATGTTCGCTCAGAGATGTCTACATGTGGTTCTCATTCTTTTTTTTCCTGTGGGTTTTTCTTGGAGCCTGGAACAATTTGTCTATCACTCTTAGACTGGCACTGACTACAGGAACAAAAAGTGGGATCCAAATTGGTTTGGAGGGATGATGGTGGAGTGACTTCTAACAGGTGACAGTTGTGTGCACTGCACTGTGCTACATGACCTGCGTGCTTTTTTTTGTTTCACTTGCATAGCTAAAATGTGTGACCTTAAGATAGGAAGCTGCTGTCCTAGAAAATTCTTGCCACTCTTCAGTTAAAAAGGCTTTTGTTACGTAGAGGAAAAGGTCATGAGGCAGCCTGTATTGTTTAGTAGGAGTAAAATTATGATTATAAACACCCTGGTCTGGAAATATACTGTGCTGTCACTGACAATCTGTAGAATAAAAGTGTTATTCCTTCAGCAGTGACTGAAATGAAAGAGTAAATAATGTGAATTCTGACACAAATTAGTCACAGCAAGATAATTAGAAATCAAAGTTAGAAATTGGCATGGAGGACTTTAGTCCAGTTCTTTCCATACTGCAGGTGACTCCAGATACTTTCAACCTGCAGTATATTTCGTAACAACCTGACGCAGTGAATGCATTTGATGCCAGTGCCTGCAAGGGTAGCCTCTGGTTAGCACCAAGTGATGTGGTCATCCACATGGTGTGGGATACAACTTCAAATCTCCTTCCTGCTCTCCAGGAAACCCACTGCTCCATCAATAGTGGTAAGATATCACAGCTAAGATCTGCATATTCAGATTATTTAGCTTTTCCACGCGTAGGAAACAAATCACATTTACTTTTTTTTAGCTTAAGCTAAAGTACAAATGTCAATCACCACTGTAGAGAGACAGGAGATAAAAAGGTGATCCAGTTTCATAGCTACAGAATACAAATCAGGGATAACCTTTATTTTTTTTCAACCATCCCGCACAGCTCAAATTTAATAAACTTCAGGATAAAGTGAAGGAATAATTTATTTTATCTGGCATGTAACTGATTAAAGTGAATGTGGTTTTGGTCTGTTTATTTTTAGCACCACCAGTATTGTAGATATAGTGGGTTAAACATTTTTTGTCAAAATTGTTTTTGGATAAAAGTTTTGCTTTTGACAGAGCATTTTTGGTGAAAAAATGATAACTCTTGGGAAAAAGTTTCCCCTGAAAAATAGCATTTTGGCTGAAAATGGAATTTTTTTCATTTTTCATTTTTTGATGAAAAGTCAGAATTTTCCATGGTGAGAAAGGAAAATTCCAAGTAGCTTCAGCATGAGGTATTTTATAGATTGTCAAGAAATAATCCTGCCTCAAAGGGAATATAATATAAACTGACAAAAATCTAAGAAATTTGGATCAGTAATTTTGAAGTTACAAAAGTTTAAATTCAGCAGCTTTTCATGTGCTTATTAGAACATCTCCAGTGATGTCTTTTTAATGCCTCAATTTGGGATTACCCATCTGAGAACATCTCATTCCAATTGCAAAGTCCTTTTCCATAGTGTTTAAAGTCAGTAGAGACCATGAGATCATCTAGTTTGGCCTCTTTACGTATAACTCAGTTAACCCCTTTCTGAGCACAAAAGTCATGATTGGCTGAATCACAGATAGCAATAAAGCGCCTAAACTTTACTTTCAGACAGGTCACCTTTTTCATGCGTTGTTTCTTCTGTTGTATGATCTACCCAAGCATTAAAATTAATTGAACACTTAACTGAAAATTTGTTTTGTTTTGGCTGTTGGCAATAGTTGTCCTTGTGTATTCTGGGAGATTAAAGGTCACTTTTGAAATCCATTACTTGATTCTCATAAGGTCGTGGTATACTATCATCAAGTTACCAAAACTTTAATGATTGTTAATACTATATTGATGGTATATGCAGTAGAGTTCTTTAGTCTCTGCCTGTGCTTATTGGGCATGGGAGGAGTGGGGAAAAGGGTAGTGCAACGTTCTTTAAAAACATCAGAATTTTATTCAGTGTAGTGGCTTTGGCCCCACCAAAGGTACAGAAGGAATTTAGTCTTCTTAGAAAACATCGCCTTAACAGGTTTCTCAGGGCTGCAGCAGTACTTTTTGCCACAGCTTGATGCTGGGACCTCAGCCTGGCTCATTCTGGCTTTAAAATCCATCTCAGAACTGCTGCTTTCCAGAAGACTATTCCTGTTTTATAGGAACAGCCTTTTTTTTTTTTTTCCTCCTTAGACATATGAATTTATGAAAAGCCTTTTCTTTGAGTAGACCCAGATTACCTAGCAGTTCAGTTCACTCTGGTTGTCCTCTCCCCACTTTTGTCTGCCATTCCAACTTTTACATCATCCACAAAAATTATCAGCAGTAATTTTATATTTCCTTTCAAATACTTATGGTGTAAGTCTCAGGTTTATAGCCATCATTTTGTGACCCTCCTAGAAACAGCCTTATTTAGTGACATTTACTTGCAAATACTTTGAGGTATATCAGTTAGCTAATTCACAATATATTTTGTATGCAGTTTCTTAGTACTATATACTGCTGATTTTTATATCAGAATGTTGTGTGGTACCAAGTCAGACACCCTATAAAATTTTATTACATCTACACAGTTACATTTATCAAAAAAAAACTTCTTAGAGAATGAACTCAAGTTTGTTTAAGCAACACTATTTTCCATAAAGCATTTCATGTTGTCTGGTATTCATTATATTATTCTCCTTTATTTTGTTATCAGTTAAATTCCATATGTGCTTTTTTATTCTTTTGTTTGAGGTTGATGTCAGGATAACGAGTATTGTAACTCTGGTAGGTACAGTTTGCCCCTCTCAAATGTTTATACAAGGTGATCATTCATCTGGTGTTTTCAGACTTCTTTGGTATTCTGGGATTTAGTAAAAATAAGCAACAAGTGAGCAGTGATTTCTTTAGGCAAGTCCTTTAGGACTCCTGGGTTTAAGTTATCCAGGCTGATGCCTATAAAATGTGCATCCTTGGTAGATATTATCTAGTTCCCTCTTTTGGACCCTTTTTTTCCCTCTTTGAAATAAAATTTTTCTAATCATACTTAGGTGATTAAAACATATCATGGTCAAACAGAAAACAGAAATGTATTTATTTTTTCTTTGTTTTCATTATTGCTATTAAGAATTTTGCCTTTGTGACTGAGAAGTTTGCCTTCATTTTCTTTGCTCTCAATACATTTAACTTTCTTCTGACAACTAGCTTTGCCAACCGTGACTTTTTCCTTTAGGATCTTTTGCCCTTTTTACACATCTTCTATTCTTTATAACTGCTAATCTGTACAGTTTGGTTTGTATTTGCTATCTTTTCCCATTTCTTGAATAACACTTCCAAAATTCCAAGCATTCAGTATATCACTGAATCAAGGCAAGCTTTCAGGCAATGTCTTTTTTTTTTTGATCATCTTTCATCAGCTTTCTGGTCATCTAACAACTTCTCGAAGAACTCTTCATTGTCTTTCATATTTTTTTTCTACATTTTTCCTATTAGCAAATTTCTTTTATAATTTTCCCAATGTCAGAATATATCCGTTTGGAAATACCCAAATATTTTTGTTAGTTGGACTGTACTGTGTTTACCTACATGAAATAAATAGAAACTGGTCATGGCCTGCAGTTCCTGATCAAGTACTGTTTTACTGTTCAGAATTCAATTAACCTTTATCCATCATAAAGAGCTACCACGTACAAATACCTCATGGATTTGTTTCCCTTTTACAGGCAGCTCCTTCATAATTCCCTTTTTTTCTTTCACGTTTCTGGTGGCTCACAGCCTTCTGCTCTCTCTCCTCGAAAAATTCCTTTGGACCTTGCTTCTTTTGTTGACCCATCAATGTTCAGTAGCTGACATATCAAAACTCAGTTATGAGCTACCAGAGATCTGAGTTAACTTATTTATCTGATTTATCTTATGATATTATCTGATTTATCTTATAATATTATCCAGGAATACTTCCATTATAAAATGACTTTCTTCTGGTGTGATCAGTAGGGTCTGCAGCTCCACAGACTGAAAATTCCCATTTAAGGCAATGTACTCAGTCAACTAGGGAAGCTAAATTTAAGATGTCTCTGTTAAGCCTCTTGGGTCTTTCTGATTAACGAAGTACATAAACCTTTATATTCTACCTGCTGCAGCAGTGAGATTTATGAATTCACCAACAAATGATTCATAGGTTTAAAAAATAAAGTAAGAAAAAACATCCTATAATTAATTACTGAAGTGCTAAGACTGAGTAGCTGGCGCTCAGAAGGTAAGACATTCCAGAGTTCAAATTCTTGTTGCAAATTAACTCTGTTGCCTGCACATATGCATTTTCTTTTCTAGTTTTTCTTTACTTGCAAACTTTACTTGCAGCATACCTGTAACATATTAAAAGTGCGTGATGTGTAACATAACCAAGTTAGAGACAAACTGACAAACAAAATTTAAATGCTCACAGGTTAATGAGATTTGGGGTTCATAGATTTGGGGGCTGAAGGGGCCACTGTCCCAGTTTGTCTGACCTACTGTTTGACGAGAGTCACGTAATTCCGGGCAGCAGTTTTACAGTGCAAGGAACTGGAATTATTTTACGCTTAGACAAGTGAATGATACTGCGGCTGCTAACTTGCTGTTGAACTACTAGAGCATGTCACTTAAACATCCAATCTGCATTTAAAGGCTCCAAGCGATGATGAATTTACCACTTCCCTGGGTAATACGTTCCAGTGATTAATTACTCTCTCACTGTAAGGAATTTGTGTCCTATTTTCAGTTTACATTTTTCTACTTTGCACTTTCAGCCAATTGATCTTGTAGGCCCTTTCTCTGATACAGTTAAGGCGTTGCTCTTATGCCTCTCCAGAAGCTTTAAAAACTGTTCTCTGTTTCTTTGAGGGCCTAAACTGATTGAACTCTTTACATTTCTTGTTAGGAGATGTGTTTTCCAGAACCTCTCCAACTTTTGGTCTGTTTTAAAATGTGAATTCCAGAGCTGGACACATTGCGTAGGGTTCTTACCACCATGTGTGGAGGCAATACTGCTATGTTTAACCCAAAGCATTACTATTTTTAGCACGGAATTGAAGTGGGTTTTTTCCCCTGCTTTTTGCTCCAGTATCATGATCCCTGTAGCAGATTCCTGTGATCCACAGTCCACCTCTGTGGTGTCAATCTTTCTCCTGTGCATACCCCTGCAGTTAACAAAGGTCGTTTTTGTGGCAGAATTCACTTCATTACAGCAAAAGTAAATAAGGCCTGTCACCACGCTAGCAATGAGCGTAGGTGCTTACCTTGGAGCTGAGCTGGGTGGGTAAATATACACTGTCTTTAAAATACTGTGAATAGCCAACTGGATCGCATCCACGCCAGTGCGTCAGAAAGAAATCTTAACAGTCTATTGTTTCACTTGTGCCTGTGTCTTTAATGATTGCCCGATACAAAGAAGAAAAAGCAATTATCCAAGGCAGCTTTTAGGAGTAACTTTACATGTGGGATGCAGTTACAGCGTGAAAGAACACTGGCTTAATAGTGACAGACAGTGACTAAGAGATCTGATTACCAGGGAACTAGCTGCCAAAATCACATCCAGGAAAAAAGTGTGTGGGGAAAAAAACCTTTCAGACTGGCCTGCATATTTGTCAATCCACAATTAGTGATACTGGCAAACTGCTGTGCGTGCCAGTTCATCCATGGATGGACTTGTGCAGCCGCCTGTGTCCCTCAGAGGCTTGTGCATCGGTTTGCATCCCCGTCCTTGGAGTCCGGGGCATGGGACAGGCAGGAGGCACAGCCCAGCACTGCAACACAGATGCCTATGTTGTACCCAGCTTTGAAGCTGCTGAGAGAAAGGTGGTGCCGCATGCTTGCTCATCCTGCTCTGAGGCCAGTGGTGCCTGGCTCACTGAGGGCTCTGCACCGTGTCTGCTGGTGTGGCAGGGAAGGGATCAGGTGCTGGCAGTTTTCTCAGCAGTGCCCTGTGCTGCCTGTCTCCATTCCCGTTTCAGCCGGGTCTGCTCTACTCCTGTGTTGTTCCTAACTGAGGTGCTGCAGGGCATCATGCTTAAGTCTGGGGACTTAAATTCCCAATGCAGTTTAAAGCACTTGCAAAACTGTTCCTGCTATCACCTGGGTCCTGGCAGCGTCTGAAGCCTGCTCCTGATATTCTGGCCCTTTGGCTATTTTTCTGTGAAGACATAACTCTGACAGTATAGTTTGCTCCCTTTTTTATTTTGACGTGGCCTGTCCTAGTACCACTTGTCATCTCATATTGCAATGTTTAATGCTTTTTCCCCTGTGGATTTTTTTGTTCTGGCTTTGCCATGAGCCCTGAGGGTCCAGGATGTCACAGCAAACCAACTGAAGTCACTACCACACCCTCAGGACTCTCTGGCCTTGCTCTCGATTCTTGAAATCACTTCAAAGTGACTCTGTTTCCAGCACACCTTGTAGTGTGCCCCCTAAGCTGCCTCTTGGACTTCACATCCCTCCCCTCCTGCCTCACATTTTGTCTTGGCCTCTCCAGTCTGCTCTTCTCCTGATTTTGCTCAGTGTTTCCCAGACTTGCTGCAACAAACTCTCCCTTCAGAGAGTTTCTGTGCTCTGCACCTCAGGGAGCCTTATTGCTGTCCTCGTTTAAGCTTCTTTTGCCCTTAGCCTCAGGAATTGCCATTCAATTGGGTGATAGCAGCAGTGGGATGGTGGCCTGGGAGGGAGTCAGGAGGGCTTTGGGGGGCTGAGACCATCCGGTTCACGGTGAACCCCTTCTGTGAAACTGCCAGTGTGGTACCTGGCATGTGCCAACCATCTCTCCTAGGCACAATTTGGTGGGGGGAGCCAAAGCCCTTGTTTATTTTACTGGTATAGAGATAGCTCCAGTCTCAACACAGCCCTGCATCTGCTCTAGGCTCGTGCCTTACCAGTTGGGAACCGCTGGCTTTGCTAATGCTCTCGCTTGTGTCTGCCTTGGCTGACGAATCGCTCATGCAGAGTTGTGGCATCTTTACGCCCTGTTTTAATACTGCTACTTGTCAGTGGATACATGAGTCAGTACATCGTCAGCTGCATCCTGCCGCTCTCATCTGGGGCCCAGTCTCAAGGCTCTGATCTGCAATCTATGCCGAAAAAGACAGCACTCCTTATTGTTTCCTTTTTCGTGTGCCTCTGGACCGCGAGAGATTTCAGATGTTTCATTTTGCTACGTGCCTTTTTAGCTTTCCAGTGTGTTACCCAGGTTGGCTCCTAGTGAATGAGCAGGTCAGGTTCAAACTCATTTGGGAGGTCGAGGAGGGTGTCCTCCGGGGCAGACACTGCTGCACCTCCTCATCTCTTCGTAATGGTGCCTGGGTCCGACCTGAAGCTGTGCTTTCACAAGAGCGTTATGCTGATGCGGGGTGAGCTCCAAAAGACATGCCCCAACTCCCTGCATCCCGCGTCCCGGGCCAACGACTGCGTGACCCTGTGATGAGCCAGTGCCAGGGCTGCTCTGAAAGAAACACAACCCCAGCATTACCCCCAAAAAGCACTAGACCTAACAACTGGCAAAACTGGATGGGCATCCTCTCAGTGTTTTTCTTTTTTCTGTATCTATATCTAAGAACAACTTAAGGAAAAAGTGTTTGGTCGCAGTGCTTTTTTTTTATTTGGGCACGAAGAGTGAAGATCAAGCATGGAAAATCAGACCGAAACATTTTGTTTCTGAGATCTTTTGTGTAATTTTAACAAGATAACCAACCACAGAAATGCCAGCAGGACTGTGTAGGTAGGTTAGTCTTTTTAGAAACGTGACTCCTGTTTTTTTATTTGCCACAAGATTTCTATGCCAGTTTGCAATATGAAGAGGTATTAGCAGGTAATTTGGGTAATTTAGCCTCTAGCATGCACTCATGCTGCTTCATGTTCCATCGCCGTTTTTCTTTTGAGTATCTCATGCCACTTTGAAACGTGGTAGTATTGTCATTTCGTGATGTATGCTGTGTTTTGGATGGTGTTGCAGGTTTTTTGTTCCTGTCTTCTTTTACAACCAGCAGATTATACCGGAAAACACACTTTATATTCTGATAACAGAGGAGGAGTGAAATCCTGGTCCAAATGAAGTCAGTGACAAAACTCCCATTGACTTCAGTGGGGATAAGATTTCACCCCATCATGTGTTGCCTTGCCTAAAAAAGGAAAAGAGACCTGATCCAAAGCCTATTGTAGTCAATGGAGAGATTCCCAGTGATTTTAATGGGCCTGTATTTGGTCCAGCATGAGGTTATTCAGTCACCTCCAAATTTTACAGGAATATAGCACTTGTGTTCCCTTCTCCAAGGACTAATAAGCTTTCCCTGAGTTAGATAAATTTCTACACATTTCTCCTCCTGAAGCATTTGGGTGTACTAAGAAGTTATTTCCTTTTTTTTCTTTTCCCCAGTGTTTCTTTTCAGACACTGTTTTGCCTTGTGGTGATTATAAATCATCACAAAACAAATCAACACTGAACAATGACCAGGATATGTAAGTTTGGGTTTATAGATTCCAGTTCCGTGAACTTTGATTTAATAAACTTACCCCTCTTTAAAAGCAGAAAGCACAAAACATGGGCGGGTCGGTGAACTTGAAACCTGGTTCTGATTCTGACCTACATTTAAAAGCTAAATTTGAGTCTGATAAAGTTTTAAAAACACTGGTAATGTGAAAAAGATGCTTCACTGTTCCCTTTGTATTTTTAACCTTCTTTCCTATTAAAACTGTAAACAGTTTTATATTATTGCAGTGAATTCTTTTCTAATTTACTCCAGTGTAAATCCAGAGGAATGTTTCCAAGGGCAGGAGAGCTGTTCTGTGTTCGCACCAGGGTGAGCGACGGCGGGCTCTGCCAGGCTGTTTCCCCCTTCTTCTTCCTCCTTTCACTGTTTGTGTTTGATAACCCCGGGCAAAAAGTGTTGCTAAATGATGCACTGGTTCCTGTGATGGTTAGTTGTCTCCACCATTCACTGTCCCTGTGGTTGTGAGGATATAAGTGCCTGTAATATAACCAGAATGATTCGGGCTAAAAAAAAACTTTTCTGGTGGATTCCGTTTACCGCCCCCCCCCAATCTCAAAATATGGCTATTTGTTTTCATTTTTGCATTGGAAGAAAAACAAAACCTCAAGTATTTTATGAAAAGCTTTTTGTGGGTTGAAACATCTGTTTTCACCTCACATGTCAGGGCCTGATTTGAATCTCTTGCATAATTTTTGATAAGGCAGATGGACTGTCTCTCTCTTTCTCCCTCTTTCTCACACACACACACACACACACACAGAGACTATATCTGCTTTGGATTTCAGAAACTTCCATGTTAAAACTTTTTTTTAAATTTGAAAATATTTTATGAAAAATATTTTGGTCCACTTAAGAAATTAGCTTTAAGTTAATGTGTCTGAATAATTGAAGGAACACTGGGTTTTTGATTAAGTGTCTCTATTTAGTTTGTTTTCTTGCATAATGAAATTAATTTCAGTGGAGAATTGACTTTTACTGAGTTTCACTCCAAAAGTAAAAATGTTCTGTAGAAAATCTTGCCTTTTTCTCATTTTTTTTCCCTTTCCCTTCCACATTTTTCTTCATAGTTTTCCCCACTGTAGTCTATAAAAATAGTGAGCATCCAAGTATTTTTTTTAGATTTTGAGCTAAATCAGAGTTTCTTGTTCACTTCATGTGCTGGTGAAGAGCACAGATCTGTTGTCTTTTGGCTGATATATTGTTCTATGGTTTACAGAGCTAAGCCTCAGTGCTCACTCTTACAGTAAGTCTCACCAAGATTAGCTGCACAGACCTGAAGTTGTATCTGAAAATTGAAATATTGACCTTCATCTCACAGACAGAGAATTAGGCACCTCCAGCATATAGCCCTGACTGCTGTGTCTACTGTAGGATAAGATAAATAGCTTCTCAGAGGTGGTTGCTTCTCTCTTTGACCCTAAAGGAACCTAGGGATTAGTTCAGGCTTAGACATCTAAATCTCAGATGTGTAAGCTATGGCAGATGAATCCTACACAAAGTCCTTGGAACTGTTAATTGGCTTCCTGGGAGAATCAGCTTATATCTTCCACTTGAGGAAATGATTTAGTTTATTTAGTTACTATATGAAATTCTTGTAAACATGAAATTGTGGACTAAAGATCCTTTGTGCCTCATGTGGATTCTTTTCAGAGATAAGCACACTCTCCTTACACCTACTCTGTAAGCGAATTTTATACACGGTGATTGCTTTCTTCCACCTCAGGAACAGAGATACTTCTGGGAAAAGCTGCAACATGATCCAAACTCGAAGTCTTTCCATTGACTTCAGTGACTTCTGGATTATAGTCAAAAGTGTTTAGCATTTTTTTTAGCATGAAACCCCAAAAGTGAATTTTTCTATTATTCAGAAGATACAAGCTGTTGTCAAATGTTAAGGACATTGTGATTTCTAACTGAAAAGTAGTGCAGTAAATTATATTGGGAAAGTTTTTTTTCTCCTCTGGCTTCCTATGTCTAGCAGTCAATAATTGTTCATTAATAAATAAACATCTGTAGGCAACAGGATTACATCAGAAATAAAAGGAGTTTTTTTTCCTTCACAGATTAGATCCTGATTAGAAACGAATAAACAGAAAATAAAATCCACCAAGATGTTGTTTGGTTGATTTTCTGTTTCTAATACTGCATAGAAAAAAAAGTTGACAAGTTGTTTTCTATTACCAAAATCATTGTTTTGTTTTTTTTAAGATCTTTTTAAGGCAAAAGTTCCAAAGGCTTAGACTGTATTTACATATTTTTCGCAGCTTTCTGTAGTTAATTTTTGTCGTGTTATCAGCACTACTCTCTGTAGTTAATTTGGCTTGTAGAAAGCCATGATTAATGGGCCTTTGCTATAGCATTAATTTTCAGCCACAACCCCTCCTTGCCCTTTGGTATTATGTTAATTACTGGAAAAGAACCGTGAAATCACGTATGGCACAGAGTTGTGGCGTGGCAAAGAACAACAACCAGAACTGAGGTCCTGAGATGTGTCCGAACAGGAGAAAGGAAAAGTATCTGACTTGGCTAACAGAACCAAAAATGTAAGCAGTTTTAGGGGTTATGCAATTCTAGGTTATTCTGGACAAGTGCTCCATCTTACTGCTTTCCATTGCCAATGGTAGCTTTTGGTAGGTCTGAAGAAAATTGCTGGGCACTTTTTTTCAGTCCTTGGGAGGACGCTTTGAAAGTACTTATCTCAGTAGATTGTCTTGGACTGCTGTAGACTGATTGGACTGCTGTAAGAGCTGTTGGTTCTTGATCCAAAACCAACTGGAGCCATTGCAGTGAGTTAAGGTTTAGATCTACCCTGTTTTTATGGAGAAGATAGTCCTAAAATGGTCACCCTTGGAGAACTGATTTGCTGTATGAAAAAAAAAAAAAGCTACTTAATAATCCTATGAGCAAACTCCTAGAATAGCAAACAAAATAATTTAGTGATGAGGCCAGAATTGTTATTTATTACTACAAAAATAAATGTGAATATGATAAGTCTTAGTAGAAAAGAGAAAGATTTTCTTTAATGTGGGAAAATATTGCAGTAGCCAAAATTAGACTCGTCGGAAACATTTTGTTAGCTAAATATCCAGTTCCTCACCTGATCATTACTTTAAATAAAGTAAACAAATGAAGTGTTGCCCTGTTTATATAAATTTGGCCAGAACTTTCAAAGAACTTGGGCCCCTAAGGTGGGTCTTGCCAGAAAGTAAGGAGCTGAGTTTAAGAGTGTGAGCCTCAAAGCCACTTCTGAAATAGATGGGTGTCTAATGTTTGTGGTTTTTTTTTTATTTATGAGCAGTGAGAGTAGTTATGCAGGCTGTGGGTGATTGAAGTTTCATGCCTACCTCCTTCAGAAGGGATCTTGCATCTCCATTCCTTGAAAATGTCCTGCCCACCAAGCTGCTTGGAAAAGGTGAAAAAGATGTGAAATTCGTACTTCTCCCTAGTTTTGAGACTGCCCCTAGAGGCAGAAAAAAATGCTGGATTCAGCAAGAAAAGAATAAAGAGGAAGAGAGAAAGCAGGTGGTGCACCCTGCGCTTCTATGGGCTGTTGCAGTGGTTTGTGCTGAAGTTCACAAGCAGTGGACAGAACTCACCTTTTTTTCACACAAATTCCCTGCTTACTGGGCTGGAGAGTCATGCTCGTTAGTCCCCATAGGCAGTTGCCCCAAATGAGCTACTGGCCCTCTGAAGTGCCTGGGTGTGAATTGGGCTGTAGGGCTCAAGTCAGTTGGCATGTTTGCACAAGGGGTGATGGCCCCTGGGTGGAAGGAGTGGTGAGGGGCTATGCAGATGCATCAGGCACTTGGCAAGACTTGCAACACTCCTAAGTGACAGCAATGATGGGTTTGTCCACCTTGACCTCATCAGGCCTTGTGAGCTGGTGAAGGACAGGTGTCACCAGCAGAGAGCGGAAGACAGGAGAATGAAGACAAAAAAGTAGATATTACATTGAGAAATGCTGGGACTTTGTATCTTTTCCAGTTTAAGTGCTAGACTTTCCTCTCTGAAGCCAAGAAGTATCGTTTCAGTCTCTCCCAGTGATGATATAAGACTGCTGCATGACACATAGCCTTTATAAAGCATCAAACTTCTAGCAATATGATAGTTGTTTTTATCACAATGCTCCCAACAAACGACACATGCTGTTAATATGAATCTATCTTTCAGCAGCAGATATTTCAGGCACTGTTAGTAACATAATCTCATGATGTTGCCATAATAGAGTATGCTGCAGATCCAAATCGTACTGGAGTGAATTCTTTCTTTGGTTGTTTTCCTGTAGTTCTTCTTGGCTTTAGTGGAACACGTGCCCATATACAGTGAATATGCTCAGGCTTGTTAAGCACTAGGTCTCTGTTAGCCTAAATTTGTAGGCTCAGAGATGCTGGAAGAGTACTGCAGGTAATGGCATGGGCTGGGGGGCACCACAGAGGAAAGGGGGAGCAGCAGCAGGTTCGACCAAGAAATAAAACAGGACAATAGCAAGGTTGTGGTGCTGTTATACATTCCTTGAAAGAGTGTCTAACAACACACCTGAGCGGGGTTAAAGGTGCAGCGTGCCAAGGGCAGAGGAATCCCCGGGTTCTCAGTACAGCACTCCCAGGGGAGCCTGTAGGGCTACTTGTGTTAGTGTTGGCTGCCAGGTGCTGCCTAGGATCGCCTATCTTTCTCAGGCAATTAGCCATATCCCTTTGTGGTGTCTATACTAGTAAGTTAGCAGTGCCAGAGGTCTTGCCTTGGCCCTGAATGCCTTTGTTTCTGTCATTAAATTGTTAGAGCCGTCCTTGGCATGGTTTTGGCTTCGGCTTACTGAAAGCCTCTTGTACTATTCCTGGTCCTGGTTCAGGAGTTAGCCTGGGCCAGGGACCATCAAAAAGGCGGTTTGGATGCAGCCTCCCTATTTTAGAGGCCAGGAGAGTTTAATAAATGCATGTGGCCATGTTATGACAGCATGCTTCTGCTCCCAGGGCCAGAGAACTGGAGCTGCCCAGTTTATTGGTAGGGATGTAGTCATTGCGTCTGAGAGCCTCCTGCAACTGTGAGGCTCTTGTTTCTTCTACTGTGATGCAAAGAGCAGATGAAATAAGACCAAGCCAGGCACTGATAACGTTTTTTAAAGCGTTAATTCTTTAAAAGTTACATTTTTGCTAAGTAGAGAGCAAGGCAGAGAAATTTAGAGGACAGAGGAACTCAAAGAAAGGCAGACCTAGTATACTAGACAATTAAAATTTCGCATGTGTATAAAAAGTTAAGAAAGCTGCAGAGAATTAGAAACAACAGAAAGTCAATGTATAAAAGTCTATATGTTCGATAAACTAGATCTGGAAGATCTTCTGAAATTTCAGGTAAGTTTTACAAATTAATGTGTTGCCAATATTCATATGAATATGTCTAAAAGTGTTAATCCAATGCTTATTCATTCCTGAGCTTTACTGTATGTGCAGTCTTCTGCCAGTAACCCCATTAATTTAAATGGAATTGATCTAATATCAGATTGATGGGACCCATTGCTGAATTGGGCACAATATATGCTTAAGGACTACCCTTATGTTTGTTGTTGCAGTCCAGGTAATTGTTAATTCTTTGAAGATGAAATGAATAACATTTTAGTATTACAGGCTTCATTAAGTCCTCTGCATTTGTTAATCTCACTCTGTGTAATCCTAATTAAGATCTGTTTCCAGTCTATGCCTCTGTTGCCCAAGTCCTATGTGTACATAACACACAGTTTTATACTCAGTTATTTGAAGAAAACGCAAAATGACTTCACTACTGTGGCCTGAGAAAACAGTGCTTTTGCAGCTGCCTGTGACTATCAGTGAAGGAACATTTATGTTGACCAAAATACTCTAATAACTAGGTCATTTCTGTATTACTCCAGTTTTGTTGTAAAACTTGGCCACTGTGCTACTCTGGCAATGTCAAAGGTATAGCCATGCTATGGTGTGGCTGTCATGATTATAAGGTATATCCAGTTACAGGGAATCTGGACAGCAGCAGAGAGATACCTCTGAGTTATCCATTTTTTTCTTCTCTGACGATAGTGGAGTGTTGGGAGCTGGAGATGACCTTGGTTTTGGACTGTGGCATCTCTATCAGGCTTGGCGGGGGGTCTATACGTGCCAAGGTCACTTTGTGCTTTCACACTCAAATAAAATAAAACAAAGTCTCTGTTTCTCTTTTTTGCGAAGTGAACCTCCAAAACTGGAAGGCAGGTAACGATTGTAATAGTTTCTCAGATTTTTAAACCTTGGATGGTGTTTCTAAGCCTAAGACTTTACGCCAGAGAGCATCTTCGGCACACGGAGCCACAGAACGAGAAAGGGGGCACATCTGAGGTACAGGCTGGGCTGCAAAGGCGCATGGGTGACCCCCAGCAAATGTCTTCTCCTGGGGAGCTCATCTCACTCATCTGCATTCTCTGCTCACACCAAATAACTCGAAGCAGAGCCTAAAGGAAGCAATGGCGATTTGCTGACCAGAGTTCAGAACACATCTTTTCCACAACACCCATGAGGCTCCAGTCCCAAGCAGTTCAGGGAATAAGGGTTTTGCCTTCTGCTTCTGCTCTTCAAAGCTAGTAATTCAACATTACCTTCTGCCACAGACCTGAATAAGACCAAAAGTTTAACCACTTCCATACTGTGTCTGCTCCAGTCAAGGGTTTAGCCTGAGCCCGTTTGCAAATAAATCAATGCAATGGAAGACTTTTCTCTTAAATATATTTAAGTTGGAGCTGTGTATTAAAAAGAAAAAAAGTGAGAAGCCACAAGGCCCATTCAAAGGCTGGCTGGTAGAGCTAGTAAGTGTTTTCCCTTTGCAGAAAGAAATAATGATCAGTCAAACACCTACAGAGTGTAATTGTACATGACAGTCCATGTCAGAGTTCAGCAATGAAAATGGAAATAATTTTTTTTTTTTTTTTTTAAGCTGGGAATCATGCATCAGCCTAATGAGTAACAGGTTTTTGTTTGTTTGTTTGTGTTTTGTTTTGGTTGGTAGGGAGGACATGCTCTTTTGTTCTCCACATTTTGTGCTGGCTCTGATCTCTGAATACTACCATTGCATTGACTTTGACAGATTCATCTGGAAAAACAGACACATTTTAACTAGCGGTGCCCAAATACCAGCTATGTGATATGATTCACTTTGCGGAGGAGGAGAATGGTTTGTTTAAATCGCTGGCTGGTTTATGCCTGAAGGATGCCTGTTACAGAGGAGGTTTCACCTGCTAAATCGACACAACCTGTTGTCTTTCTAAAGGAGTGTTTTTGACAGTCGTCATATACACACATGCTGTATAAATGAACTGAGGTCTGCCTTATACACTTTGAATTATAACCACGCTGTGGTGCTATTAATTGTCTTTGCTATCAGTTTGCTCAGAAGTTTGATCCTTGAGCACAGCCCGAAGAAAAGAGGCATATCTTTTTAGACAACAACCTAGAAAAACATGTATTTCTTCCAGAGGAGAAGTGTAAATACTTTTCACTTTAAAAGATTGTCTAATTAATCAGTCAGTGTATGTTAGTTTTAAGACTTCAATGTATTCAAGTCCTCTTAGCACACAGTTTTGCTAATTTAGTGTGCTGGATGATTGAGGAGGGTAGAAGACATGTTAGGAATCAGAAGTGGCATGATTTTAGTGAACAGGGAATGATTATTCACTGTTTATCATAAAGCAAAACATGAAGGGGCTTCTGAGAAGGTGATGGGATGGCAAGTTCAAATAAACAGTGCATAGTTAAACTGCGGCACTTATAATCCTGAAAGTTTATGTGAATTTAAGAAAGCAATTAGATGAATTAATGGAAAAAAGGTACTCAAAGGCTAATAACATGAAGAAATAATCTCTGGTTTAGGAAGTCCTTATGCCTCTGATTTTTGGCAGCAGGAAAGAAATGCCAGAAGAGGCACCAAGATTTGTTTCCCCTGTTATTCTGCCCTTTCCTAGTCATCCTCTACTGGTCACAGACCCAGATGAATTTCTGTGCTCTTCTTGCAAAATTAAGACCATAAGCACAACAGTGAACATAAACTGGTGTTAAAGTTATATCAAGTAGAACATAATACTTCACCTAACATTGCCAATTTCATGCTACATCTTGTGAACAGTTGGGCTTGGTTCACACAAAATTTGTGAGTTAAATTTTCTTCATTTATGTTTCTCTGTAATTTTAGGTTGATACCAAATTCCTCCACATCTTTTTAAGTAAGTTGATTTCTAGCATTATTCTGTTGTTAAAATAGATACCTTGAGACATTAATCACTTTGGAATTCAAATAAAGGTGAAAGAATCTTTCTATAGTTTATGGTATTATAGTAACTGATCACCTGACAAAAAGAACATAATATTTATGCAATTAGTTTTTTGCCTTTTTTCTGATTTTGGAAGTTGCTTTAGAGTAATTTTCTTAAATGTCATTTGAAGAAGAAATTGTCTGAGTTAAAAATAGCGAAAACATCCTACAATAATGGATGTTAAGTAAATATTATAAGGCTTCACAATATCTTTAAGTTAAATTCAACTATGTTAACCAGTATACAAAAGGTCTGACTTTCAACTAGTCTTCAACTAGTGTATATAGCAATGTATCCTATATAACCCTTATCTTAAACACACATATACATATATACAGGCGTTCATGTGTGTAAGCACATGGACGTATTTTTTATACCTACACTATATGTATATGAATGGTATAGAAATGATATATAAAGTGCAAACCTGAAAAGAAAATGAAAAAATATCGCATATCAAAGAAGGAGGATGACACTTTCCCTTCGTCATAGAAAGGTTTTTTAAAATAAAAATTATCTAGTGCCAATACCTGTTCTTAATAAAATATTAGTCTGTTGACTTTTTTCATCATAACAAAAGGCTTATTGAAAATAAGTTGTCCCAATCTCTTAACTTTGTCACTACTTCTTTTGACAGATACATATTTTGTTATTACAGTTTTTAGCAGAAAACTATCATCCTAGGGGTCTGATAATGGGAAATGTGTCTGTTAATATGGCAAATTATATTTGGAGACAGCATGTGCAATACTAAATGCCAGAACACCAATACAACCCATCTGCCCAATACGTAAAGTATAATAACACCATTATGAAGTGATGATATGTTTACATACCCTTGTAACAAGATTAAAGTTTTCTTAATTGTCCCCTGCTTGAACCTAATGTAATGTTTTTGGTGTGTCCTATAGAATAATATTGAAAGAATGAACAAATCAGTGGCGGAACCTTCTGAGATTTGCCTAATTACAACTCAAATTGTTCCCATATTGGAAATTACATGCATATAATGCCTTTTGGGGCACAAAATAGAAGAAGCATATGAAGGTCAGCCAACAGTGCATTGCAATGAGTTCTCTCTTCATGAACTTCTAAAATGTCTTTTTCATGCAATGAGACACATTAATTTACTAGAAACAGATTTCAGAATTGTTTTATCCGATTTTGGAAGGCTTATTTCTGCAATCCCGTTAAACCTGCTGCAGAAAATGTAAATTGCAGGTACCCTGAATTCAGTTAAATCACCACAAATAGAAATCACTCAGCTAGGTCATGTGTGGGCCTCGGATGCTGCTGCTGCATTTCAGGGACATGGTTCATTTTGAAAGGTTCTCAAGAGTTTTACAGACCTTCAACCAGATCTTCACCCATACATCATTCAAAACAGCCCAGTGAAATGCAGGGGAGTCTTGCATAGGTCAAGGAGTACCAGCTGCATCCAGCTGTGTGTTCCCATGACACTGTTGCATGTTTGTGATAGGTGAACATATGATAGTTTTTCTTTTTATTCCACTCCAGCCTTTTTAAAGCGCAGCTGCATGTTAACCAATGTGACAACTTCTTGCTATCCTAGAAGTGCTGATCTCACTGAGCAGAACTGCATGTCTGAGAGCAGAGAGATACTTGCAGAATGACTAAGCCTTTGGGGAATACCTTAAATATCAGTGAGGTCTTGCTGAGCTATTGATAATGGCTAGTGTTTCAGGAGATTGAAATGACTCTTCTTGATTGACTTGATTGCTTCAAGGCAAAACAATCCCTTGACAATCTGCTTCAAAAAGTGTACTGTACAGTTTTAACAGTGGTATTATGCAATTATTCCAGGTATTGAAAATCATACAAGGCATTAAGTTGTGTTAGCTTCTATATATTACAGTAAGAAATATTCTAACACTAATGTTCTAATATAATCCCAGTTTCATCAATGCTTACTCACACTGTGAAGTGTCTGAGGACTTACATGTTAGAAACAGGCCCCATACCACCCTGCAACCATGAAACTAAGCAACATACACAAGTGTTGGTTGGAGTTTTTTTAATATAATTTAGCTGCTTGAAAGATGGGCTGCCTGCTCCAGAAGACAATGCAAAGCAAAGGAGTGGATATGGTGTGTCATGGATATGGGTCAGAAAAGCATCTAGAAGATTGTCTTATTATAGAGAGAATCTGTCTGGGACATCCTCTGTGGTAGTACAGTTCATGTACTGTAGCTTAGGATCTTTTGTTTTCATATCTGAGATTTAGCATCAGTTTGGTTCATTGGTAGCCTTTTTCCTTCCAAGATCAGTGCTGAATCCCACTCTAACTGTGAAAAAGGAAAAAATGTCATTTGGCAGTGCTCCATGGCCTTGATTTGCTCTGCTTGCAGGGTACAAATGAGAGCTGTGATATTTTTTTCTGAAAAATTAACTTATTTTTTTTTCAGTTCACTGGAAATTTAAGGACTGAAAGAGCCAAGTCAGACTCCTTGCATGGGTGAGAAGGGAAATGAAAAGGTAATTTTTCAGGGTGGACAGCATATTTGACAAATTGTGGTAGCCTTGTACCTGCATATCTTGTGACCCCTGGGTACTAGGGGCTTTCCCATTGCATTGATAGCATACAGATGATGGGAGTAACATAAACTGGTGCTAGAGCAGAGACTCAAACCTGAAGTCTATCGCTACCAAAGATTTCTGCCTCATGTCGTTATACAGAAGCAGCAGTTTAAACTTCTTAATTTACACCAAAGCTTTGGAGCTTTGCAGAGCTTTGGAGCTTTGTGAATGTTTAGGTTCTCACTTGATCTATTCTAGCAGGGAGGAGTGGGCAGGGAGTTCGTGCTCCTACCCTCAGCACAAGTGTGGATAGCATTAGGGTTTGGACTCGGTCCCATAACAGAATAACTGCAGCCAGACTCCCTGGGGTGCTCTGGATGTTTTGTGCTGAACCTGTAGTGCAGTCTGGCTCTCAAGCCAGTGTATCTGGGCCCATCACATCAGCATAGTCGGTGCTTTCAGACACGGAGCGCTGGCGTGGAGTCTCCAGTGTCATTCCTTTCTCTGTTCTTGGCCAGCACAAGTTGGGCATGTGTTCATGACATGAACACCTTAACATTGCTCCAGCTCATGGTGGTTGCTTCAGCCCCATTGCTTGTTATCATCAAAAGCAAGATGACTTCTTGCTGCTTCATCGGTGGTACTAACTTGGGCTTAAAGGGTCTGGGTGCACTGTCTGCAGTGCAGGCATAACCATTTCCAACAGGGAAAATGTTCATAAGCAATGTTCTTTGTTTCTGGAGATTTTTTATGTATATTCTTGCCCTTAATGAACCTTGTAGCTGCAACGAAAGTTGGCAGTTTAGTGGGCGTTATCTCAGATAATCAGCTTTAGTAGCAAAATCAGGTCTCACAGCTCCGTTTTTGGCTTTGTTCAATGCAAAGGAGCATTAACAATTTAAGTTTAGTCTGAGCTAGTTGTTTAGATGGGGATTGCCAAGTTTATGTGCATGCTTCTGTGTAATTATAATTATGAAAATTGCTCTTCAGCTCAGCTTGTGAAATGGTGGAGCCTTGCAGGCTTTTTTAATTAAGAGGCTGCCAAATATATATGCTGTTCCAAGGCACAAATCCATGGCATTTAAAAAAACAAGTTCTTTTGAATGTAGAGATCCAAGGCTCTTGCTGTACAATTATGTTATGATTAAAATAATATTCATGTGAATTATGGTAATTGCAGTTAAGAAACACTAAAGGGATTTTATGAGAAATTATTGTCACAAGTTACATTTAATTTGATGGTATTATTCATTTACAAAGGAACTCCTTTGTTGTCCATCATCATAGTGTTAGAGAATGAAATCCTCAGCATAGCATAGGTAGAACTTAGGGTTCACACTTGGAATCATGTATGGAAGATAGATATCTTTAATCTAAACTAGTTACAGAGGGTCCTTAGGGGGGAAACTCCTGAGTACAGTAATCAGGTAGGCTTTTGGTTGATATAATTTTAAAGAAAGGACGCCAAGCTTTCACAACACAATCTCCTATCTATCTGATCTATCATGTCAGAATGGAGATAAAGTTGGTACAAAGTGTTCATTACCAACTTACCAGTATTGTCAGTCCCTTTAAAATATTTCAGTCAGGAACAAACTTGATCCAAAGAACAGGCAGTGGGGTTTAACAGCATGTGTTATTCAGCAGGTTGGAGGGGGAATCTTAACAGTTCATTAAGGTCTCAAGGTCTATGAATGGAAGTGTATTAAAAGTAAATCATTTGGGGGTGTAAAATGCGTCTTTTCATAGTTACAGGATAATTTCCACTTATGCTTTTCATAATGCAAGAAAGAACCATCTTCCTTTCTCTCTGATTAAAGCTGTCTATAGAACCACACAAAAAATATAAAAAAAAATTTAAACAGTAAAAAGGTTGAATGTGGCAAGTTGAAGTTCTGAAAGCTGGGAGGCTAGAGGGAAACCTGAAATGTGCAGTCTTGAATGCCTATGAATCTATGAACTAATTAACAAAGACCAGGACCGTGCACTAATGTGAGTTAGTTATAGCCCACTGAATCCAGCCAAAGCAACACCTGTCTTTAATATATAGAAAGAATAATTGTCATGAGGGACTGGAGTCCAGGATGCAATGATGGAAGCTCCACTTCATGCAGAGGGTAGTAAAGCTCCTAAAAATGATGGATGATAGATGATGGTTTTCTAACGCAAAACATACTGGGTTTGACAATGAGTAATTTTATGCTGGATCCTGTTCTGATGAATATAGATGAATTAAACGCTGTGCAGCAGCCTTTAGTGGCTATGGGTCTGATGATCACCATCTGACTGGAAGTAATATGCAACTTATACTTAATATATTAAAAGAGAACAGTCCCAACAACTAGCGCATTTGTGGAAGTTAGGGTGAAGTGATGAATAACTTTTGTGGAAGTTAGGGAGAAGTGATGAATAAATTTGCCTTGGAGGAAAATTGGAGATGGAAAAATCTGAATGAAAACAGGGAGTTCCTCAGCAAGAGTTTATTGTTTGGCTAGTAAGTCTTGATTCCACATTCAGAGGATGTAATTTGCTAAAATAAATTCAGGTCCAGTGGAGAAAGAAGGCTATAATCATCCTCAAATATCTGACATATAGGAAAAAAAAGAGAGGAAGTTGAAAACAACCTATATAAAGTAGAAATTATGAAATCTGTCTAATTGTTAAAATAAATTAAACCTATTATAGAAAAATCCCTGGTAAGAGGATAGGGATAAGGATATTAGGAACAGAAGAAACCTTCGGGAAGAGATAGCTTAATGCTAGAGGAGCCAGACAAACCTGACAATGATGAAGTAAAAAAGACAGAACTAATAAGGATTTCTCATCTCCATTTGGAAATATATACTGTGACATACTTTATCACCTTCCTAACTCATCAGTACCAAAGGAAAACAACAGAGATCTGCTAGGCATAAACATTTTTATATCATCTGTCTTGGCTAACTTGCATTTAAGAATCCTGAAACAGTTGGCTGAGGACATCTCTGTTTCACAGATGTTCTTTTTTTAATAAGTCCTGAAATTTTGGGGAGCATCCAAAACAGAGGAAGAATTGCAATATTGTGCCAGCAATCAAATAGCAGAAGTGAGCTGATCCAATCAGTTGTAGGCTGGTTTACCTGGCATCACCTTCCAGTCAAATACAAATGGTACAGGATTCAATTGATAAGAAATTAATTTTCACATGAATGTAACCACAGTCTGAACAAAAGGTTTAGAGAAATGAGCTGGGTTTTCCTTTTGAAATGACAAATTAAATTGATTTTGGTGACAGCACAGACAGAGTGTGTGTTACAGAGTGTTTTAATCTGTACCAAGTGTTATTCTGACTAAAGGATCAGCACTACATGATATCAACAAGGTGAACTTTGAGTCTATTATGACCCACCTGACAAAATCTTAAAAGACTTGTCAGTGGATACCTTCGTTAAATAGAAATGCTTTCAGTAGAGCTCCAGAATGGTGGCTTCTGGCTCCAAAGCTATGTAAAATTTCCTTCAATGCCATGGAAATAAGTGTGGATCTGTCACTGCCAACATCTGAAAGACACAAATACTGTTGAAGTGATCTCTTATGATGATTACACAGGGTAATCCAGATCATTTGGTGCAATAAAAAATAATTTGTTTAACTGAGCCAGCGATATTTTTTCTCTTTGTTCTGTTCTGCTTAATACCAGCCTATTGTTTCTGAAAAGAAAGATAATGAGTTGGAGATTTGGGGAAAAAAAAAATAAATAAAAACAAGCCATGAGAATGCTGGAGAAAAAAATCTTTTGGTGACAGAATTGAAGGAAAAAAGCAATTTATTTTATTTTTTAAAAAATTAAAGTTCAGGTGGGATGGGAACATTTAACAATAGATATTTTATTGGAAAAAGCTGCTTTGTGGAATCAAAGCTCTTAATTTTTCTTTCACTTGACTGATTTTTTTTTATTTGACATAATCTTCAGAAAGGTATTTTGAAGATGTTGATATAATTCATATTAACATTTTTGAAACCTTAAAGGCCATTTTTATACTTTAAAATGGCTCATTGTTCTGAAATGTAAGCTAATTCTAGTAATATGCAGTTATAAAAACAGAAAATGGTATATTCTTTCCATCTGAGAACCCAAAAGTCCAAAAAATTATGAAAATCTTAGTGTTCTGAGAATTTTACGTGTGAGCATTTTGAATATCTTAGATGGGAAAGATAGCTGCTTTGAAACAAAAATTATAGATCAGAAAAATGTTTTTCTATTATGTAAGAGAGAGATGACTTGATTATAGAATAGGAATAATTTCAAACAAGAATAGAGTACTAGGAAAGAAAGATAATTATTTACATGACAAAAAGACGATCTTTTGTGCAACACAGCCATAGTGATTTAACTTATTATTTCTATATTGAATCCAATAATTTATACAACTAAAGTTTAGCTTCTAGAAACATATTCAGTTTTGAGTCAATGTCTTCAAGAGGGACTAATCCATCATTTTCCTTGGTAGATAATTTCAGTGATCATTGACTCATACTTTTAGTAAGATGCACTGTTCTTCTACTTTGAAAATATCTGCCTCTTGCATCCAACTGTTGACTCTTCTTATGAAATTTTTATGTTAAGGTAGTCCTTTAAAACCTGCTGTTTTTCTTCACCACATACATTTTTATGTATCATAGTCGAGTTGCCCCTTCAACTAACCATGCAACTCGAAGAGGCAATCAAAACTGAAATGAAGACATTATGGTTAACCCAAAGACCCAAGTCCAGGTTTTGCATAAAGAGAAATGTTATTTGAAACCTGGTACTTTGGATGCCTTCTGTTGCAGGTCTCAAAAATACAGATTCATAGAAAATAGAGCTATGTGGGACTGACCTCCAGGGGTCATCTTGTCCTGTGCCTCAGGGCAGAATCAACTAAGCTTATGTCATTCCTGCCAGATGCTTACCTAACCTGCTCTTAAAATCCTCCAGAGATCTTATAGCTTCCCTAGAAAATTTATTCCAGTGCTTCATTATCCTTACCATTAGGGAGTTTTCCATAATATCTGATGTGAGTCTTCCTCACTGCAATTAGAATGCATTACTTTTCATTCCTGAAGACAAGGAGAGCAGATTCTTGAAGACAAGGAGAGCAGATGTCCTCTTTGCCTCAGACTTTCCAATATCTTAAGTTGGTCATTTCTTCAAACTTCCCTATACTAAAAAATGATAGTTCTGGCAATCTTCCCTTGTAGGTGATGGTTCCTTGACCTCTGCTCAGTCCCCTTTTCAATTGGCTTGGCTTTCCTCAAAGTGCCCCAAACTAGTGCACTAGCTACAGTCTTGCTAAGGCTGAATGGAGTATTGCTTAAATTTTAAATGCATTCCTATTGATACATGTCCTTTCAGAAGGTGTTCATCGAGATAGTGACCACTGTTCGTAAAAATAGAGAGTATGATCTCTTCAGAATGTTCATTTGTCTCTGTTGGAGTATATTTATGTTCTTATATTGCACACATTACCAGACTTACATACCCTTTGAGATGGCATAAAATGCAGTTCAAACCTGTCAGCCCAGCTTTTCGTGACTGTTGAAGTCTGACGTGATAGTAACCTTGTTTTTTGGAAACATATTTTTCACATTTGAAAATGTCTGTCACAGTTTGGAGCATCTCGCTAGATTACATCACAGTGGCATGCAGCACACAGGAAATCTGAAAAATATGCTGCATTAAACTGCCCTTAAGGAAACTGTGGTATTCAAAATAGAATATGTTTTAAATCTTACTTGCTTGTTTGTACAACTGGCCTGTGCTATGTAAGCCACATTAAAACTTGGAGGTTGCGTGTAGTAACCAGGTATCCCAGTGTTTTTGGGTAAGTAAGTTCACTCACATTACCATACACTCTGTTCTGAGGTGAAGGGAGCTGGAGAAGTTGGTGTTTTAACCTGAGATAAGTTATTTGCCAGCTGTAGTTCTGCCTGATTGATAACGGAACTGGGATACAAAAGAATGAGACATTTATAATCTGAACTCAACTCAATTTAGCAAGACTTTATTGACACCAGAACTTCTCTAAGATCTGCCAAGGAATGCTAATCGCTGTGCTATCTATCAAGAGGAAAGGAATTGCTCAGTATAAAAAGAGCGCTTTATTAGAGTGCAGATAAATATAAATGTAGATAAAAACAATATGTACTTTGTTATATTCATCAGGGACTTCACCCTTTCTGAAATTTTACTCATTGTTGCCAAGTGGTTGATTTGCTTGTTTTAAGTCATAATTTCACCACATATCCTTCTTCACAAAATATTGAGAAGACACTGTGAATCCCACTTGATTTCAGACTTCAGCAGTACATAGCTATGTCCAGTTTGTCAACCTCCATCCATTTAACCTCAAGGAAAAGAAATAGGTACCTTTCCCCTGCCTTACCTCTCTTTACCCTCTCCTCCACTTCCACTGCTCTCACCTTCATCCCCCCTACATTTCCATAAAGTGAATGTGATTACAAGATGCCTTTGGCTGGACTACAGTATATCGCATTTCTTCGAGGGGAGGGCAGCGTCTCTCCCATGGTGACTAGCCTGAAGCTGTTCTGATCTGTTTCAGGGCCCTAAATTATTATAGTGTGAATAGCAGAAGTAAAAATAACACACAAACAAAACCAGACAAAAAATAGAAAGGTTAATATTTTGTATTCTTTTCTTTTGAAACTAGCACATTGAGCAGGTTGGGTTAGTTTCAATCGTTTTTTGTTTCTCATTCTTTAAGAGAGAAGTGGACTGTGGCCAGGTTTTCCTATCACAGCCCATCTGTGTTATGTGCTAGACAGACAAAAGAAAAGATTAAAGATGTTACTGTGTAAAATGCTTTATATTTTGGGGGTGGGTGTAGGGAGTAGAGGAGCTGGGGAAGATAGAAAATTATTTCCAGTTGAAGATTGTACTTAAAAATGATTATCGTCTTTTGTTGGTTTCAGTTGTCTGGGGAGTTTGAGATGAATGATGCCACAAATTGCTGATCAGATGTGTCAGAATTAATTTCTGCTTTCCACAATTTTTTTATAAAGCTTGCTCTGGTTGAACTTTGGTCTTCTTTCCTTTGGAAATAAATTTAAAAGTGGCTTGACATGAAGGTGTAAGTATGGAAAAATGGAGGATAAATGCTAGCATAGTACTAAATCTGTATGTACTAGAAAATAAAATTCCACTCATCAAAAGAAAAGCCTGACCAATGTGTCAATCCATCGCTTTCCCAAATGCTCCAGAGTCTTCAAATGCAAATTAACTGCCCAAAGTTATATTAAGAAGATATTATTCAGGTTGTAATGTCAAATACTCAAGGCTGGGAAATTGCTCGTCCATGCAATGTGAATTAAAATCTCATGTGCATACGATGCAGTCACTAATTGCATGGTTCAATATGTTTTGTTTCAGTGGGACCTTTGCCACTTTTAGGGGAGGGAATGGATGTTACTGACTTAGGGAAGAATTATTCCTTGTCATATGGCTAAATATCTGTTCAAACCATGAAATCAGAATTATTAATTTCCTCATGGTATTTTCTGTCCTGTCCATGACTTTAAGACCTGGGGCTTCATGCGTCCAAACTTCAGGAGAGTTAATCATCTTCCCCATACTCCTTTCAGATACAGGGCAGCACTATCACAAAAGCTTTGAGGCACTGAGGTAAAACATTATATGCCAAAATTTAAATGCCCAATTTGAGATAACCTGAGTCTGATTTATTGCAAAATTCAGCCTTATATGTGTTCAAAAATACAGTATATATTCAAAATACAGGTTTTGTTGTCATCTTTATTGACAGTTGTGAGTCCTCAGCAGTTATGAAAATCATTTGGCCACTCATACAGTGAAGATTATACTAACAGCAACTGCCTAGGTAAAGCCTGCTTGCCTCCTATAACAGACATAGGGCTAAAATGTTCTGCAGGACACATAAAAATCTAAGAACGATTATTCTGGTGAGAACAAAGGTCCTCCTGGCCCTACTTGTATCTAGGAGATATGAGAAGACTAAGGTGGTCATGGAAGGTGGAGACTTCCAAGATGGTTGTATTAAAAGTGAGGCCGATTTTTGCTAAGTACACTGCAAATGCAGATGGTTTTCTGAATCTTATTTTTTGACAATTTCTTCTTCTTCAAGAGAGCAAAATCACACACCTAATATACAAAGCTCTCTTTTATGCCAGATTTCAAGCTTCTTAAATGAAAAAAGAAATCATTTTTTTATTGAAACAGAGTTGCCAGATACTTTTTCCCCTATTCTCATTTTCCAGAATTGCTGATGATGTTAGCCAAAAATTAAAGGAAGTTTGTGATGGACACCTACTACATAGAAAAAGCGATCAAAACTGGTTGAGGGCTGCTGAACAGGGACTTAAAATGGGAAATCTGGGGCAAGTTTCTTAATAGGCAGCGTCACCAGCCACACAACTATTCAGAGTCTAATCCAGAGCTGACTCTGATAATGTGTGCCCCTCCTTTGAGTTCGTTTGGGTTATATTATTCTTTTAGATTGGAAAATTCTGTGACTCCACCATTGCTGTATATCCTAAAAATAATACATTTGCCTGATCCTCCATGTAATCATAGCACTTTACTTAAATGGAAAAGTATCACCCATGCTTTACCCTTGAGAAAACTGAGCCACATATGGGCTAGAATGAATCAGTGACTGAGTCAAGATGAGAATTTAGATCAGGTTCCCCAGCTGTCACCCTTTTCCTCGCACAGTTACCTCCTCCAGCAACATCAAATGTGTCAAGGTTTTGTGTTCACATCTGTATTCCAAAATGCCTCTCTGGGAATATACATGGCCAGCCGTATGGTTTGTGGATTCATTTCTGGTTGCTAGTTGCTGGTTGGTTTTGACATATAAAGCACTAAGTTATGTTGGTTCTCCTGACCTGAGACACCACATTTTATGGTGCTACATTATTGGAGATTAACAGGATGTTAAAGAGGACACTGGGTGTTTTCAATAAGCCTTGATGTAGGAGGTCCCGAAACTGGTGATATGCGGTCTGTGATATAAGGAATACTGGTTTTGAGGTTTTGAGAATTTAAAGAGTCTTTCTTGACAGTTCCTGCTGGGTTAGCTGAAAAGTAACAAGTAAATTATTTCTTATGAGTTTAACCCTCAATATTGTAGCTAGGCCTGCAAGGAAATTTTGCAGGACATGGAGAAACCGAAGGCTTGATTCAGCCTGAAAAGAGCGGAACTGCAGAGAAGATTGAAGAGAAATTTTACCGAAACTCATCTATTTAAGCATGTGTTCATAACCAGCATGATTAGAGCTACAGATGTCACTGGAACTACTCACAACCTTAAAGCTAAACTGATGTTTAAACATTTGATAGTGTAGGGTATTCTGCACAAGACCAAAGTTATGGTAAAACAGAAAATGTGAGCGGACAAGTGACTTTAGGGTGTGAATGGCAGCTGTTTCAGAATGCAAAACAAGGTAAGAAAGTTATGAGCACTAATAGTCAACAATTTACAAGAATGCTTATTATTTAATAGAAAATGGATTTGTTTCTAAAGATTTCATTTTGCTTCTGCACTTAAAAATTTTAAGACTATCTACTTTTTACTCAGCAAGATACTCCTAATAGGTTTTCTTTTTTATTTTGCTTATTTTAGTGAGAAAACTCCCCTCATAATTAACTTAATTACATTTCAATATAAATAATGGGGACAATTACTATCACTGGCAACATTTCCAGTTAAAATATCCCAGATTTAATATCAGTCTTCTCTGAAATTCTAGCTATTTCAAAAGTAAATATCCTTATTTCCAAGCTCCTCCATCTTAATTTTCACTCCTTTAACAGAGTGCTTTTAAATAATGGCTTCAGTACAGTTGAAAAATCAATTTCCTGAGCCTCAGAAATGCTGAGATGGAAAATTAGTCCTTCCTTTTAGGTTTCAAACGAACTTCACCATTGATCTTTAGTATCATTTAAACATGATGGATTTAGTTTTTATGTCAGAAGCTTGCATACATTGGTCTTCTATCAGTGACTGTAGAGCCCAACAGAGCATATCTCAGCTATTCTGACATATGAAACTCCTGAGAGCTACAGCTTAGGACTTGTAGTTAAGCAGACAATCTTCTATGTAAGCTGGAAGAATATACCCTCCAGGTGTTAATATTGCAATTTTGCACTTTTGCTGGTCAACCGTTTCCAGTTTCCTGCAGCTTTAGCTCTTCCTTTAGTTCCTCTGTAGCAGCATTGGTACTGTCCATATTTCCACTCCCAGAAGGGGTTGTCTTTTGATTTCTACCACGAGCTGGGAGTGTGGGAAAGCCAAAAGTACTCTCTGGAGCTGTGCTGAGTCAGGGTTGGTATGGGTGTTAGGAGGCACAGCCTTTCTGGCTATATCTACAGGAGGTGGAGAAATGAATCATGGACTATGCTCTGGCACTAAGTTCAGCTGGTGTCATATAGCTTGTGTGCATACACTTAAACTTGCTGACTTTCCCCCAAAACAGAGTGGCTACATCCAAACTGCCTGTGAGGAATGGTTCTTGGCTATGCTAATCCCTGAACCATGCTGGTGTGGTGTCTGGGAGAATATTAGCTGGCATAGGCCAAAAATCTGCCAGGGAGTGCTGCCAATGGTTAGCAGTATGAGGGAATGCCTGCCAGTCCTCTGGCCCATGCACTGGCCCTGTTGAGTTTATTGACATAGATACTGCCTCTGTGGCTCAGCTTGTGTTGTGAAATCTGGGCATTAAGCACTGTCCTTACAAGTCCTAGGGAGGCAATGTTGCCTGTCCCTGCCACGCAACTGATGGAAAGAGAGGGCAGTGGGACTCAGCACCCTTCTTCACAGAGGCCCTATGATGACATCTGCTCTCAGTCAGGCATTCTTAATCTTTTACATCATGATAAAAAGACTGTTGTCTAAAGAGGATGAGCATGCACAGCTCCATAGGCTTTACCTGCACTGGTGAAAAGTCAAGCCCTGCAGTACCTAACTTTAGTTGCCTGAATTTTAAGCCCATTAGCCACCATGCCTCGCTGTATATGAATTCCTAAAACTGAAGGTTGCTCTGAAGATCTCCTTTAAAGGTCTGTATCTCATACCAAGCTGATAATAAAGCAACTCGATGAATCTTAGAATAGAACTTTGTTCATCTTCCTTATTGAGTGTGGGCTGCTGGCTGGAGGGGAGCGCTTTTTGGTGCTGGGTAACCATTCAGCATAATGGTCTTTATGAATTTCACTGGTATGTACTGTAATAACATTAATCATGATGAACTCATTTGGCACTAATAGGAATGTCATATGTACTTGTATAAGAATATTCACTGTAGTTCATCATTAATTAACTGGGCTATTATTTTAAAGTGTTACCAGACATGGTATGTAAAAATGGTTTACTTTGCAATCTCCTAGTGTTGAAATCATGTAGGCTCTTTTGCTATGGTTTATGTCAGAGAAAATCACAACAGAAAGAGCAAAGAATCCAAGACTAAGATAATACATTTCAGCTGTATAACCTTTGGAAATATAAGAATGTAGGACTTGCTGTATAGGCAAAGTGCTATGAATGTAGTGGCCTATCTAGTCTGCTATCCTGTTTCTCAACATGTCCTGTGCCAGATACTTCAGATATAAAAGAGAAAGAACACAAATGGGGAATTGTATGCTGAAACCCAGAATTTTGATATATCCTACTATTAATCTTTTGCTGTAAGTATGAAGCTTACATGGTAGTCTTCTGTAAGGGGCACTCATTATTATTTGAACATCCAAATAAATAATATCAGCTGTTTCTTCTTTGTCCAATATTTTGCCATCATGCTCAGAGAATTCTAGAGAAACCACTTCTGGTTTAGGTAGAGGGGAAATAGAGAAATAGTCCTGGGAGAAACTCCTGGCTCCTGATGCCTTGTCCCCTACTAGTCTAGCCAAACTTTCTTAAGTGGATCAAGCTTCATCCTGAAATTAGCTAGGTTTCTTGCTACTGGAAGACTGTTGCAGAACCCCAGTCCAGTTACAAACCTTCTTCTACTTGCCAAATATAATGTATTTGCTGCTAATTATTTCTTGTGCTAACCCTGACTTTCAGGTTAAATAGTACTTATTCCTCTCTGTGTTTACTCTTTTGATATATTTATGGAGCAGGCCACTCTCAGACTTTATTTGCTAGACTAAACAAACTAAGTCTTTTAATTTCGTCTCATAAGGCAGGTTCTTCTTTTCCTCTTAATGTCCTAATGACTCCCCTTTCCTCTCTTCTCCAGTCATAAGTCACCTGTCAAGAACTAAAACTGTGTTTTTGGGTCAATGGAACTGTAGACAGTACAGTAAATGTTGTCCTGATGCTACTTTTGAGAATGGTGTTTATGTTTCCCTATCATTGCATGAAATACCTTTCCTTCTACATCCTAGGCCTTTAATATTGCTGTTTAACAATTCATCCACGTCTTTTTGATCTTAATCATTTCCAACTAATGGGCCTACAGCTTCAAGCAAGTGATTTTGTTACACAACTCTAATAGCAATAGTCATGCTGATGGCTTTAAGTTGTTTCTAGGGACTAGAAATCTAAACTGTAATCTAGGGTCTACAAGGCTTTTATAAAGTGAATGAAGAGAAGCTGCAGCCTGCCAGGCTGATTCAGAATCCCAGCTTAGACGGTTAACCTGAGCACCCAAGAGCAGCACCCTTGCCCATATGTGACTTAAACTTACTACTGCTAACTTTCATCCTTTTTCTGCTTTTCCTCAGAATCACCTGGTAGGAAAATTTGCATTGGTGAAATCCCCAGCTTTGTCACATGCAACTCTAAGACAACTTTCTGGTAGTTAATGACTATTGGAAATAAAATAGGTCTCAAGACTTATCTTTGTTGATGCTCAGTGGAAGAATAAGACTGACAGCTCTTCCCCCCCTCCAGTTATAATCTTCTTTTCAGCTAAACAAGTACGCACTTAAAAATTACTGCAATCTGTATTATCTCTGTTGTAACTAGTAATCCCCAGTGTGGCTCTATTTTTTTGTGAAATTTAAATTTATTAGTTCACAAGACTTCCTTTAGCCATAAATGATTTGATAATCAAAGAGATGAGTTTTATCTATAATCACCTGTTTCAGATACATCCACATGCGTTTCATTCTGTCCTTCAACTTCTGTTCCATGCCTTCACATATTTTTTCTTCATAATTCATATTTTTCATAATACAGTTTTTAGAGAGGTACAAAATTGACTGAGAAATATAACATAATCCATTCACTTAGTGGTTTGATTGTTCTACTTTTATTATAGCTTTAACCAGCTTCAACTCTGGTGCTGAAATCTCTCTCATTGATCTTTGTAATTTCCAGGAACACATTGGCACAACCGCCTTTCATTAAGTACCAAAGCCTTGAAGAGTTACGTGATGTTATGAAATGAAAATTCTGCCATACTTAACTGATGACTTATTCTAATAAAAGAACCTTTTCTCATAGCACAGCTTTTCACCATTGTGGATTCTTTAATTGGGAAGAGAATTTCAAGGACATAGCCTGATCACAGTTACAAAAAAATCCTTCAGAAGAAAAGGGTGTCCAATGATGGAGAGATTAAAGGTGTTTTTAATCTCAAAAGCCCTGTTTTTTTCAGTACTTGCATTGAAATTTATAATTTTTCTACTTTTGTTTTTCATAGATCTGATTGCAAAGCCAGAAGAACAGGGTTTAAATTGCCCTTTATTTGAATTAGTAAATTAAAATGATATATATACATGTGGAAAATTCCTTTGGAACAGTCATTTTCTTGCTTCGATAGGTTTCCTGGAATAAAAAGAGAAATAGAGCTCATTTTTTTCTCATTCCACACTCACTACTGATTCTAAAGAATCAACAAACTTAAGCTAAATGTAAAGCTAAAATTGCTTCATTAGATTTATGCACTGAGTAAAAGGATTGTTTATCCCTATGAACCAGGTGGTCTTGATATAAACAAACTCCAACAAATGAATATACTGATAAGTGAAGTGAAGCAAGACACTTCAACAGCCAATGAGTAATAACTCAAGATGAAGGCGCTTTGCGGTGTGCTCCAAAGTTTGCTCCAGGTCAAGGGGTGAATAAGTTCCAAACTAGGCTTGCCATAACTTGTGGTCACTCCTCAGCTCCTTGCTGTGTATGCCACTAAAGCTTTCATGCAAGCACATCTGCCAGCTTCAGCTGGAGCTTAATCGTTGGTCAGTGTTTTCCAAGGGGATCTAAAGGAATCATTCACTAAAGTGACAATTTGAAGGACTACTCCTCCTATAATACTTTTCAAGAGAAGGAAATGATATAGGTGTGGGGACATTATGGGAAAGAGGGTGTGTATGTATGTGGGAAAGATGAGATTATCTACTGCAATATCTGGTAATGAGAACAGTTGTCTGAACCTGGTTTGATACATGCACAACTCACCTTTCTTGACTCGTGCTTTGGTCAGTATCTTCAGAAGTGTCCCCTGCCCAATTTTTGTTTCCCGTGGGAGAGATGTTAACCCCCTACTTAACCTCCCTTACTATGCTACTGTGTAGTTTTAATTAATTGATCCTCAATTGATTTACTACGAATGGTGTCATTGTATTATAGCTCTGTCTTAAAGAGCAAAACCATGCTGTTAATCAGCTCACTGTGGTTTATAAAAGAGATGGGAGGATCCAGGCATGCCTCATGAAATTTGGTAAGAAAAGAAAATTCTTTGTGTTTAGTGTTTTCATTTATATCTCTATGTGGCTTCCTCTGCGTTGCATCATTACTTCTTCCATCTTTCTTGTCTCATGATATCAGTGGGAGAAAGAGACACTTGGGATAGGGTAAGTGGATTTTCGGAGATTTACATAAATTACAGCCAGAAGGAACCTTTTGTCTGACCAGAGTAAATTAGGCCATAAAAACCCTACAGGGTGGTCCCATCACCAAGTGCAGGATTCTCCAACTGAACTGGAGAATCTGTCTGAGGAAGATGTCCAGCCCAGACGTGTCATGGTGAGGGCATGGTTTTCTCTGTTAAGGACAGTCAAAGGCATCCCATTGCATATTGGCACCTCCTTTATAGTTTGCATATATCTATTTACAACCAGCTGAGTTGTTTAAAACCCAGAAACTCCATTTGTGTTGGTGACAATGCTAGAAATCTATCTACTGAAAGATTACAAGTAACATATCTCACTGTAAATGAGTAGCATAGCTCATTGTTGAGCTTTTATATCTTTTAATAGAGATGGACTTTCCAGACCCCTAAATGTTCTTATAGCTTTTTTCCATACCTTATTTTTTAAAATTTATTTTCTACCTCTTTATCAAAGTTCTTGCGATGGTCTCACCAGGACTTTATGAGCTTTTCTTCCATGTCCCCCTGTTTATATCTCAAAAGATCCCTTTGTCTTTTCATTCTTTTATTCCCATTGTCAGGAAAAAGTACAAATCCTGTGTCTTAGATGCTTTAATCATATTAAAATAATACAATCTGCAAAATGAAGACCTTCAGCTTGGATTTATTCCATCTAACTTTAGGCACCAGACCAACTTGCCTCGGGGTTCATACTCCTCAGCTCCCTATACAGGCAATGAGCGTGTCTGTCTGCATCTGTTGGTTATAGATGAAAAATAGGCTCCAATTTAGATAACTCATTTTAATGTTCAGATGATGCAAGATGAAGCAGGAAAATAGTCTATAATCCTAGTTTCCATGACAAAAACAGCCTCCCAGGCAGGATGTACTAACCTTTCCTAGAAACTCACTCACATCTCATTTCTTTAACTTCCCTGTAAACTAACGTGACCCACTAGTATATTCACACCTCCAAGTGCATTTGGTGTGGGAGACAAGAGGAGAAAATTAATTTAAAAAAGAGCTTTTAACAATTAGCACAAACTCTTTTATAAAGTTTGGACATTTCTTTTTAAGATCAGCTAGGAAAGACAAGGGAGGGTGGGGAGAGGAAACCACTGAGAGGTATTGGAGCAATACAGTACTGCAGGAGCACACCAAAGGTTTTGGCTATTTGTACCAAACAAAGTCCAGCATGTCACCTAGCAGAATGCTGTAATGAAACTCATAAAATGAAATGTAAAAATAAAAGAGAAAATGCCAATGTGTTTGTCGTTAAATCTCTTTCAGAGCTATAATCCATCCTTGACTTTTCCTTTGTTATATTTTCCCTTTGTGGATACAAGCCAGAAAAAACATAGCTGTGCAGGCTGAAAAGGAGGGTAACAAACAGTACTTGTGTGTTCTTGGGTGAGATGGATGAGAGGTGGCAGGATGGGGCTTCGCTTGGAAAAGATCCTACATACGGGAGTCTGACTTTCACACTCGGTGTGCAGGACCCTATTTCTACAGTGCCATTTCTTTCATGGAAGTTGGCAGAGACTGAAGCCAGTTCTGGGCTGTTACTCCAGTTGTACAAAACACTAGAAATGATGGTGTTTTAACATTTGTTTGCAAACAGCTTGTGGCACCTGTTTCCTTCTAACATCTCTCTGAGAGAGGAAGAAGGCAGAAAGCTTGTCCTATAGTTAAGGCTCTGACTTGAGACTCGGCATTTCTGCTTCTAAGTTTGACGTGCTCTAGGCAGGTGATGTGGATTACACTTTTGAGGGTAACAGGATTATTTTGGAGACTCAGCTGGAACTGGGGTTTGAGAGTGCCTAGATCACTTGTGAAATGGAGGCAAGGCCCCCAAATTCCTGCGCACAAAGCTTAGTGTGTTCTTTAGTTTCTTCTCCTATAAAATGAAATTGATGACACTTCCTTGAGAGAGAACTGAACAGCTCAGATGTACATTCGTACTGGCAATAGATGGCCAATCTAAGAATTATGGTTTAGCTACACATATTACACTATCACAGGTCAGTAGTGTGCAGTACTATATTTGTGAAGCATGGTGCTATGTAAAATATTGATATGCTTTTACCCCAAGGGCCTCAGAACTGCTTACAGATGATTTTTCATTAAAGTGCAGCTAGTTTTCCTCCTGAAGATCATAAAAGCCCCAGGGAAACTGCACACTTTTCAGTGTGAGATTCAGGACCCTGATGATGTTTCATTTCTTAGAAACTGCTGTATCCAGTAAAGTTACGTAAGGTCCTGAATTTGGGCTTTCCTTGGATATGTCTATACTATTAAATCAAATGTGCCAGGAACTCTCCCTGCGCACTGGAACTTTATCGTTTATAGTGTTACTCAGAGTAGTCTGTGACATGCTTTCAGCCCATGCCGACTAGCACTATCCTGAACAATTCCCAGGCATTTCAGGAATTAGGACAGGATTATTCCCAGCAGACAGTCTGGTTGTAGCCATGCTGATTTGGAGGGCAGGAAATTTGGAGAAGATGGATGTGGAACAGCCCATGCCAGTTGGCCCCTGAGCTAGAAAACAGTCCAGGGTACACTTAATGTATAAAATGTTACAGATGTAGCCTGAAGGTCTAAGATCTTGCATGTTGTGTAAGTATCATAAAAATTCATTGACCTGTCTGCCAGGGTAGACATTTTTTCTAACATACTATTCTGTCAGCCCTTCAGTTTCTTAAACCCTATTTAAATTATACCTATATTTGTATCTATCTGTCTGTCTGTCTCTATATTTTTATATATGTATATATGTGTATATGTATATATGTATATGTGTGTGTGTGTATATATACATATATGCTGTATTTTTTCCTACCTAAGAAATACATACTTCAGCTAATAAGCTTTCCCTTTTGGATTGTGTTACAGAATTATATGGACCAATAATTGACTAATTTTCTGTGAGGCTGTACCAAAACCTAATTCAGGAGCTATTTGGTTAGCAGTCTATGGGGTAAATTTCCTACATTTGCGTGTGACTCCTGTGAAGTGCTATCAGCAGCAAAAGAAGGTCAGATGAAGTAAGCAGATTCCCCATAAAATCTGCAAATACTACTGCTCAAGAACCCTATCTAGAAAACCAGGGGGAAAAAAAAAGCAGGTTCTGTGCTTTTCCCAACCAATGCTCTCCATCACAAAGCACTGTCTGATATGTAAGCTGAAGAAAATGAAACCCTTTGTGTGTAGATAATCACAAAAATTTATTTGACAATATTAATGAGCTGCTTTTCCAGCCTTTCACACAAATGGCTCTTGGGTTAGTGTTGTTTTCATGCCTCCCTCCTCCTGCTCCTTTTCCCCCAAAGTGCTGATTTTGCAGCACCATGGGAGGACTTCCAGGGACTCAATTCTTGCTCTTTCTGTTATCACTCTCCCCAAAACTTGAGGGAGAATCAGTGATGCAAATAGTCCCACGGGGAGGAGTGATGAGGGAAGAGAAGTCACAAACACGAGGACGTGGTTGTGTCGTTCCCCAGCAA
This sequence comes from Platalea leucorodia, assembly GCF_965183815.1. Classification (NCBI taxonomy): domain Eukaryota; kingdom Metazoa; phylum Chordata; class Aves; order Pelecaniformes; family Threskiornithidae; genus Platalea; species Platalea leucorodia. The sequence goes on along the minus strand of NC_138825.1, from coordinate 116,878,286 downwards.
GTGGCACAGGACTGCAGACCTGTGACAGATTTACGCCTAATACAGACCTGTGACAGATAGGCAGATGTTTGAGTTCAGTGACAGAAGGACGGCCTGAAATGAAAGCAATGCAGGAATAAAACACTTTGCTGTTTGAGTACCACTCTTTTTTTGGGATGCTTATGTTACCTGTACTTACCGCTGTCTGCTTCTCCTCTTCATCATTGCTATCACCACATTAACACTTTTTTCCTCATTCTCTCTTCATTGCAGTCCCAGGAGCTTTTATTTTCACTGGATATTTTACAATTTTCTGCTTATCTCAGGCAAGCAGCTTTCCTGTGTATTTTCATATTGAGTTTCTGCTGAAGGCAATGAGGGATGTAGCCTGCACACAGACAGGGCATGTGTTGCCTCTCTCTGTTAGGGTTCTGTTGTTACCAACACCGATTTGTTACATCCCCTAACTGACTTGTTTTCACTGCAGTGCTCCCAATTCCCTTGACATGCTTTTGCTTCAAGAAAAGGTCCTTATATAGGGGCTGAACTCGTGGGTATTTAGCAAAAGGACTTCCCTATTTTTCTGTTGTCTCCCCATATTTGTTAAAACATACAGTATTGCTTTCCCTTAATAAAGGAACAGCTTTTCTCCCCAGTTCTTTTTCAGCAATAGCCCCACAGTAGGAGTTAAGATTGAAAAGGCAGATTGACCATGCCGCTGTCATGCAGCTGAACCAAGCTTGATGCATGTGTCCCATAAGGCACAGATGTTTATTCTTCCAAAATAGATTGATATTGGATTCTTCTTTTTTTCAAAGGCTTTATTAAAACTATTACTAATAAAGCATTGCTATGACTGGAGTAATACAACAGAAAAAAAAATCCATCTCTCCAAACTTCAGATGTGCTAGTTTGTGCACATATCTATTTTGTTAGCAAATGGAAGTGTCCACAAGGAGCTCTTTTTATTGCTTTCAACTCTTTCCCTCTTACTAATCAGATGAAGCTGAAAAAATCAGGATCAAGATTATTCATCCTGTAATACCCCAGCCTCATGCCAGTGTGACAGACTCTCCTGGCTAACGTACGATCTTCCAAGTGCTACGTATGGGGACAGAATGTAGCTGCATCCCATGGAGTGGTGTGGGGAGGAGCGAACACCTATGCACGCTGCTGTGAAGCGGCATGCAGAGCTTCTGCACTCTCCTGTGAAACTTGTTAGAGAGTCAGTGCAAATAATCCAGGTGATCAAATAGGAAACAATTATTATTTTTAATCATTGTAGGGAAAATCTACCAGCTAGTGTTGGGAAGAGGTTTGATTTGTTGCAGCTCTGTATTATCCCTGTTTTAGATTTCATAGGGTTGTCATGTGCCTTTGCTAGCACATACTACTGCTCCTTAATATTTTATAATGTGGTAGTTATTAGTGGAAGACAAGTTTGGGGTTTTTAGGATAAAAGACTGTATAAGCTCGAAATAAATCAGAAAGCTATCCTAAGTACTTTATTGTCCCATCACCACAGCATTTGACATTGTTGTGAAAGTTTCAGGATTTCAATGATTGTTGCTGTCTCTACAGCTTGGTGCAAAAGTTGCTGGAGCGAGGTTGGAATACAGAGAGACCCTCCAATAGCCTCATTTTCATTGGAAACTGGGATAAAAATCAGTGTGGATTCACCATTCTGGTCTGGAGGTTAAGGATAAGGATAATGAATTTCCTCTGGGCATTTCAGCACACATTTTCAGACTTCTGGGGATTTCTTTTCTAAGCACTATTGGCAGAGATATAAATTGTTGCTGCCTAAGGTTTTTCTCACCTGTACCCAAAGCTAGTTGGTTTAGCTCCATTTACTTGGCTGGCATGAATGTGTCACCTGTTCGTAAATAGGCAGTCTCTGTCTCAGGGTGCTGGCTTTAAGCTTGTGTTTAGGGTAAAAAATAAAACTGAGCAATACACAATCCTTAGTAACCACCGTCCTCCTTTTATTCAAAACTGGGGACGAGTTTTACCTTGTACTTGCACATACGCCCATGTTTAAGAGTGCAAATAGTTCTGCTGACTTTACTCAGCTACTCATATGGTTAATGTTATGCGTGTGCCCAGGAGCCTTGCTGATTTGTGGCCTAAGGTCACATCTATTAAAGTGCATAACAAAACACTAAAACCTCTCCTACTTATCCAAACCCTGTTAATCTAAACTGCTTTCATGTCTCTGTTCCATTTGGCTAATCAAGGTTTCAGTAGAGTTGCTCTGTAAGGATAAATACCAAAATCGGTTGAAGTCTGCCCTCGACAAAGTACTTCTGGCTCCCAGTGCCTTTAATGAGAGCCCTGAGTGTGTATCTGAGGTTGGAATTTGGCTCTAATGGAAGGTGGATTTTTCAAATCTTCTGTGAAGTGCTTCACAAAATAAGGGGTTTATATACCCACACATGACATTATACTTACAGTTACCTTTGGCTGAACGATTCTTGGAATTTCTTGCTATCACATCCAAAAAAATGACACATTGAATTGCATATCAGCTGCATATATAAGAAAAGATTGTACTGTAAGACAACATAGGGTTGTCAAGGTTTGTATTGAAAATTCTGCTTGGATTATCCCTCGTGTCTCTATTTCAGTTCAGTTTTTTTTCTTAGACTGTTTTTTTTGTGTGTTCATTTGCTTTTTAGTAACCTTGGGGATAAGAGCATCTCTAACTTTCTACATCTTCTCTTCCCTGCTGTGGAAAAAAGGAAAGACAGCCAAGTGTTTAAAAAAATATAGGAGCTTTAGTGTTCTTGTCAAGGAATGATTTTTCATTGACAATGGAAGCTTGATAGATACTTACAGATCACAGAAAAATATATTTAACTCTTGAACTATGAGAAAAACATCAGTTAAAAATGTGTTCATTCTGCTGATAATTTACAAGCAAGGTGTGCTCAGATGTGGGACTACACTGAGAAGATGCTGACAGTGAGAAAAAATCTTGTGCTTGTGGTTCAAAAGCATTTCTGTGCAATCAGTAGCTGAATATATTTTCAGTAGTCATATTCTGAGATCTGCAGGAGCTGAAACAGTAACAATAGATAGGGCCTCACTCCTGAAAAGCAGTACGCAAGCCATTTCTTAGAAAATAAATTAAGAGAAATGTCGGATAAATGGAGTGAATTCCTCCCTGGACAGATTTATTTCTTCACATGGACGTCAGAAGGGAGATTGGTGGCTAGTTTAGACTAGGCACATAACTTTAAAGCGTTTAAAATTAATGGGGTAAATCTCAGCCAAGGTGTCTGGCTGTGTGCTAGAGCTGGTTTCTGAGGGCTGAGTATCTTCAACACCTGAAGGAGAAATACCCAGGTAGTCATTGCTATTGAAATTAGAGGGAGTTAGGTGCTCCTCTCAAAGGTGCTAAGTCACTTAAAACAGCCTTCAGGCTGCCCAAGCTGAGGAATTAGGTGGACATTAGATACCTAAATCTCAGACATTGTTTCAGTCCTCGTACATCCATTACACCTGATATTCTTCTCTGGAACTGTTCCCTGGCATGGGATGCCCACATTCACACCAGTAAACCCTCTTACTCTACAGGATGGAACTATAGGAGTGGTCCTATAGGATCAATGGCTGTACCAACCCCTACCCCACCAACAGAGGTCTTGCAGTCTTTGCTGTCTGTTGAACCATCTTTGAGAGATGGATGAGACCACTTTCACCACTGTTTCTCCTACGCCAGGCACTCTTTGGGGAAGGAGGTAACTATTTTGTAGTTTTGAATGAAGGGTCACTCAGCCATGCCCTGTCTCCATCTCTTCCTTACGTAGGATCAGGTGCACCGAAACATGCTGTAGCATTACCCAAGATCCATGGATGGAGATATCTTCCAGCATTGCATGAATGAGTCATTCTGAAGCTCCAGAGAAACCTCATTATCTCTGCTAAACCTCAGTTCCTAACTTAACTCTTTCCCAGTCAGGAGTCTGCTTTTTACATCCAGTGGGTGTTGATGTTAAGCACCCTAAGTGCACAGCTTGGCTACAAGTCTAAAATGTTTTTGCACACCGCACCTAGTATTTTCAAGGACTTGGACAAGACAGGATGACTACCGAGTTCTAGTCCCTGTTGGGTGCTGAGGCTTTTAAAAATGGAAATAATTTAAAGAACAGCACAGTTTCAGCATCTTCATGTCTAAGTTTCTCTGATAATTTCTCAGTGAGATAGTATTTAATTTCTCAATGGGAGTATGCCTTAATCTCATTATATGATCTGATTTCTCAGTAAGAATTATTTTTTAGATCTGACTTTTTTATGAGTCCAGGGTCCCAGAGGGATTTAAGCTTCTAATTTTCAATGCAAGCTAAGTGAGTAAATGCTTTTGGTAATCTGGGCAAGAGTCGATGTTTAGTTGGTTTTGTGGCAAGCTCTCGTAATGCCATTATTTTGTTCACAAACATTCAGGGAGAATATTTGCTTGTTTTAATGGATATTTTATGTGAGAAGCATTTTATTGCTGGGAACAGTTTCCTATCTAACAGAGATTTTGGGTTAGAATCAAACAAAACCTAACAATGTGTATTCATATTTGACACTTAAAGCACAAATTCATCCTTTTTCAGTGAAGGTAAAAGTTATTCATTCCTTTAATGGACAGATTCTTCTGACTTTGGAAAGAGATTAAGACAATAATTTTATAGATTTATTTTTTGTCTTCAATACTAGCACAACGTTCCTCCCCTTCCAAATTCTTCCTGTCATCATAGCAATTCAGTGCTGCTGATTTAGTGAACAGGATTGAGGGAGACAAGCAACCCAGCATGTTGAATTTGAACTCTGACCTTCCCTTTGCATTATTGCACAGCTTCTTAGTTTTGCTAATCAAAAAGCATTCTCCCTCCCCCTCTTTTCTCAAATGAGCAAAAACTAGAAATGTAGAGGGACAGGGTGGTTTTGGAAATGATCAGGAAAAGACACCTGTACATTTCTCTGGTTTGGCTCTGTGTTAAGCATTTCTTAGGGATCTGAAATCTGATATCATTTGCATTGTTCTTCAAATATCAAGATAGGACTAAATTCCTTAAGATTCCTATTATGCTTAAACACTGGAACATGTCCAAGCACATGACATCTCATATGCTGTCTTCATCAATAGTGAGCTCTTGACATAAGATTAATGATAAATTAAGATGGACAAGACATCAAGTGCATTTTAGCTCTACAACAGCTAAATTCACAGGGACTTCCAGTACGATTGTGCACGTCGTGAAAGACCACAATACTCTTGCTAGAGCTGTGGTGTGTTTAATGTTTGCTAGTATTCCGTTAGGTCATACAGTGGGAAAAAGTACAAAAATAACAAACTTGTTAGTCTGCTAATTGCAGGCTTGTTAAGTGATATTCTGTTTCTGGTGTGGTGTTTTTTTTTTTCCTTTCCATTGCTCTGATTAATGACTATTTAAAACAAATACAAAAAGTCTTCTGTAAAAAAAAAAATGACATTGCACCTGAAAGATCTCTTACTGGATTTTCCAATGCAAACTGTGTGTTTGAATATGTAGCTACACGACTGAAAACATCACTGATGTATCCCATCTGATTCATTCGTTCAAGTGATATCCAGCTTTTGAGAAAATCATCAGCTGAGTTGTGACTTAGGTGTACCCTGAATTTGGCCTTTCTTCTTCCCTATCTTTATAACAGCAAATTTTATTTCTTGTGTTCTTTTAGCACAAGTGCTACCTGTGTAGTTAGGACATTTCCCTTCCCTGTGTTCTGTGATAGGACTTTGAGGACTTGTGTATAGACCTAAAACAGTAGGAACTCTCAAAACTCTTGTTTCAGTGGAAGAAAATAATTTTGTTTTGGTAGTTCATGAGAGAGGGCGTTTGTGAAACCAGTTTTGTTATCTTTTTGATTCAGATGTGTTTTTAAGAGTCTTGAGGATTTTGATAGCAAGTACTTAATAAGCAACATTTATTATTATTTGATATGGACACCTAACGTAAAATAACAGAATTTTGTGTTAATCTGTTTCAGTCATGTCATTGTTTCACAATGACTGTATTTCAGAAAGCACCATCCAGGAACACTGCTGAGCCTTCAGGGAGCTCCTCAGCTAGGCCATGGTTGCCTGTGAAGGAAGTATATAAGAAATTATTAATTTCTATTTGGATTTTTTTCTTCTGGATTACCAGGTCAGATCCAGGACTCACTACACTGAGTGAAATTAATCGCTACAGTTGTTTGAGATTTGTGAGTTCTTACAAATAAAACCTCACAAAAATTGCCCACAGTTAAGTTGGAGAACATTTTGAGCACCCTCCATAGTACACTTTCTACAGAGGATAGGAAAGTGCCACCTCTCACACCGTGCAGACAACTCTGCCACACCCTGACTCTGTGGGCATCCCTGCTTAAGGGCAAAATACCCCTTCAATTTCACTGAAAGCCAGGATTTCACAGGTAAAAAATGTCAAGTGTTGCTACTTCAAAGTAAAAGCTTTTTGCTCACTGTAAACCTGAAGTCCTTTCCCACAGAATGGACTCTGTTTTGGAGCAGAATTCAAACCCCTTTGTAATTTTGCTTTCAAAAGGCATTTAATTATGACACTAAAATGAAACAGAGGAATTTAATAAAAAAATGCCTTTCATCAGAGATTGGACTAAGCCCTAGTCTGTATTGTCAAATGCTTTACTCCCTGCTGGTGGTCTCTGAGCAGATCATTGCAATGTCCTCCTTGCAAATCATGCAGATTACACTTCATGTACACTCATATACGTGCTTCTGAAATATAAGAAGAAAGAACTGGAGGTTGGTCTTTGCCATGCAAAGACATTATTACTCTTTGAAATGCATGCAATTGGTGTTGTGGAAAGGCATAATACTGAACAGTTGAAAATAATAGTAAGGGAGAGCTCCAGAACCAACCACTGCAACTGCAAAGACACTAGCTAGCAGCCTCTTTCCAGCTATGCTGTTCAAGCATGTCTGCAGTCTAACGAGCCATTTACCCCTTGTAACTTTATCATTCCATGAAAAATGACTCACAGATGAAATTCATCAGTTTGCCATGGAAGGATGCCATTTATGGGCAGAAACTATTCTTTTTTTTTTATCTGGGGACAAATTTCCTATTACTTTTGCAATTGCAATTTCTATTATGAAGCTGTGATACCCCTGGCTTCTGTAAACCAGTAAGGTTCATTGATCTCAAGTCACTGAGTTATTTCCTTGAAAATTTGTAAATAGATTAAAATTAGTCTGTGAAGACACAGAGGCATGTCCTCACACCTGACTTTAGGCACCTGGGCTTTCTCATAGCTCATGGTGGGACACAGGCACCTCAAGAGAGGTGCCTCACCTTATTTAGCTTTAATGCCCACCTCCATTGACTGTCAGTGGTGTTTGAATGAGTAACTGGACAGCCTGTCTCTTTTCTACATGGAAACACTGTGATGAGAGGAATCCCTCATACTGCGAGCAGACAACAAATGGATTGTAATGGAAAATATTGAAAGCTGTATTCTGCTTTAAATCAGAAGCAGTACCATTTCAACATGAAGAGTGGGTCTAACACACCATCTCTTTCCTTATAATTGTAAATGTTGTGGTTTTCTGCCATCTCTTTGCCATGGTAATATGCAAGAAGCTTTTATGACTAACTGAAGTATTCTTTACAGTTCACCTTTCATTAGAACCCCTTCGTCTCTTAATTACTCATTTTAACTAGGTTGTGTCTACTTTTTATGTAGTTCCCAGTGCTATTTATATTTTAAAGACCCTTTATTAGGCTTTTTGCACACTGTGTATAAGACTTTAAATCCTTGCTTAACCGAACTGGCCTCTGTTGCCCTTTTCTGTGTTTAGATTATAACCAGGATGAATTTCACTTGTGGTCTCTCCAGCTGTTTTTTAAGTATTTCCCACTTTTCTGCAGTAGATTTCCTTCCAAATCCAATCCAAATTCCATAGGGTATTTTGCCTTCCCTTAAAGTCAGCTTTCCTTTATGTTTCTCTTCCACGGGTCCTAGCTCATATGAATCCTACAAATGCAGTGTTATAATTAGAACTATGTGAACACAGCACTTCCATTTCTCAGAGGTTCCTGCAAACATTTGCTTTGGGTTTCATCCATATGAGCTCCCATTCCGTGATATTTTTTACTTTGAATTTCAGATGTGAACAAACTAAACATCACTGAGCTCAAACTCAGCTCCAGAGATTCAATGTCAGGAATCCCTGAAACAAAAAACCAAATTTTGCTTGGTTTTGGGGTAAAATCCACAAAGTCTAAATGTTCATATCAGTAGTTACCTGCCCATAATGAATCTTCAAGCCTAGAAAATCGGTGCTTTATTTTTATGATATAAACAATTGACCTGTTTAAGGGGTTCATGGCTTATAATTTTAGTCTGGAGTGGAGTACCTGGGAGCACCTTCCTGCCTTGACAGGCTGGGAGAGAGCTCCCCCTCCTGTTTTAATCTGTTTTAGACTGGGGCCTTGGTTGTGACCCCCACATCTGGCCAGCCAGGTTTTCCTAGTGTCAGACCCATCTCAGTATGCTCATTTTCCAGGTTAGATCCAGGGTAGCCTCGAGTTACTTTCCTTTCTCAACAAGCAACTATTCCACTCTCTTATTTTTGCATAGTTTTTATTTCCATCTCTGATTAAAGAGTAAACTCCATTCACGGAGACAACCTAAATTGCCTAACACCAAACCATGCAGTCTTTCTTGAAATTGTCTTTCAGCATAGAATGAAAATATTACAAGATCTTCTTTTTCCATTTTATTTAGGTGCTTGTATTTTTTTCAAAAACAAAAACCAACAAAAAATGAAGAGAAATTGGAACTTTTTTTTTTTTTTTAATTTTTCATTTTATGTCTCTTTGTAGGAAGAAAGAAGGAGAAAAGACATATGAAGGGCGGAATGAGAATGTTTGCATTGAAATCACTAAAATGTGTAATGCTCTGTCTTAAGAGACAGAGGTGGTCATTTTGCTATGGTCCCTCATTTTAATAGTTACGTATACATTGAAATTCTAACACCTCAAAAATCATTCACAATATGTTAGTGCCTTTTCCACTACAAATCTATTCCTTGAATCACTGAAATTGTGCTCTTTTTTGCAAAGCAGCCCAGCCATAAAGAAAACAAAAATTGTTGATTTAATCCTGCAATTATCAGTCTCTTATTCTTACCGTGTGGACAGGCCTACAGATGAAATGTCATCTCCTTGCTTTTGAGTTTGGCAGTGTCTGTGAGTTACTGCCCAGCCACCCAACCTAGTTTGTGGTCACTGTGTGTTGGATCTGGAACTGCTTAAAAAGGTTGGAATTGACTTAAAGCTTCATGTTGGTTTCTTTAGGAAGAGGGTAGCAAAAGGGCAGGGGAGTTTTAATTTATCTAGTGAGCATTGTTGACATTTTTGTGTTAACAACATTAGGAAGTTGCTGACAGTTTGTTTTCTTTATTTTTCTTGTTTCACTTAGAATTCTTCAATGGGAACTGAGTTTTTCATGCAAAATGAAAGCAAATTGCAAGTCACAACAGAATACAAGAAAAGGTGGAATTTTCCTTTCCAGACATGACATTTGCTGGAAACCATAAAAATGAAATAACAAATTACAGAATGGAGATAATAGCATTTTAGAAAGCCACATTAAATTAGAACAGTTGAAGGCAAATTCTTTGCAGCCACTAACGCCAATTTGTGGATAGAAAGCCAAGAGGATTCTTAAAGATCTCTTTCTTAATTAATCTAACATTTTTCTCGTTGGTCTGCAGAGCTGCCAGTGTGAATAACTTGTGTCTTCCTCACGGCTGTAGCTGTCTCGTTTGTTCAGCTTCATGAACAGGGTTGGACATGGTGGAGATGGGGAGGCAGAGTCGGTGGGAGCCCACTGGAGGGCAATCGAGCACCGTCTATCTGACCTCCACCGCGCTTCTGCATGACCCTTTTTAGAGATTTTTGATCTGAACTCTAATAGTTTACATTTCCACGTCCGTATTAGATCTGGGGTTCCATAAAGCGAGGCCAGCACTATATGTTTTTGCTCTCTCAAATATTACATCGTCTATTTATACTGTGTGTTTTTGTAGCCCATGATGTAATATGACAAAATTTCAGCCATGTGCATCACACATGCAAGTCCGAGTGCAGCTGGGTTGTGTAGCACGGCTGAGGTAATGTCAAGAAATTTCATATTATATTTAAAATGACACCTGTAAAAATAATCTTCAATTTGTAATTTAAATACTGTAATACTCAATTATGTGAACTGACAGGAAGTGTCCCAGCGGTTTTGGAAAATAACATTCTTTTATCCATTGAACCTTTGATGCATTTTTGAACAGCCATAATGGAAGTTCAGATCATGACCTTCTGCTTTGAGAGAACAAAGTCAGGAATAAGATCTTCTCCTACAGCAAGGTAAAGTCCTCTCTCTGCATATATTTTTGCTTTCTCTGAGTGAAATGTCAGCTGTGTATGCTTTATCATTATCCAAGCCAAGGAGAGCTCAAAACTGTAAATCCAGCCTCATTTCTAATTGTGTGCCTTGCTTCTGGCAGCACATGCATGTCATCTGTAAATATATATCCTGCTTTGCTCCTAAGGAGAGGCTTCGAAGGTTTTCCTACAGTCTACATCAGTAGCAATCAGATTCTATTAATGTGGGAGTGAGGTTTGTGACTTGGCCATTGAAAAAGCTCACAAGTCTTCCAGATGCAGGAATCAGTTTTGGAAATCTACTGAGCTGTTTCTTAAGTTTGTCTCTTTTGCTTATTTTGGGGGGGAGGAGTTTGGGGGCAATGACAAGATGTAGGCTTTGTGCAAGTAGGTTATGAATGTGATAGCCCTGGGATTTCTCCCACTGTAAATTACACCTTCTTCCCTAATTCCATGGCATTTCCCTTATCCAAGAGCTGTTTCTTAAGCCTCTCATGAGCCTTAACACACACACCCCCCCCCCAACTTGTACCTGTTATTGGCTTCTGCAAAATCTAAGACATTTCTCTTATGTCCTTTTCCATCATGTACTTTTGAAATACTGAATGTGACTTCCAGAGAGTTGTGTTTTGTGACACTTAAATAAACTCTGTTCTTTCCATTCAGCTCTGGTAACCTGATACTGCACAATAAATGCTAATAAGTTTCCTGCAGTGTAGTGCTCTTAAGACAGCTTATTTTTCATCCCTCCTTTCATGTTGTGCCCTTATTGATGACTCAGTCCATACCACAAGTGTTCTTAAAGAAGATAAAATGTAAATAAAAGTGAAAGATGCTGGTCAGATAAGGCACTCAGAAGGACACAGGAAATGCTTCCTAAAGAACATTTTTTCTGCATCCAAAGTTGCCCCCTTTTAAGTTGTAGTTACTGGCTATTACTCTTTGTAGGCAGTTAAGGACAAAATGTTGCATAATTAACAACAGCAAATTAATGCTTTGGTCTACTGCAAATCAAGGACATATGCCTTTACTGACCACATAGTAGGCTGGAGATTGAGTGTTTTCTATCGATAAAATATTTTCGTAGACATATTCATTGTGGGTGAAATTCACCCACAGTATTGCAGCAAGAAAAGACCTGAATGACCCTTGTGGCTATGTGCATGTGGGGCATTGGGAGTGAAAAGCATGGAAGGGTGTTGGCCAACATGGAGAAACCCAGTGGAAACAAACGTGCAGTAACCGCCTGGCATGGCTGCACGTGCAGGATGCACCAAAGATGTGGCCCCTTTCCCTGTCCAGAAAAGGGTGGTCCATTGCCAAGGGCATCTGAGGCTCTCGTTGCTCATATCACATGCCTTCTCCTTTCCTCTCATATAGCTCCCACGTGTTGTGTGGAGCAGCCTACGGAGGGGAAGGGGCAGCCGAAGGGGTCACCTGTGTAGCGGGAGAAGTGGGTGCAGGAGAGGAAGAACTGCCCTCCGGGGCAGAAAGTAGAGGCAGCCGGGGTCTGCAGGAAACACCAGCCGCTCCTCCCTGTGGTGAGAGGTGTTTGATGTTGGTTCGTTATTGTATGAGGTTGAGCATGGCAGTGCCGCGGGGCTGTGTGCCCGGGGAGGAGGCAGAGCTCACAGGGAGAACCGTAGACGGTGCCTGCCCTGAGAGGCTTCCCGCACTAATGTTTTAATGCAAAGAACAACACAGCTGGGCCTTTTTTAATGCTTGGTGAGGAAGGGGAGCACATCTCTCTCTGCAGCCTGCTTGCCTCACGCGAAAGACAACAGGAAGGAAGCGCTCTGCTCTTAAAAGTTTGTTTTAGTCTCACATTTTGAAAGAGCGGGTCACTTCAAAGTCCCATCACAAAATTACCACATGCCATCTGCTCATTACAAATGTGCAAGGGAAATTATTGGTGGTTCTGCCTTGTTTCTGTGATCCAAATGTATGTATGTGCCAATTATTTATTTTATTTTTAAACAGACACGTTCATTTGTCTCCCACCCTTCCATGCTTTTTACACTGAACATCTCGGGATGTCAGCTCTTGGGGTGGGAGACCACATGTGCCTGCACTGCTCTGCTCGTGTGTGTTCAGATGTAAAAGGACCACAATGTCCATGACAAAACCCAGGGAGGGCAATTGTCAGGTTCCATGTGGTGCAAACGTGTTTTCTGCTGAAGCAGGCTAGATCCAGTGGCTGATATCGTGCAGCTTTCCCACCGGTTGTAAACCATGATGCAGTTCAGGGTAGGGGCCCTTGATGTGCTGTTTCCAGAGTTGATGGCCAGACAAGACTATTGGTTTGTCCTGCTTCGTATCCCAGACTATAGGCTTCTACCCACATGCTCTCTTAGCAACCTTTTTCAGACAAAGTGTTTAAAACCTCAGCCACTTCAGCCATGTGGAGCCTCTCATTAGAGCTGAAAGGAGCAGAGTTCAGTTCTTGCGTCTGCTGTGATCACTTAGGGTGCTGCTCACCTTGCCAAACTTCAGGTGTCTAGTTCAAGTCAGTTATTCAGATTGTGTCTATATTCAATGCAGAGATATCTGCACCTGCAATGAACATTTTTCCTCATTGTTGAGACCTAGAGTAAGATGGATTGGACATCATTGTTTCTCTCATTTTATTTTAGAGGGAGGCTGAACCAGAAGCTTAGATTAGGTTGCTAACTTTTATAGCACTAAAGGTGGTACAAGCCCTGCATTTAAATCCTCGCTGTCAGAGTCCCCTTTTTGTGAACACTGGATAATAATAAAACCTCTGAAGGGATCATCTTACTAGGTTAATGGAGCATGGTCTCAATCAGAGCCTTAAAAATGCTTCCTTATAGAAACAGTAACTGATCGCAGTGGGGTTATTCCTGATTTATGCCAGTGTAAGAGAAGGACTGGTTCTCAGGTTTCCTGTTGCATTCAAGCTAGCTAATTTTTCTCAGGGCACATTCATACCAATTTGGGGCTGAGTGCTTTACTCATTTGTATGATGTATATATTTATTTTTAACCAGTACTTGTTAAAAATAAACTTTTCATCAGTGAACAGTCCAGGGTGGACAGATGACTCATGTGCTACTGGGAATGGGATGAATCAGCAACACCGTTTGATTTGTAGCACAGTCTAGGGTCGAGCAGCTGTGTCTGGAGAGACTGGACATGCTCCATGTTTCAGCTCCTTGCAGTCTTGTCCCCAGCATGACTGGCTTCCTCTGTCAGCAGAGCCGTGGGGCTCACTGCATTGCGAGGTGCAGAAGGACCTATGCCAAACCAGCATTGGATGTATTTTCAGCTCTATCTGGTATCAACACATGCTTCTCATGGCAAATTGACATGGTCCAGCAGTGCTGGGTTACAGCCCAGGTGTCTCTGCGCAATGCCAACCCCCAGCCCTGGGGAAGCGGCCTGAAGGTGCGAGGGCTCAGCTTCTGGTCTGCGCCATGTTTGGTGATGGCTAGGATCTCAGCAGTGCATGACCTCTGCTATCACACCTTCGCACGTTGCCTGAAGCTGGCTATACCTAACTACAAGTGGAGATTGACTTTCCACCTCCCCGCACTTCCCAGGAATTTCCAGGAGACAAAAGACTCCAAAACATGGTGTGGCCATGATCACAGAGTTATTACTGAACTATTAAAGTTATATTGAGTCTACAGATATACATATTTATGCCCTTCTTTTAGCACAACTATATGTTTTTCAAACTATATGTTTTTTAAAACTGCAAGACATTTTTTATATTTGTTATTGAGAGCAGATGTGCCCAATTCCAATCATATTCTACTGAAGAATGTCAGGGTTGCAAGAGGTCGAATGGTGAATGCCTTTCAATCTCCATTATTATTTCCTCCACTCAATTGTCGCAGCAGGGAGACTAGAGTCATTAATAGAGACCTTCAAAATATTCAAATATATTTCAGATCAAAACCTTCCTCGTGCTCTTTCAGTTGCCTCCTTCCACTCTTGAAAACTGCTCTGCCTATGCTGCTACTTCAGCCTGGGACTGCAGCTGAGCAGTCCAACTATGGACACTGAGGAGATGCTAACCTGGTTCATAGTGTCATCTAACTCAGAAACCAACCCCTTTTGGGAAGGTGTGACAAGGCACACCGCTGTGCTATGTCCTGCAGATGCACTTTGCCTTGCCCATGTGCCTGCATTGACCTCTGCCTTCGCAGAGAAGGAGCGCTCCCAGCAGCCTTAAATGGGAGGTGTCGAAATCAGTTGCAAGATGGTTTAAAAAGCTGTTTTCTTTCTGAAATATGGGCCTGGCAGTGACCAAAGGGGAAGGGAACAGTGCTGGATGGGGAAGGGCACAGGGACAAGGTCTGTGCATAAGTCCAGTTCAGAAATACAGCCTCAGTTTCCCCTTCCATGCTCAGAAATGGTTCAGGGATGCATTCAGGTCTGTCATAGGCCCAGTGGAAATAACCGTGCTGAAGACCAGAAAAGTCCAATTTCAGAGCTATGACAGGTTCTTCCCTTTCCTTCTGGGGCCTTGGAAGGAGGATTATGGAGGAACGTGTGATTAATGCCCTCTCTCTGGGAGGAAGAAAACATGATTGTGCATTCTTTCCTAGTCCCGTCCATCATCTTCAGTGATGCTCATGGGGAAGCTTATTCCTTTACATGCAACATTTGCAGAACTAATTTCCAAAAAATAGGAGTGGTTTTAACTAAAGCAAACATAATTTTGCAATTATCTGCAATGCTTTAACATTTATTGATTTTCTCACTCAGCCAGGGAAATTTTTTTTCTCTCTCTCTCTGCAGAGCAGCTATTTAATACAACTGTTCTTTTTTTCCTGTGGGACTTTTTGCACTGAAAATGCTCAATGGGTGAACTGTTGCCATGTTGTGAAGGCAGGGGATTGGAAGTGTAATTGGGAGGTTTTAATGAACGTATGAGCTTTGCTACCGCTTCTTGTCCTTTCTCAGTCAGGCCCCCATCTCTGCTGTGTGCTGCAAACGCTAAATGTTTCTTCTTTTGATTTCCTGAGTTTCTAACTGAAACAAAAACCAGGCACGGAACAAAGCTCAAAAACATTTCCAGTTTGGAAAGGAGACGTAAGTAAATGCAATATCCTGGGACAGGAGGCTTCTCGTGTTCAAGAGCACTAATAGTCCTGAGGACAGGCCTGCCAACTGGCTTTAGTGCCTTGGGCGTTAGGGCAGGCCTGCGTACTTTCTCTCCAAATCAGTGGTTTTTAGGGGACTGTTAGAAAGCACCACTATTGAGAAACATTGCCAAATCCAAAGCTATCAAATTCAGCACTTGCCACTTCATCCCTTCCTCCAAATATTAAACTCCCATTCTGTGCTGCTCTCGCTGTGCTAGGAGCCCTAACGTAAAAATGCTGTGAGCTTACACAGTGCTGACAGGATGGTTAACGTTGTGCTCAGTTAGAGAATGCAATAGCTTGGGAAGGGATCTTAAAAAGAGCTGCCTGCCCCTTAGTTTATTCAGAAAGTAAGCACAAGCCAGCAGGAAGCAGAGGGGGTCTCTGCATTGGCTCACTGCAGTCTGAGGCAGGCTAATCATCACTTACAATGTTGGTAGCTGGTTTATTTTTCAGTAATTAAAATAAAGACATGATTGGTGAGTTCAACACCTGATGCTAGAAAGCGTTGTGACTAGCAGAGGTGCTCTGTCTATTTGACATAGTGCCAAGGCCCTGAGCGGGACTGCCAGCTTCTGCCAGGCACTTCCAGTGATGCTGGGAAAGCCCCCAAGGCTACATTCGACCCAGACGTTGAGAGGGGTCATGGCTACTGAGAGATGGACTCCCGCCTCCAGGCAACATCCCTCCTTTTGTCGGTGCAAGCATTGCCAGTCCTGTTTGCCACAGGCCTACAGGGAGGTGAGGACATCTGGGACTGGAGGTGAGTGACCTCAGCAAGGGGAAGGCTGAGCTGCTCCTTTTGGCAGCAGTGGTTGGCTTAAATTGTTCGTTGAGCAACACGTTGAATATACATGTGCTTAGATCTCCTTTACATCTAACAGTGGCGGCAGCCCAGTCTCACCTCGCAGAAATGTGGTGACCATGAGTGTATCACAGCACGGGAAGTGCTCTAATGGTGCAGGAATAGGGGCACCAAGCTACTTAGAAATATGGGTTTTAAAAGCCCATACCCGCCTCTCAGGGTAAGTTAATAGGAAAGCTCTCACCAGAAGGCTGCTTTCTTTGATAGATGAAGGACTATCCAGGGAGCAATCTGAGATATACATTAGGCTCTCACACAAATCCAGGGAGTCATTTCAGTTGGAGCAACACTGAAGATTAAAAATTATAGTTCACTGAAGGGGCTCTGAGTGGCAGTGAAAAAAGCCAGAATACAGTTACCTAAAATCTCACAGCGAAATATGGAGCACAGTGTTTAATTAACCTTTTTCTCTGATGCCTCAGTAAAAGCCAAAATGGGCGTGTTTGCTCTACCAGCCTTTGGGGAACCTGTAGAACAGTTGTTCCTTCCTTCAACGTGAAGTGCACTGAGACATCAGGGATGTCTCTTTTTACATTAATTTGCAGGCATGGCTAAAAAGTATTCAAGGCAATGGTAACAAGTGCCTGGGACTTCTGTGATCTGAGCAAGGCTTTCACCTTTTTCATCTCCATGAGATACATGTTCAGTGTAGGGTCATTTATAACTGGGGCACTTGGTTCAGATTTAAAAAAAAACAAACAACAAAGAAACCTTGCAGCAGGGAGCTGCATTGTCAGAACACCTTGAGCAGAAAGTGTTCATCGATGAAAATATATGGAATTTTTTTCTAAGACAAATCTTCAGCATTTTTGGCACAAAGCTGGGATATTGTCCACTCAAAAATGTCATTCAGGTGCTTCACACCTCTATTTTCTTTCTGGATGGGCTGTCTGCCCCGGGCTTACCTGCCTCTCTATGGCATCTACAGTGTGTTGTGGAAGTCTGATGGCAGCAGGAGCTCTTTGGGATGACAGAGGCTCATTGAGTGGTTTGGCTGGCAGAGAGCAGTGGTGTTGAGGAATCACCTGAAGCTCTCATTTCTGAAATTAATGTTTATAGCTATGACCTCTGTTTTTTTTTGTCAGAAAAAACAGCAAATTCTCTGTCTTATTTTGGTCTCATTTTGGTATATATTCTTTTTGGTTTTGTTTCCAAATCCATTCAAAAGCTATTTAGAAAAATACTGTTTCCTGATTAGAAAAAAAAAAAGCTGGAAAATTTTGACCCATTCACCTGACAACCTTTGTAGAAGAACCAGTGCTGCAGGGGGAAAGCTGCCCTTGCAGAACTCCAGGGTATGCCTTTGAGTTTCATTTACATGAACCTCTGGAACTGCAGCCAGAACTCCATATTTTTACTGAAGACCTGTCCCAAGAGGAGGCTCCTTAGTGCTAGAGCAATGGCCACCCAGCAGTGGTGCCAGGGGTGAACTACAGTGGTATCAAGAAAGCCCTAAATGGGTGCTCCATAATGCATGGGTTAACTTGAAGGCAACATCACTATCCCACTGATCAGACTTAGTTTCTTTTATGCATTTGGTGTCACAAGTGAGCGTGTTGATGGATAGATTCCATTTTTTCACTCTCTAAACTAAAAGGCCACTTGCCGGGGTTGCTTACAGCTACTGCTGGCCTCAGCAGGCCCCAGCAAGGTGAAAGGTCCTTGTTCTCCCAGAGGACTGACACATTATGATGGCTTCATTTGATTAAAAGGGGATGTTGATCATTAGTTATGACCCAAATTTCTTTTTTTTGGCAATCATTCAAAGTGTTCCCAGATGCCCATAAGGCTGTTGTTACCTGCAAATAAAACATATCTTTATAACAAGGACATTAATGTTAATGAATAATATCAAAATGTGCCATGTGCCTTTCCCAGGCCTTTTTTTGCATTTTGATGGATTGAATGATGGAAGGGAAACATATGCTTTCCAGATTGAACCAAAGAGCTCACTAATTCAGAGTCCATGCTCCTTCAAGCTGCAGCCAAGCAGAGAATAAATTGCATAGCATTTGTCATCCACTTGGGATTAATTATTGAGTTTTAGAGGTAAGTAGCTGCACCAGTGAAGGTTACCAGTTTGTTCTTTAACATCTAGTTAGAGCATTGAAGGAACTAGGAGGGGGGAACTGGCCAAACACAAATAACTTGGATACTTCTGTCCAGAGTAAACCGGGCAACAATGAAGGAGGTCAAATGTTCAGCTCACAAAACAATATGCATGTATGCACTTTTGTTCGTGATTAGTTCAATTGTATGAGGAATGGGTACTCCCTTCAGGTTAACATTAAAGATCATTGACAAAGCAACAGGAAAAGTATTTGGGTTTTTTATAGTTAGTGCCATAGTTGACCTGGAGCTGGTACTGGCTTGGAAAAAATGAGTATTGTTCCCTGAAGGACTCCTGTCATCCTTGAGCTTTGGACTTGTAAGAAAGGAATCTTCCATCTGTCAGACAGGACAGGGTTAGGACACTGGTCCCCAGGGTCCCTTTTGATTATGTGATGATGTTTTAAGGAAATTAGCTGATGACTGCGATAGGGAAAGAGCTGGATCTGGGCTTGAAAATTAGGCAGTTTTTTGTTTCATTAAACACACATCTTAGCAGGAAGTTCAAAAGATAAGGTCAAAAGAGGAGGGTTGTGCCAGGGGTGACGGTGAAATGGTGATGGATTAAAATGTAGCCTGATTTAGCTATTTTTGAGATAAAATGAGGCACTTGAAAAATGAGTTAATTAATCATCATGTCTTAGCTATTCAAAGAGCATTTCCAGTGATCCAAAAGGTAGCTTTTCATATTTACTGTGGAGACAAGCTGCAGAACATTATAACCCTTTGCTTATTTTTGGTCCTTCAGCAATATTGCTGTAGGAACAGGTGAGGTCAGCTGAGACACTGTGAAGGGCAGTAAGTTTTCAATCTTTTTGTAGTTGTATCTGCTTTAGCATTTTGGCTTGAAGCAACACTGTGTTTTGGAAGTGACTCCCCGGACTGTCCCATTTGCTGCATGCTATTTCCATCTACAGAGTAGGATTTGTGTGCATGAAGTAGATTGCTTTTGGGGTAGACTCAGCTGGAACCTCTGCCCCAAGTTTGTACCAAGGGGTTCCCCTAAGGGGAATGTAAGGAGCCAGACCAGCCACAGGACCTTCATACATCTTCAGACCACATGTTCAGTAGGGAAGGTTTGTCCATGGAACCAGACTCAACCGAATCCCAGGGGACCTCCCGAACTGCATAAAATACAGATGCAGAGGTCTCAGCACCAAATGATTTATGCTTTATGCCACAAATTTAACTCAATGCCCTCCCGCCCTCCCTTTTTCAGTCCCTGTGACTTGATGCTCTTGGCTGTTACCTTGTGCCTGCCTCTCCAAAGCCAGCTCTTCTCTGCTAATGATACTGAAGCCAGAAAGACACACTTTTGCAGTCCAAGCATCAGCTCCTGCTTGGTTTTGGTGGTACTTTGTGATAACATGAGTGCCTGTGACTTGTGAAGGTTGAAGGGGAGCAAAGACTTTTATTCTGCTCAATGTATAGGCAATGGTGCGGTGTGATGCTTTGTGTCATGTCTTAGTGTACAGTGATACAAGAAACCATCAAACACTGCCATTCCTTTAACCTTGTGTTTTACCTTAGTCCTGACTGGCTTGTTTTGCCAACTGGTACTGCAATGCCCCATCATACCCCTGTCCACCTCCACCTCTCAAGCTCCAAATCAATGTTCATGGACAAAAATGGGGCATTGGGGTGGAGGAGGAAAAAGCTCCTGGGGCAGCAGCCCACTGCCCAGTCAGCTCTGCCTTTTACAACACCTCCTCTCCCAGTCTTGTGTCCAGGCTGCCCAGCTGCTCCTTCTCCTCTCTCCTTCCTCTCCAGCCCCAGTCTGGGGCAGAGATGAATGGCAGCCAAAGCATGGTTTGGTTTTTTTTTTCCAGATGTTAGACGTGATCAGTGCTGTTTCAATCTTTTCTGTCTCATTTCAAGATGAACACCTCAGCAACTTCAACTGAACTCCCTGAAGGCTCATTGTGAGAATGCAAATTCAGCAGCATTTGCTCAAGGGAGCATGCATCTTTGGGAAATGTAAAATAAGCACACAGTCATGCTGCCCTGCAAAGTAAACTTCCCAGGCTGCAGTCAGAACTTTAATTTCAAGCATTGCATTTTTGTTTTCTTTTGGCCAAATTGCAGGTGAACTGAGTCTGCCATCTCCACAAAAAATGACACATAGAGTAGAACTATTGAAGCTTGAAAGCTGTTTATTTTCTACATATTTAAAGTTTAAAAAAGATTCCCTAGAGGAAATTGCAGATGAAGTCAGCAGAAGAGTGGCCACATACTGAACTTGGTGAAGCGCTACTGATGAAAGGATCCGGCCCAACTGCATGTTTAGCAAAAAGGAGCCCTCATCCAACCCTACCCAGGAAAAAATAAGTACTACAAACTCTCCTCCTGTTTTACTCTTGCAATTCCGACTCCAGGTTTAATTTTCTCTCCCTCACTAGCTGTGCTCTAGAAAACATGAAGCTTGTAATCACATCTTTGTTAACAGCTCAGTGAAAACAATCTCTATTTTATTTGGCACTTGCCTTCTCCTACTAGCATTTCCTTATAAATGAGATGAGGGAATAAGACACTAAACAGTAAGCACTAGGCACTTATGACAATTTGTCAGACATGGTCTCATTTGCCTACCCTACTTCCTACAGCACTTCTTCACAGAAAGACAATGTGGTTGCTACCAGTGCAGTTGTGTTCACAATCTGTAGGAGTCTGGCCAGGTGCACCAGTAGTCAGAGACCTCCATCCAACAGGTCCTTGCCCATGTTGGGCAGTGGAGAAGAGCATAGTTTTAGACAGTGTTTGTCTCTCTCTCTTTCTACAGCCCAAAATGGTTATGTCAGCCATTGCCTCTCTCCTCCTTCTTCCCCTTCTTCTGGAGTTATTTATCATAACTTGCAAATACAACTACCATAAGCCAAATGATCTCTGTGAATTGCTTGATCTGCAAAGGGATCTGCAGTGTGGCTGCTACAGAAGAGAGGTAAACGCTTTCTTTGCCTGTTGTAATAACACATTAGGGAGGAAAACTGCATACATTGATTCCTGATTTCCCAGAGTATAACTTCAGTCTTTATTGCCACCATTTTATGAAACAGAATAGGGCTGTCTGCAATATCAAATATGGCAAGTCAGTTTTCCCTTTGAAAAGCAGATGGACTATGCAATATTTAGCCATCATTCCACAATTATCCAGTGACTGACCCCAAACCTGGATGACCAGTTCCTCAGTCACCTGCACAGATATATATCTTAAATTGCTGTTGCAAGAAATGTTTCTGTTTGTTCCAAAGAGTCAGGATGCTACAGTTTTGTGCCTATTGCATATAATTTTTTAGAGAGCTTTCATGTATTGTCAGCTGTCAATACTGAAATTATGCTGAACTGTGTGGTTTAGCATTTATCATATACATGTCAGTTCCCAGAGTTGATGTCTTTAGGCGTATAGGTAACTTCTATATGTGACCAAGAGGAGGAGTCTTGATAAGTTTCTGAGTTCCTGAGTACTGATCATGAGCTCAAGGACCAACCTTTTTCTTATTATCACTTCTTTACATTAGAAATATTTACTGAAGATGAATAAGTTGCCTCAAGTTCATATCAGTGGAAATAAAATTGGAATATTGAGCATGGTACTGAGTCTTTCTCATCACATTATGTGGATAGACAATGGAATAAATTTTTGGATTGAATTATTTTGCTGAGCTGTGCATGCACTCTTGGTCCAGCGAGGCTCACTGTGGGGAAGAATGTGCTGGCTTAAATGTCAGCTACATCAACCAATGCTGAGGTGGTACCTACTGTTCCTGACTGAGGTGGGGTAGCAGCACCTTGAAATACATTACACTAGCTCAGGAGAGGAACTGCATCTGTTAAGTTTCTAACACTTGTCACTCAGTTTTGTTCCCACATCAGAAAAATGGTACTGAAGAAAGAATCAGGAATTTGGTCTTGGCTTGGTTAGGTAGAAAAGATCAAGTCTGATAATAATCTGTTTCTTGAGGAACATTTAGCAGAGAAACTACAGCAGAGATGAGTGAAAGGCTACGAGTTGGGAGATATATTTCTAATTGTAACAGATGAAGTTTAAAGAGTTGTCAGGGAGAACCAAACTTGCTTCCAACAGCAGGCTTACAGGTCATTTAAAATATTTCATGGTTATTTAGGGCCTCAGCAACAAAAATAAACCTGCTTTTTTTTAAGAGTAAATTTAGTATTTCATATTTGCAATAAAATTTGTTCTCTCAAAAGAGTTGTACCTCATGACTGGCAGCCTTTATGACTGTAGGTTAGGGAGCTGCCTGACATTAGTCATCAGATGAAAGGTGTGGAAGCTGCTTATCCAAGGAGATAAAACTCTATTCCCTCACACACAGAGCAGAGGGAGATCTGGAAAACCATGACAGAGTGACTATGAAGGAGCTGAAATCTGTTTCCATCTAGTTAAAAAATATTTCACCTCCTTATTTGTATATAGATTATCTATTTATCTGATTATGCTAACATGATTTGTCTTGGCTTTTCATAATGAATCTCCTGTTGGATTCTTTATTTATGTATCTTTAGTTTAAGGCACCTACATTAATGGAGAACCTGTTTCCTAACAGACTATACTTTCACACTGTTTTCCTCTTGTTTGAGTGTTTTCCAAACATGGAATAAATGCCTTGAAAAAGTGTCAACTACAGCCTTGAGGAAGATTCTTGTGATCCTGGCACAGCGGGTGTACTTTGCTGATACTCCAGATATGGATTTCCATAGTAAGGAAAAGAGGGTGCTCATATACAGCTGTGGGGACTTTGGTATCTTCCAAGGGCAGGGTCAGTCATCACACAGTGTGACCATAGGTAGTACAACAGGGTTCAAAAGCTGAACCACAACATGAATAAAATATACGACCAAACCTTCACATTTTGTGTACAAAAAGAAGTGTTTCTAAGACAGGCAGTTTTTGAAGGTGCAATAGCCTCTGCTTCTGCATCCTCAGAGGTGTCAGCAGAGGTGCACGTCTGTGCCTGGGCAAGGAATTAGATGTGTGGGAGCTCACGTCTCCAAACTTGTCATCCACAATAAGCTTGTGTTCAGTGATGTGGACATGAACAGACAACTTCTGTGCTCAGTGTGCATTTCATTTGCGATGGGATTTCCCCCATCTCTGGCTTCTAAAAGGGAACATAGTGCCTCTCTCGCTGGCTCAGCCTCGTAGTCTCTTTAGCTCACCATGCTGAATCTGATCAGCATCAGGTGCTTCAGGTGGATATGTATAAAACCGCACAGTTAGCTGAGGTAAGTTATTTATCACATGGGACAGTTTCTTAATCTCAAATAGCTGGAGATTAAACCCCGACAGATAAGGTTTTACCACCTCAGCAATGTGCTGCTCAGCTTTAGCTGTTATAACTCTGGCTATTTTTGTTAACTTTCTGAGCATCCAAGTCATCTTTTCTGTGACATCAGATGACACCAGTAAGATGTATTGCAACAAAACCCATTACCTTTTTTCAGTGTTGAGATGGTCATTTTCCCTATTCTCCTTTTACTGTGAGCACCAGGAAGCAAAAGCTTGCTCTTGTGGTCTGTCTACACTGCGGTGGAAAATCTGAACTCTTCTCCCTTAATTCCAGGTAGAATAGAACTTTCTCTGATGGGGCAGTGTGGGTTTCCAATACTTATTCCGCTGTCATTGCTCAGATCAACAGACGGTGCTAGCACAGAGCTCCATTCTGGACAGAAGACCTCTCTTTCCTTTCATGAGGAACAATTTTCTGCTCTATTGCTTATTTTTATTTACCACACTTTTAGCTGTTAAGTAACAATAATGTTTTAATACAGTACTTTGGATTTTACAAGGAAAATGAACATTAGTCATATTTTCTTCCTCAAACGTAAACAGTCTCAGGCACAAAGATGAAATGTGTTTAGTTTGAGCCCACTCCATAAGGCTAATGAAGATGGTAAAGAACCTGTACCAGTTTACATCAGGTGGAGTGATTTAGTTCTTGTCTTTTTTTTTTTTTCTTTTTTTTTTTACTATTTGCTGGATCACAGCTTGTTCTATTAAAATGGAATGAAGTGGCAAATGTTTTACTAAAAAAAGATCAAGACTCTACTTTTAAGTAATAAAGAGCATGTATTTTGGGGCGTTGATTTAATAAGTTCTATCTCTCATCTTTCATATGCAGTAGGAGCATGACATGTATTTTTGATGGAAATACAACTGTGACCACAGTCTGTATTTGTATCATGTCACCTAGGAGGTGTAATTGTGGATTGGCAGCCCAGCATGCTGGATGCAGTAGAAACGCGCAGCAGAAGAAATGCTCCGTGTCTCAGGGAGTTTATAGTCTAGGTGTTGCACAAGACGTAGTAGGTACAAAGAGAAAGGTGGGAGCTTGTGGAAAGCCAGGACAGTGTTGCCAAGCACAATGTGCAGCCTGGCACGTTGCTCTGATCTACCAAGGTCAACCAGGAACTTCATTGGTGCAGTATGAAGATGTGCACTAATGAAGATGTGGGATTGGAAGGTTTTGTGAATAAGGAGTCTTTGAAACTGGTCCTGGTGGGTAGTTAAAAGAGGTCCTGTGGGGATGTGTTATTTGACCTTGCTGCAAGGTCTGTAGGTTATAAAGGTCTGTAGGTACAATATCTTTTTCCAAGTTCTGTCCCTTTTAAAAAACTAAGAACTTTGCACTGGGCAGAGTCAGTTGTTGCTGATCACAACTAGAGTTTATATGACAGATGTATTTGTACTTATAAACACAATTTTGAATTCTGATACTTGCATACCAAAAAGAACAGTGCTGAAATTAGAAATGCAACAAAATGTTTGGCAAAGTCTTCACAAAAGCTTAGTTTGTCCATTAAAATCTGAAACTGTAGTAAAACTTTTAAATTAAAAAAAAAAAAAAACACCATTTCTGCATTTTTTATTGTTCTACTACTGAAAATTGGCAGTAGTAATTCACTTCTGTCATTTCTCAGTTTTTAACCTCTTGGGCCTTGTTAGTGGATTTTGGTCTAAGCAACAGGAATCAAAGTAGATGTACATTAAGTTGCAACAGGCATTTCAGCACAGTGATCATACATCAGTTGTCTGTCAAAAGGGTAAATCATACTTGCTCTCCATTCCTTCGCTCCCTCTTTTGACCTGGGATACTCTCTATCCAAGTAGCTTGTGTTTGTTCTCAGCGCTACTGTTTTGCATAGGATTTCTGATTTCCACCTTGGACCCCAGGGTTAGTCTGTCTTTCTCCTTGCTGTGCTCACAGCTAACGTATAGGCAAAAAACACTGCCAAAGGGCCCGTGAGGAAAACGTTCAAGGGCACAGCAGTACTCCAAGACTGTAAGTCCTATTTTTGGAAGCACTTCTGGCTCTTTGGAGTTTATTAGGCGGGCTGTGATCACAATGTAGGTACTCACACCTGTCCTCACTGTATTTGAAGCGAGGCAGCAGCAGCAAGGGAACCTGTGGTGCATGCAGAATGAAGCCCTGGCAGTCGGTAGGGTGGGTACACCAACGTGAAGATGCGCTACAAGGAGTCCTGGGTTGTTGGCATCCGCGTCTCTCACATGCAGACTACTTCAGAGGTGTGCTGTGGTCTGCAGTCACTGCTCTGCCAGACTTCTCTGGTGCCTGAGAACAGCCTTTGAAGGGACGTGCCATCTTATATTCAAGACTGCAGTAGAAAATAAAATCAAACAGATTCCTCGGTTTTAAATATATTCCACAAACTTGCTCCAACCCTTCCTCTTTGACCCTCCATGCTCAATTCACTTGAGCGGTACTGCTTTTTGGTCCTATCATAATATTTGCATGGTGTCGTTCCTTCCCCCATAGTTTCTGCTCACGGGACTCATTATTTCACTGACAAGCCATTTCCTCTCAAAAATGTAAGTGAATATTCTCTGTTTCTCGTGAGCTGTGTATGGATGCCAGGGCCTGGGGTCAGTGCTGCACAGGTATGGACTAGCAGGATGGTCCCACACTGGTTGCTGTGCAGTGGCTGTAGCTCCACCACAAAACCAACTCTGGGCTCAGAGGTGATTAAGAAATGAGAAGGCCTGTTTCTACATCAGAGCGCCAAATGCTGCTAATGTAAAATGAAAGTAGAAGTGAAAAGAAACAAGCCATGTAAGTATAGGAATATAGTTAATTTATTATGGCAGGTCTATAACTTGGCTCTAATCCCTCATTTGGAAATCAAAACCAGACTGCTGGAACTCACCTGCCAGACTCAATCTGTTTCATAATTACCTGTGGGTTGCTATTTTTGTTTACCTTAATAGCACAGTAAATACTGCTTCTGCCTTTGTTTATGACCTATTTAAATAATG
This sequence comes from Platalea leucorodia, assembly GCF_965183815.1. Lineage (NCBI taxonomy): Eukaryota > Metazoa > Chordata > Aves > Pelecaniformes > Threskiornithidae > Platalea > Platalea leucorodia. The sequence goes on along the minus strand of NC_138825.1, from coordinate 116,851,494 downwards.
TGAATATCTTGAAGAAATTCTGTTTTTAATAGTGCCCCAGTGACTACCTTCTTTCACCTCCCAAAATAGAAGCCAATGGATCAGGCCTCCAGCATGAGCTATATTAGAGGGGAAAGAGATTTTAGTACACTGCCAAGCTTGATGTTTATAATGATCTTCAATTTTTAGTTGCTGCAAGTGATTAAAAAACATGGGGGATTTTCTTTTAAGTACCAAGCCCATTTCTGTAAGGAAAGGTCCAGCAGTCAGATGAGTTACTAGTAAAAGCTTGACGTTTGATTATCATTGGCCCTTTCTAGATAGCTGAGGATGGGAGAAGGGACAAAGGGCTCTTCCTCCTCTCCGGCAATCCTGCAAACAGGAGGTGTGTGAGGTAGGAGCAAACTCATTCATACACTGGTGGAAGTGCCTGGTTTGGGCCCCCTGTATGTATGTGCTCAAAGGTTGGAAATGGCTCCACCTCTTCCCATTATATACTGTGAATCCCAGGATGATTTTACCTATTCATTCCTCTCCTGGGCTCAGAGCTGTCTCTCACAGTACTTCAGTGTGGAGGTAGTAATGTAGTAGAGAGAAATACACTGCTTTGCCCAGCACATGATTGCAGGTGATGCTCACATCCTCCTGCTTTCTTTTTTCACTTGAGTACCTTTGAGAGTCAACACAATTTTCATGTGTTAAAGAGGCTTCCTGTTGTGACCAAGATCTGCAGGGTCACACAATTGCCCCAAACTGACCTTGATGCCCGGTAGCAATGATGTGGTGAAATGAACCCATCTACAAGAGAGGAAAGGGGACTTCTGAGAGGTTTTGACTACAGGTGACTTGAGAAAAATCCAAGTTATGGCAGCTAAAAAAAAAAAAAAGAAACATTTATGTGCAAGGAACATTGTGAAACTTCTCATCATAGCTGCTTTTGTATCTGTGTTGGATGAGGTAATTACGAGCCTAGCCCAAAACACTTTGCATGTTAAAATAGCTCTTTTCCCTTTGGAAAATCTTACTGAAATGCTACCATCTGTAAACAAAGTAAAATAACCCAAATTGCAGCTCTGAGAGCCTATTACCTTGGGATTTGGTCACTTCAGGTCACACAAAGATCTACATTACATCTTAGTTAAGGTGATGTAACCATTAGTATAGTGCCTTCCAAGTAAAGTAATACTAATAAGCTAATAATAAGGTTTTATAGAGTCTCTACTACTTCTCTGGTTTTTGGGGGTGTGTGTTTCAAAACAGAAATTTTCCTAAGAGAAGCAGAAAGCTGGAATGATTGCTTTTGTCCTATTTAACAGTTGTGTTTTCTGAAGGTGGACTTTTCATATGTTTTACTTTGCAAAAAACTTAGCAGTTGCTGTTTATGAAAATAAGAGGGAGCTGAAGAGCCCTTAATGTTTTGTAGTAGCAGGGCACTTCTCTGAGTGGCCGAATTAACGCTGGGTTTCAGAGTCTGATTTTGAATTCCTTACATTTACACTTTCATATACTTTTAAATGAGTCATGCCTGAAAAGTAGTTAACATCTCATGGTACTTTGATAACGCACAAAACGCCCAGTTTCAGTTTAGTGCCTAACTGAACTCATAAAGAAACATAAAGAAAATTTTTTTCTCATAAAGAAACAAAATCACACTTGGAAACTGCAATGTCCATCTGTACACGCAGAAAGTAATAGGAATTTCCACCCGTTTTAACTGGAATGAAGGATTCTTTAAAGCCAAAGGGAAAACTTTACCATCTAACATTTTAATGGTTTGTACCAATTCATGTTTTATGAAATCTGATCATCTTGTTCTATGATTTTAACTTTATAGCTAAACTCCTTTAATTTGGACTTAGGAATCAGCAAGGATATAATCAATTTTATTAGCTTCTCAATTTTAAAAAGCTTGTAAAGATTATATTTAAACCTGCAATTGAAAATGATCATTGACTTTTTTCCTTCCATCTAAAACAAATTTAAAAATGCCATCATTAATATGTTAAATTTTACAGAGGAGGGATAGTTGAAAACATATGAAATGTAGCACTTGTAGACAACTGGTATCCTTTCTTGAAGTCTTATCTGGCAAGCTGTCAGAACTGAATGTTATAAAACGCTATTTTATTTATGAATCTGTTAGGGATCATGACTCCTATAACTGATCTAGTAAGAAAAAAGAACAATTAAAATACAAGATTGTTATTTACTGCTGGTGGAAAGATTGACGTCAATAAAATGGGAAGAACCGTAGGGAAATAAACATATACATGCATGATCAACAGTCATTAAAAATAAAAACAATTTCCTTCAATCCTAATTATCTTGACTACGTCTCTCACCTCTGGCAGATTTTCTTAGTGTTGGAAGCTGTAACGATAGAGTTTTTCACTTCTTAAAAGGAGTGATAAATCTGAAATCAACAACTGTTAGTATGATTGGTAGGTTGCTGGAAGAAAATGCTTTTTGTGCAGCATCTTGTCCAAGATTCAATCAGGCTTCAAACCAAAGCATTCCAGTCAGACAGTTCTCATGGATTTTCAGTAATGAGCAAGATGGGGTGGGTGGGGAAATATTTACCAGTGTCTCTAAGGCTCTTGAACTTAATGTTCCTCTGCATAGTTGATTTACTAATCCCAATTATTACAGTTGGGATTTTCAGTAGATGGCTTCTTTGCCCATATATAGTCCATGCAACATGTGGCAGGGCACAGCTTGAAGCAGCAAGCTCTGCTTTTCCCACTTGATAACTTGTGTCAAGTTACAGATCGACGAAAGATGAACTCTCCTTAAACTATCCATGATGATGGGACAGGCTCTGAAAAGGTTCAATCATTCTAGCTCCAACGACTTCAGGTCTTAGGGAGTGCAGATGTGTGTATAGACACACAAGCTAGTGACCAGGGGTAAAGACGGATGCTTCAGCTCCCATGGTGTGATTAACCTTGGGCACATTTCTGGAAGATATGGTTTGAGTTAACAATAATGAAGAAAGAATAATGAAAATCTATGAATTTTTCTGTGACTAACTGTGAATTTATTGTCGTTCTCCATGACTTGACACTGAAATAAATGTAATAAAAGCACATTTTCCTCTCAACTACTATTCAGTAGTTCATCTTAATTTGGATATGCCCATTTTGACATTTGATTGTAGGCTGATATTCTAAATGAGAAAATGAAACAAAAAACCAACAAATGAAAAGGCCAACCCAGATGAGACAGGGTGGGTAATTTCAAGGTGTATTTTTGTCAGTGTGGTGCTGATCATTTCCACAGAGCCACGCTTCCCTCCTTCTGTTAACAATCAGGACTCAGTGTGTGCCCTAGGCCCTTCACTCATTTTCTGGCCAGGTAATATATGATTATATACCCTCCTGTTGCATGGGTCATAGTCTTCCAAAATGATGGTTGCATATTTCTGTGATGAAGCAGCAAAATTTACACAGAAATATGCAAAACAATGTCAGCTCCTACATCCCAGGGAGAAAAAGGCAGGTTGCTAGAAAACAGCACGGAAAAGAAGGACAAAACCTGTCAACCTTTACATTTATTATCCATATTCACATATCCATAGCCACAAATTCTTCATCAATTCATCTCTTGCCATTTAATTTATCTACTCACACTCTGGGAAATGTGTTGCTACTGAGAGCTCTGCAAAGATCATTGCTATTAACCATTAGTTAAAAAAATTCTGTTGAAAAATCTTCCCATAAGACTGAAAATTTATGTTGTACAAGTCTGTGGCAACAGAAAGTGAATATTAACTATTTTTTCTTTTCTTTTCTTTGGCCGGTACTAGATGTTCTGTTTAAATGCCTGAAGTGTCTAAAGCACAGCATTAAAATAACAGCTGTTTTATAAAGTATTTAACTTGTGTTCTTACATCTTTGACAAGTATTACATTCAAAATATTTATTTATAGAAGACTGTACAATATGAATATTCAAATATTTAACAGCTTATCTTCTAGTAGAAAGGTCAGCCCAGCTGAAAAAGCTCCAGGAAAGAGCAAGTGATGTATGGGAAACTAATTTACATCCACTAAGGGCTGTTAACTTTGCATATTGATTGTATTAAAATCATGAACCATGGTGTAAAATGAGAGTAATTCAGTTTAAGAGAGGAGAGCTGTTTTAGATTTACATGAGGATTAAACTCCAGTATGTATCTAGCAACCTACGAATACCGTTATTGCAATAGTTTCCTACTAATTCTCTGTTAAATGTCTGTGTTTCAAATGCAGTTTGTATTTTAAAATGTAAAATGCACAGCTATTTCATGCACTTTAAGTCTGTCACGTGACAATGCCTTGGTGAATCAGAACTTAGTTATTTTATCTTCTTGACATATACTCTGGTTTATTATGTTTGGGTCTTGGAGAAATGTTAAACTAACAGGATTTTAGGAGAAAAAAATGCATGGAAATTTTTGTGAAGACACCTGTTTGTTTGTTTATTTCTCTTTTTTAACAGGAGAAAAAACCCTGTATATTTTGAAGGCTTGTGTTTTGAGATAGAAGGAGCTCATCTGAAAGAAAAAGCACCTCTTAGGCCCAGGAGACCAGAGGGAAAGGGAGAGGCCGGGACTCCCTGCAGCTTCTTACTGCTTTCAGGGAGCAGGAGACCTGTCAGAGCCCAGTATGGTCAGAGCACATGTGGGCTTCTCCAGCATCCTGCATCAAGGAAGCAAGATTAGCCCCACAATGCCAGTTCTGCCATTCTCCATCATGTGCGAAGCATTGGTGAGAAAAAGGGGAGCTAAAAGCCATAACACACTTCATCTCTGGCTTTACATCCCATACAAACATTTCATTTAGCCTGTATTTTGGCTGTATAAAATAAACAAATCTGTACTGCAGAAATGTCAGTTAAATGACTTTTACTGCTTTTAGTGGGCTTCGCATGGGAGACACTGGATTTATATTGATTTACACCAGCTGATGAGCTGGCACAGTGTGTATTCTCTGCAGTTTTTATGAGATAATTAATGAATAATTCAAAATTGCAGTGCTTTATATGGAGGTTGTGCCTCACAGAGGGAATGACTGCCATCACTGTGTTGAGAGAGATGTTTTGAAAGCTCTTTACTTTGATTGCAAAATTCTGAAATGCTCCTTGGAAGAAATCCAAACAAACCCAAAGTACGGCAACCTCTGGTCGGATTCCCACCCAATTCCAGTATCTGAGAGCTTTCAACATTTTTATGTGTCAAGACAATTAATATTCCCTCATCAGCTCTTCAAGATGACATATGTAATGTCATCAGCATCAGGCATCCTCCTCCTCTCAGTTGCTGCTTTTCTCTTTAGCATTTCCAGTGCAGGCAACAGTCCACATGCTGAACTCTATTTGGGATAGTAAAAGCCTTACCTTGTTTAGATGGCTTGTTCCCTCTTTTTCCTAGCAGGATGAATGGAGAATTTTGGACAGAGCATATCCCTGGCCTTAGGCTGACCCCACCAAGGGACCAGCTGTAAGGCACTCCACTATTGCCGTGAGCAGATTTTGATAAACCACTGAGCATCCCTGGAATTCTGTCTTCACCTCCAGAATTCACACTCTGGCATAAATAATTTCTGACAGCAATTGTAATGCAAGTGTAATGATGGTGAGAGATGCCAGTTTGACAGATCTGGAGAGTTGCAGCCTGTGAGCCTCATTCTTCTGTTTCATGAGGACACAAAGCAGGAATTTGATCCCATCCCTATCTGCAACATCTGCATACACAGACTTCTCCCCGAGCTGGAGACATCAGCTCTGGAGCCAGCCAGATAGTTTTCAAGCAGGGTAAATATAGCCTTTGGAGGAAGTTTTCCTGTGTAGGGAAGCCAAGGTTGCCTCTTTACAACTGGTTTCCACAGTTCAAACACCAGTTTTCTCTGTTACATAAATTATTTTACTAGAACACTTTAATATCCAGTAATATTTTATTAAGAGAATCGTGCAGCTGACAGAAGGTTTTTGTGCTAAAGAAGTATACAGCTGTAACGTTGAAGGCAATATCAATGGGTGATGTTTTCTGAAGCTCTCCCTTCTGGATTCTTTCTGCTATCCCTACAAAATTGGGCACAAGATTTAGGATACAGCCTTGTCAATTTTGAGAAGGGCTGAATAAATACCCCATTTCTTTTATGGAACAATCCTCTTAATATAGCCCAGAATGATAATTGTTTCTTCTGCAAAACACTGCGTTTGACTCATCATAAGCTTGAGATCTGCAGTAATTCTCAGATCTTTCCTGCTGAACTGTTGCCCAGCCACAAATATTCTCTGCTTCATATCTGTGCATTTCAGTTCTTCTGAACTCGAATTTATCTCACCGTACAAAAGCCACTCAAAAGATAAGCATTTTGTCTACGCGTTTCCCTGGGCATCATCTAGTTGCAAAGCAGAGACACAGGTGTCTGTAGAGGGCAATTCACCCCAACTGTCCAAGATGCCTGGATTTCACATGAGCTATCGCAGCTTCTCTTTCAAGAATTTCATCCTGTTTGGACTATTTCTTCACTCTGCCAAGATCACGTTGAATTCTGAACTTGTAGCCCAAGTGCTTGTCAACCTTTTCACCTTGGTGTCATACATGTAGGATATAAAGATCCTGTTTATATTACCTGTCTTTAAGTGGTCCCCTTTATTGATAGGTATGCTTAGGCTAGGGTTTCCAATTAGCTGTATAAGACTTTATGGATGTTTTACCTAAACTCCACTTCCCTAGTTTATTTATAAGAAGTAGTGCCTGTGTCAGGACATCTTGCAGGGACTATTTCTGTAATCCAGGAGGCCGGCAATCGTGTCTGAAAAGGAAATTTGGTGGGCTTGATACGATTTCTTTTTGATACACCTACAGAATTCTCCTTTAAAAATTTTAATTGTTTTCTCTATGTATTTGAATTATTTAAATAATGACTGAAAATTAGGTTCCCTAGTCTTCTAATGCCTGCTTTTAAAGTATGGTGAGATTGACTTTTCTGAGATTCATACAGTCATCCATGAATCCTCAAAAATAATCACAACTGGTTCAGGTCGCTCTATCTAAGTTCTTAGCAGTGAACTTGGTGGTATGCAACTTCTTTCATTCCTTAAATATATTTTTTCCACTTTCTGATCTCTTAATTTAAAAAAAAAAAAAAAGGAGGCATCTGATTAATTATGTGATTAATGCTGATGTAATTAAAGATTATTGCAAACAGTGAAACAACTAACAGTCGTCTTCTGACTTCTCTGTGGAATTTTCTTCTTGGTAAGGAGTGAATCTCTGTCTTCCTTTGATTTCTAATGTGTAGTTGGATTGTGTTCTTGTTTCCTGTATATTCTTGCCATAGCTTTTCTAGTTTGATCCATGTGGTTTTTGTTCCCATCTTTAGTTGCTTTTCCTAGATCTCAGTTTTTATGATTCCTTTTCAACTTTCACATCCTTAAGGAGTTCCTAATGGAGCCATATCAGCCTTTCGCTGTACTTTTGAACTCTTCCCCCTTTCAGGTTGTCTCATTTAGAAACTCCCTCTCTTGTCTTTGTTTCCTGTTCCTTTTCCCCAAAAGATCTTCCAGTTCCTTGAGTTTTTATGTAACCCATGATCCCTATTGGGCTATTGTCCCTATTAAAGAAAACTCCATGAATTCTGATCTGATCTTCTCATTCATAACCTAAAATAACCTCTCCTTTTCTGCTACCTTTTGCTTTCTGAAGTAACAAATTGTCCTCCAAGTGTGCTGCAAATATACATCCCCATTCCAACTGACAGGCAGTCAAATAAAGTCACTAATCTCCAGCAGATCCTGCTCTTTGAATGCATCAGGAGTTTGCCATCAGAAAGTATCATTCACTTCTTCCTTCTTACTACATATTTATAGTACATTGCGGTGTTGACATCCCCCTTTTCTGTTGTCCTTCTTTTCACCAAGAAATATAGAAGACATTCAGATCTGTCTTCTTCTTGCCTTCTCCTGGATTTCAGAGTAAATATGTTTTCTTGTTCTTTGTGTACAAAGGTATTATTTCCCTAATTTTTAAATCTTTTTATTTTTCCTAAGCTTCTGTACCAGTATTCAGATCCTGCAATTTAGTACACTGTTTCTTGTGATGCATCTTTGCAATGTCATTTTCTGTTAGAAAGGGGTCACTTAATTTTATTCTTCTCAAGGAGCATCCTGCAAACATAAAACACTTCTAAAACCAACCTTTAATTTCTTTGGGAACTACTCAGTTCACTATATATGAAACATAGACTTGTCACTTTATCCAGGAAGAAGACAATGTATGTCTCTCTTTTTATAAAGGATAACCTCTGTTACCTAACCTTTTCCTGATCCACATCTTTTCCCTCCTTTATCTACACTACACATAGCATGTGCTAGTAGTTTCTTTACATTACTCTAGAGCTAATTGCTTGGTGCCTACAGCATAAATAATTAAGGCAAATTTAAAATTGAATGTAGTATTTTATAAGCACTACAGAAACTCAAGGAGATTTCATTATAAAACTTATTTTCCTGGTTTAGTTTCAGTGATAGTAGGGGATGTCCCACTGCTAATTTTCCTTCCATAATTTTCATTCTGAATTCTATCCTCATGTCCACTGAATTATTATTACAAGATATAAAATCTTCACATTATACACAATATTAAAAAAAAAAAAACAACAAACCCTACTGTGGAATACTGTATGCTTTGTAAAAACCTTTTTTCGCTTGTTGCTAAGGGTAGAGGATGCACAATGTTGAACAGTTGTAAAATAAGTTAGTTTTACATATGCATTTCTGCAGAAATAAATCAGTCAGTAGAGAATCATTCTCTTGGAAACCAAACAGTGCGCGTGAGTAAAGAGGTTTGGGAGTAGGGATAATCAGCCATGGCTACATCTGCACAGAAAGGACCAACAATAGTCTATCCCAGAGCATTGCATAATACAACAAAAGTCTCCCCCTTAACCTTGAATCTGTCTTTGTTTGAGCAAAGTCCATATTCAGTTCATTGCTCCCAAACACACAAGTGTTAGTTTATGAAAAAAAAAAAGGTCAAGCTGAGTCCAGCTGACCCCTTTCTTGTTTCCCCTCACACTCAACTTCATTTTTAAAAAAAGCTCAGCATGTTACAAACAACTCATATGTGAAAGAAATCTAGACATGAGAAGATAAGGGATGCAGCATGATCTTTGCTGCCATTTAATATTCCATTGTGCTTCCCATGAGACCAGACTCCAGCTACAATGCCAGAATTAAATAAAGAATTATGAAATACCCCCTGCCTCTGCTGGAATACTCCCTCTCTCCTCTAGGTTACTCTTGTGAATATTGGTCAGACAGCACTGAATATCCATGAGAAACTTTGCCAGCATTTCTGACATTGGAGCTCAGATTTTATTTTCTGCTGTGCTAAATAATTTGTTTTCTGACTATTTATGACTCCTGGTTCTTTGCTCCATTTTTGTGCCTTTTTCCAGGGATGCAAAGGGGAGCTTCTTGAAGTAGTGCACCCCTCTTTGCTAGCTGCCATGGTTGATGTCACTGATTCCTGGCTTTCCTGTCTTCACAGAATGTGTCTACAGGGCTGAAGAGGCTCGAGTTGTCTTGTGCTCTTGTTACAGCAAGTTGGGTAGACCGTTACATAGTCAACTATTCCTCCTGATGCAGAGCAGATGTTAGGACTGCTTTATTTCTTGTCTGATTAAAGTATTTTTTGTAGGACCAGAGGACCAGGGGCATAGTCTCTAGTCACATCCTCTCGTCTCATATTTTGTGCCAGACCCAGAGATCTTGTCCTACCTCTCAAAAGGGATTTCTACATTAATGCCAGGGGGCTGCAACCCTGTGTCATACTGAGCATCTTTGACCTCTACTAAAACCAAGTAAAGCAAGGTTGTAAATGAGAAATATCTCAGAAGAAAATGAAAGCTGTTGTTTTGGTTTGGTTTGTTTATTTTTTTGTTTTGGCTATTATCACCATAGTAAAAGAGAAGGCAACATCCATTGGGATTTTCCTTGTATATAAAGTGAATTAACAAACAAGGTAAATATACTGACCTGTGGCGAATACAATGATGACATGTAATGGAAAACTATCAAGCTCTGGAGGTTCAGTCTGTATCAATTCTTAGGACCAATGGTAGTTCTGAGGTCCAACAGATGCAATATCCTGTATGTATGCATCCTGTAGGATACAGGGATATAGGATAATTGTTCATATATAGGATATGACATCCTTTGGGTGGATCATGCATATATGCCTATGTATTTAAATCCTCTTTCCTCATTTAAGAAGAGAGAATTGCTTTGTTGGTGGTATCTAGAATGCAGCAGTCTGGGGCACGAAAACACAACAGAGAGAACAGACTCCTGTGAAAGCCACAGAATTATTGAATGTTTTTGCTATGCCTGGTACAGAAAGTAATGTTTAATTTTTCTGCTAGAAAAAGTTACAAATCTTTGATATAATTTAAAGAGCCACAAAAGTTTGCAATTGAAGGTGCTTCATTAGTTCTATTTTTATTTGAGTAAACTTTAACTAGAAAATTTGCATTTCTAAAAATAAATAAGAGGACCTAGAAGCTTTTCTTCTTTTTTACAAACATAGTCTCTCCTTTCTTTGCCAAATCACATATAACAGCTGCAGACTTTATAACATTATCTAAATGTTCAGACTTGCTATAAAAGATTAAATATAAAATTCCAGTGCATAGAACAACTGGTATAAAGAACAACAAAATTGAATTGACTAAAGGCTGTTCATTTAATCTACCTTTGTTAATTGAAACCTTCATCAGGGAACAGAAAGAATCTGTTTTCTTTGCAAGGTGCTGTGGTGGTGGTAGTAGTTCTGGAGAAAAAGTACAATGCAAGCAGAATTCCCTCTGGAGATATCTGGCTTGAGAAGAAGACAAAACTATAATTTTACTTTAGCTCATGGCTCCCCCTTAAGTAGGTTGGGAGTTAGGGAATTCTGTAAGAAAAGAAAACCTGGAGAACATTTACTGTTTTGTTACAGCTCTGCAGTCCCACTGGACTCAGCTCTGTGCCAACATCATAACAGATAAGACAGTGGAAAGAGAGAGCCAAGAGTGAATAAGCTCACAGCTTGGGGATACTGCACTAAAGAAGATACATTTTGCAACACGCACTGCTCTGCCCTTTTTGCATCTATGCTACATTTAACAGCACATGATCTGTTTTCAAGATAGTTTCCTTCTGGAAGTCGTTCTTGCAGCCTGGTCCTGGGAGGTGTTAAGTGCCTTGAACTTCCACTGACGTCAGCGGGGGCCAAGCATGCGGCACCTGGGATGGGGCCTGCTGCCCTCCCCGGTCGCCGTCCCAGCTGCTCCAATGACATCCAGGCACTTGCAGGAGCTGGCCCGCACTTTACACCCAGCGTACCTGCCTCTAAATGCTGGTGCTCTCTGCTTATGGTTGCAAACCATTTTGTATCATGGTTGCTGAGTCCTGCAAATGTTATTTATCTGTGGCGCCAGCAAATGCTGTTTATCTGTGGCTCACATTAAAATCCAGACAGTCTACCACCTGTGGCATTTAAATGCAATTGCTGGGGTTGCTGGAGTCTCCCATGGGTGAGCTATTGCACGTGCCATCAGTGCTGTGCATCTAGTACAGCAAAGGGATGAAACAGACTTTTTAAGCTGCCTGCACCAATTGCTAAAGTAACTGAAGGATAATGACATTCATTCTGAATGCTTCCTTCACTCACTCCTTGCTGCCTGCTCTTCCTTCAGCATTGCCATGTTCCTTGTTTCTCTTATGCCACTGAAGCCCTAAGCTGCTTGAAACCATAAAGGAGTGGGACGGCATTGTTAACATCTGTTGGGAAGGTGAAAAGCAGTTCCCCCATGAGAAGGCCCAAATAAGCAGAGATGCCCCCAAGGGAAGGAATAAGTTTCCAACTTCCTCTGGAAAAGTGAAAAATTTGCTGGATAGCCAAGGCCTTATTTGCATTTCTTTTACATAACAGTCTGGAACTTTTTTGTCTAGTGTGATTTTATTGATAGCACGTCTGAATGTAACTTGTCAAAATGCCTGGGCAAGAGACCTTGCAGCAGGGTGAAGGAGACTCAGAAAAGACACAGGACAGAAGGAGGAGGGGAGGGAAGAAGGCACAGGAGGATGCTTCCTTTAGCAGAGAGGAGTGAGCGAGTGTGTCACTGTGCTACAGGCTCCTATTGCATTGCCCAGGTGCTGCCAAAGTGTCAGAGGGGAGAAGAGGTGACGTGAGGCTGAGCCCAGAGGAGTCCTGTTCAGGAGCCGAGGCATGAACCTCCCTATGCAACCAGAACAGGGGGACCTTTAGTCTCTGGCAAAACTATTGCCATCTGTTCTTATTCCTGACTGGTTGTGTTGAGCTACACCCCTGTCTGAAAAGCTGCTAAACCCTTGGCAGCCCAGTGATGGCAGGAAATGGAGCTGCTCTGTTTTCTTGGTCCTTGCTTGTGTCTCCTGTCTGGTGATTTCAGCTAGGCTCAGTAGTAAAAGTCATGGAAATTGCATGTCCCTGAATGCCTCCAGGCTTGGACACTGAGCTGGAAGTGGTACATCAAGGAAGGTATAATCATGACTTCCTCAGTAGCCGGTCCTAGCTACAGGAGAAGGAAAGGCTCGGAGGCATTGCCAGAGCATCCTGAAAGATGAGAGTTTTTTCAACTGTTAATTATTCAGCTTTTCCAAGCTAGTGTTATGTTTCTCTTCTGTGGCCTGCTCCCCCAAGAAAGTCCTGTTTGTTTAAAAATATTGCTTAGGAGTGGGGAAGCATTGCTCTTTCTCAAGTATCCAGATGGTGCAGTTTAGGTCATGTCGACCAGATGCAGAGATTCCAGGACTAGCAAAGACCCAGGCAGTGAATGCACATGTTCCAGCCCACCAGCTGAATGGGGACTTATAAGCTGGAGCCTGTGTAGTTTAATCATGTTCACCTGGGGCTGCATTTGAGCTGTTTAATCTCTCTGCTAGACCTGCATTGTTTGGGCACAGTACTACACGAGTGGGAGTATGCTGCACCTGGAGCAAAACCAGTTTATGTCTGGTCAGGTTGTGTATCTCTCCACTGCCCACCTGCCCACTCAAGATTCTGGCACCAGCCTGAATAGAACAAGTCAGATCTACCTACTTCTGCTACTGCCCTTCATTTCCTAGGTTTCTGGGGACGCAGTGGAATCTGTTGATATTAACGACTTCTTCAACAGGTACCCTGGTTATTGATTACAAACTTGAGGTTTTTTTTGTCTTTTTTGTTGTCTTACATAAGTCTTAAGTTCTCTTCTACATCCCACTTCTCCCTTTTCTTCTCTGCTCAGTGTTTAGCACCTTCCATTGTTTCATGTTCTAACTCTTTCCCTTTCCCTTCAAATATTCTTTCCTTCTCCCCTCCCTCCCAAATTAATAAGTTTGATACTGACAATGCGGGTGCTTGCATCTGGGCTTCTTCTGTAGTTAATGGAGGGAAACTGGCACTTCTTGCGTGTGATTCATCACACCTACCTTTAGTGTTTGCATTAGGATGAGACTAGTTGTGCCTTAGAAGTATGTACATTTGCTCAGGTGAATCCCAACGCTATTGCCTAATTCTACCTCCTTTGCCTTCACTGGGACTCTGCATTTCTGGCTACTGATTCCTCCATCTCTCTCACTATTGAATAACCTCCTGAAGTTATCTTGTTAAAATTCTACCTGCTCCTCAGACTTTCTCTACAGTCTACTCCTAGTCCATTGTTCATTCTTTTCCATTTTCATCTGTACTTAACTCTTTATATAACTCCTCTATTAACTTCTGCACCACAGGCTCCTTTCTAACCACACTTCTGACTACCCTGACTCAGGAGGTCTGACTACGGTCCAGAGCCCTTCCCTGCCCTCTTCTGCTCTTTAAACACTCCATTCTTCAAAGCTCTTTCCTTGGGGAACTCTTGAACATCTGAACTGTTCTTTAACTTTCTTCAACTTTTTGCTGTTGTTGATAGCCTCGCTTGATATATGTTCTTCCTTGTCTTCCATCACTCTCCTCTTGGTTCTCTTCCACCTTTGTAGATCTTGCTCTTTTCCTTTCTCCTTTCATTTGGAGACATGATTTGACCCCAGAGATGTAGCAAAACACTATCGTTAGAACTTTGAAAGTGGTCTCTGTTGAGGCTCCATGTCCTGTGATTCGATCTGTCATCTCATTTACTTAGTCATGGCATTGGTCGTCACCTCAAGCATGATTTACTGTCTCAGACTTCACTGGATTGCAACTGATGGCAACTCACATCCCTTTCTGCCACTCAAGTCTTTCCTCCGCGCTTCAGCTAGGCATTTCTGCTTCTTCCTCCACAATATTTGCTAAATCTACTCCCCAGTCTGTGTATTAACAGTGCACTGTGTTAATGAGATATACTAGCTGCCATGATGAAATGCATCAGTTAACTGATGACGTAGAAAACATAATATATGGAAAGATGATGGTAGCCAAATGCAGAAACACAGATCCCAAAACTTTTCTGTGGTACCTATGGAGGTAAACATCTTGCTCAGTGCTGAATGCACCCATGCACAAGGATGCAATTTGTTAATTAGCTTACCTCTGTAAGAAACATTCATATTTTTACAGAATTAGAGCCTACACTATGCTGCTTATATCATAGACTTGGATGTTCACAGCAATATTTACATTGAATGTGTCACTGAAACAGATCCTGAATTTCAGCTGGAGTTTGGGAGTCCATAATTTTTCAAGGATTTGTCATATGAACCTGCTGACAACTTTAGCTGCAATTCTTCTTCAGCACCCCTCAGCAAAACCAACGTGGAATTTCCTGGGGTGATGTGCATCACACACCTCTCTCTGCTTAAGACTGAAGTCTGTGGCAGGCAGTACAGATGTAAATTTCTTAAAGTAATGGCAAAAGAATCCATATACAATGGTGCTTCTTTACTGCAAAAAGAAACAGTTTTATGTTCCGAAGTTGCTCCAATCCTGGATAAAACTAAATGTTTTTTCCAGTCATTTCACTTGTCCCTTTATTTAGTTATTTATGGTTTTTTTCCTTCCTGTGCTCTTGTCTCTCCAGAACTGAGCTCAATGATACTTTGCTCATTTTAAAAAAGTGAACATTTTTTTTTACTGCTATACAATGACCAAGTGGGCACATTTCACTAGAACTCAGATCTTGGGTCAGTTTTGAGTGTAACATGTTTGGATTATTATTAACAGCACACTCAGATTCTCCAAAAGTGGGAGTGGGAAGAGGAAAAGGGTCTCATGACCTTCAAATGGATCCCAGCATATCCATACTCCATCACCCTTTGTGGCCCCGGTTACACAATAACATGTCCTGCAGCAGCATCAGGTGGAAAATGAAATTTCCAAACCTCTCAGAACATCAAATAAGTTTATGTTCAGGTTCCTGATTTGAACAAAGATTCAAGAAGCTCTTACTTTATCTGAATTTTTTTTCACCTGGCCTTGAAATAACACTGGTTTTTGTTTTGCTTAGGAAGGAAAAAATTCTTAGCATGCGTGGGACTCAGAAGAAAACCTGTTTGTTTTCTGCAATAAATAAACGATGAATCATTGGTGGTTTACCACATTTATTTCACTGCACATGAGATGTGTTGTGCAGTTAAATTTGGAATGTCTTACTACCTCAAGGCCTGATTTTGCAGCCCTTGCTTGCACCGGCACCTGTAGAGAAGCCATCTGCAGAGAAGGAGTCTGACTGAAGTGCTAGGGAGCCAAAGCCAGCGGATTCATTCCTATGCCCCTATCGGGCAGGGATGCTGAATTTGTCCTTCCAGGAAGAACAACTTTCTATTAAGAGTGCAATCCAACATCTTCAAGAAAGGCCTGGCTGGAAATAAGAGTATATTTCAGAAACTGAAATAAGCTAACATCCCGGTGCTCCTCCCAAAGGGAGAGGAGACTGAGAACAAATAGACTGAGAAAGCCTGTACGTTTCAAGACACAGTAATCCAGTTGTAATTAGCTGGTCTCAGCGAGGCTCTCCGGCCATCCTTCAGCGCGGCGGCTGCACAGGGCTACCCTGGATCACCGTAAGCCACCTATTCCTCCTTCTGGGGTCACACCTGTGGCTGTTAACTTTAGATGCTTCCTCTTCATTTTTGAGAAGGGCTGTTTAAAGTGCTCGTACTTTGATATACTGTAGGGAACAGGCTTATATTGGCAAAAGATGGACCAGATGACTTCATAGTCCCTTTCTATCAGATTCCTGCAATTTCTTCTCTGTATTTTCCTGTTAACCCTGCCAGTGCCCAACTGTGCGATACAAGTAGCAGCTCACAAAGGAGCCAGTAATACAGACTTGACACATACAGTTATGTACCAGAAAATCTCAGAGTCTTTTCTTTCCTAACTAATGAAAACTAAAATAAAAGAGTAATCATTTTGGAATAAAAATGCCATTTGTGTTTTGCTGTACTGGCAGATATTACAAGCTTCCAGTAGACAGGAATCGTGGCATGCAGATTTGGTGAATGACTCATATTGTACTCAGGCAATGGACAAATGAAGTTGGATGAACAAAGAATCAAACCATGTTGTGATTCATCCCTTGAAATGAAACTCAGGGCATTCAGGAAAATGCAATCTAGCTATTTTTTACACTTTGTGCTTCTTTGGTGACTAATGAGGCCCAAACCATCAAAAGAGCAGCTTTGATAATTCTGATGCTATATTTACTTAGAAAGGAAACTTCATCAGAAACGTTCTTGTAGACAGGTCAGGGTCAGAATCTGTGCTGTGGGGTGTTTAACCTAATGAAATTGATGACTTCTGGATTCAGTCATTACTTCAATAATGAGAATGATGAAGCTGATGAAGGATAAACTGAGTAGAACATTTTTTCAAGCACACTGATAAATGGAAAAGAGATTTTATACTGTTAAAATAATGATAATAAAGAGGATGAAAATCATCGGTATCTGGTTGCTAATCATTATGCCATATGCTAGCAAACCTTCAGAGTTTATACATTTGTTTCAAAATGTTTTACCTGGATAAATGTATTTAAAGGTTTAATGTATAAGATTTAGTGCCCTACAAATCTTCACAGCAGCTGACAGCTTCCTTGCCATTCGAAGAGATGAGCTTGGAAGATAGAAAATAAAGGTCTCCCTAGGGAGAGCAGATGGGGTGAGAATGATGAGGGAAAAGGATTTATCATGAGATGATTTGAGCTGAGATTTAGAGTGAAAATTACCAAACAAGATAGGGACTTACAGATGTCACTTCTACAAACCAGGACAATCAATAAGGACTTAAACACCAGATTCTAGCAAGGAAGAGGGAAAACTGATGTCTTGGCTATACAAAAGTGCTCTGGAATTTAACTTGCTTTACCATACACACAAATGTAGTTCGTTTGGGAAGTGTGTGAGGGGCTGGATGGGAGGAGGTAAGGAACTGCAATGCTCTGAGAAACCTGAAAAAGTATGAGGAGCTGGAACACAAAACACTCCTCAGACCATTTTCTGCTCTTTCCTTAGGGCTGTATTTTGGGCTCAGGGAACATCTCCATATATGCTAGCAATCAAGTAGTCACAGCTACAGTGCTAGTTTCTCTCATGGTTAATCTCCTCCCTTACCCCCAACTCTAGCCCTACAGTGAAGTCATTATGTTAAAGCTCTGACATCCCAATAACTGCCATGGCAACAGAGCATGATGTCCTAAACACAGGATTAGGTGCTTAAGCAGAGCTTGCGTAAAAGAGGAAATCAAGTTGTGAGGGCGAAGGCTGTCAGCTGGACACACGCGACACACCTGCCTGCCCCGCTCCGGTGAGGGAAGAGCAAAGCTGCGGTAGTAAAAGCTGGCGAACCGAGAGCCAAGCTGGTGATTCAGTTTGTGGCACTCCAGGGAGGCATTGCTGAAGCCCTGTTATCCTTCATCACTGAAGGCAATTTTTGTTTGGCTTCCTTCTGCCAAAGTGCTGCATACTTGAGCTGTCTGTGCTATTCCTTGGTAGGCTAGGCTTGAGCACTGACAAAAACAGCACCATAGCTAAGCAGGACTATAATGCTTCCTGTACTCAATGCACTTCAGCCAAATTCATGGTTCGTTGTAATCTAAGATGGTCATACAATAATTTAGACCCCCTTGAACTCACATTCCCTTATGCAGCTAGATTTCCTGAAGATAAAGCCCTGTTGACATGGGAAAGTTTTACTGGTTATATAGACAAAGTTAAGCTGGTGTAACCACACCCTGAATATCTTTGAGTGTGTGGAGACTCCTTCGGGTGTAAAAGCAACCTTTTCAGTTTAGCTTATACCTCTTGTGCTAAATCATAAAATTCAGATTGATATTATATTAAAGGAGTACCCGCACTATCTGAGCATAGATACCTTTGCTGAGTTGGTAAAGTTAGAAGCCTAGATGCCCCAGAAAGTCTCTGGGGGCAGGTGGGTGCATCTGGAAGATGACTGAGAGTTTCAAAGTTGTGAGCCTAACCACTGTTGCCGAATTGGTGTGCTCTGAATTTATCACCATTGTCTACTACAAACTGCCTTTTTCTATCAGCCATGCAATTAGTTTCTCTAGGCTAATTTAAACAGAAAATAGGTGGCATATCAAATAGGTAGTCCATCTTTTGTAACTCGAACTAGCTAAACATTAGAATCATTAATCTTTGCTGGTTCAGGAAGATCTTTGCAGTCACACAGGGAGACCAATATCCCCACAGGACAATCAGTGCTGTTGTGAGGGTAGATTTTCTTAAGGGGAGCTGAAAGCATATTCTTAACACAAAGGGTCCCTGTCCAGTATTATATCTTTTCACAAGGAGGGGAGGTCAACTACTGAAAGAATAAAATCTGCCAGATTTTTTAAAATATGTACAAAAAAATGTATTCTCTTCTGGCTGAACTCTTGGAAATCCTTGATGGTTTTTGGCTAAGAAGTTTCGAAAGAATATTTTGTTAAAGGCAGCTCAAAATTCAGTCTGAAGCAACTTAAGCGGTTAAAGTTTAATAATTTTCTGAGCTACTGAAAACACACGGTGGGGAAATTTCTGGACAAACTTAATGATAGTTGGTACTATTGATGGTTGATAATGTACATTCTTGTAGCTGGATAGAAGTGATTTATAGACTCAACCACTTCACTGGGCAGCCTGTTCCAATGCCTGACCACCCTCTCAGTGAAGAAGTTTTTCCTAATATCCAACCTAAACTTCCCCTGGCGTAACTTGAGGCCATTTCCTCTCGTTCTGTCACTCGTTACTAGGGAGAAGAGACCAACCCCCACCTCGCTACAACCTCCTTTCAGGTAGTTGTAGAGAGCAATAAGGTCTCCCCTCAGCCTCCTCTTCTCCAGACTAAACAACCCCAGCTCCCTCAGCCACTCCTCATAAGACTTGTGCTCCAGACCCTTCACCAACTTCGTTGCCCTCCTCTGGACACGCTCCAGCACCTCCATGTCCTTCTTGGAGTGAGGGGCCCAAGACTGAACACGGTATTCAAGGTGTGGCCTCACCAGTGCTGAGTACAGGGGCACTATCACCATCCTGGTCCTGCTGGTCACACTATTCCTGATACCAGCCAGGATGCCACTGGCCCCTCTTGGCCACCTGAGCACACTGCTGGCTCATGTTCAGGCGGCTGTCAACCAACACCCCCAGGTCCTTTTCTGCCAGGCAGCTCTCCAGCCACTCTTCCCCACACCTGTAGCGTTGCATGGGGTTGTTGTGACCCAAGTGCAGGACTCGGCACTTAGCCTTCTTGAATCTCATACAGTTGGCCCCGGCCCATCAATCCAGCCTGTCCAGGTCCCTCTGCAGGGCCTTCCTACCCTCCAGCAGATCGACACTTCCACCCAACTTGGTGTCATCGGCAAACTTACTGAGGGTGCACTCAATCCCCTCATCCAGATCATCAATGAAGATATTGAACAGGACCGGCCCCAACACTGAGCCCTGGGGAGCACCACTCATGACCGGCCGCCAACTGGATTTGACTCCATTCACCACCACTCTCTGAGCTCGGCCATCCAGCCAGTTTTTAACCCAGCGCAGAGTGCACTTATCCAAGCCATGAGCAGCCAGCTTCTCCAGGAGAATGCTGTGGTGGACAGTGTCAAAGGCCTTACTGAAGTCCAAGTAGACAGCATCCACAGCCTTCCTCTCATCCACTAAGCGGGTCACCTTGTCATAGAAGGAGACCAGGTTAGTGAAGCAGGACTTCCCTTTCATAAACCCATGCTGGCTGAACCTGATCCCTCGGTTGTCCCGCACATGCTGCATAATGCCACTCGAGATGATCTGCTCCATGACCTTTCCCAGCACTGAGGTCAGGCTGACAGGCCTGTAGTTCCCCGGATCCTCCTTCTGACCCTTCTTGTAGAGGGGCATCACGTTTGCTAGCTTCCAGTCATCTGGGACCTCCCCGGTTGACCAGGACTGCTGATAAATGATGGAGAGAGGCTTGGCCAGCTCCTCTGCCAGCTCCCTCAGTACCCTTGGGTGGATCTCGTCTGGCCCCATGGACTTGTGCGAATCCAGGTGGACGAGCAGGTTGGTGACTGCCACCTCTTCAACAACTGGGACTTCACTCTGCATCCTATCTCCATCTCCCAGCTCAGGGGCCTGAATACCCCAAGGATGACCAGTCTGACTATTAAAGACTGAGGCAAAGAAGGCATTAAGTACCTCAGCCTTCTCCTCATCCTTTGTGGCAATATTTCCCTCCAAATCCAACAAAGGAGGGAGATTCTCCCTGGCCCTCCTTTTGTCTCTGATATATTTGTAAAAACATTTTTTGTTATCTTTAATGGTGGTGGCCAGTTTAAGTTCTAGCTGGGCCTTTGCCTCTCTAATCTTCTCCCTGCATAACCTCATAAGATCCTTGTAGTCCTCCTGAGTCACCTGCCCCTTCTTCCAAAGGTGGTAGGCTCTCCTTTTTTTCCTGAGTTCCAGCCAAAGCTCTCTGTTCAGCCAGGCCAGTCTTCTCCCCCACCTGCTCAACTTATGGCACATGGGGACGGCCTGCTCCTGTGCCTTTGAGATTTCCTTCTTGAATAACATCCAGCCTTCCTGGACTCCTTTGCCCTTCAGGACTGCCTCCCAAGGGACTCTGTTAACCAGACTCCTGAACAATCCAAAGGCTGCCCTTCTAAAGTTCAGGGTTGCGGTTTTGCTGACCCCCTTCCTTACTTCTCCAAGAACTGAAAACTCTATCATCTCATGCAGTGCTTTCTTTTTCTTGTACTACACAGGCAGCTCAGTGGGAGTCTGCAGCTTAACTGGTTTCCCTGTCTTGATGAGAAATCAAGGTTAGATCCAGTTAGCCTAACTTAGATATCTAACTTGTTCCTATATTTTATGAATCTGATGATGTACTCTCCCAAAGTAACTGTGCCACTTGCTATTGTAGTCAACAGAAGAGGACAGGTGAAGGTTTCCAGAAGAGAGTCTGTCTAAGTGGTCAGAGCCTTTCTCTCTGCAGCCCTTCAAAGACATCTGTGTTTCTCCTTTTGACTGTAAAGGGAATTTAAGCACTTAACTCAGTGTGACTAGGTGCCTAAAATTTAGGTACCACGTGAGTGCTCGAACGAAGTCAATACAATTCTGTTTCAGATTTATGGAGTTTAACACTGTATGAATGCATATAAATGCATATATATACACATGCATATATATTTATGTATGCCTTTATCCAAGTTGGCATGCTTCTTTTGAGATCTTTTTATTTATAAATATCAAAATTTTATATGGAAACCTGCCAGGTAACACTGGTTTCGTATTTCTGATTTCCATTTTGACACAGTTCACAAATGCTATGCCTCCCAGAAGAACTAGCTCTCTTACCTCTTATTAAGTTCGCTGATCTGGCCTCATTGTGTCTGGTTTGCATTCTTTTTTAGCCATCAGAAATTTACTGCCAAAAAGTAGCACACTTCAAACTGCACAAGTTGCAGAAGCAACAGTAGATGATTCACTGGTTGAGCTTTAACTTGAGTACTCAGCAAGAAAATCCATGCACAGATCTTTGTGGTAAGGGCAGCAGATGCAATGTTTTCCTTTTGTGTGCAATTACTTATTGTAAATTGTAGCTTTCAAGTCTTGATTGCACTGTAAAGAGGTGTGTCTCCACCATTGTCCATGTACGGCAAAGATGTACTGTAAAATCCACGCTTTATATTTAAACCACCCCTTTTGCCTGCCAGTGAACAGAAGCCAAGAAAAATAGTTGTGAATATTTCATAAAGCCAAATGTTTTGTGCGCAACTTTTTCTGAAATTAAACTGCTACTTAAACTGGGTAGCAAATATTAGTTCTAGCCAGCTATGGAAGAAAAACGAACTTGATTCATCTTTTAAGCTCACCACAACACTTTAAATGGTTCCTTCTGTGATCTGAAATGGAAAAAAAACCATTTGCAGCTAGCATATATTTATTCCGAAGCATTAAAAAATCAAAACTTATGAAAAATAAAGAGAAGCT
The DNA here is from genome assembly GCF_965183815.1 of Platalea leucorodia. Taxonomy (NCBI): domain Eukaryota; kingdom Metazoa; phylum Chordata; class Aves; order Pelecaniformes; family Threskiornithidae; genus Platalea; species Platalea leucorodia. The sequence goes on along the minus strand of NC_138825.1, from coordinate 116,829,082 downwards.
GTTCACAAAATGTAAACATGCCGTATATATTTCATGTTTTTCTGCCGAGACCCAAAACCTGAATCCCTCTTGCTAATTTTGGTAATTAAATATCCCATGACATTCTTCATTTGATAGTGTCGGACTTGTGTATTCTGGCAGAAACCTAAATGTTGAACTCTTCCTAGTGTAAGAAGACACATCTCAAACTTCATTTTGGTTCCCAATTTATCCAAGCACTAGTTATGTGTTTCGTTTTAAAGCATATAAATGGACCCATTGAAACTGATGTGCTGTGAGAGTTACACACTAAACAAATGACCAGATTTGACTTCGACTGCGGCCGTGCAAGTTGACAGAAGCTAATGGTATTGCTGAGATATAACTGAGGGCAGAATTTGGCCCGGGTCCCGTGCTTGTCATAACTTACCATACTAAGCTGAATGTTAAAGGTTTTGTACCAGGAACTCCATGCAGAGCTCTCATGATTAATGGGATCTGGATGCAGAAATTCCTGTGGGCTACAACTGAAAATTCATTCCTTTATTTTGATGGCTGTTCATTTTAATATAGGACTTTGATACCACATTGTGCCGACAACTGTGGAATAGTCTGGCTACTTATATTTATCACTTTGAACTTCTGGAGGTTTGTGAAACCGTTACGGAAGCTAGGCATTTTGCGCTGCATGCAATTCCAAAGTACCCAGAAGCTTAAAGCTGCTGTTTACTCCTTCCCTTGAATTTTGATAAGTCCTGAGAGATGTTCTTTAAGCTTCTGTACAGAGTATTAATAAATTTAAAAGGAAGGTAACAAAGGATAATTCTGTTTATGTATGTACCAGTACAGCTGTGGCAGACAATTAATAACATTTTCCTTTGGTAACTTACACAAAAACATAACCATGATCCATTATATTGGGAAAGGTAAACCCCAGCTAGTTCTGTTTCTCATATGGCATGTTTTACTAAAGAAAGCATGGCATTATCCCGATGGGACATTTGAATCTATTCCAGGCATTATGAGCTGCTAATTTGCTGTCAGAACAACCCCAAAGTCTTTCCTTCAGATTGGGCTGGCAGCAACAAGGATGTGAGCTAGAAATCTTAATGAGATGAAGGCCATTTTTAGCTGCTTTTTTTTTCCATCTTTTACCTGTAAAATATTTCTTTTAAAATTCTGAGGTGCAATTCTCCAGTGCAGGACACACTTGGTATAACTGGGTATTAGCCTGCCCTACAGAGTGGTCCACGTGAGCTGGCAGAGAGGTGGTATCAAGAAATTTGGCCCTTGATCCTTGAACTCTGTGATTACATTTATAATCCTACTGGTGAACCAAACACGTGTGGACATTTAGCACTGTGTGAGCGAAGGGGAGGGAAGGTTGGCAGACTGGGTATGGTGTGATTACAGCTGCTTGGAGATGGTACTGTTTGCATGGCACAGATGTCACCTGCATGTCTTGCTCCAGAATTTTTTTTCTAGACAGAGGGGTGCATTGGAAAGATACCACCTTGCGTCCTTGTGGAGCAGCAACAAAGTGCTGCAGTGTTTCTTCGGGTCACCTCCATTTTCTGCTACTGCAGAGAAGATGGGAAATGGGAAGGAGGAAGAAGGAGGCATTTTCAGACACAAGCCTCATCTAGATGCCTGGTACAAAGCCCGGGAGTGAACACACTAGGCAAAAGCAAACCATGTTTGGTACTGGTGCAGCTTAGCAGAAGGAAGCTGCTCTGGTGCATTTTGCAAACTCTTGGACTTTTTGTTTGTCTCTGCTGCACAGTTTCATCAACACAACTACTGAGCGCTGAACTCCAGTGGAGACCAACCTCTCGAATCTCTGGCCAGCAACTCCTCTTGAATGGAAGGGTCAGAGAAGTGAAAATGGGTGAAACGGAGAAAGCTCTCATCTTCCCATAAAATCCAGAGCTTGTCAATACCAGAAGAGAAGCGAAGTTGCAAAACGTGTTGGCAGGAGTGCAACCCAAGTGAAAAATCGGTACAGGACTGCCAGCTGAATTGCACTCTTTAACTTTGTGAGCCAGTTTCTGTTCTCATAGGGTGCAAATCTGGACTAGCTTTCCTGATTCCAGTGAAGTATTTCAGGATTTATATCTTCTGAGTGGAGCTGAATTTGGCCCTCTCTTGTGCAGACTGGAGTTATACTGTCACTCCACAAACTCCAGTATTTTTAGCAGCAGTTGTCACATCTAATCAAACACAAAATTTAGCAGGATGAAGTGAGAAAAGTGTATGGTTCAGGAGATTTAAAGCCAAAATTCCAAACATTTTATCCAATCTCTATACTGACATCTAAGTAAAGAAGTTTGGATATACATGTATGTATTTAAGAGTTATTTACTGGTACTTCTATGCTGTTACCAGCATTGTACTTCTGAAATCACTAGCAGACACTTACTATCCTGAGACTAGTTCATTAAAAAAAAAAACAAACCGAAACCCTCAACAATGATATGTTATCTTTAAAGTGAACCGTTCACAATGTTAATTCAAAGACTAACCACATTCATTTAGCTAGAGAGCAGAGACTATATTATGTAATCTATTTTCCAATGCAAATTCCAAGTCATGAATGCTCACAAGTGTTTAAAAAGAATCTAAGGCCCAAGAGCTGATCATATAAATTAGCTGATAAAAGAGTTAGAAAAAGAGATAACAATACTAATTCGTAAGCAGAACCATTTGTACACATAGGGAAAAAAATTGGTTCAGTAGGCTATTCCTTATTGTCTATTCATTACTGATTATTCACTCATCTTTATCTTTTAATTCCCCATATCAAATCTTTTCAATTCATCATCAACTATGGAGATTGGCTAACATATGTCTGCCTAGTCCAATCTGGCATGAGGCAATATTGCAGCTGGAGGTATTTCATGGAAAAAATGACCTATCCGAAGGGTATTGTCAGTTATCCAAATGATATAAAGTCAGTAATCTTGAAGAACTGATTTTGAGGTGCTGGTGTATTCTTTTTCCATGTTTTTAAGGAAAAGGCTTGGAATAAAGCAGGAGGTGTCAAAGAGGTGAATTAATTGAGCATCCTGAATTCTCAGTGAGCATCTTGAAAAAAGCAGTAAGTACAGCCTACTGTACTCATTAATTTACTGTGGGACTATTTGGAAATTTATCTTTAGAGTTCGGTTACTGTTGTGAGACTGATTTATTGAGAAAAAAAATTAAGTCTGTGTTGCAAAGAGCGGCACAGGAGTGCCAAGTGAGACTGTGATCTTGTCATGCCGTTGTTCTTTGAGAAAAAGCTCAAGTTTTACAGTTCCAAAAGCAAAGAGGCAAATATCTGTGAAAGGAGGCTGAAAGTGAGACACTTTCAAATTAATAGTTAATTCTTTAAGAACTAATTGTAGTTGGAGACATTTGGGAAGGCAAACTTAAGAGTTGCACTTATTTTTTTCTTGGGGTATTTCAAAGATGTCAAGGTTTCTAGTTACTTCTTATGCATCTTTCTAAAATGGCTGTGTATGTTCAGTTGCAGCTTTTCTGTGCATACCACCCCCACCCTTACGTGGTCCCGCTGGTATGAGGTCGTACAGCCTGACTCCTCAGTCCCCCCTGACTGAGGTCGTACAGCCTGACTCACGCCACACATGTTGAAAGGAGTCATGCTGCTGATTTCAGTGGCTTTTTGAGAAGCCTTGAGGAACCAAATGAACTCTGCCTTTTCTCCATTTCATTTCGTCCTGGTGCTTGAATGGCAGAAATGTGCAACAAGATAGTCCATTTGGCTGCACATTTCCTGAGTTTAAATGAGGTGGGTGAGCATGCCTAAGCATGTGTTTGAATATCAACAGCTTGCAAACAGGCAGTCTCTGGGGGAAAAAAACCTCATAGCAAAAGGAAAAGCTTTTGCTGTAAAATTTTACCTGATAGTTCATTTTCTTTATTCTTTAAACGTCATGGAAAGAATAGAGTTTACTGGTAGGAGTGGGGTGAGGGATTGCTGCAGCAGGACCTTGCTTCCACTGTAAATCTAATATAGGAGAAAAAAGTGTGGAGAAGGGTGGGAGAAACATGGCACATATGTTATTAGAGAAATGCAGGATCTGAGAAAAATAACTTCCAAGAGGATTTATTTGGCTCTGTGTCAGGTTGGGGAGTATTTCTCTGCTTGAAGTGAGTCAGATCACTGTGAGAAGAGCAGGGGCTGACTTGATGGTCCCAGCAACAACTCACTTGGTGACAGAGCAGAAGGAGCTCTGCCATTCTTGTGCCCCTTTTCCACACCAAGTGACAAGCCACCAGCCTCCAGGGGAACCTCGGACCACCTTGGGGTGAATTCGATGATTCAGGGTGCTCGTAATGTGTAGGCTGTGCTTTCCTCTTCCTTCACTCAGTACATGTCTGGGTTTCTGCTATGAAAGTGCACAGATGTTTACATGAAGCACATCCGCATGCGATGTCCCTTCCCATGCATTTCGCACCTCTCTCTTCCCAAGACACACATCATATCCTCTCTCTTAAGAATGGCTGATCTGGCCCAATTCCTCTCCCACCTGAAACTCTGGTTTCTCATCGCAGCTCTGGCAGACAGCCTCCTCTCTGCCTGCTCCTCTCACCTCCCAGCCGGACATCCCAGTTTTGCCCCCCTCCAGGGACCCATGTCCTGGGGGTGGGTTTCCCTCTCTGCCCTCTTCCTTACCTCCACTGCTTTTCCAAAGCACACTCCTGCATGTCTTTGACTCTCACTTGCTGTCCTAGAGCTGCCAGCACCAGTTGCCATTTTGCTAGCTTTAAAGACACTTTTGTGAACATATACCCATCCTGCTGGATACTCCTCCTGGAGCAGTAGCACTTCTAACTGTACTTTGCAGGAGGTGCCATTCAAAACCCATCTCACTGGGATCTCCACGGAGACCCTGCTCTTTTCCTGGCCCATCTTCCTACAGCATTTCTAACAAGATCGTTGTTAATATATTGGGTGATTTATTTTCCTTCCGTATTTCAAGTTGTCTTTCCTCCATATATCATTCATAGACAAGTCTGTCAGATCTTTTTGGATGTCCTGTTATCTGAGATCAGTGTTGTACAGCATGGCCTGTAATGCATGAAATCGGAGCAAGCTGTATGCTTATGCCGTGCGGCATGGTTAATCATTCTCAAATGCTATCATCAGTTATCTTGTAGGAGTTAAAAAAAAGAAAAAAAGACTCAAGAAGCCTGTGGCTGATTTAATCTTTAAAATCAGGAGAGACTTTGCAGTGATTAAAGAGCCATTTCCTGACTACATATTGATATGAGTTGCTTCCAAGTCCAATATGAGGGAGACTGACAGGCATTCAGTCTTGGTCTGATTGGCAGGTCCCAGTCCTATGAACAGCAATCTCTTTCTTGCTCTTGTTTAAAGGCATTCTGGGGTGGTCTGTATTTAATACACAGCCATCTCAAGTAATGGCCCTGGTATTTTCTATTGTAATTGACAAAATTGCACACTTTAATTTTAAGCATGCATAAGGACAGGTGGAAAGTTTTATTCAGAAACTGAAGGCTTCGTGTTGCTTTCCAATAGCTTCCAGAAGCCAGTCACTTTGGGAGCAATTCTGTGTTCCGAGAAATGCCAAAAAAAAATGTGTGCTGAAGAATTTCTCCAATATTACCGCAGAACGCTGAGTCCTTTTTAACATAAATCAGTAAAGCAAAGCACTGTAAGCATGAACAACGGTGTTGTGGGACACTGATCTTTGAAATCTGGAAAGCACCTTTAGAAGCCCTTGATTAGTGCAGGGGCTACAGCATGGGGAGGATGCTCAGGAAAGGGGGGTTTGGTCCAAATATTTTGCTTGGGCTATTGGATGGTCATGGCTTTGTCATTTCACCTCTCCAAGGATCAAGTTTCTTCATCTGTGAAACAGAGACTGTGATAGTGACCTCCTTCATAAAGGATTTCGGGATCTTCTTCAAGTTTACGAAAGATATCTTGCAATATGGTGCCCAAAGTAACAGGAAACAAGGCTCAGTGATTCAGCGTTCTCTTCCAGTTCTACATTCCTGAGGATGTAGAAAGGTCTGTGTGAACAAAATGTGTTTTTTAAGGGTGGCCTGGATTATGAGTTTACAACAGATAATCATGTACAAATGGTCTTCCATTTTTAGATTCCCCTCCCTTCAGAGGCTGCCTCACTGCACTGACATAGTTTTCCCCGTAACTTCAGTGTGGCTTTAGGCAGAGACAGAGTACTGGCAGCTCTGGGAGACTTAGTGTTCAAACCGCCTCAGTTGCAATTGTTCACAAAGCCCTGTGCTTTCCTCAGAAATTAAGTCACTCCTACTCCCATTCCTGTATCCCATATCTTTTCCCTTTAGAAATCCCAAGCCTATCCTAACAAATCACTAAATTCACAAAAATATCCAGCATACTCAGGCAAAACAACATTAGAGATTTAGTCTGGGTTTTTTTTCTCGTCTCATCCAGATCTGATACCTGACACAAAAAAGAATTGTGCTGTCCAGATCATCCTCTTTTAGTTATTTACATTTTGTTTTATTGCTAACAGCTAATCAATTCAAATAAAAACAAATGCTTCTCCAACCTCAAATGTGAATAGTTCATGTGTGCTTTTTTTGTATGAAAGATAGCTGATAGTTATAATCCCAGGCAAACAAAAGTTTGCTGCAAAGAACTAAAAATGTACAAAGACACGAAAGAGAAAACGGTTGAGGGATTCAGGAAGAAAAAAAGGGCTTCAGGGAGTCATTGTGCTATTTGCAAAGCAAAATTGCCGTTTCTGTAAATGATTATTTAATTGTTGATATGAATTTAGCCTGGTGATAAAATTTTTTCCTGGCTCTGACAGACATTCTCTAGTGGAAAGAAATAAATCTGGTGAGTTTGAATTATGCGCAATTGGATCACTGATTTACTCTAACTTCAGCATCGGTTGGATGTCATTGTACTTTCTGTTATACTTCTATATATGAAAACACAACTTGAAAAGTATTAAAACTGATTAAATGTGACATCGTTCAACATAAAGCTAACATAAAAGGCAATTCCAAGCTGTGGGACACACCTCTTGAGTGCACTGCTATTCTCACGGAGGCTGGAAAATGTGCTCTTGTCTCAGAAAAGGTCTTTTGCTACCTACAAGTAATGAAAGTATGTCACAAACTATAATTTGTCCTAGTGTAGGACAAAACCTGAAACATATTCTGGTCAGCAGGCAAAAGTAATCAGAGTTATCATACAGGAAGAAGTTAAGTTAAGCTTTTTTATATGTGTGTGGAAGTATCAAATTCTAAAGGTATTAACAGGCCAAATGCAGAAGACCAACCTTTGGTTGAGGAGTATGGGTGTACGAACCACAGCGCCTGTATATTTAGGAAGCACCAATGAAGTGCTGAGTGCCTCTGAACTCCAGTATGCAAGCTGGAGTCAAAGGGGCTAAATTTTTTATTAGAAGACTGAAGTATTTAAATAGGAAGTATTGTTCACATTCAACTGGGAGAAGTAGAGCCACAGAGGTGTTAGTTTACCCAGCTCAGAGTTGTGACGAACGTGAGCACGGAGGTAAGGAGCACATTCCCAGCTTGCCTGGAACTTGAGACAGAAAGCCCTCTGGTTTCAGTGGGATAGGACGTCTCCCTGATCTTTCTTTATTTTCCTCTTCTCCATCCTAGCCATTAAGGATTTCTTCCTCGTTTGGTTCAGCAGATGTTGCTTGCCTTATGCAAGAAGATGTTGTCTTAAAAAAATTTCAGAGGAAAGTTCAGCCCGTGGCTTGTTACTGCCATTATTTATTTTGAATGAGGTCCAAGATTATAAGGCACATGGACAATCAGGCTATGGATAAAATGATTAGGATAGGGCTGACTCAGACCTGTTAGTCTGGCAAGGACTCAGCAGTGTATATTCCAGAAAGTGAACTCCCTAGGAGTAATTTTTCTTATCAGAAGCTTTTATAATTCTGTATGAGATGATCGTGGCTGGAAATAATCCTGCTTAAATCAAGGATGTAATTTTTTTCCTCATTTTTTGTATGTCCGGAGGTGAGAACTGTAGTCACAGATACACATAATGTTTTTATTTCTATCGTATCTTATATTTATGTCCTACACTTCTCTTGCTAGAGGAGTTGAATCAACAATTCACATTTATCTAACTGTGTGAGCCTTGGAAAAAACCTGTCACTGCTGTTCTGAATTCCTCTACATGACGATGTGTGAAAAGATGTAACAATTTGATTTCCTTAGCTAGTTGTATTTAAATTCTTTTCAGTTCTTGTCGCTTTGACTTTCCGTTCAGGAAGAGATAAACTGAAGCTAAATTTTGTAAGAATAATCTGAATTTACCTGCGTGAGCTGAGCACATAATATATACAAAAGTATTAACCTCGTAAAGAACAGCTCCTTTCTTTAGGTTTCATTTCAACATGTTAATGGAGGTTGGAGACAGTGTGCAAAAAAATAAATGCATATCAAAACAACTTACTTAATTTATGTTTATCCTGTTAAGTATCTCCTTTCACTATTGAAAGGGAATTTCTACGTTATGAAAAGCAGAAAGAGAAACTGAAAAAACAATTAAGGCTGAATAGGGCTACTTTATTATCTATGTCTACCTTCTCTGAGCTGCATCCAGGAATTAAATTATAAATTATTTATGGTTTGGTTGCTTTTTTTTTTTTTTTTTACATAGACATTTCTCCATGATGCTATATCACAGTTAAAAAAAACGAAACCCAAACCAGCAACAAAAGCCTACCATGCTTTGTCTCCAGAACGATTTAACACCGAGATACCTATCATGAAGGGGAAAAAAAAATAAAGCATTGCATTTATTTAATTTACTAGTACATTCAGTTTTGCCTTGAGTTACTCATAAAAAATGTGTGCAAGGAGTGTTTTGCCTAAAAACAACTTCTAAACAGGAAAGTTAAACAAAAAATCAGTGTGATGGAAATAGTCTTTGTGTTACTTCAATGATGAGGACATTTTATGACATTTTTAACAGGTATTTTTGCTGAAACTGTTTTGAAACAATTATCTATTTTCTTATTCTGAGAATAAAATTCTCTTCAAGTGTACAAAAATAATTTTAAAGGTTGTAGAATGTTAAAAAATGTGTTTATTAAGTATTCAGTGAATAAAAAATGTTCAATATTTAGAAAAAGAAATTAGAAAGGTAATCTTAAATCTGCATGGAAAATAGACTTTTTACCCTTAACTTTCAAAAGAATACAAACTAAACTGTGAATTTTTAATGAAATCACTATCCTATTCATAAGTATCTGCAACATTATTTTTTAAAAGGAAAAATTAACTTCGACAGTAGGAAAAAAACCACCTTTCTTGATTATTTAATGCACACTGAATGAATAAAGTATAAAGAAGTATGTGGCTCCTATGTTAATGTGAATTTCATATATCCTTATCAGAATATTGTGGTTAAAGAAGTAGAGCCATATTCTCTCTTTCTTTGCCCTGAGGACTTTTGTACTCAAAACCAGATGGACATTAGAAAGAAGCACTTGAGCAGAAACGGTATATGAGTCTCAAGGAGTGCTCTGCAAGGGGAAAGGTCTGCTCACAGAGGGAAATCATCTCCCTCTGTGTCCTGAGCAGAGAAGCCAGTGGATGGTGGGGAGCCACCTCCCTGGGCATCCCTCGGCGCGTCCCTCAGAGCGCCCTCCTCTGAGCTGGCAGTGCTGGACCCAGCACACATGCACTGCCTGTAATCTCACAGGAAAGCAAAGCAACAAACTTTCTGCTATAGAATAGCTCTAATATGAAAAAAAGAAAGTGGCAGAGGACAGCTTCAGCATGTTACAGCTGAAAGCAGAGGAGCTGAAAGGATTTGGGAGCTCTTTCCAGTTTTACTGTTTGACATAATATGGACATTTTAGTGTACTTGAGAATTCATATTGCTGCATAAAGGGCTAAAGCCTCTGTCTCTTAAAGCAGACCCAGCACAACCTTGAGCACATGCTTGAACATGAAATAAAAGGAATTAACAGGGAGAGGCTGAGAGACCTGGGACTGTTCAGTTTGGAGAAGAGCAGGCTCAGGGGAGACCTTATATATACCATATATACACACACAGACACACACACTCCCATCCCATATATATATATAATGTATATACGTCAGGTATGTGTATAAATACTTGATGGGGGGAATAATGAGAGGTGTAGCCAGTTTTCAGCAGTGCCCAGTGACAGGATGAGAGAGCACAAATTGAACTACAGGAAAGTCTGCTTAAACAGAAGAAAACACTTTTTTTACTCTGAGGGTGGTCAAACACTGGAACAGGTTGCCCAGCATGACTGTGGAGTCAACATCCTTGGAGAAATTCAAAAGACATCTGGACGTGGCTCTGGGCAACCTGATCTAGTTGACACTGCTTTGAGCAGGGGGGTTGGACTAGATGATCTTCAGAGGTCCCTTCCAAACACAGTCATTCTGTGAGCCTGTGATTCTGTGAAATACTGGAGGACTGTGTTTCAGTGGAAATTTCCCCAAAACTTCCAATCAGAAAAGAACATGAGCAGAGAGGCGCCCTGAGATGTAAGCTTCCAGACCTTCAGAGATGCTCCTCAGACCACCCCTCAAGGTGGGCCCATGTTCAGTTTCACAAGTCAGTCATTATCAATCTTTGACTTTCCAAAAATCAGTCTACAAATGAGCTTTGCCATGGTCACTTTTCTTCCTCTTTTTGCCCCTTCACAGTTTGACAGTCAAAGCTTTACTTGGCAGCTAACAGTCTTTGGCAAACACTATTTTAGCTACAATATGGCCCACAGACTGCTTGTCTTGCAGAGATGTGGGTTTCATCTTTAAAACAGGTATCCAACTGAAACAGGGACCTGCAGTGAGCATTGTGTTAGAGGTCTTCACACCTGCTTATCCCCTTACCAACCTTAAGCCATTCCATTTGCCTGCAGGTTTGAAGCCCCGCTGCAACTCCTGCTCTTTTCCTCCTTTCCAATTCTTAACTCACAGAAAGCTGCTTACAAGGTCAGAATAAAAGCAGAAGTTCAGAGGGTTTTCATGTTGTTGAAGTGAGCTACCACTTAGCCGAAGTGAACTGTAATTTTTCTTCCAGTGTGACAGTGACAAATGGTGTTTAAAACATTAAAAGTGCTTTGTAGTAGGTTATTCAGAATGCAAGTTTAGTGCTGATTGACTTGATTTTCCTTGGGCTGCATTGTACGCACAGTAAGAGCGCTTCAGGAGAACATTTATCTCTTTGCCGCCACATAGGACCAGTCAATCTAACTAAAGCCTATGAATGCAGATTGATCCTAAGAATGAGGATCTTTTGCAATGTCAATTTGTCTGTGAGAATACCAAGAAAACTCTTGATAAAAATGAAAGAGCAAATTACATTTGCTCAGTAAACAAATATTTAACATACTATTACCTGCGTTCTTCAGGTTTTCCTTTCCTTGGGCTAGGCACCTTTCTTTCAGGTAGGTACCTCAATTCTTTCTCTTCTTTTCTCTATTATTCACACTTAGGAAGCTTGAAGGGAAAAGAAAGATTGCTTTTACCTAGTTTCACTGCACTGTTAACAGCCTGCAAGGAGTATGTAATCATATGTAGCACTGCTGAAGGAAATATTCAGTGCTCTTCAAAGTAAAGTCATCTAATTACCCATGTACCTACTACAGGACTTACTGCCCCATACTAATTTATCCATGGGTCTCAAAGCTGTGCTGGAAAGACCACCTCTGAGGGGTGAAATGGAGGTTCAGACTTACTGACTGTTCCTACTTAGCCCCACAGCCAGGACAGCTAATGAATGCCAAATGTGGTGTTGTGGAATTAGTCTACCAGGATCTAGCTGAAGACTGCCAATTTGTCTCACATAGGCCGGCAAGTAGCCAGATAACAATCTTAGGTAGTAACTTTTGGGTAAAATACTGGGCACTTCAAAGGCAGTAAGATTTGTGGCCGTTGACACTGGGACTGTGATTTCTCCCGTGGTTGCAGATGACTAGTTCAGATCTTAGCCGCCTGTTGATGGATTTAAACTATCTTCCCAGTCACCTAGACTTTGCCTCTCCTTGCGTTCACTCCCCTCACCTCGATCCTCTAGTTTGTCTTCAGCTTTGGTCACCAACCACAAGGTTTATATATAAAAAGCACTAATCTCTTTCCTATCTTTCCCGTTCTCAGTGAAAGCTGTTTTTACTCAAGCTGTTGTTGGTGCTCTGGATGACATTGTGCAGCACACGAGGAGAGCTGGTGGGGGGAGCGCAGCAGGGAGGCTGGGCTGTTGCAGAGGTTAAGAAAACAGCTTCCAAGGAGCACCCAGGCTCTGCCTTCCCTTCTACTTCTCTGTCATTTTGTGTGCATGTATGTGTGGAAGCATGTGTGTACTTGGAGAACATTATTTTTTTCCGCTTTCCTGCTAAGTTGTTTACATGTGCCCTTAGGCAGATGTGTTACAGTACTCTGAAGGTTTTGTTTGTTGTTTTTTTTTTTAAACACAAATTCCATGCTTGCAAGTTCCTTCACATATAAATTAACACTACCTGAAACAGGAGGCTCTACGAAGTTTAAATTACTCTATCACTCATGAGGAACTATGTCGCTAGTGTTACTATTCTCCATTTCATTTAAAAAGTGAGGAAAACACAATTCAAATGTCTGCAGACTCAGCCTAATAAAAATGATAGATTAGATGTCAAACTGCTCCACTCCCACCCAGCCCCTCCTTTCTCCAATCTTCCCTTCTGTTGTTCAAAAAGAAGTCATGCAATAGCCTCCTTGCTGCTGTTGGCTTTTGGAAATAGCCAGCTGATTCTGGTAGCTCAGGGATTAGTCTATTTTGCTTGCACTCAGTGGGCGATGCTGTGTAAAAACCTGTCCTGCCTTAATAATTTAGCTCTTTATGCTTCACTGGAGTTTACCAGCCCACCTTGGCTGCTGATCAGATTTGAGATTAACCTCTGTGTTCTACCAGCCATCTGAACAGCACAGTGGTTCACAAACCCAGAGCTCGCAGGATGTTCCTGTAATTGCGTGAAGGTGGTTTTGCAGAATGAGCTGATGAAAGGAATCTAAGATGGAGATCTTACAGGCTGTTATTTTGCACTAGTAATCAGATTAAGTCCAAGTTGAACGCTGTTGGTATTTTACAGGCACCCTCAGAATATAGAAATAATTACAAATAGTATAAAAGGAAATGATCTGAACACTTGAAAGAAATATCAATGGAGTTAATGGTTCTAACTGTATTGCATATTAAAATTAATAGTGTCTGCCTCAAGAGTTACTCAGAGATAGTAGATGGTGCTGAGGAACATTTCTAGGCACTGGGACTGGACTTTCTGTACATTTAAAGTGTCATAAGGGACCCTGGCATGGTTTGGGCTGGGGCCAGGCAGCACCCTGCACACAGTGCACAATTCCTGGGAACAGTCTGAAAGCTTGCACAAGCCTTTCCCAAAACAGTTTGGATATGACCACCCTATTTAAGAGGGTAAAAGAGCTTAGTAATATAGATGCAGGCTGTTCCCTGCCAGCTGGCTGCAGCACCAGAGAATGGCACTGGGCACATTTAATTTATTAATATCGACATAGCCAAAGAGGCCCAGAGGAATTTTGCCATGAGCTTGAAAGGAATGAGCATTTGGCCGGTGTTGTGCAAGCATCACTTCTAATCTGTAGCTCTCAAAGCACTTTACTAAAGGGACTAGTGTCAGTTTACATGGGGAGAGTTAGATTTGGAGAGATTGAATGGCTTGAATAGATCACAGATTTCATCTGTGGCAAGGAAAGGAAGAGATTCCTGTATCAGCTTAACTTCAGGTCTTGTTATCAGACTCACTCTAAGCTTCCACCTTGATGTGAAACCTTCAGTTTCATGGCTGAGCTTCAGTATGTCCCCATCAATCAGGTTGTTCTTCCTCCTTTCTATGCCTATGACCCAGCCTGTTCACTGTCTCATCTTTTTAAGCTTAAAATCTTTCTGAATTTAAATGTGGGAGAACACTCTTTTCCTGTATATTGGCCAGATTTTTACTTACCATGTTATACCATCTGTTTGTATTTTCTTTATGTACAGACCTGCTGTAAAAATTATCTTAGTGAAATTTGGAAGAACCTACTATTGCTGTTATTTAGTAAGCCAAAGAAATAAGAGAGACAGATGATTGAAATTGAAGTTGTCACCCCTGTAGTTTTTGACACTGCAAGCCTTTTTTTTTTTTTTTTTATTCTGTGCTGCATTTTTTACTTCATTTTAAATGTAAAATAGGCATCAGCAGTCCAGCTTTCCTGACTTATATCTGCTTCATTAGCCAAAAGGTATCTCCCCCTCACTATATGTCTTTCCTCTTGGGACACTTGTGATCCCAGCTGCCATGATGGTTTGGAAATGCTGAGTCAGTACCTTTGTCCTTTTTAATTGCCACTGTCTTTACTGGCTTCTCTTTTTATGATTGAGTGGAGTCCATCCCTAACAAAATCTCCTAGCTCTCTCTCTGAGAAAAAAGAGGAAATATAAGGAAAGCAAAACATGTAGAAACTGTGACATCTCAAGGGACCATGAATGAAATAAAGAGAAGGAGTGCAAGGGATTTTCCAAAATAAAAAGGCCCATCAAGCAAGGCAATGCTCACTGTTCCCTGAGCATGTCCTGGGAGCCCATGGGTACCACTGATGCTCTGCCTGGAGGGAGGGTGGGACAGGGGAGCTGGTGCCCATGGCTGCCAGAACCTCTGCTTCCTGGGTGAGTTTGGGAGAAATGCATGTCTGTGGTGGTTATTCCATCCTCCCAATCAAGAAAAAGCCAAAAGATAAAAAGGAGTATAATGGTTTAACCCTGGTAGGCAGCTAAGCCTCACACAGCCTCTCACTCACTCCCCCCAGATGGGATGGGGTAAAGGAGTGAGAACACTCATGAGTTAAGATAAAGACAGTTTAATAGGTAAAGCAAAAGCTGTGCTCACAAGCAAAGCAGAATAAGGAATTCATTCACTACTTCCCATTGGCAGGCAGGTGTTCAGCCACCTCCAGGAAAACAGGGCTCCATCACATGTAACGCTGTTACTTGGGAAGAAAAATGCCATCGCTCCAAACATCCCCCCTTTCCTTATTCTTCCCCCAGCATTTGTTGCTGAGCATGATGTCATATGGTATGGAATATCACTTTGGTCAGCTGGTGTCAGCTGTCTCAGCTGTGCCCGCTTCCAACTTCTTGCGCACCCCCAGCCTGCTCGCTGGTGGGGTGGCGTGAGAAGCAGAAAAGGCCTTGACTCTGTGTAAGCACTGCTCAGCAATAATGAAAACATCCCTATGTTTTCAAGACCGTTTTCAGCACAAATCCAAAACACAGCACCATATAATCTACTGTGAAGAAAATTAACTCTATCCCAGCCAAAACCAGTACAATGAGGGAGATGAAGAAGGCAGAGAACGAAAAATAGAAAGGAAAGGAAGAGAAAAGAGGGGAAAATAAGTTTATGGGTCAATAAGATGTACAATAAAATGCCCAGCTGGGTCAAACTCAGTTTAAGGTTAAGACCTGTATTAGTGTTTATGTGTATGAGTCTCTATATGCATTAGATATCTTAACGCCTATTGTGATCAGTAGAGTCAGTATTGTCCCCAGAGCCTGTAGAGTGACCCAGCTGAGCGGTCAGCAGTGGGTAACTCAGTTACCCAAAGACTCATTTTGAGATGTTTCAGAGCATCGAAGACATACAGGTGCAGCTGGCAGATGTGGTAGAGCCTATAGGAGATTTGTATGGGGATTTGTGTCCTTTTAGAGTGACAGCTAAAGGACAAACACAATAACTTAAGACATGCTAAATGTTGCTGAACATCTATTGATTGTGATGCTAATAAGGCCAAAATGTTTAATGCTTTCTATGCAGCAGGCACCCAACTGGCAGTCACCATCAATAGTCTGAAGAGTAAGATTTGAATTCAAAATAATGTTGGTAAACTGGACCTAAGAAGTTGAAGAAAACAAGATAAAAACCCCATGTTATTTAATAGGAACAAATGAGCTTAGCTCAGAATAGTCTGTTGCATAGATATCAAATAGGGCACACTTGGCTAAACAGAACTTTTGCAGTAAAATAGATTGGGAATGGGGCTATGGAGACTACAGGGCTTCTCAAGCTGCACATAAGCTAATGCGGTGCTGTTGTGAGATCAGCATGCTGGGAAGTGTGGACAAAAGGCTGCAGTGGAGATCATAGAATCATAGAATCATAGAATTGTTTAGGTTGGAAAGGACTAAAAGCATCAAGTCCAACCGTTAACCTAGCACTGCCAAGTCCACCACTAAACCATATTCCTAAGCATCACATCTATATGTCTTTTAAAAACCTCCAGGGATTCCAGGGCTGGAGACTTAACCACTTCCCTGGGCAGCCTGTTCCAGTGCCTGACTACCCTTTCGGCGAAGAAATTTTTCCTAATATCCAATCTAAGCGTCCCCTGGAGCAACTAAAGGCTGTTTCTTCTTGTCCTATCACTTGTTACTTGGGAGAAGAGACTGACCCCCACCTCACTACAACCTCCTTTCAGGTAGTTGTAGAGAGCCATAAGGTCTTCCCTGAGTGTCCTTTTCTCCAGACTAAACCACCCCAGTTCCCTCAGCTGCTCCTTATAAGACTTGTTTCTGGCACAGCCCATGGAGTGAGGAATGGAGGGGGTTTTCAGTGATGGGGGCTATAGCTCAGTCTTGTCCCCATGCGTAGCATTAGCAGAAAATTTGAGATCAAGACTAACAATTCATAGTGATGAGGTTTTTACATTCTAAGACAAATTCTTGATCTCTAACAAGGATGTTAATTATATTGAGGACAATACATAAAAGATTTTCCTAACAGTAATGCCAGATCTTGATGAGTTACAGACAAGATGTATCAGAAAGACATTTGCTATCTAGAATCCACCTTCCTTAGAAGACTGACACCTTCAGTTTTCCTGTCAGAGCTGACCTTAAATCTACTGACCCATTCTATGGTCTAAAACTTTTCTCCCTCAGACTGAGATCCAGTATAATCAGATATTAACACAAGTGGTGGTTCTCACATAGTTGTTTCCCACCCTTGAATGCCACAAAAGGCATGTGGATGTGGAGGGATCAATGAGGTGGAACATTGCTGGTAGGTTTTGTTCTTCAACTGGCAAAGCAATTGAATAATTCCCATTTTACAGACCTCTTACCATCTTAAACCCCATTTTACGGATGGGTGCCAGTGAATGAAGTGCACATATTCTGATCTCATGGGGAGTTTATTCTGAAAAAATAACTGAGTTTTAACAGTATGAGTATTTTGTATGCTTAACTTAGTAAATAAAAAAATGACCAGAGCACGAGACTCAGACTCAGGAGAACTCTTTTCTACTCCTGCTTCTGTCATCAGTCACAAGACTTTGGGAAAATAATTTTTCTCAGGGTGCCTCAGTTTCCTGATCTATAAGATGCATCAGTGTCTGAGTACTGTTGATGAAAAGTGCTACTTAAGCAGTTGGTATCAGTATTTTTCTTGATTCTCTTCAGTAGCAGTGTTTAATTTGAAATACCCTGCCAACGATAATTCAACCAGTGTCATCATCATTGTTTTCAGCAGATCCTGGAAATATCCCTGATTCCCTTGTCCAGTTTTAACTTTCCTTTTACAAAGGTTAGTACTGAAGTTCTGCACTTTTCTTTAGCTATGTATAGTCTGTGAACATATGTAAATGTATTTAAGCTTCTCATAGGAAATCTGCATTAATATTTAGCTCCAAGTGCTGCTCACTAGCTTTTCTGTCACTTAACTATCAAGTCTTCCTTTTTTTTGCAGTATCTCAATAATATAAATGTGATGGAAAAGGTCTGGAAGAAGATACATTTTCCAGGCCCTAATCATCACATCTCAGCTTCTTTTCACAGTTTAGGTGAGGTAAAGAGGCTGTCAGCGGGATTTCAGAAGTTTTTCTGGCAACAATGATGGAGACTGAATTTTATAAACAACCCTAGATGGAGAGTTTCTCAGTGGAAATAGGAGATATACTCCTAGGACATGTTGTATTTTTCGTATTTTGAAACTTGAAGTGACGCTCTGAGCCTGAGTCCTTGCAGTCAGAGCAGAAGTCAGAGCAATGCTGGCTCTGACTGAAGCTACATTTACCTAAACCAATAATCAAGCTGTCTCTCAGGCAGTCTACAAATACGGGGCATATTTCAAAGCTGTTTGCCCTACTCTGACACACAGAGATATGGGGAACTGACACCTTGCACAATTGCAGTCCTTCCAAGGACTTAAGATAAAAAGCTTGCTTGTAACCTATGGGGAGCACTGCATTCAAAATTGGCTTGTGAGATTTGATTTTTAAGAAAAGTTTTATGTATTTCAAACTGTCTAGCAGTGGCAGGCTGTTGGAAGGAAATAATAAACAAAAAACCAGCCCAGCAAATATCAAGCATAGCTATACAAGAATGTGAATATGAGATTATATAAAGAAATTTTTGCCTTCCACTCAGCATCTGTGGAGTCTCTCCTGAAGTACTGTGGCCAGTTCGCACACATTTAAGAAAGATAAGGGTCTGTTAGAGAAAGTCCTGAGGGTGACAATAGGGTAAGGGACAGGTTTGGAAACACATATGACTGAAAACCTGTGTTTGTCTCAA
The DNA here is from genome assembly GCF_965183815.1 of Platalea leucorodia. Lineage (NCBI taxonomy): Eukaryota > Metazoa > Chordata > Aves > Pelecaniformes > Threskiornithidae > Platalea > Platalea leucorodia. The sequence continues at coordinate 116,810,487 of NC_138825.1, read as the reverse complement.
CACAGAGAAGAGACTCCTCAGGACACATGAAAATAGATTACAAGTACTTAAAAGATGATTGTTACAAGAATAACAGAATAAACTCTTTTCCATGTCATTGGGGGATAGTACAAGCAATAATGGGCTTAAATTAAAGCAAATAAGTTTTAATTTAAATGTGTTACCTACAAAGAGATTAAACCCTGGTGATGCAGAATTGTTGTTCTTTAAGAACAACTAAAATGCAACTATTTAGAACAACAGAGGTCGAGCTGTGTCAGCACTGGGCTGGGAGAAGAATTAGGGCATCTCCAGAGGTTTATTCCAGGCTAATTTGCTGTGATTCATATACATATACATACATGATTCATATTAATATACATTTTTTTTCAGCTCAGAAGGAGGTCTCACTCTGCTGTGGCTGAACATTTCTGCTTTAGGACAAACACTATGTAGTGAGTCCTGATGAACATCTGATTTTTTTTTGTCATAATTTTAACTGTTTCTCCTAGCTTTATTTTCCATTCGAGCGCTGCTGTACTCAGATTGCTTGTTCCTGTGATGTTGCCACTTATTGCCTTTGTTTTTCTCCCTTCCCCTCCTGTGCCCAGCAGCCTGAGCTTCCCCTCTCCCCACTGCTATTACTCAGCCCTCAGCTTCAAACAGTTCCTCTGAGAGTGGAAGTGTAAGATACTTTCCATGTCCATCAGCTTGTTGACCTTGGAACCTCTAAATTGTGGAAACTGAGTTTGCCACACAGATCTGGATTTAAACCACCTGACAAAATCAAGTGCAGAGCTACTGAAGGAAGAGACCTCTTCTTCCCCTGCAATTTACCAAAGTCACTGCTGTCAAAAATGAAGAAGATGGATTCTGCTCTCTGGCCAAAAGTTCTGCTCAATAGCTTAGCCTGTTAGGAAGCCAAGATCCACAACGTTTTCTGGCTTCCAGATTACTGATCAAGGTGGCCCCTAGTAAGTGTTCAGTGCTAAACAAACTAAATGATGACTTCCTTTACCAATACAGGGCCTCTGCTCTGTAGAACTTGCAAATCTGCCATAATGTAAACATCCTTCCATCATAACAGAAACAGATGTCTTTCTATTAGTTATGTTGTTATGTCTGCAGGTGCCAAAAGCATCACACATACTATTTGCTCTCCGCCTGAAATAGCTATGGGCAAACTTTAGACAGTTTGGTGAAAATTCTGTTATGGCTGGATGGGACCTGAACTTCTGTGACCTAAGCAAATCAGGAGAAAGGAGCTGTAGAAATCTGCAGAAATCAGGTATAAAATTGCTTGTCCACCTTCAGTTACTTGTCATCTCTAGGCTGTAGGAAACCAGCCCACTGAAAGAAAATTTTGGACTGTAAATTACTGACCCTGATCGTAAAAGAGTAGTCCCATAAAAGAATATCATCTCCTGTGTTTTGATTCTTATTCAAGTCTAGAAATCAAGAATTAAGGTTGCCTTAAGAAATGAGATTTCTTGCATGGTCTGGGAGACAAATCATCTTTCTATTTAGGGAACAGATAATATAGCAAGTAGGGAAATACCAACACATTTTTTTGAGCATTACTAAAGAATATGGAAAGCAGAGACTGAAAGGTCCATGAAGATGATCAGAGGGCTGGAGCACCTCTCCTATGAGGACAGGCTGAGAGAGTTGAGGTTGTTCAGCCTGGAGAAGAGAAGGCTCCAGGGAGACATCATAGCAGCCTTCCAGTACCTGAAGGGGACCTACAAGAAAACTGGAGAGGAACTTTTTACAAGGGAGCATAGTGATAGGACAATGGATAAAGGCTATAAACTGGAAGAGGGTAGATTTAGACTGGATATAAGGAAGAAGTTCTTTGATATGAGGGTGGTGAGGCACTGGATCAGGTTAACCAGAGAAGTTGTGAATGCCCCATCCCTGGAAGTGTTTAAGGCCAGGTTGGATGGGACTTTGAGCAACCTGGTCTAGTGGAAGGTGTCTCATGGCAGGACGGTTGGAACCAGATGATCTTTAAGGTTCCTTCCAACCCAAGCCCTTCTATGATTCTATGAAAGGTAATTTTTACCTTCTCAGAAGCCATTGTTGTCTTATTCTGGATAATTAAAAAAAGATCAGAGGATTGTAAACATAGAAAGCATATCAATCCCTTGCAGCATGATCCCTAGTAAACCACCAGAGATATACATTTTGTGGAGAAGAGCTTGAGTTAATTTTTACTATATCTGAATTCTTAGTCTCACTCTTTACTGTCAATTGTTTTTTAAATTATATGTACTGAAAATTGTCAAAGTGATCATAAATTTTAGCTCCATATAGAGGAAGGAAATGTGACAAAAATTTTTACTATAAATGGGTCATAGGATATCTAAGAATGTCTTCCACAGCTAATGACTTTTGTCCATGCAGTGGAAAGGTATCCCAGGAATTCTCTAAATATTGCCATCGTATTTCTTGTGGCTCTGCTGGAGTATCTTCTATATCACACCACTTTTACTGCCCAATATAGTAGTTCTGCCTCATATCACTAGTTGAAGAGGAAAATTAAATAGAGGACATATAAAAACATTCACTTCAAAAAAGTGTTGTTAAGCTTCCTGACAAAGTCTTAAGTTGTACCCAAGAGATGTTCAAAGTAGCAATGGACCTGAATGAAAAACTCCAGTCTCCTGAATACATTTGCAGCTGGTTTATTAATTTACGAAACACAAATGCTAGCCCTATATAAAAGCTGACTCCTACCTAGATCCTAAAGAGATCTTGGTCCAAATGTCCATGTCTCAGTTTACATGTATTTTTGAAAAATAAAAATCCTACTTTCATTAAAAAAACAAGCAACTAGTAATTTATATTGCTGCGCTGTGTTTTCTAATAATATCTTTTTTAGTGATCAGTTATTGTAGTGGTGGAAATGTTAGAAATACAGCTATGTGCACCTCTAGGACTTCTGACAATTGTTTGTCTCTTGCTACTGCTGGTACTACTATTCTGAGCTGATGGCCACATTAGAAAAACCTAAAACAAATGTGTACCTGAAACCAATACGCCGTGCATCATAACAGCTTGCCAAAAGACAATTGCAAAATAACTACTTTCATAATTCGTTTTTCTGACATTATTTGTGTGACTTTCCTTCATGTGAGATGGCTTCTAAAGAGCTAGGGATTCTTATGAGACAAAGCCAAATGTTATGAGTTAATTAGTACCAAAATGTGAATGAAAGACAGTCCACTCAACCACGTTAAGCTTAGTGAATGAAGGAAAGAGATTTATCATTTTGAAAGTTGCTAATTGTGCCTGTTTCTCTGTTTGGAGAAGGGAGTCTGTAGGTCTGGGCCAGTTGCCCTTGGGGACCTATCTGTTAACTCACTGTCACCTTCTCTTGAGATACCATCATCTTGTAATGCTGAGCAATAAAATTTGTAATTGTAGGTCTTTTGAAGCCCATAGCTAAAGGACACTAACACAGTTTGTTTACACTGAAGGAGTTCACAAGAAAAACTTAAGTAATTAGACGAGCATAATGGTTAGGTACCAAGAATAAGCTGTGCCAAATATAAACTGGTATTTCAACCAGAGTTCTACTTAGCTTTGCTTTGCAGTGGAAAAAATGCAGTATTAAAATGGCTCCAAAAAGATTTTTTTTTCAAAATTAAGGAACTATTTTCCCCAAAAGCATCAGCTCATCTTGGAATTAATTATCATTTTAACTGCAGCCACACTAATTTATGAGTTTAGTTTCATTTCCATGAGCTACTTACTTTTTGCACAGCTAGCAATAGGAAACACACAGAGGTGATCATTTATGGCATCAGTGGCTAGCTGGCTAAATGCAGTCTTTGTTTTAGAGAATTTTCTGGCTTTTTCATACATTGTTTCCAAAATATACACATGGGCTCTGATTCAAGAAAGTCACGTTACTCCAAGTCTAAATTTGCATGTGTCTTGCAATGGTTCAGCTCACATGCACCATACTTGGAGTGCACTTTGTTAGTTTTCTGAACTGATGTCATGACAGACTTAGCTACATCAGTTAATATGTGAAAAAAAAGTAGTCTTGAATGGCTAAAGTGTTTTCGTTCTGTTTATTGAGGTTTAATCTATGGGCAGAATCACCGCTCTGTTTCTTTGACCTGCTTTGGATCTGGTTGGATCAAATCTCTGTACTGCATTGCTTTGCATTTCTGGTTGCAGATTTAGCCACATCAGGTCCATCATCAGCCATTTTATCTTATTTATAACAGGTATTGCTAAAGCAAACTGTGTTTCTTAGGTGTTTCTCTGTCACAAAGAAAATGAATAATAGCTAGCCAAAACAGTGATGCTTGCTGGCATTGGGACAGTTCTTCACCATGTCTGTACTCATCCAGGTAGTCAAGATTCATAAAAGGAAATGTCCATTGGCTACATCTGCATCAGTAAGCAGTGCTAGCGTCTATATGTCTCTGAGGTTAAGTGACCCAGTTTGGCCATGTCCCTACAGTTAAACTCTCACCTTCCAAAGCAGAGGTGTGGCATCCAAATTCCATATTGGGAATGGTTCCTGTACCGTGCTTGGGAATTGCTTGCAAGAAAGTTGGATGGCACAGGCTGAAAATATATAAAGGAAATTTTAGGCAAAGTAATTATACAGACAACCAAGTTCCAGTGCCTGGGATCATTACCATGTACCAGTATGGATGCAATCATTATTTCTGTAACAGTGATAGGAGCTCCAGAGGAAGCACAGCACCAGGTGCTGAGGAGCTGCAATGTCTGGTGCTGCACATGGCAGCACTGTCAAGCTCTTGGGGGTGCTTTTAGACAATGGCGGTGGCAGTGCCTAGCAGAGGTGACAGTGGCTATGCCACCAGCCTCCCTTTCCTCTTGTGTTCTTCAGCTTTGAGAGCTAAAATGTGGATGCTCAAAGTGTGAGAGCTCCGAGAAGTGGGCAGAACTTGAGAGCCCCCCAAACAGGGTCTGGTCTAATGCCAGGAAGAGCCCTGGAGAGTGTTGTAGCACTGAGCCCAGTAAAGCTGTTTTGTCACCTAATCTCCTCCAAAAGGATGAACATTTGATAGTGAGCATGATGGTTGCTAGAATAAGCCATTCAATTCCATTCACCAGCAGGGACAGAGTTTTGTTCTGTGTGTCATTTTCAGAAGAAATTGGTTCTGTTTTTCTTTTAGCCTATAGGACATTTTCATTAACATTGTGAATAAATACCTATAACTTAACCCTCTGACATTAACATTAATTTGTGTGTTTTTAAATGAAACTGGGCTAATATGTCATTCACTGTTTGTTTTCTTTATATTACTGTTTTAATCTCTGAGACAAAGATGCTTCCTTCAAGAATTTGCCTTTGCCCCATTGGGAAGCTCGATGCTTCCAAACAGTGCTATTGATGAAATGATTTCTGACATCTAATGGCTTTTCTGATAAAGAAAAAACACCTTTGAAATACTGAGTTTAATGGCAGATGACTAGATGGAGCCACCACTTGGTTTTGGTCTGACAGCAGTATTTATGGGCAGTACTAGATGAAAGTTAAACTGGCATTTTTATGCCCATTCCCTTGGCCAGATGCTTGGCAGAGCCAGATGTTGCTCTTGTTTTCTTCCAGCATCACCTACAAGGGAATGAAACATAAAACATGCCCACTGAAGCCACTGGAAATTGCTAACTCTGTCTCCTGAAGGCCTGGAGGATGTTCACAATTAGTGATCCACTGGGTCCTACTCAGCTGATTGTTGCTATGATATTGCTTACCTTCCAGCACCTGTGGGAATATCCCCTGAGTATGGACCATCCACAGCCACCACTGAGCCTATTCACCCTAAGCTAACACATGTGATATGTAGATGAACAAAAATAATTTTTCAAAATCAGGCACTTGAAACTGTTTGTTTGTGCTTAGAGGCAAGACTTTGTTTTTTCCCTCCACAAGTATGTGTGACCACTCTTGGAAAAAAAGGTTCTTAAAAAAAAAAGTGGAAAACAATTTCGTCATTCATGTTTCTGTTTTAGTTTAACATATTTGATGTTCCTATTAGTTCCACTTGGAGAGAGAAAAAGGCTTTCATTCTGCATTAGTTGATTGTTTCCATCAGTCTCCCTTCCCCCTTCCCCCCCATTTTTCACACCTCCTACTGTGTATGAACGCCTGCTGCACCATTTATTTTTGCAATGTGTAAACTGTTACTTCCTCCAACAAATCAGATCTGCTTAGGGTGAATTAAAGATCTGAAGAGGTGACCATCCTGCTGGTTTTGACATTTTAAGATTTTTGTGCTATGCAAGAAGCAGCTGCTCTTTCTTGCCTATAGATATTTATTAAATCTCCAAAGGTATTATGGAATCAGAAATGAATTATTTTGGCATAAAAAGAAAAAGAGAGGAATCTATTCCAGGAAACACAAGTTGCAGTTCTTGCAGTGAGATGAGGTCTAGCAAGTAAGAGGGTGAGAAATAATTAGCCTCTCTTTGGTGCCTTCAAGCAGTGGGCAGGAGTGCCTGGAACTCAAATTTTAGTGCCAAGGTTAAAAGTCATGGTACGGATTGATTTAAAACTGACAGATTTGTGTGCCTAAAGCAGAAGACGGAGTGTGGCCTCCTTGTACAGATCCTGGGCCCCATTCTGCAAATCTCTACTCATGTGAGTTATCCACGTATCTCAAAATAGCACCCTTGGCCTCAACAGGAAGGTTTTTCTTGTACACAAGGGTTTGTAGGATAGAGTCTGTACATTGTGTGCTTAAAAAAAAAAAAAGCACGATGCTACACTGTAGTCTGGTATCTCAGCAATGATCAAGTTGTAACTTCCAGGACAGGAGCCAACATATGTATCCAGAGGATGATACAACCTATCTGACATATCCTAGGATAGGACAAGCCATGCCACTGGTCCTCTGGATGTGTCATTGGCTGTAAGGGGAATTGAGGCTGCCAGGTGGGAGGACAGGCCGATGTTTTATGTGGCTGATGATGCGTGAGACAAATCTCATCTCCAGGAGAGGCTCTTGGCTCACAGTGAAAGAACAGGAATAACTCTGTCAAAGCAGGCTAGTGGCTTTGCATCCAAACTGCTTTTTTTTCCCTCTCACGGCATGTTCATAACTATTTCTAGAGGTATGGGTCATTAAAGGAAAAGAATCATCCCCTTGGCAGATAGACTTTGGGCCAAATGTGCACCGTAATCACTGAAAGGTTGTCCTCTTCCCACTCCCTCATCATGCCATGGAAGGTTCCAGCTGCATTTCTTTTCTCAGCTTGTTGTCCGTAGAGGGACTAAATGTAGGAAAGCAACCTGACCTGCTCCCCAGGAGACGGACGACCATTAGAATAACCGGGCAACACCCCCCGTTCAAGGTCTGAGACTCCACAATCCACTCACTTTTTAGCACTTCACACCAATGCTCTAGTTGCACAAAGACCATTCCTACCTTTTATTCAAGTCTATTCACTCTTTTTTTTCACAGCAATATATATATCTCTCATATAGCAGTAACTACTGCTTAGCCTCACTGGCTGAGGTAAATGTCATAAAACAACTGGAGTAATTTGTAGGGGCCAATTCAAAGCTCTATTGCATTTTTAAAAATTTTGTTATATCAATGATTCTTATCACTATAGTAACTGCACATCTTCTAGTCATTCATTAAATGACGTAACTAAAATCTGTTGCGTGTGGTTTGTTCTGTTTTGCATCCTCTTCCAAAATGATAGAATTAAATCTGTCTAGTTGAGTGTTCTGGTTTTGGTCTTTTTCTTTTAAATGTACATGAAATGTAAGAGAGGACAGAGTGAAGAACTACAGCCTGCGCTCAGGGGAGGAGAGGTGACAGCAGTGACAGCCTTTAATCCCTCTGGGTGTTTGCTTTGCCCTGAGAAAGTTTGTAGTCACACTTTACTTTTGTATTATAAAGCAGTTGCACCAGGGAGGAGCACAAAAAATAAATAAAGAAAAAATCCTAAACCTGTCCAGTTAGATGTTCCTTATGGGTACGGCTATGAAAGCAGTTGGATGCTTGGTTCCAGTTTGCATCAGTTTAAGCAATCCAGCTTAAAAAAGCCTATCTCCAAATACTCATGGACTCCTGGACAAATATTTGGGCACCAGTCCCAAATCAGCTGTTGGCCGCTGGAGCTGTGCAGCTGCACAGCAAAGGACTTGAAGCTATTCAGGTAGCTATACACGAGCCACCTTTGGATGGCAGGTCTGAACGGTGGAGAGGCTGGAGGCTGGATTGCTGCATCTCATGGTTGCAATGACCAGGACAGCAGGCCTGAGCACACCTGAAGTAGCAACCTATGCCATTCCAGGACCACATCTGAGACCTGCACATCTCCATGCTAGTAAACCTCCTCATCCTTCACGGCAGGGTGGCTTCATGCAAACTGCCTGCTGGGAAAGGTCCCTGGCCTGATTTAATGTGTGGCCAGTGCCAAGGAATGGTTTCTGTTTAATTTACTAGTGTGAGCAAACCCTAAAGCAACACAACGTAGTTAAGGGAAACCTCTTTTTCTTAGTTCCCTTGCTTTTTCTCCTCATTTAACAGTGGCATCTCTGAATCTTTATACACGGACTGCTCTTGCTGACCTCAGGCGTTACTCTTGCATGAATGAGGTTACTCAGCTCGTTTTAGTGTTGCCAGGGTTAAGGACTTAAATCATTACAAGTTTTCTTAAAATGTTTAAGGATTATCAGGAAAATAGCAAACATGAGGCAAAGTACTGTACTAAAATCTCCTGTAAGGAGAGAACACTTCTTATTCAATTCGGAGGTGAATTTGCATTTTTTCCTCAGAGATGCTCAAAGGCAAGCACACTGCTTTTGAGCAGCTGCTGCTTTGGAAGCCGGTTTGTTCGGTTTAGGATGTAGGCAAAAGTGTTTTCCTGCAAAGAGAATAATTATATGCTCCCAAACACACAGAAGCATCAGAATTCACAGCATGCTTTTTACAAGGGTAATAAAGTTTTATATGCATACACAGAAGAAACGGTTTGCAGCAAAATACTTAATGCACCCAATTATCCTCCAAAATAAATGGATGGGAAAGAAACTGGCAAAATTTGGCTCACGCTTAATTATTTTACATTTGAACCTCTCTGTTCTTAGCAATAAATTCCCATTTTTGCCACCCATTTCTTGGTACTTTACTTGATCTGGACTCTTAGAATTTAGGAGACAGCCCAATGTCAGTGTGAAGAATATGGGAAAGGCTTGACATCAATTACAACATTACACACAACATAAAATTTAATGGCTTGAATCAGCCTTTCATTGCTATTTAAAGCAACTGTGTATGGTTTTTTTAAGATCCTAAAAATTAACCAGTTTCTAAAAGGTCTAAATTTTTCAACAGCATAGGATCTTACCCTGAGGTTTTTAAAATGTTATTTCAGTTCTGTGGTATAACCGGGGGGAACGTTTGACAGGTAAGTGGATTTTTTAAAGTAAAAAAGAAATTGATCTCCTGGGCAAACAAGAACTCTGTGGGGTAAATTAAAAGAAATAAAGTCGATCAGATTCTCCGCTGGCTCTCACTCTTTGCAACTCCTTTGAGAGGAGGCAAGCCAAGGCAGTGAGCCTGCTGGGCTGAGACCTGGGGAAGAATTTGGCCTGTAGATTTTTATGTTTGTTCTTAAATAACCAGGAATCGCATCGAGGACTTGGGTGGCTCGGTGATAAAGTGCTGGTTTTCCACCTTTGCTGCCAGAGTCAGAATTTACGTGGCAGCCTCGACTTTGTCTCTCACTGACGTGAAATCGTCTCATAAAACACCAGTTTCTGCCCAGGGGAGACCCAGGCGGAGCAGGAGCGGGACCTGTCTTACCTCTCACCTCCGGTAAGGGTGGTCCCTGCAGGTCAGAGCCGAGGTCACCCTGAGGCCGGCGTGAGGAAGCTTGCTTGTCCTGCAGCTGCAAATTCTGGGCTGTGGATAAATAAAAGTCTCAGTTTCTAATTTTTAAACTAAATAATCAGATAAAATTTAGAAAAAAAAGAGATCCTGAAACTGTTCTTAAGGAAAAAAAATGTCCTCAGGAGATCTGCAGATATGTTTTTACTCAGTGAACTGGAGTATAATTTAAAAGCCACTTTGATGCGGAGTGAAATGGTTGCACACAGACCTTGACCATCCCACCTTTAATAAGGGGCTAGTGGGGAGAAATATATAACCTCTGCATTAGGAATGTTTCACTGATTTTATTTACAGTCCATAAAACTTTACTTCTCTGAGTTGCTGCTGTCTGCCAGGAGTAGCTTTAGTTTGGACTGGATGGGCAAGGATGTTTAGTGAGTTTTATTTCACGCTGTATGAACACCAGTGTTGTTTTTTTGGAAATATTTTTTCCCAGCTGAAGTATAGCTGTAACCACGACCTAGGTCACAAATATTTCCTGGAGGGGTTGTGAAATTTTCCACAGAATCTGATGTTTTCATTGTTGATTTTTCCTCCATTTATAATGTATCTGGTTTTAAATATAGCTTCTTGTCTTATCAACACTAGGAATCACATGTAACTTTTATTGACTATATGGAAAGAAATAGCCATGGACCTTCAGCTTAGAAGTCTCTGGATGTCTCAGAAAATCTTGGAAAAATCATGCAAAGGCTAGTCATAATTGCATATACTTGACAAGCAGCTTTTCCCCTGCAAAAGCTAGGCATCTTCTGTCTTCCCACCACCTTCCTGGCAGAGAAACCAAAGAGTGGAAGAGTTTGGATTGGGGCCATGTCGTATCCCTGTTCCTACAAACAGACCTAAAGGAGACAAGGGGGACTGAGATTCCCAAAAGCGGTCAGCAAGGCCACTTGTTGCACCCAGGGAGACTGGTGAGGGATAATTCAACTTCCATTAGATCTCAGGCCAACACACACATACATACATATTTTCTGCAAAGCTTTTGAAACACAGTCTAATTCCTCATCCAAACACCACACCCACTCAAAGGGAAGACTGGAGTCACCTCTAATGTGTATGTTGTGATTTGATGGGCAGTATGAATGAAATTCTCCAACAAAAAATAGACATCAAAAAAGAGAAACTGACCCTGAACCTTGAGGGAGGAAAACATCCCAGATTAAAAATCAAACGTTGGCCATAACGTTGCCTGGCAACTACACCAGCTGGTCTTTTACCTGGTACGTGTTTGGAACGTAATAAAAATGAATGTGAAATGAACCATTTTTATATTGTAAATTATCTAAGAATTTATTCACAGAAACCAAAATATATTTCATTACCTCACTGGTTTAAAGGTCCCCAAATCTCTGTTTAGTTTAATGGACAAAAAAATATTTAAATAAAGCATTATCTCCTGTTGGACAGCAAGGCTTTCAAACTGCAGCTTATACACTTCGAACAACCCCCAACAATTCAGCTACACAAGACATAAAAACCCCTAATCAATGCCATTTTTACATAAAAAGCAAAAGACTATGTTTCCCATCATAAAATGTTATGGTGTTTACACAAAAGCTGCAGCTAACCTCATAAAACTCTATTGATTTCCCAGTGGGGTCCTCAGAGGACACTTGGCTGTGTTAGACGACACACTGATTTCTAGCACCAAAATAACCCTGGCTTCCTTTTGGAGGCTCGATGCATAATGCTGCTCTTATCAAGTGGGCCTTTTGATGAACTCATACTGAATTCCTCATTCAGAGAGCTGCCTATCAAGAACTTCACCTCCAGTGGTCTTTTTATGAAGACAGACAAAACCACTGGAAGTAAATCATAAAATTGGGAATTTCTGTTATTTTGCTCTGGGTTTTCTTTGGTGGTAGGTGAGTTTTTGTCCTTTTAAAGGAGTGCCTCTCATAGAACATTATTCAATAGCTACAATAAATAGTCCAATTCTTAGAACAGTTAAAGATCAGCAGGAAAAAAAAAAAAAGAAAATGAAAAAAATCATCAGAATAAAAAAGAAGAGAAAAATAACATATTAACAGAAAATCTCCTGCTGACTTAAATTAATTTTAAATGAGGCATATACTGAGAATTTCTATTTGTAAAAAGTTTTTACACCAGCCAATTAAGCAGACTTTTCTCCAAAGACAACAGACTTGCCGTATTTTCAGAGACATGTCAAAAGATTTTTGTACAATAGTCAACATCAAATGTTTGATTTTTCCATAGGGTGAGTAAAATAGAATGATGTGAAAAATATAATAAAAATATGACCAAATTCTCTGTTGTGGCTTAAAATGTTGTGTAAGATTTAATGTCTTATAAAACCTGAAGTCTTCTGGTAAAAATTCATTGTTATAAAAGAAAAAGAATAGGAAAAAAGAAGCAATTGTTTTCTTTCTGTTCTTCAATATTATACTCATAGAAGCTAAACTAACTGAACAAATTAAATCCTTTCTAGACAGTTACACCAACTCCAATTAGATTTTGTTGCCAGAAGAACTTACTCCCCCCACTCCTGTTATTTACTTAAAAGCATTTAATATTAGTGTCTAAATTATAACAGGACAAGTCCTACTCTTTCTAGCTAACAGGAGCTGGGGAGTGCTTTCTAGGGAATAGGATCTAGTCCTGCAAGACCAGAGATTGCAAGATCAAATAGACTGAAAATAAAGATGAATTGTGTCACATCACAGGTTTTAATTTTAAGACAACTCATTGCAAAGAGACCATAGCAGCTAGTTTTACATTACAGAGAAATTTTGGAATGAAAAATGGAGAGATAAAACATGTTAGTTGGGAAATCCTCATCTTTGAGTAATAAAGGCTTTTAATATGTGCTTTTCTTTCCTCTCTTGCTCAATTAAAACTATGTTAATACAACGTTAAGTTTGAGATTTAAACCCACAAGAGTCAGGAAATTCAGAATTAAGACTCCCTTGGCAATCTTAATTCTGTTCCCATTGTGCATATTATATTTTATGATTAGGGTCTTTCATTACGTGATCACATAACACTGGGGCAGTGTGACATGCAAAGAGTGGTATTGAATAAGTGTGGTTTGTTATGGAGGTTAAAGAAATGTCAATGTCACTAAGTAGTCTTGCAAAAATGTAACAACTGCAGTTTTTATAAAATTATTGTTTCATTATTAAAAAAAAAAACACATCACTTTGAGCATACTGTTGTACACAAGCATCTTCTTCTTAATAATGGTATGTGCAAATGCATAAAAAAGCGATTTTTCTCTTTGTTTCTCCACAGACTGTTCTCAAACACTTTTGGAGAGGATCTTCAAGACCTGTGTTGTTGTATGTTAGGAACTCCTGCTTTCTTTTTTTATCTTTGGAAACTGTGTGAGTTGTATCAAGCCCTGAGAAGATGCTGGGCTACTGTTCTAGAAGATGAATGGTTTTGTTAACCACAAAAATAAGTTTTGGGAACTTTTTCCTATAAAAATAAAAATCCTTAAAAATATTCCCCAGAACTATCTAGTATCCTATAAGTGAGGTGTGAGTCTTGCCAACTTTTGAGTTTGGGGGATGTTTACAGAAGCACTCTCCTCATTTCTGGGAACAATTTTTGATTTGGAGACATAAAGCTGTATTGGAGGTAAAGATATGAAGCATTCCTCCTCAAGCCCTCTTGACTGCATGGGCACTAACGTGCCAATTTCTGTTTGGACATTATTTCACTGACTTGCAAGTTCTGTAGGTCCAAGGTAAGCCTACCATCTTAATCAACCACCGAAGTAGCACAAAGATAACTCCGTGGCTGCACAGATTCTCCCAGCCCTCAAGTAGGAAATCTTAGTCATATTTCTCTTTTATTTAATGGCAACCATTGTGTATTAAGAACATGTCAATATGCCCTTTTTTTGGAGGGAGACCACTCCATGGATGGAAGAACTTTTAAAGAAGGACTAGTAGTTCCCTGGTAGATGATAGGAGGAAAGTTCTTCTGTTGGGCATGTGTCCTGGCAAGCTCTCTGTGTAATGGTGCATGTGCCAGGATCAAAAGCACAGGAATATATTCTGAAGGATGATTTGAGAGACAGAAGACATCCCAGATGTCTTGTCCAAGTAGGGCATGTGCTACAGCCAATGGCAGAGATGGTTGAAATGTTTCAAAATATAGTTCATATTTTCAACCCTTTGGCCAGGAACTTAGTCAGCTCTATCCTTTGGCATGATTACTTCCAGGTTTTCTTTTTCCTTTTTACCTTTTTTTCTTTTTTTATACATTATTGTTTATCCTCTTTACAAGCTTGCTTAATTTATCATACAGAGGATAAGGTGGTGAAATTTAATGACCTGTGACAAACACAAGGTCAGTTTAGAAGGTATATAGATCTCATCTGGCCCTAAACATCATTAATTGATCAATTTTGGAAGAAATCTGGTTGCCTAGCTTAAACATTTAATTTACAATGAAATTTTAAGTGCTTAGTTAATGAGTCTCAAATTCTTAAAATTCCCTCTATAGATAGCAGTGAAAATATCCAAGTACCTTTGAAATGTAAACACATAATTTGAAGAGAGAATCTTTCCTTCCGGGCACAAGGATGCAAGAATCAGAAGATGGACATTTTGGCCTAAGAGCCACACGCAAGATCTCTTTGCCAGGATTTTTCTATTCCAGCCCATATGGAAGCCAGGGGGCACTAAACATGCTGCTTAGGCTGAAATTTCTGCACAACTGAAGTCTTATGAGTAGTATCTTAAAAAGAAATATAACTTTTTCTGAATACCTGTACTTCAAGCTGGCATGGCAGTGGACATGCAGTGCTTCTTAAAACTAGTCTTATGTTACTGGGGAAATTCAGTAGAACATAAAAATCCAAAAGTCTGGCTTTTTCACTTGTAGTCTTCAAACATATTTCAGTATCTAATGCTTAGTAAACTCTGCAGGAGTTAAGAACCTGAATGAAATATGTCACTAAGCTAGGCACATAGGCCTTGACTTTCTTTTCAGGAACACTGCAACAACAGAAATGCCGAGTTATTCTGCCTGGAGGAAGGCAGGAGAGAGGAAGATCTTTTTTGACATCTCTCTAGAAAGAGGACCTGAGATTCCTCCCAGCTAACCTAAAACATGTTTGAAGTCCCATTCACTAAAGTTAAGACCTGAGCTAAGTTATGAACTTAGGGGTCCATAATAGCGATGCCCTTCATTTAAGTAACCTGCGTGTGAGAAAATGAAATTAGGTAAAAGAATCTCTGTCTACAAATGTGACAAAATGTAGGTATTATTGCAGTGTGCTCTGTTACTGCAGTATTGTTCACATTCACTTATCTTTCCTCTTCTGGCTGAATTTCTCACTCAATAAATGGACATTCATTTTTGTTGCAGAATAAGACTGCTCAGTTTTCATGGATCATATTTTTAAACAGATGATGCTGGGAGAGGCTGGTAATGGGTATTTTGTCTCATACCTAAGAGCACTGTCTTAATCACAAGGCTGGAGGAGTGACTGAAGTGTGGCAGGATGACAAAGAGAAATGGTGCTGTGTTCACAAGTCACCACAGCCACAGTTCAATGCACCAGCCCTCAGCCCCTGGTAGGAATTTGTAGCTTCAAGTAAGCCAACTAATCTCTGCGTGCTCCTACTATAAAATGGAGGTAAAGTAATCATGTTCCTCCTCCTTTTATGTATTCTTTTAATTTTTTGCTTCATTGTGTTCTTTGTGGCAAGTACCATCCCTTGCTATGTTTAACAGTCATACTTGTAAATAATTATGAATGATGACTTTAAGGCGTAAAACTAAAGGCTGCAAACTCTGAGGGCAGACACATGCTATCCAATACCAAGAGAGTTTTAAAGATTTCTCCTTCCTTTCCTCTTCTTTCAGATGCTAAAGACATAATTAGTAACATGTTTCCTGCCTTTGACATTAAGTACCACCTCAGACAAGAAACATAACGATACTTTGTCAGCACAGACATAAAAAGGTTAGATTCAAAATGGTGGCATTCCCAGTACTTAACTAGATAGTTTCAAAGAGATTTATAACCAGCTGTAGAGTGTTCCTCACATGGCTGCCCTTTCAGTTCCAACTTTCTAAAGTCTCTGGTGATCCTAAAGCCTTGCATGGTTTGACATTTAAAGTATAAAATTTTTTGTTTCCTTGAAGTAGCAAGATCTTTCTTAGTCCTGGGGTTTCAAAAATGAAAGGAAGAGAAGAAAAAAAGAAAGAAAAAAAAATAAACCCCAGGGAAGGATATAGACTAGCTCTCATTCAGAAGCACTTGCTGTGTTGCTTTGCCAGGTTTGTTTGCTAGCGTGGAGGCCATCCTGGACTGCAAATGTATTTAGTGCAAGCAATCCTTTCTCTCTGTGTTGGGACTCCTCAACAATCTGAATTTTAGCCAGGCCCTTCTAGCAGCAAGCCATTTCAGGGCACTGTGGGTGCAAGTGTCTTTTCTGCTTGATGGGCCAACAAGCAGCAGCGGGAAGGTGTGGGAAGAGTGTGGTCTGTGGGTGGTGGAGCAGCCCTCTGCACAGTCATGTGGCAGGAGGGATTCAAGAGGGAGAATAAAGGCACTTTCCTCCCAACCCAGCGTTTGCATTTCTCCTCTCCTACTGACAACACTGTGTAAAACAGTGAGAGTCAGACCCCAGGGCAATGGGAGTACAATTCATTTAATCTTGGGATTTTTTGCACTACATCTTAATAAACTCTTCCACTTTCCACTGTGCTTTCCACCCCTAGCAGTCCCCATCCTGCTGCCTTATTTGTGTCACAGAGTGGTTTGCCCATGAGTGATCTTAGTCGGGTGAAGGGCATTGTTCAAAGGGCAGTTCTGGGTGTCTCTCACACCTGAGCCCCTATAGGACATGGAGTAATGCAGTACAGGATTCATAATGCACCAGTAATATCACCTGAATGGAAATGCTGCCCATTTGATTCTTTGCTTGCTCTAGGACTGCATGATACAAAAACCTGGCTTTGCTTTCAGATGGATTTTGATGTCCATTTTTCTCATTTTCCTCTTTGCTGGGAACAGATTGGATATACTAGTTGGGATTTTGGCATTGTAACCATCAGTTTTCTTTTGTTTATGTTTAGGCTCTTGCCAACCATAAAGAAATGTATAAATTTATAGAATTGACAATATGTAAATCTATGTGTAATGTATAAATCTATAAATAGTGTTGTAGAGTTAAATGGACCCAATGGAAGCTATATCTTGTTTATTTGCTTTTTTGTGTGTAAAATAGCCTTAATCTTTATTAGAAGTCGATAAGGCATTTGGTGTCACCTGGAACATGGTCCGTGTTTGTTGGTCCTCCCCTGTCATAGTGAAGTTTCATTAGGTCATGAGTTGATCCAATGGTTTGTAATCAATACTGCCCCTGCCCTTCACCCTCCCCTGGGTTCCCACCTTCATTGGTTTGTCTCTAATGCTTATCTTACCCTGTGGTGAGCTGTTTCAGTCCAATAAACTGATAGAAAACCATCAGAAAAAAGTTGACTGTCTGCTGCTTAGCAAGCTGAACTGGCTTGTTTGGTGGTCAGGTGAGGGCAGGAGCTGGAGCACTGGCATAGGATAGACAGCAGGGAGGGAGGGGAAAAAAGGCCTTTTTTTGGAGGCAGCAAACTGTAAAACTCATAAAAGTTCCTTTTGGCACAAAAAGCTTAAATGCCAACACTTGCAGGGTGAACCGGCTACAGAAATTAAACTGACTGGATAATAATAGTGATTTTCTGGTGGGATTCATTCCCTGCTCTGATTCACTGGGTACGTGCACAAGCCCAAATCTCATTTAATTGTCATAGGTTAGAACATTGTCTAAATTAAGCAGTGTAATACAGCTACATTAAGTGAGATAAATGTCATGATGAGCTATACCTATTCTTATTGACTGTTGACATAAACCTAAAAAATGAAGAAAAGTAAAATTCTGGCAATTCAAAGTATGAATATTATTGATTTTCAAACAAAAAGAGTTTTTATCCACAGGAATTACAATAGTCTTATGTGACGTCAATTTGAAATGAAGTAACTTAATTTGAAATGTCTATTGCTTATAGAAAGTATTTTGAAGTGTGTCAATAATGGTGTTCATTAAATAAAAGCTCCTTCACTTTCCATACTGTGGGAAAATGTTTGACATTACCTATTTCTTTTTAATAACAACATTAATTATTTTTCATTGTGCAGTTGATAATAACCACAATGATATTTCCAGACCCCAAGCTAATTGTGATAAGTGAAAGATTTATTTTCTATTCCAGCTCTGTAGCCAGTGTGATGAGAGACTCTGAGCAAGCAACTTTCATTCATTTCCCCCACCCCAGTCCGTAAAATGAACATAAAGATAATTTGTAATTTATCTTACAAATTTTGAAAGAAAAGTACTGTATTAAGTATTCTGATTCTGAACAGACTGCTATGCTTGTATGGAAAAAGGGATCACTCAAGGTCACACTGGAGTGATGGTTAGGTTTCATTTTTTTTGCTGCTGTGTTCATATTTACTTATTAAATATACCACCTGTAGGTGGTAGGAATTGTTTATTTTTTACAGATGTGCTACTATTGGATGTTATGTAGGGGTCAAGTTAATTTCCTCAAATATCTTACCATGTCAGACATCTTTTCTTTTGAACACTGTTTTCTTTTTCTTTATGTATGGGTCCCTTTATGCTGAATCAGTAGCTCATACACTCGCAATTAAACATGAACTGGTATTGTGGCTTCAGTGAGTCATCAGTTTACCCTTTTGCTATCTGAGAAGTCATGCAAAGGGGAGACGGAGGTCACTGCTATTACAGGAGCTTGGTCAGCTTGTCAGGTTATTATGATGGGTGCTAAAGTCAGTTCTGATGTCAGACAAAATATATATAGTGAGATTTCTTTGCCATTCAGACAAGGGTGGTTTTAACATTAGGACATGACAGCTTTATGTCTTTCTCTCCATGGCTTGATATCACTCCGTATGTTTAATTCTCCCATCTCTGGGACTTTTAACCTAAAGATACAGAAAGGAAGTATTTATAACTGTAGGTGTATCCTGGCTTTGATTTTATTAAGTGTGGTGGTGTTAAACAATGTGTATCAAGTAGGACTTGCTCCCGGACTCAGTGCCCTGCTCCTGCTTCTGCTGCCTGGGCAGAGCTGGGGGAAATGTGGGCAGCCCCTAAAGCAGCACCATTGCACCCCAGAGCTTATTTGCAGCTTGATAGCTAATATGGCCTTTGCAGGTCTGTGTGCGGCCCTGAGTCACTGATGGAATGAGATTCTTACTGAAATATTACAGACATAGCCTGTAACATGGTGTGCCAGGAGGAAACTCTGGAGAATGAAAGAGCTGGAGTTGAGGGCTTTATCTCAGAACAGCTCTTGTCTGGTTTGTGGACTGAATGTCTGTTAGCTGCTGGAGCTCATGGAGTGCTGTCCTGGAGGGCAATTTCTGGGTAAGTTTCATCCCAAAAAGCTCCAGTTCCTGCAGCAGGAACAAAAGTGCCATAAGTGGGGATGGTCAGGAGATTCCCAAAGTGGTTTCCTAATGCAAATGTAACAGCAGTGTAGACATACTCTTTTATTGATTTCATACTATTGTGAACTCCTATTGTGGTTTCATGGGACTGAACTATTTTTTTTCTTTTGATTTTATCTACTGTTCTATGATTTCTATAATTTACTTAAATAGTGTCCCCAAGATTCAGATTCACAGTATAATAATCAGATCTTTCTAAAGCTGTTTATCTCTTCTTCTTTTAGTTTTAGTTATGGTTTGTCAAACTAGACCCTCAGAGCTCTTTGGGTTATTTACACACAGTGGCAAGAGGAAACAGGAAAGTGGTTGAATGTCCCTTCTATCGATGCAGAAACTGAGGCAGGTGCTGGAGGCTAACTTTAACATGTCTCCAGTTTAATAAGAAAATTGCAGTCCTCAAGACTGCAAACAGCCTGCAAATGTGGTCCAAGCGGGTAAGGCAGTGCCTGGACTATGAGGCCATACTGCCCTTTCCTTCTGCAAAGCAATAATGAAAAGCCTGAGGTAAAGACATCTTATGGGAAATGTCCTGTAAGGTTAAAAATAAAACAGGGGAAGAAAAAAACAAAAGGATTTGTTGATTGTCTCCACTCTCCATCCTGCCTGGCAGCCCCCTTTATGGTCTGCCTTATGGTCCTGCCAGTCAGGAAACAGGAATTGAAGACTTGTCAATCACAGATAGCAAATAAATGCTATCCCATCCCATGAGCCTTTTCTTCTACAATGTGGCTACCTAGTCATCAAAGCCATTTCCAGCTGTTTTTGTCTTTTCCTGCATGCTGAATGTGGCTGATGAGTATTTGAAACACCATTCAGCCCAGCTGCTGGAGAGAGGCTGGCTGTTAAATGCGTGGCATTTAGGGCTGCTGTTGGAGAGGATGAGAGGAGAGAAGTGCACAACAGGATTACACATGGTCATCCTGTTTGTTAGCGCCCGCTTGGCTTCCATCCTGTGTCCTGGCCAGAGCCCCTCCGGGAGGGTCACCCGGAGGACTGCAGTCTCTACTCTTGCTTTGAAGTCCTCCCCTGGGAGGAAGCGGGTGGGCTGGGATTTGAATATTAACCAAGACTGAAGGATGTTAAACTCTTGTCTTCCTGGAAAGTGAAGCCATATCGCCTGTCAAGGGCGCTGCTGGGGATGATGAGAGAAGAGGACACTATATCAGGCTGAAATCCAGGAGAAAAAGAGACCTTCCTGTAAGAGAGGAAAACTATCTTATGATCCTGTGTATTTCTAAGGTTGACTCTCTGGAAGCTGATATTTTTTGGGAAGCCCAAGCTAAATGTATTCCCTTACATTTAGGGACTGCAAGGGAGTACATTTCAGAAAAGAACATTTCACTTTGAAGTTCATTTACCTGCAGTCTAGTAGATCCTATCTTCCCTAAACTTTGGGGTTCATCATGGGTTCTCCTTGAAGGTTGAGGCTCTCTCTTTTATCTCTTTCTTTCTCTCTCATTTCTTCCTTTCTTCTTCTTCTTCTTTTTTTTTTTCTTTTTTTTTTCTTTCTGGTTACCACTTCATTCAGGGTTGTGTAGATTGTGAGGACTAGGGAGGACTAGTTACTAAAACATTAAATGTCTACATCAACCTAGACTGTACAGCAGATTTCTGATTTTTGTCTTAAATGCAAAGATTTTTTAGGTTTATTTGAGAGCAAGTCAATCAGAGTTTCAGCTCTTGAAGAGACATAATAATTTCTGGCAGAAGGGAGTAAATTGTAGTACTTCAGAGAAAGAGATCAGAGTGTGTTCCCCACTATATTGCTGAGGATACATTTGACTTTCCCTCTAAGACCCGTGAAACAGGTAGGATAGTGGAGAAGAGATTACTGCTGATACCTTCTGTCTTTGTGAACTTGTAAGTGAAACAATTCGTATTAACAAAAAGCCTTAATCTTCCTTCAGTGGTATTGGCTGTGGTTAGAGGAGAATTAGGCTTCTTTCAGGATTTTTCAGTTTCAGGATTTCTTTGGTGTGAAAGCATTGTGAAGACAACAGGATTTTATCCAAGATGACTGCAGTAATTTTATTCTGCAGTTTCTTTCTGTCAAGGAAATAATTTCAGATTCTCCAGCGATCCTCAGTCTTTCTACAGTTCAAAGCCTTGCTCTTGCCTTTGAGGTGATCAGGAAAGATATACAGCCCATGTACTAAATGTGCTAAATCTACCTCTTCTTTCCCCAAAAGGCCATTTCAGTGCTTACTGCTGTCCATCAGGCTGGTGAAGGGAAAGGACATATGCATGTAAGAATGGCTCTGCTGGATCAGACTAAAGGTCCCCTCAGCCGCGTGTCTTGACTCTGACAAAAGCCAAGGGAGGTGTCCAAAGCCAGGGAAGGTTGTGCAGAGATATTTCCGCCTTCTCTCTCCTCCCACACAGCCTTCAGCAATCTGGGATTTCCTGAGCACGACGTAACATCTTGGTGGACCCTAAATTTAATCTGAGTACAATGCCTTTCTAAAATTACTGGTTTTGTTTGCATTGGTACAGATCGTAGGCAGCCAAGACTAGCACGGAAGATGTCTTAGGTGTTACACAAACATGGGACAGAAGGGCCCTCTCTGCCACACCACGACCATGCTGACAGTGAATTTACAGTGTTGGTATGTAAAACACATTAAACAATTTAAAGTAGAGGAGGGTGAGGCAGCTGTGAGACTTTATTTGTCCGCAACAGTATCAGCACATCAAGTACCTACATATTTTCCATTTTCCGTAGATATCATGACAGAGGAAAGTTCAACAGAAGGGCCTGAGGGATGTTTCTTGCCAAGGAAGGGCAATGCAAAAGTTAATCATCCTCTCATCTTCTTTTTGTTTTTAAACCTTTTTAATCATCTCCTTGTTTTAGTTGCTTACAAAAAATTCTTCTCGAGCATGAAGGGGAAGTACAGGCTAAAGTACAAGGTGCTTTGGCAACTGACAATTTGGATGCTCAGACTCAATACCAAGGAAAAATGAAAGGAAGATTGTTCTTTTGGTATTCATAAGAAAGGGGAGGAAGTAAGCAGGCAAAATATAGTGAAGGACTTGAAGATACAGCAAAGAAATGAATTAAAGGAGGGAAGCAAAGGAAAAAAGAAAGAAATTGGTGTGGTTAAAGTGATGCACTGGGAAAATGATTTTCCAAGGGACATTCTGAACTGGTATGAATGGAAACGATGCTGTTGCCCAGGAAAGAAGTCACTGGAGTCTTCGTCCTGAAAAAACTGCTCCAGCTCAAGTTTTCTGTGTTCAGTTTCTTGTGAGAAAGGGTGGTAAGAGTTACCAGTCACCAAACACCAGTGACCTATCGTAAATCCCTGGGATCAGCAAACAGCCATGATGAGTGTCAGGCAGTAATTCCAGTGCTGCAGAGTGGCAATTCCTCAAGTGCTGAGTGTGGAAGAACTTGGGGAAAATTAAGTTTCTACCCACAGTTTCAGATTTTTTGTTTGTACTGTCCAATAAAAGCTGTGAAGCACATAGCTACAGTACCCACCTTTTCCTGATCTGCTAAACTCTTCATGTGCTTTTTTTTAATTTAAACTGCCATATTTTTGTTTGCATGGCCATAAATCTTTAAACAAGATCCCAGGTTTTTAGTATAAAAAATATTAAAAAAGCCTTTATGAAAGATAATAGTGTATAATATTTTCTCTCACACTAGAGTTCATCTTGTCTTCTTTGTCTTGTAGCATCAGCCTCAACACTAGATAATTATACTTTTTTAATTTTTCAGTGATTTTAATGAACATGGTGCAACCAAAAAATAAGCACTAGTGTACAGAACCTGCCAATTTCCTTCCATTCCCATCCCTCATAATTTGTTCCTTTACACTGGTTCCAATAGCCACTCTCCCTGGTAGCAGAAATACTGTAACACTGATGTCTGTCGGCTTCTCTTTCTTTCTCCTCTCCCCTTCAAGTATATAGCTTACTGCTCTTCTCCAAATGGCAAAAACTCTGAGGAACAGCCCCTTACTAACATGTCAAAATGTGAGTTCTGGCTGGCAATTGCTTTGGTTTCGTTCCCTTGAGATCTGACGGTGCCAGAAATCAAAGCGTAATTCTGCAGATGTTGAGATCCTGTAAGCCCCCTAGGTTGCAAAGCTAAACCATAAAGCCAGCTGGCACTCTGTACGTGTGCTAAGAATGTAAAAGTATACATTTTTAGTTTTCAACCAACAATGACCGACCGCTGGTAACTTCAACAAAGTGAAGCATTGCTAGCTTTATTTTTGGAGAGTAAGTGGCTCTGTGCATTCCCCTGAGCTCTTCTTCTGTTCTAGTGCTGCTGTTTTAAAGATGCTGTTCAGAAGTATAGAAGTTTCTTTGGTGCCTTTCCAGCATATCTGCTGTTCTTTAAAGGGATACCGCACTCTGACAGCACCTTCAGTTCATGGCAGAAAACTTAAGAGTTATTTCAGCGAACCTTAACCTTGTTGATTTCGAACTGTTTTACCTTTCTTCTAAAGGAAATATGTTCAAGGGGGAGAAAAAAAACCCGCAATGCCTAAATTAAAACAAGAAGAAGATGATGGGACAGCTAGCAGGCTCCTCTGCAAAGAGGCACCAGATAATCAAAATGTGTGGGAGCTTAGACAGACGTGGCGCAATTCTGTGCTGTGCACTACTGGGAAAACTGAAAAATAGATATTTAAATTTCTGAAGGCGTTGGACAATAAACAGTAGCATCATACCTTTTAATCCGGAATTTTCCTCTCATGTATTTATTTGAGTCCCTTCAGTGCAGCATGTCTTTGCTGAACCTTGAGAGTAGAGAGAGCTGGTTAAAGCAATGATGCTGGTGAGATGTTTTCTGAGGTGCTTTGCAGATAGGTCTGCACAGAGCAGGGTGGGAAAAAGTTTTCCACTTCCTCCAACCTTTTAGAATTTGGAAATGTGTTTTATTTTCTACTAGGACAAAGCAAAGGCCTTTCAACTTTTATATATGAAACCTATTCAGTGGAGGCACTGCCCCAATATAGAAAGATGTTATGGTTTTGTGATCACTCAGGATTTGATAAAGTCAGCTTCAGATGAGATGACAGAATTCACCCTTGGATAAACAGCAGGCTGAGTTAGGATCTCATCAATGCTGTGTGAACAATGCGGAAGGCACTCATGTTTAGTTCTCCAACGTTCAGCCTTGTACTCCGTCTACAATGTTACTCTGAGCTTTTATTTTTCCCGGTTTTGATCAAAATTCCAGGACCTGAGGAACCTTTCCTAAAGCAAATTGCACCCAAACCGCTAGGTTCTCATGCACAGTTTGAATTTCAATGAAGTGGTATTTTCCAGTGAAAAAAAAAAAAGTTTAATTGAAAAATTCCTGACAAGCTCTAATCCCATTAACTTCACTGTGGTTGCACATATGCTAATGAGAGCCGTGTGTGTGAGACTGTTGCTAAATTTGCAAAACACAATACCCAGGACATGCATATTATATGTAGTTTGACACAGGCACATATGGTTTATATTCTGTATTCTAAAACAATATTATGAACATTTTATAAGGTTGCAAAAGTGAGTATTGTAAATTCAAGAAATGCAAAAGTTATTGAGGCATGCACTTTGGACTCTCCCTCTCTCTAGTGTAATTGGTCATATACACCTTCCACTTCCTTTTCTCTCCCCGCTTGTCCCTCTCATATTCCTCCTCTCTCTCCTCAGCGCCTTTCCTCTCTGGATAGCCTTCCTTTTTAGCAAATAGCACCTCTTACACGTGTCTCTAACATGGCACTAGATGCCACCACGAGCTGGTATTGCTGTATTGCCTTCTCTTACCTTCCTTCTGTCTTGTCAGGTCAGACTAAGTTCTGCAGGGAAAAGGATACCCGCTCCACGGAGTGTGGACAGTGATTACCATGTAGATGCATTGTTCTTGATTGCTCTTTGGACACTTCTGCAGCAAGCACAGTTCAGCGATAATTATTTCTCTAAATACATGTGTTATGGCATGTATTATTGCCTTTAGTTAAGCAATTGCTAACTTGCAAGGGATTATGTTTTTGGACAGGAGGTATACCAAAATCATGCCAATTTTCCAGTAACAGTGCATCTTACTTTACAAATAAATAGTTGTTGCTCTTTTGCTAAGGTATGTGATTGATTCATTTTGATACTCACTCTTCCAGGCCTATGCAGAAGTCTTTGCTGATGTGAAGCTCCAATGAAATCATTGGGGCACATGCACAATGATTTGCCTCTACATTTTAACTTAGAGACTGAAGGCAGACACACGTTTCCCCAGGAGACAGAACAAACAGAACAGACAGAGCAGATAGATTGGGAATGATGTCAACCCAAAGGGTAGGAGCACCTCACTGCCTTCATTAAAGTTGGTGTCTAGTCTAGGATAGGCATCTGTGCTCCATCATTAATCAATGGAGAAGGATGGCAGAGATTAATTCCCCTTCAGTGTTGCCTATCTTAATCATCTGTCTTTGGAGAGGATAAATTGTCTTCTGGAGGTATTCACTTGCTCCAATCAAGAGATTTTAACTGTCCTGCTTAGACATCATGACTAATTTTTAGGTGGCTAAAATATGATGAAATGAATCTCACATTTTGTTTCAGTTTCAGGTGACTGCTGTTGCTTTCACGGTGTGGGGTCTTGCGTTGCTGCTTGCAGGATGGTCAGGAAGTCAGCAAGGGGGACTGCACTGTACGTGTCCTGCAGCAGAGGAGCTGGTCTAAGCTACAAGTTCTGTGATGCACCACAGCAGTTCTGGCGTATACACATTAATATCATGCTGACCTGAAAGGAAGTGTTTTTATTTAGCTTGACAAGCTGAAATATTTAGAATCCAGTTGACTTGACCCAAAAGAATGTGTTTTGCTTACATTTTCCCTATGGAAAATTGAAGCATTTCTGGAAAAAGTAACATTTTCCCACAGAAAACAGTTTTTTGCTAAAGAAAAAAAAACGTTTTGATGGAAAATTTCCAACCAGCTGTAATTATAGTGCATACATAAAAGGGGCCAAATTGATGCTGTAAGGGCATTCCTAACTGTAGTCTATCCATAATCTCTGAGTGCTAGTCTTTGTAACATCATAACTTTTGAAAGTTATGAAATTTTTGTGACATTCATAACTTTTAGAAAATTCACATAAACATACTGCGTTGTATTCCATATACATTGACCTGTGCTAAATTAAAAGGCAAAACCATGATATGGGCAGTCACCCATTAGGCATTGGGCAAAGACCACCAAACTCATGTTCATGTCTGAAGCTGTCACTGCATCTGATTCCAAGTCCCTGAATGGTTCAGTTTTATATCACTAGCAAGTTTCAGAGAAGATGTAAATGATAATTCCTAAAGTGTGAAAAAGAATTTGGCCATTTTCAGATGAGCTGCAATCCAGTTTTCTTAGAAATAGGTACATTTTGGGGAGAATGGAGGGTTGTTGCTCTCCTCCCCGCAACCCCCGCTGGAAGTAACAAGCTTATTGCATTTTACACCCAGGTGTTTGCCATAGAATCTGACACATAACTGTGCCCTGGAAAACTATAAAACAATATAATTTATAGAAATAAACTGAGTGAGAATCATTATTTTTTATTGGTACCACTTAATGTGCAGAAAAAGCATACTTTCCAAAAATATGGAATAAACGTTCTGTTAGCCTTATTGGGTCCAAATGTTAGGGTTTAAATTATTTTACTATGCAAACTTTCTTTCATATCTTGGCAGTAGTGATTTCCATTTTTATTCCTTTGGTATCCATAATCTTATTAGAATCAAAAACATATGCTTTGAGATCATTGGGCAGATCCCTTCTCCCACCCTACCCCCTTCTCTCCACGTTAAAAAATGCACCGAAAAGACTGACACTCTAGTATAGAGAATAACAGGAATGGTATAGGAGAAAATGATGCAGACTACCAAGCCTGAATGGGAAAACAGTTTGAGAAATGCAGTTCGGTTTTCATGCTTTTGATTTGCAAGTCATTAAAGGTGCAAAAGTCTCCAAGCCTCCTGCTGGCTGCCATTCGGAGCCCCACTCCCCCTCCTGCTACAGGAGGTGCTCACACCAGGATCACAGATTTACAATACGAAAAAGAGTACAGGCAGATTTGAGCTTTATAACACTTCTGGGGATGTAACACTTGCTGCAACCCATACATCTTGATGTCAGGGAATCGTATCTGTGGGGCTGAAATGTTAGCTCATTGCTATGGATTTATGAATATCCTTTTTTTTTTTATTAGTAGAGCAATGACAAATCTCTTAACATGTGAGCCCAGCAGTTTGGTAAAATGTATTGCACATTCCACCTGGTTACCTTTTAGCCATGGGATACTCAGCAGATAACAAGGAGTTGGTGGCCTTTGTTTAGATGTTTTCATGGTAGCAGACAGAATTTTTTTCTAATTTCATAAAAGCACTTAAATTTACATTAAATTAGTGCTCATGAAAAGTTCTGGCTATTAGAGGTAGAGGCCTAACAAAATACTTCCTTTTCTCTTCTGAGGCAGCTACTTCATCCTTTTATTCATCTGTGGTGTATTCTGTGTGAAACAAGCTTTTATTCATTCTGATGTCCAAAGCTGGAATGGCAGTTGAGATTCCTGTCAATAATGTGAGGGAAATATGAACTAAACTGGTTGCAAATACTCCTGAAGCTTCATATAAGTGTAGCTCAAAGGCTGTATTTAAAAATAAATGCAAACATTATATGGTATGTGGATTCACTGTAAATGCACCAAAATCATCTTAATTCTGCCTCGCAGTGACATCATGTAACGGCTCTTTGAATAAGATTAGAAATGTTTAACATTAAGTATAATCCAAACTCTGAATTTCTTAAGGGAGCTGTCATTTACTGAATTGCAGCCCATCAACTAATGATGCTTAGAAACATCACTGGGGATGTGTGAGTTGTTGCTATATTTTTGGGAAAGACATCTTTTAATCACTGTTGTGGGAGCAGAACAGAACTCAGCCCAAACAAAAGAGTTGCAGCTTGTGCTTTTTTAATGACATTTTGGGACGCTCTCATTTTGAGATTTGCATTCTGCTTTCAGCTGGATGAAGAATCCCCATTAATTTCATAGAGGTTCATAAACACCTTCTGGATGTAGTGGATTTTGAGGACTTTCAGTCAATTCTACTGGCATGGCCCAACTTAGAGCTGGTCATTGAGAGGTGACAGACTCTCAGTTCCTTTGCTGTTTGATCCACAGTGTTATCCTGACATCTTTTGATATGAATCGTATGATATGTTATGATTGTGGTGCTTTAGGGAGCTAGGCAAGATTCAAACCTACCACTTTAAAGATGGCACTGAATTTCATAGTTTTGTTTGATCCATCATTTACTCTGCTTGCTCTAGTACCAAAAGTTGTGAGGTAGGCATACCATGAACTTCATTACACAAAGTACTCATTTGAACGCAATATAAAATGCACAACTTAATCCACTTCTAAAATAGTTTCAGCTTTCCAAGAAAGAGGAACTTTTAATCCAGAAAAGGCACAACCATGATCAGAAGGTGAGTTATGCCAGCTTCCTGGGCCACTTAATCCAAATACCAAAGGAGATCAGAGTTGCCCCAAACACCTTTTACAGCTAATGCGGAGACACAAACCCCTCAGCCTCAGTTCGTATCACTTAGTTTTGCACACCTGAAGATGGCACGTGCTTCCTCCATGGAAAAACCAGGCACGTCCAGAAAGTTGGAGGTTCCCCCCTGTCTCTCACCACTGGGTATATCAAGATCACTGGGATCACTGATTCTTAAATGTTACCCAATTTGTAGGCCATGCTATTTACATTATCTGCTGATTAAACTGAGAAAGAACAATTGCAGTTTGTTTGAACTTGTCATGAACTAAGGCCGTTTCTCAAATTGACAGTTATGGCTGAACTATAAACTCAATTAAAATTTTTCAAAATCAATATGTAAGACCCCAACCCTTGTATTTGGGAAGCAAAATAAAAGGAACACAATAGGTATGTAAAGAAAAGGACATTGATTTTAGGCAGTACTAAAGCAGCTCCTATACAAGTAATTTTTAGGCATCTGAACTGGAAGACAAATATCATTACTTTCTGGTATTTTTTTTAAACAGTAATTGAACATACTTTTTGCATGATGGAGAAATGATCTTAGCTATAAATAGGAAACTGTTGAAGATAATTAACAGTGATTTTTTTCTCTTCTAGAAAACATCCGTAGAAATAACAAAATTAAAACAAAAATATTTTGCTGAAAAAGAGTAACTTTTCCCGGAAGACACGAGGACTGTTTTTCATTAGTATGAACCATGGGAAATATTGCAGCTTCATCAGAGAAGGCCTGACATACGATTTCTATCAAAGACACATTTCATTTACCCTAGGCTTATTCAGCACTACTCTTATACAATGTTCCCTACCAGCTGTTGTTGCTGCTGTTTGCTAGTAATTGATTGCTTTGTTCCTGGCCTGAGAAATGGTGTCACTTAGTGCTTAAGCTTCTAATGGGCTACCAGTTTCTTCCTTTACCAAATATTAATTGTGCCAAAAAATACGGAAAGGCCCCTGACAAAACTTGGGATGCAAGTAAAGTTTTGAGTTTTGTTGCTAAATTTCATCCTTCCCCACATAAATTATACTGCAGTGAGTATTCCCAACCCTCTAAAATAACACAAATTTGCTAAAGTATCTGCTTCCTTATGTATCAGCCACATGTTCTATTTTTATCTCAGCGGTGAATCCAAGAAGTCAAATTACCCATTACTAATGGTCATGTGGCTGCAGTAGCTAGGAGTCCAGAAAATGCCGAGAAAATGCCTGAAAATGTCTTTGGGAACATACAAGAAAAGTACAAGTGTGTGCACTTTGCAGTAAACGATTAGATGAAGTAATCTATATACATATTTTTTTTGAAAGCTCTTTAAAGAGTAACATTCATGGCCGTTCTTGTTATGGATTTTCATTCTGGCACCACTTATTCATCTAACTTGAGACTACATTAACAGTTATGTCACTGAGACTTCAACAGTACTGCATGCAAAGGTCAGTGTGCACCAGCATGTGTCAAGGCCATGAAAAAGGACAAACTCTTACTGATTTCCTTTTTTGGTAGTTGGTAATTGCTGAAATGGGCAGGGAGTTGTCCTTGAGGATTCATGGTTGATACGTATTATGCAAGTGATGAATTCAAGCACAGAAGTGAGACTAATGGATTAATGTAAGGTTGGTTCTTTTTTCTTGGAGGGATTTTTTTTTTTTTTTGTAGCTGCATTTAGTAAGGTGGAATGTGCATGTGTATGTTTATTTAAAATTAACCAAGGCTTAAATATAATTGATGTTGATTTTAAATTTAATTGATGCTTATAGATGTGTTCTGTATGTGGCTGGCTGACAGTCCCATTGTCAATGCTGCCACTCTCCTGATTTCCTCCAGAAAATTTGGGAGTTCTGGAAAAATTCTGTGGCACTTGCTCTCCCTAAAGGGTCAGAAATTTGTTATTTGCTTAGCTATGTTAGTGCCTGCAGTTAACAAGATCTTCATTAGAAAGAAATCACTTTATATAGAAAAGAAGAAGCCACAAGTTTGCTTGAAGGTGTATGCATTCAGTTTGGGGAAATGCAATACGATGAACCACACAGTATAAAAAATGCTTTGGAATTCACCTAATGACAGATTCTATAATTAGATTAGGCCTCAGAATTCCTGTTAATGGTGTAAAGGAGCTAGATATGCATTAAACATTTGATAGTTTTTATTCCAGACAGGCGTTGGAAAAAAGCATTCATTAGTTCTAATAAGTGTGAGTACTGAACAATTCACTGGTAAGATTACAAGTCAGTTTATAGTTAAAGGCATTAAGATCTGGACCTAAATATGCAGAAAAAAAAAAAAGCCCCACATTTTTCTTCAGTGTTTCTAACCACAAGGATTTAATAAACATTATTTCGTCTTCATGTGTGTCCAAAGGCAAAGGTGAAGAGAATTTTTGAATCTCAGTGATAAGAACTTGTATCGGATGTTGTCTAGTCTTGTAATAGTACTTTTAAAATGTAGACCTTTTTGCAAAGGAAAGAATCAATCCTTTGCTTTGTGTTCAGATGCTGATCAGTGGGAGTTTTGCTTGATTGATAAGTAAAGATCAAACCAGAATATTCTTCTGAAAGGCATAACTGTGGATGTGATTTGACCATTAACAGTGTCATGGGTCTGTTCATGGGGCATCATAACGACTCTCCGATCCCTCGGAAGGACTCATTGGAAAGGCTTGGCGTCATGTAATACTAACATAAACAGTTTATAGTCAAGGAAATTATGATATGATATGTCTGAAGAAGAGAATGTAGGCACAATGTGTGTTTTGAAAGTTCATTTTGGACTTCACTGAAAAACAGGAGAGGAAGGAATATTGCAAAAAATTACACAAATATCTTGTCCACTTTTTTCCTATTCTATGCCAAGCTGTTATTGAATTACAGCATAATTAGCATTTCTAAACCCTAAACATTTGTACCATGACAAGATACTTAAAAATGTACAGTGAAAATTCTGCCTGACCCTATACTCTTCTTGCATTAGATTCCCAAGAGGGTCAAATTTCATCATCAGTTTTCCCTGAAGTGCATTTCGCCACTAGGTGGAAGCGCATAATTTTCACTCCCATGCCAAAGTTCGCCCGGGCTCCCGCGGGCATCCCCTTCGCTCCTGCCCCTCTGCCCAGAACACACTTTCCTTAAGATCTGTGTATCTTGAGCCCATTTGCTAGATGTGCCTCATAATATTGCAATAATAAAGGGAAAAAATGTATACTAGTGATGAAAATATTGACTTCATTCTCTTGGGGGAGACCAACAGCTGGTGAAATCCTGGTTTTACAAGTTCATAGCCTAGTGAACACAGGTTGCTGCATGTAGGGTACGGTATCAAAGCAGCCAGGGACATAAACGTAAGGACTTTCTGCAGAAACACTGGCTCTTACAATAGATCTGTAAGAAAAGACCACTGAAGCTGGAAAGGGAAAAAAAAAAACAAACTAAACCATAACAGACCATCCAATAGATTGTCCAGAAAGTGCAAGAGAGTTTCTTGTAGAACTTTATAGTGTCTATGTCAATGTTAAATTTATGGTCTAAGAGTTTTTCTGTACATGTTGTCCAGTCTTACTTTCTTGTCTATTCTGGTTCAGGTACAGGTACAGAATCCACCTTCCTTGTTATTTCTAACAAATTAATTCTTACTAAAATTAAATGTTCAGCTTTGGTCTAAACCCACAAGCAAATGTTTTGGGGATGTTTGGTCAAAAATGTTTTTCCTTAGTTATAAGTATGAAACAATATGCTCTTCACAGCTGCTATGACAATAAAATTTGTACTTAAAGCCTGACTTATGTATGTCCCATTGACTGTTCAAGTTCAAGCCAAGTTTTAAATAGATTGGTTCAGTAGCTTTAGAGGTCTGAATGCTTAACATTCATAAACATTTCTTTAACTAAAACAGCCTAAACAAATTCCATTTAGACAATTTCAGGACATTCCAGAGCTTCTTATAGCCTCTGAGTTGGTGACAGACCAGAGTGATTCATCTGTATGACAGCAGAGTGTAACAGCCTTGGTCAGGGATCTGGGCCTCTCTGTGCAAAGGAGAACACATGCCTAAGAGGGAAAGATGCAGTGTTTGCAAACTACCTGCTAAACACATATCACTATGAATATTTATGATTACTGTGTGATTCTTGTAATAATAAAGACACGCACAGATGTAAAGGTGGATAAATAAATCTGTGAATAATACATTTTTCTCTCTGCAAGATAAGCCCCCCACAGCTCTTCTCTATTTTCTCTTTTTTCATCTTAGCCCTGGTCCCTGCTCTTTGTTTGCATAAGCACAGAACAAGGAAATTTAATGTGCACAGAAATCTAGTCTCAAGAACACACTTAAATACCAGAAAAATACTCAATTTAAGAGCAAATGTCCAAACTGAATTTGAAATAGACTTTACCTATTTTACTTTGCACAGTACATTTTCAGAGAGATTTACCAGAGCTTTAAGTACAGAAAAGAACATTGGCTGTTCTAAGCTGATGTATACCAAGGTCTATTGCCTTGCTTTCAGGTAGTCGTGTATCAAATGCAGAGTTAGGTTAAACTAATGAATTTCATCCCTCAGGAGGGGTAACATGAGAATTAAGGGCACTGAGAGGTAAAGATGCATTACCTGTTCATGTGTAGATCCAGTGAAGTTGTACTCTCCTTATGGAAAGAAAGAGGAAAACTTATTAACAAATTATTAACAATTATTTTTACAGTTCCTTAAACTTCACAGAGGACAAAAAGACACAGATCTCAGTCTGTGCAACTCATTATCTATTTTTCTGCTAGGAGGATGGAAAGAGCATCCCCTTAATTTATCTGTGGTTCTCTGCTCCCTTGCCATTCACACTCTTAGCACTCAGAGCCCAGGAAAAAAAACCTGGAAAACCCAAGAAAATGCCAAAATTTGTTGGTGTAGGTTTCCTGCAATGTTTTTTAATTTTTTTAATAATGAAGAGCCCTTTGTATCCTGTGTTAGCTTTTTAGGACTCGGTCTTTCCAATGTCTTGGATTATATTGAGACCACAGCATCCTTCCTGTCATTCAAGTGAAATCCTCAACAGAACTCCCAATGACCTTATTTATCCCTTAATAAGCAGGCTATGATATCTATTCTTAACTATGGCTGTGCTCCCAAGACAGGAATTCCTGTGCATAATGGATGCCAGCAGATTTGGGGTAATATTGAAATACATAGAACTAATATGAATATTTTCTAAGCTTTGGATTTCATAAGCACCATTTTGGAAAGGTATGACCAAGATAACTAGATCCATGTCGCCATTCATAACAACTGGTCTTTATGTAAACTTCTTACCTCTTTTTGCCCTTTAGAAAATTTCTCTCAAATCTTTACTCTACAGACTGATATAAAACTAATGTTTAGAAGTAAATCACTAGGTAGAATTATCAAGTATTATTGAGAATCTCAGTGCTTCTCCAAAACTGGTCAAATGGTTTCTTCCAAGTATTGTGGTGTGACTAAACAACCACTTTGATTAGTACATCCTTTAAGATGCAGAATTATGTGATATTTTTTTAAGAGTTTAATTTGTTTTACTTCCACAAATATGACTTCATCTTCCCCCTATCGGATCGCATCATGACTTCATCAACAAGATGGAGAGTACCTGCATTCTTTAATCTTTAACAAACTGATTGAGCTGAGACCTTTATGGTTAGCATTTCAGTATGTCTGAAAAATTCATTTAAGTTAGACAACTTCCTGAAATAGCTCCCTTGACCTGGTCTACCCAGCAGGTCTCCATCCTCTCTTCATTCAAGTCTTTCCTTAGAAGATCTGTTCAGCTCAGCCCCATATGTATCTATCTTATAATCACAGAATCAGAGACTGGTCCTTATACCTTCTTCAAAGCAGCCTTGTGGCACTGGCTTATTCAAGGTTACCCCAGAAGTTGTTTCATACTATGTGGATGTCGATAATTCTTCTGCATCCACTTATTCAGCTACCTCTGGCCTATCTCTGAAGTCACCTCTGAAAAGATCCTGTCCCTAGCTCCCTCATCTCAAGAACTGAAAAGGTGCTTAAAAACCTTTTGTCTCCACACATTGACAACTAACCTAGTCTGCACTGAAGAAAGAGCCAGATTACCATGGTCATGACAATTATTATGGTCATGATAATATAGAAGTTTCCTGTTTTTTTACATCCTAGAAAAGTCTTGATTTGCACCTGAGACGAAGTCTCTCAGAGTTCATAATACTTCACATTTCTTCCTTCCTTTTTTGTTTTGATAACCAGTAATTTTTTCAAATTTTCTTCTGAGGTTTTCTAGAACAAGGTAAACAAACATCTGTGAGGGCTGTTTTAGGAAGAACTGATCTTGCTTTACCTCCAGGGATTGGAATAGATGATCTCTTGAGATCCTTGCTTTCCTAATTTCTGTTAGTGATTTATCATCTTGAAGATTTTTCAGTAACACTGATTTCCAGTTCTCCCTTCTCAAATTTAATAAAAAGTAATAGGGACTAAGGTAAGAGGTGTAGTAAGGAAGAGTTTACTAGATAGGTTCCCCAAATTCTTGCAGATGTCAGCCAGCTATGTTATAGGTGATCATCTTTCCTTTGTAACCCTCTTATGTCTCATTCATGTGACATGGAAACAATTACATGAAAATGCAGATGTAGATTCCAGTAATCTCTTTGGAATAGATAAATAGACTTTGAAATAATTTACAAACGATGCACAAAATCTGTGGGCCATCTGCTCACTGTTGGGGAAAAAAAACACGTTTCTCCCAACAGGCTTTTTATATACAGAATTGCTCTTTTCACACAGCAAGGAGGAAAACAATAGATAGCCAGGAATCTGGAATGCAACTCACAAGCGCTCTCAGAGCTTCATTGTGATCATCTCTTGTGAAAGCAATTAGGGCAAGAACCATGTGTACATTAAGAAACTGCTTTTTCCTCAGCCACATGTGCCGCCAGGGTAAGGACCACTCACAGCAAGAACTGCCTGTGCTATCTGCTTTCCAGACAGCAAATGAATCCAGGTGAGTGTAAGATGGAAGAAGGCAAGGTGGGATTATAACAATAGACCACACTGGCTGCTGCCTATATTGCAATACCTGCTTTTATCAAGCTCCTGACAAACTTCAGCACAATTTCTTCTGGTGTTATTCCAGTATCTTGTGCAGCTCTGTCTATGCAAGTCTCTGACAAGGCTTTCCTTAAAAGTCCCTTGTATTCAGTGTATAAGACAAAAATCTACTTTGATTCGGAAGTAGGAGGGAGCTTTGTTGTGCATTGCCCTTGTATTAGCTGATTCAACAGTTAAAATCCCTTTGAATTAGTGACATGTAGACTGCATTCTAAGAATAATGGTCTAAGGTCTTTTGTCTGATTCTTAATCGTGTAGGTTACATAAATATTATTAGTGTTTGCACAAGCCAAGTCACAGCATTCTTGGTGTCAGTATTGTCAGCCTAGACTCAGCTGATCTACAGAGGATAGTCCTCCACTGTGAGTCATAGTCTGCACGTGGCCATATCAGCACTTCGCATTTTCTTGACAACCCCATCTGTGTCTGCTGGCAATGCTCTAGGTTTGACCAGAGTGGAAACAATTCAGTATGATTCTGAAGCAATTAAATGCTGGTTGCGAAACAGTAAGATTCCCAGCAAGAAAGTGGCTCACCACAGCTGACAGTCACATTCTTTCTGCCGGGGAGATCCCGATGAAAAGTCCTGGTGTAAGAAAGACGAAATAAAGAGTTGGCAGGATTTGATGTGAGTTACTGGGGGTTAAAAGGATTGTGGTACAGTGGCAGGTCAGGTGAGCTATCAGCATGTGCCACCATTCTGACTGAAGTGTCTTCATAGTGACTGCGAGACAGCACTTGACCAGACAGGCATACGGGTTGTAGGCTCCCTGATACGATGCATGGTCTTCTCTTGGTGTTGCATATGAATCAATCAAATGTAAAACAAGTGGGCTTAGAGTGGAGTCCAGTATGTTGATAATTTATGGTAGAGGTCAAGGGTAGGGTCCTGAAGAGAAAGGGTGCAAAATTCCCAGGTAGATCCAGAATACTTAGCTATTAAATCCCACTAGACTGCTATGGGTCTCAATTTTGGCAGCCAGTTTTATGAGATATCACAGTCCTGCTAGGAATGAAGTTAAGATAGCCTGAGTTCAGCATGTTTCCCCCATCACAATATTCATCTCCTGACTACCACAAGCTTTTTGAGCTTGAAAAAAATGCACACAAATTGTTTATTCAGCTCCAAAGAGCAGTTTTGGCCAGTAATGAAACATGACTAACCATATCAAAATTGGGAATGCCCTTGTGGTAGCAAGTGATCTGAGACTGAGTACTAAAGTAGATCTCATCAGAGATGATAGGCTTTTAGAAAGTCTGCTGATAAAAAAGCTAAAAAGAATTGGCTGTAGTTCAGATCTGTGAGATAAGTTGCTCAGCTGGGACCTTGAGGAGTCAGCCTTCCTCATATGTTTTCCCCAATTATTTGGGCAATGCTTTCCATTCACCCAAACTTAAATGATTATTACATGCCCAAATTTGGAAGAAGATGCTCAAAATCTCAGTCACTGGCCAATGCAGGGCCACCCGTCAATTTGCCATATCGCACACTACTAAGGAAAATCCCATGGAGCTCAATGGGATAATTTGAGTAAATGTTTATCATTGGGAACTAGTGCTCTATGAAGAAAAGTAAAGCTGATTAGATTCATGCTTGTTTATGGTATGAAGAGATATATTTTTCCCCACTTCTGCCATCAAGTTTTAGTTAACTCTGCAAAATATCTTAGTGCAACTGGTAGTAATGCTGCTGTGATAGGGTACTTCCCCAAGGGGATCCTATCTTGGCTCACTGTCATTTCAAAGGCTCAGAAATAAGAGCTGTTTAAATCATTTGCAAATTTGGATGGGGAATCTGTAGTACAGCAGTGTTGCCACACAGCATTCCCACATACGGTTTTTGTTACCCATTGTCTGTTCAAAGTGCTAGACACTGGCCGTGTGACTCCTATAAAACTTTCTTTTGTAATTTATTTATCTAGGAAACCACAGTTTACACTCAATGTCTGGTTTCCAGTGAAGTCTTGCTTTTATTTCCAGCTGAACTTGCTGAGGCACAAAGAGGTCAAACAACTAGTGAAAGGTCACTTGGTGATATTAGCAAATGGTTCAGGCCAAATCACCACCCAGTGCCTTCTGGATAGTTGGTAAATCTTTTAGGATTTATTTTTTTTACTGCGCCGCTCTTCTACTCACCTGTTTAAACTGCTCCTTTACGGAAGTTGTACTGTAAAAGCCCCACAGATTGCCTCAGAGAAGTACTTCATGACCGTATTTGTGGAAAAACTCAGACAAGATAATTTTGTAGATGTGGACTGCATACCAGATGAGAGTATACACTGGTGTATACTCCACAGTCATGGTGCTCTAGTTGTCTAGACCTAGTGATCTCACTCCTTTTCCTTCTATCCATCTGCACAGGGTACTATCGAATGGAAAACAGTGGAAACAAGGAGATGAAGCATAAATCATTCCAAACCATTCTGGCTTGGAGTTGGCACACTTGCCCCACAGTGACCATGGATTTGGGATCAATGCCAGTTATAATGATAAAATCTTCATACAACATGTTTCAACTAAAATTATTAAATTTTGATCCTCATGGGAATCTGATAGGTCATGTTTGTTCGACCACTGCCCCTTGCTTCACCCATTCTGAAATAAAAAAAAGCGTCCCTTATGACAGTGCCCGTAGTTTGATTGACTTACTAGGATGGCAGAGTGACAGGCAGCAGGACGAAAGGTAAAAGGGTCAGGACTAGAAAGGAGCAAGATCAAATAAAAGCAATACAATAAGCTCTAGTACTTAGGCAGCATTTGAAATACAGAAGAGTAATGTACCTTTAATTACAACATTATCCAATCATTTGCTTAATTCTACTGTAGCAAAAGAAACTGAATTTTCTAATTGAATAGACTGCAGCAGTCACAAAAAAACTGACAGCATAAAGAACAGAACAAAATTGAAGATACTTTTTGCCTTTCTATAAATGTCCTCTTCAAGAATTGCCTGCTTTCATGTGAGGTCGTAACTGAATACCAACCTCTATCTCTGTGTGCTGTGTAGACAGCAGAATGGCCAATCAATGTGTGGGAGAACCAAGCAGTGTGGAAGGACATTGGTGCATGATGTTAGGTAGCACAGAAAAAACATGTGGGTATGTCTTCATCTTAGACCTGGGCAGTGGAACTGTATGCCCCAGCCTAAAGAGACAAGAAAACAGGAGAAGCAAAATAAATGGAACAGGTAAATTTTATTTGATTGGCAAGAACAGAAAACCGCTTAACTCAACTACTCAGTCTTCTGGTGGGCTTTCCCTGGAAACGACTGTTTATGGATCATCCCTCCTCATGAACCTGGTTTCTGGGAGAGGAAAATAAAGTCTTTTTATAAGTAAATGTTCTGGGAGACACTTTATTGTTCTTCCTTGCACCCATACAAAAAGCTGTATCACATTTGTGGTTATGCACTGCATACAGTGTTGACGATTCCAGAGGATCAAAAATCACAAGCCTGATTTGCCAAACTGTGGGATTGATTCCCAAGGTATGAGTATATTTCATCTGATTTATTTAAAAATGAGCACATGGAATTGTTTGGTCTGTCTTTAAGCTTTGGAATTCTTCCCATCCCTTTTCAGCCCCAGAGCACCCTAGAGGGTTGCCCTAGAGTCCCAGCTCCCACAGATGCACAGGATGATTCAGTGCCCTGTTCCTAAAGCTCTCCTATCATTTCTAGTCTTATCAGTTCTGTCACCACCCACTTATATCTTCATTCCACACAGCCCTTTTTCTCCTCCAAAGACTTATATCCTTAGTTCTTCACCTGTTTTCCCAATAACATTTTTTATCATCTTGGAGACCCTGAAAATAGACGTCTTCCCCTGCCATACCCATCTCTCCATTCAAAAGAAGGGTGTCCATTTTAGGATTACTCCGTTATTTCCCCTGCTTAGCAGGAGGAGGGATGGTGGTGGGACGCTCTAGAGCCAGAAGTCTAGGAATGAAGAACTCACTCCCCAAGAAGTTGGGCTTTTCCTGTCCTCTTCTCCCTTCTATAAGAACGATGTTCAGTCCTCAGTGGAAAGGGAAAGCAGTTGACTTTTGCCCATTAGGTCCTCTTCCCTGGGGAAGGAAGAGTGGCAGGTGAGATTTTTTTTTCAGAAAAACTAAAATTCAAGAGGAAGCTGGAGCTGTTCTTGTTGAGTTGGCAATGGCTACAGCTACAAATTAAATAGTCTCCCCTCCACTCCCCACTAAATCATATCATAAAGATTGCTTTCCACTGTATAACAGATTATTTACACAGTGTCTGTAGAGTGCACTGATAAACCCTATCACCAACCATCTACAGTTGTGACAGAGAGCCTTGGCTAGAAATTAGATCCTATTTTTCTCCTCTTATCAAACAGTCCATACCACCTGTCAGAGGTCAGTATCGTTTCACAGCAGAGCTCTGCCTCCCCTGACGGCCATGCTACTGTTTCTAGGTAGAGTTCACCATGTAATAACCTGAAGCCACGGAACACATTGGGTCACAAGAGGTTCAGTGCTGCGACCCAAGCCCCATCTTGCCTGCTGCCCTGTGCCTGCCAGCTGCCAATACCAGCTGTTTCCTGTTGTAGATCTACCACACCACTGAACATTGTGAAATGTTTTTAGCAGGGATGGGAAGTGTCCAAAGGAAGCAGACGGGATGAAAGGAAGGAGAGTTCACTCTGGCTGCTGGCACTGTAAAAAGAACTGGGAGTAATTTAGAAGAGAAATACCGAAATAGTTAAAAACTTCAAATAAAATGTTACTGCTGCTAGCTGTGTTCCTGTCACCTCCGTAAACTGTATTTCTTTATTCAGATACTTGGAGCAATTTCTTTTTATCTTCCTGGTAAGGTGAACTAATGGTAACAATTTCTAGCACTTGAAGCTGTTCTTGGGACATTTCCAAGAGACAGCAGTATTTTCAACACATATGTATGTACTGTGTGTATGCATTTTGACACAGTTACTAATCCTCTTTCTGAACTTTTGTCTGTATATTTATATATATAA
Organism: Platalea leucorodia; assembly: GCF_965183815.1. Taxonomy (NCBI): domain Eukaryota; kingdom Metazoa; phylum Chordata; class Aves; order Pelecaniformes; family Threskiornithidae; genus Platalea; species Platalea leucorodia. Next base: position 116,769,459 of record NC_138825.1, on the reverse strand, counting down.
CTTTAATGCATGCACAGATCTGTATATTTCAGAGCTGGTTACATTTTTCTGAAAGGTGATATGTAGTTAGAGATTTAGCTCTAGTTTTGGAGTTCAGTCCTGTGGTCTCTCATCTTGCAAATGGCCCCTGTGACTCTACCATAAATAATAAAGACAAAATCACCTCCCCACCCTGTTATTTAGGCCTTGCAACTGAGCTGCTAGGGAAGTAGAAATTATTATAATCCATTTACAATGAAGAAAAATGAGTTAGAAAACAGATGCAATTTACAAAATAATACTCAGCAAGTCTGTGGTAGGTTATAATCTCATCTTTTCAGAAGTAAATTCTGGAAAGTAGGACTTGTATTTTTTTATATTAGTTGGGAAATAGAAAATTCCATGAGATCCTGAACTAAGATGTTAATGCTGTATAATAATAATAATAATAATAATTAGAAACAGAGCTAAAAAATCTTGACCCCTGCTCCCATTGTCTTGTGTAGTTATGTTACAATGTTGTCCAAGGAGTTGCATCAATGATCTTAAGTTTATTTGCTTGGATTAGTGCCTGACCCATCTGAGAAAGTGATTCTACGACCTGAGCTGGTGTGATATATTTTTCTGCTACTTTTCCTAAGTTGTACTCCACAAGTTAGGATCTGTTATCATTTTAGTAATTTAAGAAATATTGTGATAATTGGGACTATGTAGTAAATTGAGGCAAATTCAAAAGGAATAAATCCACTTCAGGCATCCAGTTTGATGCATGAAGAAAGAAACTGTTTGTCAAGTTATAAATGTTTTTGTTTTTAAATATCTAGTGGAGGAAGGAAGGTCTTGTGATTGATATAAAGACTGAAGTGGGAGTTGGAAGACCTGGGTTCAATTTGCAGCTCTTCACAGACTTCCTGTGTCACCTTGAATAAGCCATTTACATTTCCCAGTTCTTCTCTTTCCTCCCATCAAAAAAGGAATAATTATATCTACTAACATCACAGGAGGTTTGTGAGACTAACTTAAGAAATGAGACATACAACTTTTAGAAGAGTTCTGGCTCTTGGAAGTTACTCTACAAACTCATGTTCTCAATATGCTCAGAGCATTAGACTTCAGAGGGCCCTGGAGGGTCTATCTTATCTCCTCTGCATATGAGGAACTATATTAGACTAAGCTGGATGGGAGGGGTTCTGTTACTTGGTACTGTGCATTTGGGAAGATTGATTTCTGTAATATTTACATTGCTGCTGATCTGGGCTGGTATCATACTTGTGACTCTAAGTTAAAAGGTTGTCTAGGATGCTCAGGGTATCTGCAGCAAATATAACAAATAAAAAAATGAGTAAAATCTGTACAGTGATACGAAATATTTGGAGAGGACTTGCAGAGTTTCACAGAGTTGAAGAAGTTATGTGTTATTAGAAGTTTGTAATTAAAAGGATCTTGAAGTTTATAATTTTTCCTTTTTGTTAGACAAAACTTAAGTCCTTTTTATTTGTAGTCATTTGATATCAGGATACATTCACAAGCAATGTATAGTTTGCGTGTGCTGGCGCATGTATATATTTACACATGCGAGTATGCATTTCCACGTGTAATGTGTATGCATAAAGAAGTTGCCTCTGAGTGCATGAACTTGTGTATGAAAGTAGGAACAATAATTTTTGTATTGCAGCTGTGGCTGTTTTCAACATCAAAGCAAAATGAAAACAGTAAAAGTAAAAGAAAAGAAGGGGAAAAAAAGAAACATAAACCAAAACTATTATTAGAGAAGAACAAAGGAACTGATCCCACAGACAGTTTTTCAACAGCTGGCAAGGTCCATCAGCTATTTTTACTGGTCTAGTGTCGGTCCTGTTAACTCTGTCATTTTTTGTTTTGTTTTGTGTACTTTTTTTTATTCATGAGTATCACTTATGGTTGGATTGATTTCAGTTATGCAGGTGTATGTGTTAAGTAAAACCATACTGAAGTCAAGGAAGTGCAAAAATCAGCACCCTCAATAGTTCTGTAGGGACTCGTTGCCTTGATCTGCCAGGCAGGTGGCCTTTAGATAATACACATTTAATAACTGGTCCAGCATTTCAATTATCCTCTCCGGATTTTGTCATGCTGTAAAGCAACCCTCCAAGTAAGCACCTTCATTCCCCTTTTGTAGTGAGCTGAGAGAGCCTCAAGACTGCCAGCCTTTGATATTCAGAAATTGTGCCAGTCATCAAACAGTCAAAAAATGACTCAAAAATCACATGACTAAATAAAACCGGGAAACTCCTGGTTTCTTTTGGTTCATTCTTTGTAACTTGCAGTTCTGGTCTAGAAACTGGAATCTATTTATTTTATAGGAGGAAAGCTGAGATTCTTGCTTAATCATATGACCCCAGGAGCTGAAGCTTAATGGAAAAGAAACAGCAAACTGTCATAAGACTCAGGATGCAAATTACGAGAGTTGGCAACACAGAAGTTACATACTCCTCTACTTCTGAATCTTGGATTGACTAAAAGAGATGGGCTTTCAGCATCCTGCAGAAGCTGTGTGTGTATCCACAAGTTTCATCCATAAATGATTGCTGCTGAAGCAGCTTCTCTTCCTTTTATGGTGCTGATGAAAGTATTGTAACTGGTAGCAAAGATTTTTCACTACCAATAACATTGTTCCAGAAATAGATTGTGAAGGAAACCTGAGAGAATATTTTTAAGAATGTACTGATTAAAGAAGCTTAACTGTCTGAAAGATGGGATCTGCCTATTGGGAGGTAATTATTTACAGTTAAGTCTTTGGAAGAAACTCATCACTGGGATAAGTGAATGTAACTGCTGACAAAAGCAGAGAAGCACCCATAGATAGGGTGCAGATAGGAACAATAAAAACTCTTTGGTTTTGTCTCTCTTGGGAACATTTTCTAATTATGTCATCTAAAGAAGGCATTAATTCACTGAAAACCAAAACTATAGATACAGCCAAAAATAAATCAAATCAATAAAAGATTGTTTGCCCCTTTTGTGATGTTATGATTTGTTTGTGACAGGCATATTATTATTATTTCCCATTGAGTCTGGTTCAGAATTCCCTCTCTCGGCTTCTGTTTCTGGCAGTGCAATGTCTATAAATGTCTATCTGGACACAGGCAGGGAATCCAGATACATAGTTTTCTTACATAGTCCCTGTAGGGATGCAACAACCTCCAATGAGTCATTCCTTACTCCTGAAAGTTAAGTAGGAGCTGTCTAAAACTAGCCAATAGGATAGACCAAGTACAGGGACCTGGAATTAACATTTTCTTTCAAGCTGCAGCTCCTAAATCCTGGATATTGATTAGGCATCTTCACCTGCTTCAATACGGAGAAGAGACAATCTCACTGAGGAACTTTATTATCTGAATTTGAATAATTGCTCAGAAGTGAAGACTTGTGCCCAGCGTGGGAGGGCTTTAAAATCATAGTTGCCCTTCTCTGAGAAGCTTATCCCAATCAACAGCGACTAAGCAGGCTGGCTGCATAGATGAAGGGAACTCACTGCATTCCTCTTTTCTGGGAGCTGAGCCACTGCACAGTTAAGAGTGCAATAGTCATGGGGACAGTATGAGCCCCTAAGGCTGAATGAAAATGATACCAATTTTCCAGCTGCTCAGTATGTGATCCTACCATTCCTCATTTTGTAAATGGTTGCCTCCTTCAGTCTGGATGAAAGCCACCATGATTACTGTGCACTGCATAGAAGACAGTGTCCGTGTTCTGCCTGTGCCTCATGAATCAGGCCTTCCTGAGGGGCAAAGGCATAGATAGGTTGGTTGTTCTTTGCCTTGCGTATGTATTCCTTGGAGCTCAGACTGGGCTAGCAGTGGACCTGGTTTACTGAACTAGCAAGAGCAAGTGTTCCTCAGTTCTTTCCCCAGGAGCTGGAATGGAATCATGTCTTTCTTTGGGCTACCTTTAATTTATATACACTGAGCCCTTTCAAAAGGACTTTGTTAGATTTTGATCATGACTATTCTTGGGGTGAGTACATGTAGCTTTGGAATTACTTGATAACATGTGGAATAATATTTACATTGGCCTACTATGAGAGGAAAACATGAATATTTCAAACTGTGTTCCACATGTTTACTTTTTAAATCCTCCTAAGCCAGCTAATTTTTACACTGAGTCTGTACATTCATTACCTGGTATCACACACTCAAAGAAAATGTCTATAGACTAGAGCTAAGAGGTCATCATGCTGATTTCCCTGCACATACAGAATCATTCTCTACAGAAATATTTGTTCTTGAGAGTACGGTTTTGTCTTGTTTTAAGTAGCTAATCAACAGTTCTACCATGAATTCCCTTGGGAAAATATTCCACTGGCTGGTAGACCTCACCACTAGGAGCATGACTTTGGTATTTAGACTATTTTTTCCTTGGATGATTTTGTCCCTTCTCATTTATTATTTTATTTACTGTGATGTCTCTTTTTCCATGCAAATGAAAAAAAATCCTTCTAAGGCATCATAAGCATGTTGAGGAGGGTTAGAAATCATGCTGTGAACCTTTGTAGCTGGGGTTTGGTCATAGATGGCTTGATTTTGTTGCCTACCAGTAGCCACCTTGTGTCCTTTCAAGCTCATTAGGGGATCCTGCCTGGCCTCCTGCTGCTGATCCAGAACGTCCTGTATCAGACCTTGCCAGCCTTATGTGGATGTGTCAGAGGGTGTCTCTGATGGCATTCAGTACTTGTGTTAAGGCAGCTGAGTTGCACAAGGAGCCCCCATTTTAAGAACGTGAATCTTCAGAGTAAGGTAAGTATGATAGTACTATGATTACTTCAGAGTAAAGTATGATAAGACTTAATGTGAAGTCTTATGAAAAGTCTTCTTCAATGAGGATTCAGTGCTTAAAGCCGGACATTGGGATCAGCCTTCTTTTCTGGCTAGGGATAATCTGTGGCTATACCTACCTAGTTTCTACAGGATGGAAGAGATATTAGAGGTAGGATTCAGCTGTTAGACCAAGATACCTAAATGAGCATTACAGTCACCTGGGCCTGGGACTCTCTGACTGTATTGGCTGCCCTTCACAATGGGTTTTAGTAGCCTAAAGTAGCAGCCTGTGAGCTGAATCTCATGGACAAAATTCATCTGCTTAGACATACATGTCTGCTGTCATCTGAAATGCCCTGATATATCCAAACTAGCCACTAGCTGTTTTACCTATAATGTAGGACATGCAATGGACCCACATATATCTGGCGAGGCTAGTGGAGGTGGTGGAACACCTTAGGCCACCTAAAATGGTGCTAAGTACCTATGTTTTACCTATGTTTAGACAACTGAATCTCACCCTGAATTTCTAAAGGATGAGTATTGAGATGTCTCTCAAAATTTTCAAGAATTGTATTTATTCAGCTAATTTAACCACACAAGATCTTTCTTTTGTTGTTGTGTTTTAATTCCTGCTCATTTAGTGCATCTAGTTTATAGTACGACAAGTAGAGGTTAAAAAAGAAAATAAGGGGTACTCCATTGACACCTAATTCAAATATGCTTAAAAATGATGGTCAAAGAAGGGAGATACTGAGTACATGATCACAATGGCTAATGAACACCTGGTATATTCACATTGTCATCTGGCTTGGCATCAAGCTTGAGTATCCTGATTAGAAGAGACTTCCTCTCCCCCGACCATATAGTGAGCCGAACATGAAGCGTGGGTGCTCTGAGTATCACCTGAACTGAAAGTATAAAATCAACAGAGCATCTGACTATCACCTACTGAAAGCAGCTGCGAAATATTGTTCTGGAACTCTGTTGTTTGAATGCTTATTTATGAAAATTAGGCTTCTGCTGCAGTCTTTGTGCAATACCACAATGATAAGTCCCAACAAATGGACTGAGATAGACTTCATATTGCCAATAATTGAGAAGCAACACAATTGCATACTCAAAACACAAATTAAGATGTCTGCATGGAAAAGAAATTCTCTTACTGTTTATTGTCCAACTTTTAATTGACTCTAATGTAATAAAAATAATTCCATATGAATAATTTATGTCATGTGTCTTGCAACACATTTTACTTCTAGAAGATGCTAACAAAATTATTTTTTGTTGGATCAAATAACTATTTGAACTTTTGTGAAAATTATAATACATTCAACTTCTCCATGCCTCCATGTCTGAGATGGAAAATGCCAAATTCATTCTGTTCTTCTTCACTGTAATGAGTTGCACAGGAATTTTTCTCTGCTCTATTTGGATGTAAAGATTTCTTTGGGTACAGCTTTTTATTCCCTCTGCTTTAATAAATGATGACAAAATAAACATTGGTGAAATTTCAGACTTGGGAATGTAAAGCTGATTTGCATCATAACAGTAAGTAAATTCAGGAAGACGAGTTGCTTGATAACAGTAAGTAAATTCAGGAGAACAGATAACTACCCTTGTTTACTGCTTTAACTGAGGAATATAATCCTTATGAAGGAGAAAAATCCACTAAACATTTATTTGCATATGAGAAGGATGCTATTGATTTACCTCTTCTAAGGCAATGTTTTGCAAACACAGTTATTAACAGAACTAATAATGTAATATACCAAGACTTATACCCACAAATTCAGCATTACAGTTAGTCATACAATAATAGCTGTGAAATTAGACCCTGGAATTTTGCTGTTAACCCTATGTCCTGGTTTCAGCTGGGATAGAGTTAATTTTCTTCTTAGTAGCTGGTAGAGTGCTGTGTTTTGGATTTAGGATGAGAATAATGTTGATAAGACACTGATGTTTTGGTTCTTGCTGAGTAGAGTTTACACTAGTCAAGGACTTTTTAGCTTCTTGTGCTCTGCCAGGTGCATAAGAAGCTGGGAGGGAGCATAGCTAGGACAGCTGACCCAGACTGGCCAAAGGGCTATTCCATACCATATGACATCATGCTCAGTATATAAGCTGGGGGAAGAAGAAGGAAGGGGGGGACATTGGGTGTGATGGCGTTTGTCTTCCCAAGTAACCGTTACGCGTGATGGAGCCCTGCTTTCCTGGAGATGGCTGAACACCTGCCTGCCGATGGGAAGTAGTGAATGAATTCCTTGCTTTGCTTTGCTTGTGCGTGTGGCTTTTGCTTTACCTATTAAACTGTCTTTATCTCAACCCATGAGTTTTCTCACTTTTACTCTTCCGATTCTCTCCCCCATCCCACCGGGGGGGAGTGAGCGAGCGGCTGTGTGGTGCTTAGTTGCTGGCTGGGGTTAAACCACGACAGTCCTTTTTGGCGCCCAACGTGGGGCTCGAAGGGTTTGAGATAATGACAGATTTAATTGGAATGTGCTAGATTGAATTTATAGTTGTTAGTGCTGTTTAGGTATTAATCAGCACGCTTCTGTACTTGCCATGGGGCTTGCTTGCCTTACTGTATATTAGAGTATAGTGCTCGTTAGTGGCTGCTTTTTGCTTTTGCTACTTGCTGAACTGCTTATCATCTTACTGTGCTGTGCCTGAGAACATTTTGATAACAACAACGGCCATGCCCTGGGCTGGCAGATGGCCAGGGCATCGCTGCTGTTTCTGCACTGCTGTACTGGACAGGCTGGAACTCCAGTGTGAACTCGAGTCAAAGGGACTGTGACCTGTGGATGAGTCCATGTGGGAGCAGGACACCCCAAAGCGCCTGTGGACGTGGATAAGCCCATACCAGAGCAGGTATGTCTCGAAGAGTCTGTGGCCATGGTTATGTCTGTGCCACAGCAGGTATACTTCTTGAAGGGATTGTGGCCCAAGGATAAGTCCACGCTGGAGAGGGTACACCTCGAAGCATCTGTGGCTGTGGATAAGTCCGTGCTGCAGCAGGTACACCTTGAAGCATCAGTGGCTGTGCATGAGGTCATGCTGGAGCACCTCAAAGCGTGTGGCCATGGGTAAGGCCATGGTGGAGCAAGTTTACTTCTGAAGAGACTGTGGCTGCGGGTAAGGCCATGGTGGAGCAAGTTTACTTCTGAAGAGACTGTGGCTGCGGGCAAGGCCACGCTGGAGCAGGTATATCTCTGAAAGCATTGTGGCCCATGGAGAAGGTCATGTGGGAACAGGTGCACCTCTAAGTGACTGTGGCTGTGGATAAATCCATGCCACAGCAGGTATACCCCTGGAGAGACTGTGGCTCATAGACAAGGCTCCGCTTGGAGCAGGTAACCCCTAAGGGACTACAGTCTGTGGATAAGTCCAAGCCGAAGCAGGGGCAAGGGGAGGAGTCCATTGCAGTGTTAAACCCAATGGTCTGGTCCAAAGGGGCCAGGGGTGGAGATTGTAATGTAAATACCTTTAAATTGTTGTAACCCAGAATTTGAGTTGCATGTTATGAGAATTACTATAACAGGAACCCCTTGTTGCTAGCCAGGCTAGGAGCAAGGGGAGGAGTTCATTGCAATGTTAATCCTGGCCCAAAGTGGCCAGGGGTGGAGATTGTAATGGAAATACCTTTAAATTGTTGTAACCCATGATCTGAGTTGCATGTTATAGGAATTACCATAGCAGGAACCACCTGAACAAATGGAGGAGAAGCCTTACAAGAAGCAGTGCAAGTGCAGCAGTAACCCGACCTGAGCTGGCTTTGGTGCCCAATAACTCCACACAACACACCACCTCTCCTGTCCTGAGTGATCACCATCACCGATGGAGCCCAGTCACGGACTAAATGAACCCAATGGACATTATGTGGACATTTGTGGATGTTTATGGACATTTTACAGACATTTTACAGGAGTGGTCCATAGAATAAGTGGGGTGGTGGTTAATGAGGATGTATTGGATAATGTGGGACCTGAGCATGACGTAAATGGTATGGAATAAGGGGTGGATACTGTCCTGGTTTCAGCTGGGATAGAGTTAATTTTCTTCTTAGTAGCTGGTAGAGTGCTGTGTTTTGGATTTAGGATGAGAATAATGTTGATAAGACACTGATGTTTTGGTTCTTGCTGAGTAGAGTTTACACTAGTCAAGGACTTTTTAGCTTCTTGTGCTCTGCCAGGTGCATAAGAAGCTGGGAGGGAGCATAGCTAGGACAGCTGACCCAGACTGGCCAAAGGGCTATTCCATACCATATGACATCATGCTCAGTATATAAGCTGGGGGAAGAAGAAGGAAGGGGGGGACATTGGGTGTGATGGCGTTTGTCTTCCCAAGTAACCGTTACGCGTGATGGAGCCCTGCTTTCCTGGAGATGGCTGAACACCTGCCTGCCGATGGGAAGTAGTGAATGAATTCCTTGCTTTGCTTTGCTTGTGCGTGTGGCTTTTGCTTTACCTATTAAACTGTCTTTATCTCAACCCATGAGTTTTCTCACTTTTACTCTTCCGATTCTCTCCCCCATCCCACCGGGGGGGAGTGAGCGAGCGGCTGTGTGGTGCTTAGTTGCTGGCTGGGGTTAAACCACGACACCCTAAGAAGTAAGGAGCTACCTCTGGTGGAGTATGTGTAGTACGCTTTACACGGAGACTTGCAATACAGAGAGTATGTCTGCATTTCTGCTGACCCTGTGCATTACAAACCATGAGCTGCATCCTCTCAAAATCATAATATTAAAAAAAAAATCATAAATCTGGAGTTATTTTGATTTCCCTTCTGTCATCAGGGGTGTTAGCTTTGAAGTCTTCAGGAGTTTTTTCAGGCTTGATATGTCCTTTTTAAAAAGAGAAAAGTAAGGTTTGTACTTAATCCTGAGCTGAAAAGTGATTTAAAAAAGAAAAGCAAACACAACACCTCGCTTGAGGGACCCCTTATGAAAACTGTGAGGGTTGCCAGTGCTAACCCATCACTCCCCTAGTGTGTTTCACTTATATAACTGTATATTTGTATTTGCCATATAACTTTATTAACTCAGATGGGAAAATACCCCAGAATATGGTGCAGTGTTCTCCACCACATTCTGGACTAATTCAGTGTATCTCTTTTCATGTTTTTGCATCCCCTGCAAGCAGTACTGATGAACCTTCATCTCAGTCATTGTTTTCTGGGGAAAGCAAAAATACAAATTGCTTTTAGTTGCACATTCCCACTAGGAATGGGCTGTTGCCTGCAATTCAGATGACACAGTAGCTCAGAGTTTCCCAATTGTCATGGTCTTGTTTATCTTTTTTAATCACCTTATTCATCCTTTGTAATCGTGGCTCACTGATGTATGCATACCAGCAAATACAGAAATTTACTTTGGGTCAATTAATGTGGCCATAAAATTACCAGATGGGTAAATGCAGCTCTTCCCTCAAAGTGCACAGAGGCACTTATCCAAGCTGGAAAAGGATCCAGCCACACCCTGCAGAGCTGAGGTTGTGCATACATGCAAAACTACTTGTGTGCATGCGACTGCAGAGAATTTAATGCTGAAGTCCCAGGGAAGCAGAGCCAGGGTGTGCCCACTGTGACTCTCATGGCAATAACAGGCACAGCTTCCAGCTTGGCAGCTCATCTCAGCCTGAGCTTCAAATATTCACCAGAGGAGCTAGTGGAGATTAGCTCCCAGAGTTAGGTCAGGAAAGTCATTCCCAGTCTTAATTCTCATAAACAGAACCCATTCCTGTCCTGTACTTACACCACTGTGTACCTGAAGATTTTGAGGAGGAGAGGTGGGAGGAAATATGAGTGTATTCAGAAGGTGTTAATGGCCAGAGTGTACCCGTGTGTAAATGTCTCCATTTTCCCTTTGAGCCATCATCCTGCAGGCGGTGCAGACAATGTTTTTTTTTTGTCCCATCTAACTGGTTTAAACTGATGTGTTTTCAAAACTATATTCACCAAGACAAAGGAGAGCAACTTCCTTTTCCTAACAAATAAAGCTTGTACTGCTCCTGCTAAGGGCGATTTTCACAGAAGCCTTGTGCTGCTGGAATTGCAAGATTTGTCACTGTTCTCCTTATCTTGTTTTCAAAAGCAGAGATTGACAATATTTTATGCATTTACTGAGTGTTGCTACCCAAAGGTAGTGGGTGAGTGAGCACCTGCTGGTTAATACAGTGAGTACTGAAATAAAAATGAATGTATTTTTGCACACACACACAATTATTCAAAGTATACAGTCTTGCCCCCAAAATATATGCAATTACTGCACACGTAAATATATATTTTCTATATATGTATTATTATCCATAATAAAACATTATGCATATTATAAAAAATGTATATTAGTTTCATACTTTCTTTTTAAGCAGAAACTAGTCAGCTCTACCTGAAAACCTGTATGAACAAAATTATAAAAAAGAGGAAGTGGCAAATACAAGAAAGATTGATCACAGAGCTCTTTCTGTCATGATCTGTACCTTGAGCTGTAACTGCTCTGAATGTTGATGAATACTTTTTACTCTACTTATAATCAAACTCTAAATTAAGCTCATAAGAATATATTTACACTGCATTTTTGGTACAGTAGTTTACCTGAAAACACGGATTGTCATGTTTTTCCTATGTCTGTCTATTTTCCATACCTTTTTATGGATGTGATAAGTAAGGCAGATGTGTACCCTATATTCTTTAAAAGGAGCTAAAATTTTCTCCCCTACACTCATATTTGCAAAAGGGGGTTAACTTTGTGTACTGACATTGGCTAAGTAAACTGGATTTAGAGCTGCATTAACTGGCTTAATGGTACTGGAACTTGCATGGGATCAAATCCTACTGTTTTTGAACTGATGGGAACAAAAACAGGCTCATAGTGTAGAAAGCTTCTATTAAACTTTGGTTCAGTAGAAGGTATGGAAAGAATATAGTTTCTTCTTAAAATGATTTATTTAAATTGGTAGACTAGAATTATACTTAAAACCAAGTGTCTAAATGCACCTGTTTAAGTCAGCTTCTTGTTCTCTCAGGTATTTAGGCATTGAATTTTCCCCATTAGCAGCATGATTGACACTGTGGTCCTTACAATAACACATGATTATAACTCTGAAAATAGCAATTACATAAAATGGAAACCAGATGTTGCATGGAATTTGACTCTCTTGGTTTCTCAGTGAAGTAGATGAATTTGTAAAGCAGAAAACCACAATCATTATTCAGATGGATTGTACATGAATTAATGACATAATATCTAAATCATATACGGTTGAAAATAATGATTAACTTCAGCTATCAAGATAAGCTAATGGAAAACAGATTTTTTAAGAAAAAAAAAAATAAGGACATGCTCTTTTCAATATATTTTATCTTTATGTTAATAACAAAACCAGACCTGTTTTAACATTTCTTTATCCCTCAGATATCAAGAATATATGTTAAAAATAAGCTCTTCACAACTTTTATCCCCAGGGAGTGAACTGAACAACCGTTTTTGTTGTTTCTCGTTGAAGGCAAGCGCGTTACCTTTTCAGGCTGGAATAAGTTTGATCAAATCACCTCTCTTTAATGACAGTGTTTAGTGAACAAGATTCAGCAAAGGTTCATATTTGCATCTGCAGAGGGTACAAGCATCATGGTAATGCTCGGTCCATGCAGCCAAGTTCACAACACAAACACACCAACAGACACCCTTTGACAGACCAACAGAGCAGCATGTTTCTTTGCAGAACTTTAATGCATTTATAACAAGGAATATCACACACAGATCTCAACCCTCGGTTAGCAGCATCCTAAGTGGTTAAATTTATGAAAGCCTTGGCACATCATTTTCACTATCATGTATTCTCAATGACATCATCATTGTAAAATTAGGAACTTTCTTTCTCTCTTTCCTGCAGATGTGGAAGTTTGAAATTGCATTCCATGGTCCTGTGCCACATTTCATCAGCGTTTTTCCTTTGCTTTCTCCAAAGACTGGCCACATGTGGCGTGTAGATTGCTGGTGCTGTTTGGGATCTCATATCAAATACTGCTACCTAATCCCAGGCGGGTCTTGGCGGGCCCACACCTGCAGCTGATTGAATCCTCCCGGAGTACAAAGGCCTGATTTACAGCATCAAGGATACAGGGCCTGGTTGCAGCTGGGCTCCAGCAGGAAAAGGAAGTTGTTCATCATCTTGTGTGCATTTCATTAACAATAGTGTACCCGATATGTAGCTTATACAATAATTTCAAATCACTGACAGAGAGCATTATGGTATTTGGCATTAGGAGGAAAAATACTTCAGGATGGGCAAATTAAATGTGAGCGTGAGGTTTTCAGGTGACCCAGTGAAGGTCCACATGCTGATTTACACTGGGAGGGCTAATCTTGAAATATTTTCTTTCTTTAACTTTATCCCATTTCTTTCCTTTTGTCTGATGAGCAGACTGATACAGCACTGTGAGCCTCAGTGTATGAGCATGGGGGAAAGACACTTCAAGTTATAACCCTTTCAGAAGACAAGGCCTGAAAAAGAGTACTGAAGAAAGGGATGATTATGGCTACAATCCATAAAAAAGACCTTGGTCTTTAAAAACCAAGGAACTCATGGTTCAGAAAGGAGCCTTAAGATAAATTCTGCCATGGCCTTGTTGTGGTACAAAGCGATTCATCTAATGAAATTTTCAGATGCCCAGATGTGCATTAGTTAGCTGTATAGCCATAGGAGGAAAGGGGCACAGTTAGGATGATATTCTTCAAGCCTGGGTGTCCTACTCGTACAGTATCTACAGTCCTGCAAATTCAGAAGAGGTTGTGGGTACCATTTCTTGGCAAGAAAAATCTTACACTCCTGGCACCGGTCTAAAAAGTTTATGACTGAATATTCAGTGGTTTGGCTCGTCTATAACAGATGATTCTTTACAAGAAAGTTGTATTCTTTGTGAAACTGTGTCTTTCGAGTGTTCAGCTCATTTTCCCCCTTTTTAAGATGACCTGGTTTCTTATTTCAACAGATTTTTTTTTTGACAAAATTATGTTGTTTTCTTCCACTTTTCCTAATCAGAAGGCTTACAAGCAGATTCACAGAAACAACTGTTGCATATCTGAGCCTTTCAAATTCAAAAGACACAAACTTTGGTAGAACAGTCTCTAAACTGAACTCACAGACCTTTTTCAGAAACAGTTAAGTAGTTTCCTGGCTAAACGGTACTATTTACACGCAAAAGTCATTGAACTTCTGCAGTTGCAGTGTCAAATACAATTTAGATTTGAAGGCGTTGAGATGAAGAATCTTTAAAAAATGCACCCAATATCTACAAATTGAGCATAGTTTTGATGCTGCTAGGACAAATAACACTAAGAATTTGAAACTCTCTTATTTACTTGGTGATCAGGGAATTAAAAAAGATATCTTGAATGACATAAATTTTAAGACTTACACAATCATAAATGCAATTTAGATGGGGTAAGATTTGCTCTTGGAAAATCTTAGTTCATTAGTTTTATTATAACATATCGTAGTCTAGTAGTGTTCTTAATGAAAAGCAAAGAAAAATGCAGAAAACATTTCTACTTGAAAAAAAGATACTAATTATTCTTATATATCCATTTATTTCATTAATGTGCAACATGAAGTATTTTGCTGGAAACAATTCTCTCTAATTTGGAAATGCAGTTGATGACTGCAGTTCTTTAATCAAGAAATAGGTTTAAACAATACAATGTTAAATGTCCGCAAAAAGAAAAATAGTTATTTCCCCAACTCTTATTCTTGTGATCACACCTTACATGTGGCAATTGTGTGAATAATATCACATTAATTAGTGTGGTTTTCTGAAAAAAAATATTTGAAAAATGTGTAAAGCATTACCTGGAAGACTCGTTTGGGTAGATAGTTTTAGAGGTATAAGTCATGGGGAAAACTCAGCTGTGCCTGTTAGTTTGCTGTGAACTTCTGAAATTATTGACTGAACATTGTTCTTACACTACATATAACAATGAGAATAGGGGTTGTGAGACTGTTTCTGTGTCTTTGAGATGGTTTTCTGACTTCATCCATATTTGCTTTAGCATCCCATGCTGAGCAGCATTTTCAGACTTGTTTTCATGGGTACCCAGTTATGCAAAAATTATAACTACTTAATTTACCGTAGCCTCCTCAGCCTTTTTTCTATTGTTCCCTATAGTGTCTCCTGATACATCAGTCCCAACCTTGTCATTCCTTACTGACAATAAGGTCTGTGCTAGAGACTTAACGCAATGCCTTCAAATAGCTTCAAATTTGCTTTTTCTCCCCTAATATTTACTCTTCTCCTCCTCTAATCTAATTAAACTACTCATGTTTAGTATTTTTTTCTCTAGTATGAAGTATGTATGTGGTGTGTTTGTAGGGCAGGGATACTTCACCAAGGGCTTGAAGTCAACAGACACCCAACAAGGAGCTGGTGCCTCACAACATAAACTCCTAAAGTACCAACGAGACACCTCATTGCTCCACCTTGTGAGCACCTGAGACAGCCCCTAAACCCTCACTGTGTCCAAAAATAAATACCTTTTATTGTCTGCTCCCATAATCATGTGCCTGCCTACCCTACTAAATGCTCAAACTACTTGGCTGTCCAGGCCATGTGATGATGACCAGCATCAACTTTGTAAATTTCCTAGACTCTCCCATGCCATTTTGTTCATGCCCTAGGTTTTGAAAACATTATGTGAAAATGATAGGAAATAGGAAGACTGAAGAGATTTGTCCTAGATGGGTTATCCTGATTTCACAAAGGGATGAGTATAGGATAAGTTATCTTACATTTCTGAATCCAGAAATATGAATCTAATTGAGGACTGGAACAAATCCATTGAAATTGTCTGTAAAAATAATTTCCCTTGAATAGTTATCCATACAGTATTGTTGCTGATACAGTTGTAAAAAACATTTAGCACTTTATAATCCAATCTCTGCTCCTATGCAGGCCTGGGAACGTATTCTGCTTAGAAGGGTAACAACTTTTACCAAGTGTTCCTCATGGAAATCACCTGGAAAACTTCCAGGATGGCATTCCAGATGTTATAGTTTTAGCAGTCACAGAAATGCACCGCACTGCATTTCCAGATCCTACATACATAAAATGATTGTATGGGGTAGCACCTTCACCTTAACCCAAGAGCACTGTTATTGAATTGTTTAGCATTTGATATGCAAGATGGGATATTCTAAAGCTCTCAGTCATTGCTGGCCTACCTCTGCTCACAGAAAAGCCAAGGGTAAGACCTGAGTTGACTTTACAGAGAGCAGAGTTAAACCAATACTGAAAACCTTTGGCAATTCCACATACAATCTCAGATCGGTCATGCACAGTTCACAATTCCACATGTATAGGCATGCATGTTGGGGAAAGGCATTGTAATTTCTCTTTGAACATGGTTTATTTGCTACAGAGATTTAATGAACTGCCCTTTTGATGTTTGGCAAAATCTTTATCTTTTGCATGCCTGTAAGTGCCAAAATTTTATTTGGCAGAGTACACACAATATGATGACTTTAAATTGTGCAGAAAGTACTCTGAAACCTACTCCACAGCATTTAAAGAAAACATTTCATAATGGGCCAATATGTTCAGCTTTAACTCTTATCGTCTTTTAGGCTGTTCCATGAGTAATGTCATCAGGGTCTGAGCCATCCAGCAAACACGCTGTTAGGCTTTCATCTTGGTGTACAGCAATATAAATAACACTGAACCCAAAGCATGGACAAAGCATGAAACTTATCTTTGGAGCCATGTCAAACTCAGAGGTCATATGTAGCTTAAAATATTAAATTTGCTATATTTGATTGGCTGTTTGTTAATAAAGTTTCTAGGAATCCAATGCAGATTCGGTAGCCTACTGTGCTAGCTACTGCCTAAAATGCACATATTAAAAAAAGCAACATTTCTTTCAAGAAATGACTACAGAAATATAAAATAAGGAACAATGTCAAGAATCAAAAAATATGAACAAGACTATACAAAGAATCTTAGTGCTGTTTCAAGGACTTCAAAGAGTGAGTTTTCTGGCTCTTTTCTGAGAAGTAGATTTCACCACAAATGTCTAGAATTGGTACAGGCACTTCTTTTATGGGAACTGAGTCTAAATGAGACACAGCGCGAAGATACGGTCAGTCATTCACTCTAAGTGGAATCAAATACAAGAAATTATGGTAAGCATCTTCTTTGTGTTGCAAACTACTTGATTTAGAGCTAGCTTGGATGTCACCTCATTCTTCTCCTTCCATCATGCTTCTTCAAAAAAACTGTGATATGAGGAAAAAAATCTATCGATTTACAAACCTTGAATGTAGTTTATTGACATTTTATTTGATAACATGTCATTCACTCTCCTGATACTGTCTGGTCTCTTTTTAAAACCCACTCAAGCAAGAGAGATATTTCTTTTCAATTGTTCAGCATAGACAAATTTTCTAAGGTCTATTTTTTCCAGAAGGAAAGAGACATTGGAAACTGCAGAGTATACAGGGAAGATCTCAGGAGGAGAAGGCCTATTGCATCTACTTATTTATTTATTTATTTACTTATTATAATTCTTCAAACATAATCCCTTAATAATGCTAACATGTGAGGATCTTTCCATCCCCTGTAAAGTAACTACACTTTGGACAGTGTCTCCTTAGAACCATTTCTATATGTAGTCTTTCTCTTCTTGAACATTTCTCCAGAGGTTCATCTTGCCTCCTTTCATTTCAGTTCACAAATCATTATTTTTCCAGCCAAAGACTCCTTTATTTGGTAAGTAGCAGAGCAGAACTTTATCCACATGTTGTCACCACTGGTTTCCAAAATAGCCTATTCAAGTGGGTTGGCAAATTTCAACTAAATGTGTGTACAACTGAAAACAATATCTGGCTTCTTGAGTTACCAGACTTAATTGTGCCAATGTATGCTTTCATTGCCTGTTGCTGTTCCACAACTTTCTCAAATATAAACAAAACACAGTTCCAAAATATTAGAACTTTCCAGCTTTGAGAAAGTTGTTTTCTTCCTCAAATCGAGTAAGGGATTTTCTAGCTGTCAAAGAATGGAAAAAGTGTTCAAAAATATTTTTTCTACCCAACTGCCTTTTAATGCTTATTCCGTATTGCATTTCTACCCATCATGTTCTTGATGCATTAGAACATAAGGCAGAGGGTAGCTGCCTACCGCTGACCACCTCCATGCAGTGTCTGTATTGGCATAACTGTCTGCTACCACAAAACTGTGCCAAGAAGTAAGCATTCACAGGCCACCAGCTGGGTGCCCTCTTCACCCATTTAATCACAATATAGTTAAGTATGCTAATTAAGAACAGCTAATACATATTATAGCACTGTATAATATGGTAGAACTGAGCTTGAAGGATATAGAGAATAGCATTTTAACCCTATCAACTATGTTGAGCTTGAGAGTCATTCCTATAACCACCTGCTATTTACTGTGGGCTCCTTGACTCCAACATACCATTAGATACGTGCATATGAACATACCCACATGTTTTGTTCATGCTTCATAAACTATGTTTCATAAAGCTACGTAGAACACTCTCCAGGAGTGAGGATAGCAGTGGGCAGCTGTGGTTTAAATTTCATTGTTCAGTGGGAAAAAAACATTGGATGAGAGCAACAAAAAGATGAGTCCAGAAAGCTCCTTATGCTAGTGCTAGGCAGGTATGTGGTTTGGAATTAATTTGATTTCTTTTTTATGACCAAGATTTGGTGTGGTATTGCTAGCTTTTCTCTGCAAATGCTTATCTCTAGCAGTGATGCTACAGAAGAGCAAAATAAAATGCCATTATCCATGTAAAACTTGATTTATTTTAACAATCCCAGTGAGCAGGGGTATGGTTCTCAGGTTAAGCAAAGCACTAATTAAAACAGCTGCTCTGCCCTGTTTGGTTCAGTTTCTTCTTTATTACAACTGTTTGGAGAATTTTTGAGGCTTGAATTACGAGGGTGTGGATTAGAAGCTGACTACCCTAACTGCAACATCTGTAAACTCTTAATTTCTGCTACAGCAGGTGTCAACTTTTCCCTAGATGACTGTCCTGCTGTTGTTCTGGTTATGTGTAGCCTTGTCAACAAGCTGTTTGTCAGCTGGTTCTCTCATGTTTCCTTTCCTTCATGACCATTGAACAAGCCAACAACTGGAGAGGATGTCGGGTGGAATTCCCTTTAGTTCTGTGCTGGTTGATTTAAAGTGTAATCAGACAGGTCTGAGAGCAAGAAATGGCATATGAGTAATTGTGAGTGACACTGTCTTTTATGATACTATATTTTTGAAGGAGCTGCAAATTGTAATGCGTTGGAACGATAATATATTGGAACTAACTTGACTTCCTACTTAGCAAAAGCCATAGGAATTCCCTGGATGTCTGAGTATATGTTTCACTAAAAAGGCCAATCTGATGAACACATTTCCAGTGATGTAGAATCCACTACTACTCTTATTGTGTTGTTCCTTTAGTTAGCAATCTTCACTGTAATTTCATGCCTGAATTGTATTGCTCCAGTTTCCAGCTGTTGGAAGGCATTTTATCTGGTGAAATACTATTCCCTTGCCTGATGCTATCAACTTTCTTTTTTTACAGATTGCAGAAAAATAATTTCTTAGTTTTTGTGTCTTCGTTATGCTCATCACAGCTAAGTCCTTGTGCCTTGCAAGAGGCATGTTGTCCAGTTCTTTAAAAGTTCTCATGACAATGCTCTGAACCATCATCAAATATCTCCATCCATATATTTTTGAGCATGCTTGGTTAATGACTAGCTGTGAGACTTTCTTGAGCCGTGCCATGGAACAAAGAGTCCTGATGAGAGGCAGAGTATGTTAACTCAGGCTCAGTGCCACACTGATAGCTGTGTGCTTAGCTAATAGTGAGTTTGTTCCAACACCTGTTGAAATCAGTGACCGAGCTCCCATTGGTTTCTCTAGGTTATGGAACAGGCCCATGTTTTTACAAGGGGTAATGGTTTTAAACTGGAAGAGGGTAGGTTTAGATTGGATATAAGGAAGAAGTTCTTCACTATGAGGGTGGTGAGGCACTGGAACAGGTTGACCAGAGAAGTTCTGGATGCCCCATCTCTGGAAACGTTCAAGGCCAGGCTGGATGGGGCTTTGAGCAACCTGGTCTAGTGGAAGGT
This sequence comes from Platalea leucorodia, assembly GCF_965183815.1. Lineage (NCBI taxonomy): Eukaryota > Metazoa > Chordata > Aves > Pelecaniformes > Threskiornithidae > Platalea > Platalea leucorodia. The sequence goes on along the minus strand of NC_138825.1, from coordinate 116,749,541 downwards.
GTCTCTGCCCACAGCGGGACGGTTGGAACCAGATGATCTTTAAGGTCCCTTCCAACGCAAACCGTTCTATGATTCTATGATTTGTTAATGATTTAGTATTTCCACAGTAATTCTGATTAACCTTCTTGAATCTCAACCTGATTTGCTAAAACCTGCCCTGAGCTCAGGGTCTGTGCTAATGCCAAGGGAGTCTCTGCTTGCTCTCAAGTTTAGTGAGCAAAAAGTGTCCTAATACTTTATTAGCACTGCATGGAAATAGAAACTAAATGTGCAAATAAGCACTAAAATTGGATCAAATTGCAGTTGGCTAGCCAGAAACTCACAGGTAAGAAGGGCTCACCTGTAGGGGTGAATAGGACTCTGGTTCTGCCAAGTAGTCGAATTCTGGTGCAGTTGCCCACCCTGCAGAGAAAGCCTTTCTGGTGCTGGATGCAGAGCTGCCCATGTGCTCTCACCAGGGCCCAGGCGAAAGAGATGAGAAACTGATCTAGAAGTTGCAGAGCTGCATCAGTGTTGTGCAGGGCCTGATGCGATAACTCCCAAGGCAGGGTAGGGTAACCTGTTCTTGGCACCCCTCCACTGCTGCTGCATGGCTCCCAAGTAGCAGTCAGCAGTGGGAAGCCACTTTCAAAAGATGCTGTTAGTTCACAGTTTCCTACAGCTGATTGTGCAGGTGAACTCTCCCTGCCTGCATGTGTATGAACTCTCCCTGCCTGTTGAATTCAGTGGCCAGGCTCCCACTGGTTTCTTTGGGCTTTGGAATAAGTGTTCAGGGCTTTTATGCTTTGGAATAGCCCCATGCTTTCTCAGACTCCAAAGTTTCTGAATCAGTTTATTCAGTCTGTCTCTATTTGTGCATGTTTCCATTCTTCTGAAGGAAGCAGAAGATGGAATATGAGCTGGACTGTGTGCTTACTATGTGGCAGTTGATGTGTGTGCCACAGATCAGACGCTGCTGCTGGAATAAAGGAAAAATAGGTTTATGGGCAATATTATGGCTGTAAGAATAATGTAAGTCAAAAAAGTGCCAAGAAAATCCAAGAATAAAATTCCAGGGATCTTTTGTAACAGAATATGAAATCTCATTTTGAAAACACTTTGATACCTCTAAAAAATAATTTTCCATTTTCCTTGTAGTTGCCTGGAACAAATCTATTTGTTCCTATTGCTCAGCCCTTTCACAACCCGAAGTCAAAATCACATAACTGCTGGAAGAACTCTTGATTTTTCTTAAATAGGTTCTCTATTAATATTTACCTCAGTGAAAGTGTAGCAAACTTGTTCGCTCAAAACCCAAAGATGCAAAGCAAGGAGTAAGTGTGGACACATCTATTAGACTGCACCCTGGAGTTAAATCAGGCTAGCTCTAATGACATTACTGACCTTATATTTTTATCTGAGGGTGTCCTTCGGCTTTTCTTAATTCACTAAAGATCACACAGTATGTTATTGTTTGACATCAGGTATCTATGATAACACAAGACTTCTGCTGTCCTCACAGAATATTTTCTTTAGTATCCTTTGAAAAGCAAGAAATCTATAGGAAAATTCAGAAAAGCAGAAAAAGACTTGATAAATAGGAGTCTCAACTTGTTTCTGTGATGAATTGTCTCCAACAACCTGGTAAGCAGGGTCATTCAGTGCATATTTCCATGATTAACTCAACTTTCGTTTTAGCTTTGCAGTTCACCTTTAAATATTTAGTTTGGTTCCTGTGGACAAATGTTGATGTTGGCTCTCTTGTCAGACTGATGAAAATGTTACACAGATGTCCTTTGGTGATCCAGTACCACTAAAAGGCCTGCAAATTGCTAAATGATGAACTCTCTTTCTCCATCATTCTTTTGGTTGGTGGCTTTCACTTAAGATCCTTTGCTACTCATTCTGTGTGCTTGTCTAATGTCCCTGCTCTTCCTTAATGCAGTAATGTCTGTCTGAGTATTCTGTTTGCTGGACAAAAATGGCTGCATTATACTCTTCTGAGAAGTCTGCATTATACTGGCTGCTGATTAGAACTCACAACAATGATGTCCTACATTTTCTTTAGAAATATGTTATCTCAGATGTTAAAGCAGACACTTCAGCAGTTTTACTGGTAGCTCATAAAAGAGCCCATCCTCTAACAGAATACGAGTGGCTCAACCTCACATGTCATTTCAGGAAACCTAATTTAGTCTGCACAAGAATACTATTTCTCAGTCAGGTCTTTCACCTTTTTTCTCTCCCCCCTCTCGTCCCCCGCCCCTGCTCCTGGAAAATGTGAAATCCTCTTTCTTCTCATTGGTTTCCATAGCTGACTTGGTAACAAAGGCACTGTAATCTCTGGCCCTTTTCCCTGACTGGTCATTTGGGGAATGTTCTGTTGCACTCATTTGAACTAGTCTTTCAGTGTTTTTGAGGATCCTCAAATTGCAAGGCTGGGAACAAATATGAGAGAAAGCAGTATTCACACTAATTTAGATGCCCAGAGTTAGGAGACTGCTTTCCTCATCTCTCTTGCTCTATAGCCTTAACCCATCATATTCCTGCCATATTTGTAATGCAGATTGCTGTCTTTAAAGGGCAGGCTGGAATTTAGGTCATAATTTCATTCAAATACTTCACCCATCACATCACAGCCACACATCCAGCTGCACAACACTTGAAAGAAGAAAACTTTTGATTACCACTTAATATACAAGCAGTGAAACTATTTTATCAAAAGAGTAAGACTGAATCTCTCAAGGAAAGAGCACTTTTGTGTAATGCTCTCTAAAGTCCACTTCCTCTTATGTTCTTTCTTAAGAACAGGCAAGGGGGAGTCAGGAGACCTGCCTGTTCAACATTGTCCCGTTGCCTGAAGATAAGCTTTGATTTTGACTCTTCCTTCAAAATCCAGAACTGGCACTCTCTTGGCACTTTCTCAGTGGCACATGACAGCTCTGTTTTCTGAAATGAAATTCCCTTTACCCTCTAAATGCTTTTCTCACCTTCCTTCAGGCTCACGTGGTGTTCAATCTATGCCTTACTGCACTGAGGTACTTAAACTTGGCCCATAGAAAGCTCAATGCTTGAGTGAAATAAAAACCAGAAATCCCAACCATTTGGTGTCAGTAAAGTTCTTACGATACAATTCAGACACAGACAGAGCCAAACATACCTTTTTATTCTTTAATCAATTAGACCAACTCAATGTTCAGTCTTGCCCATACAGGTGAGAAATAACTTTCTTCAGTGATTCGGATTCTGTACATCATAATTGTGCAATGCATGAGAACACTTTTCAAGGAATTTATTGATTTCACGTTGTCATCTATGAACTATTTTTTAAAATTCTCAGTAAAACAAAGACTTCCATGTCTTGAGCACTGCACTTAGCCAAAGATGTAATGAATTCACTTCACTTAGCAGTTAGATAAGGTGAATGACAGACACCACAGTGAAATTTCTGATGGATGAATGCAGTTTCTTTTCACCATCTGTAGTTTCTTCAGTATCTCTGGTAGTTTTTTACATGTCATTTTCTAATGTCTTATGGACAGCTTCTGAAACTGGCGTATTATTTCTTTAGGAAAGCTGTCCTAATTTTAGTGGGTGAAGTTTCATTCCTTTAGTGCATCTGACATTTTGGCCACATCTACACTACACAACAGAGCACTGTGCTTGCAATGTGTCAGCTTGCACTAAAAGAGCTAACATGTCCACAGGGCATAGCGTGGTGCCGCATAAGATACCAGCCCAGCTCTAAGAAGCACAGCAGCTCGGAGGTATGACTACGTAATCCCTGAGCCAAGCCCTGCTGATGCAGCTGTAATTCAGGGGATTGCTTGTTCAGAGCTTCTTTGGTTAGTTTTTCCTGCACTTGTACGGTGTGGTTATAGAAATATCCCACTGCATGGTAAATCAAGGGATTTTGTACTGTTTTTTAGTTAATTGTGTTGCTTTTTTTTCCACATGCTGATTGAAAGTTAACCTTGTGTTGATTAATTGATACAAACAAACCATAATTAGCATTGCTCCAGAGGCTAACTTTCATTGCTGGCAAAATGAGATTTAACTTCATTGTTTCATGGACTTGAGCCTGCTTATGTCAACACCGACTTTGGCCTCAGAGAATGAAAACAATAGAGTTATACAAAGGAGAGTGCTCTTTTTCTATCAGTGTATTAAACAAAGGATAATATTAAGTTTGGATAGTGGATAAAGTTAAGCTATGCTAATACTTATAATCAACTACCACTCTGTTGAAATTAGAAATCATGCATTCCTGAGGTTTCTAGCTATTTTTCCTGCCAAGAACATGCAGTGCTTCTACCAATTGCATAGTAAAAACAAGAGACAGACTTTCTTGCACTAAAGCAGTCAGCAGTTACTCCAAGTTCACCTTTAAATCATGGACACCTTCATTATTGATCATTTAAAAAAATACACAGAAAGTAGAGAGATACTGCTTGATAAAGAGCGGTGAAAGCATTATGTAGTTTGAGAAATGGCAACTGAACGGTGTTTCTCTGTGGTGTCAAAAATCTCATTGCAGAAAGTAACAGGGGAGTGAGTAAGCTTCTTCCTCTCTTTTTCTCCCTGTTTCTCATTACTAAGAGGAAATTTGCCTGCTCCCTCTGAAACTGTCACCCTGTCAAACTGAAAATTTTCCATAGGTGCTGGGCTGTGGATGCTGTGAGCTCACCCTGGGGCCCTGCATGCTGGGTTTGGTGGAAAGATGGCCTCTTGGGCCTCACCTAGACTAGAAAAATTGAGGTAATGATTAGACAATCAGAAACACTGGTGGGATTTCCATCCTTAAGGAATTTTCAACACTCAGCTAAACAAAGCCACAACAGACCTGATCTAGTGATGGGAATCATCTTGCAGGAGGCTGGACTGGATGGACCAACCACACGTCCCTTCCAACCAACATTTCTGTGAGTCTTATCAACTTACACTTGTCCAGGCCTCAGTACAGACCCATTATGTTCATGCACTTCAGCCTGGGTATTCTCTAGAATAAAGTTCACAATGGAAAATACTTTCACATGTAGTGCAGCACATATAATGGAAGATTGTATAAAAGTAGCTACTTTCCTCTAGTTATGACATTGCAAGACACCATTAAAGTACTGTACAAGGTCAAAGAATAAAACTTGTGTTAAAGACCTAGACTTTTCCATAATCATATGATTTATCAAATCTTAGGAAAACATTATCCCTATGCCTGCTCTTCTTCTGTTTCCTCTCCCTGCAGTGTAGTAGGAATGGGCCACATTTTACATCTGGACATTGTATTTTTTTTGACTGTTCATGGGAGAGGAGATATTGCACAGTTACGATTTTACTTTTAGATATGCTGTGCCAATGCCTGAACGTCATATGCAATTTAAAGTCTCTTCTTCTGGGTAAACCACTGGTCTCAAAGTACTTGTAAATTTATTTGAGCTTTGTAGGCAATGTGGAGCAAAACATCATTCTTTTTAGCACTGAGAATGGACTTCAGACTGAGTCCTGATGTACAAAAATTTCTGAAAGGCAGAGTGCTCTCCCTCTGATATAGTAAATAATACAGAAGGAAACATTTGTTCAATTCTAATCTAAAAAGACTGTCAGCTTCCAGAGCTAAAGCACACAGCTGACCTTCTAACTGGGAAGTGCTAGCTTATATGTTGAGCCAAGTAATGTCAATTTTTAGTGCTCCACCCAGGGTTACAAGACCTTTATATTGTGTATATTTTTTCCACTTAGTGTAATTAATAACAACTTACTTTTAGTCAGTTTCTTTTGCCCTAAAGGACATAAACAGCTTTATGAACTTGTTATTAAGGAATAATGGGCTTTCCATAATTATAGTGGTCATCAGCTTCCATTGCAAGGCTTTATTTTTGCCACCTTGTAACTTTCGCTTGGAAAAAAAAAAAACACCTTCGCCTGATAATTGCTGATTTTACTCTGAGGGAAAAGGAGAATTCTTCTGTGGAGTTTGATGAAAACCCACCAAACTGCACCTGAGTTATAGGCCATTAAAAATCACCCATATTTCAAATTTTGGAATTTGGCTTGAACTTTGCGTTTGACACCTTTCTTCTTATGAAAAGTGTCATTCAATCTTTAATGATGAATGATCAAACTCTAGACCTCGCACTTCCATAAAGTGAAAAGTGGTACCTCTTGTAACATATTGCACCTTGATTTAGAAGTAACATAGCGCCTTAGAGTTATGGCTGCAGCTCCCATCCACACCACTGTAAATCCTGAATGGCAGTCTGTTTGACCATGGAGGTATATGTCAGTGCAAAATTATTTAACTACATCACTAGCACTCCTCATAACATGAAGTATTTATCCAGTGCTTATCATACCTGTCTGAATTATTGTTCCTTTTTGTTTCCATTCCTATTGGTATCTTGTCTCATTTTTTGACCTGTTAGAAGGTGAGTGATTTACTGATTAGTGTTCCCCAAATGATTATTACTTTATTTCTTTTTATGGATTTTTAAGGTTTCCATGCAATCCCAGAATCCAGTGGGGATTTCCACTTCCTCCATTATAATAAGGCAAAATACAGAATTGATCTAGACTTGGCATGAGTGATAGAGCAGAGACCTCCATATCTCTCTGGTGAAGATAACAGCTGGTAAAACAGAACAGCCATCAGGGAATAGGAACCTTCTCCAATAACATATTTGTTCTAAGAGGTTTCTGCCCTCTTTATTCCCTTTTGTCCTAGTTTCTTCCACTGGCGCTCACTGACATATCTCCATGTTGATGCCTATATGTGCACTAGAAATTTGCACTCCTGTTGTAGTCAATGGAGATTGCAGTCAAAAGAGTCCCAGCCATGTATTCTCCTGGCTAAGAGCAAGAAACAAATTTAGGGTTAGATTATAATTTTATAGTCTCAGTTATTAGGGGCAAGGAAGATAGCGTTGCTGTAGTATCATAAAACCATAGAAAAATACAGGTTGGAGGGGACCTCTGGAGACCATCTGGTCTGAACTTCTGTCAAAAGCAGGACCTTAGGTTTGGTTATTCAGAGCACTTATGAAGCCCAGTCTTGAATGTTTTCAGAAAAGGATACTCCACCACTTCTTTGAACAACCTAACCCTAAGTTTTATTGTTCTTATGATGATTTTTTTCCTATATCCAGATAGAATTTCCCTTAAAGCAACGTTCTTGTGTTTCTTATATCCTGTCACTGTGCATCTTTGGATATACATTCATCTTCTCTAAAACTGGCTTTTAGGTATTAAAATGCTGTGATTAGATCCCCCTTAAGCTTCCTCTTCTCCAGGCTGAACAAACATAATTCCTTCACTTTTTTGTCATATGTCAAATTCTCCAGTCCTCTAATCATCTTGGTAACCCTCCACTGGATCCTCTCCAATTTTTCAATGTCTCTCTTACACTGCAGGGACTAAAATGGAGACGGTATTTGAAATGTGGTCTAACAAGGGTTGAATAGAGTTCATAATCACACTCCTTGATCGGCAGGTTGCTCTTTTGCTGGTGCAGGCTGTGATGCTGTGAGCCTTCACTGCTGCCAGGGCCCACTGCTGGCTCAGGTGTAGCTTGCTACCCACCAGGTAGCATGACATTCTCAGCAGAGCTGCTTCCCAGCAAGTCAGACCCCTGTCTCTACTGCTAGTTGGGGTTATTCCACCCCAGGTGTAGGACTTTATATTTATCTTTTTTAAACCTCAAGCAATTCTTGTCACAATCTTTCAGCCAACTAAGCTCTCTCTGTGTGGTGGGTTTTCCTTCTGGCACTTACACCTCTCTCCCCCATCATCTGCAAATATGTTAACAGAGGCTTCAGCTCTATGATCCACACTGTTAATATAGATACTGAATAGGACTGAACCTACCATCAACTTCTGAGGAACTCTGCTTGTGACTGGCTGCCAGTTCAACTCTGAGCCATTACCTACTACCCATTAAGGCCAGCATTTTAGCCAGTTTTCCACCTGTCTTATGGCTCATCTGTCCAGTACATATCTTACCAGTTTGTCAACAAGGAAGTTGTAAGAGAATGTGTCATATACCTTGCTAAAATCAAGGTAGATGATGTCCACAGCTCTCCTCTTGCTCATTGAGGAATTTTTTTTTTTTTTGTCATATAAGGCAATAAGATTGGTCAAATATGAATTATTCTTGGTAAATCTGTGCCGTCTTTTTCCCAGTCATAGTTTACATACATAGGTCCATAGTTTTCTCATGGACTGAAGTAAGGTTGGCTGGTCTGTAGTTCCCTAGATCTTCCTTTTTGCTGTTCTTGTCGACAGGCATATTATTTGCCCTTTTCTAGTCATCTATGACTTCCTCTGATCTCCATAATCTTTCAAAATTGGTAGATAGTGGCTTTACAACAATGCAAAGCAACTCTTTTAGCACTCTTGGATGCATCCCCTCCAGTTCTCTACACTTGTATATGTCAAACTTGTATGATGGTCACCATTTCGACCCTCCTCTAGTATTCATGGTTCACCATTTGCTTTGACTTACTTCTTGACACAGAGACTTAGGGGATGACTTTATCTGTGAAGACTAAGACAAAGAAGTTTTTTCTATACAGGGTTTGTCACAAACAGATACTAGCCTCTAGAGGTTATTGCAATCCAAATAATAGCAATAGCAGTGATTGCATTAAACCTCACAAAGTAAATCAAATTGCTATGCCTTGGTAAATTGCTGAAGAAAACAGTAATTTTACTTAACTGTTGGTGTCTGCATATATATGACTACATTCGAGCTAATCATTCCAGGCTCCTTTTACTGTATTAGAGAGAAATAGGTAGTTTTAGAGTGATTCACCTGACTCTACTTTAGACATCTACTACAGAATGAGACGGTTTGTGCCTTGCACTGACTTTATTTATTAGACTGTTCAGTGACTAGTTCAGACACAGATGTCTATGGTTGTGAGGTAAACCCCCACATTTATCCACTCTTGGCCTATGCCAAGTGTGAGGTAAAATTCTTACTCCGGCAGCAGAGAAAAAGGAGTAAAAACCTGACTATGATCATGTGGTGTAGCTCAGTTCATGCTCAGAAACTTGGTAGGTCACATTAACCCTATTATACACTTGAGCTTTCAGTGGCCAGTTCTAATTTCTCAGCAAAGCTGGGCTGAAATCAGCTGGACAATGAACTATTAAATAAGGCAGTAAACTAAGTGGTTAAAGTGAACAAATTTAAAATGCAGAACAGAATAAATAGAAAGTTATTTAGCTTCTAGAGCCAAATAAACCTCTTGGGTTTCTTCTAAAAGTTTTTAAAGAGAGCAGTGGGTTTCATACTAGTAGCAACATAGTGCTACCCTACCAGCACACCTACTGTTGAGCATGACACTGGAAAAAAATCAGCTTCTTTAGCCTCAGCTGTGGCAGCTGCAGAACAGATGGAGACTAGTGTTGCTTGACTCCTCCTCCACTTCTAATTAACCTGTACAAAAGGGAAGGCAGTCATAAGATCCTAAGTGAAAAACCTTGTGTCTCTGCTAAGGCCTTTTCTCTGTAAGAGTGGTGAAAAGCAGAGAGCGCTCTATATCTTAGCAGGTACAACTGCTGCGTTTCAACACAAAGACCACACTTTGTGTTTAAAGGAGCTGCTTACATTAATTCAATGCATCTCACCTCAAAACCTAATGTTGTGGCCTAAATTAAAGAATGACTTGACTCTCTATTCTCTTGTCAGCTGAGAATCTCATATTCAGGAGAAACTTCAGCTGACATAATAGTCTAAACTCATATACAGATGGACAGAGGAGGAAGAGGTCACAAAATCTGTGCTGACTAACACTGCAAATACTGAACAGTAGAGACTGTGAATCTGCATATAGTCTGGCCTGAAGATCTGCCAGTTTGGTGTTCTATACAAATACATATGTGCACATATACATACATATACATGCATACATATGTATTCTAAATGCTTGCAGTATAACATAGTAAGTTTACAGCAGAAATGTGTTTCAAGAATTCCTGTATAACAGAGGTAGAGCTGACTAAATATTTAACTTGTATATGTGACGAATGATAGCCATTTGCACACCCATAAATTTTAATCTCCATGGATGGAGGTGGATTCTCATCCAATTTCTCATTTGCTCTTTATAGGTTCATTTATTATTTATTCCAAGATGGAGCTATTTGAGAATGGAAATCACATGATGAGACACACTTCGTGATTCAAAAGTATAAATTCTCAGATCTGAAGAACTTACAGTCTATTAAGACAAAAGAGAAATAGAGTTTTGGGAATGGGGATGTAGGAAGTGAGCAAGAAGAACTGCTTGCAAATGTCATGCTATTGCCATGATGATACGTAAATCATGTTATTTAACCTTCTGTCATGTCAAAGTTTTGGCAGTTGACTTGGTCAGATGCTTATTTAAAATCAAATTTTAAAAAACGTGTTTTTAAAATAAATGTAGAAGTTAACAAAACACATCCGGATTAATAACTACAGATGGTGTCAGTGGGAAAAAAATGCTTAGCAGGTGTTGACCCAGCCAATATTCTAACATATTTTATGTTATTGCCCAATATAATAACATTAGACAACGACATTGCCATACCACTTCAGAGGTGTAGGTATTCATCAGAGAGTCATTAAATACTGGATTTTCTCAGTGTCGCACAATTGCAGAAACAGTTGTGTTGGATATTTGTGCTGATCCACTGAGAAAAGTGTCAGTGTTGAATGGCCCCAAAATGTCCTGTTCTTTAGCTATATGAAGCATGCAGACAGTTGAAATTTAAGCCTATATCAGCTGGTGAAGAATCAGCAACAATTTTTTTTTTCTTCTTTTTGAAAAAAAATACCATCCAGGTTACTGTTGAGATTCTTAACAATGTTCGTTTCTTGCACATTCTGTGTTTTCAAGTTGCTGTTGTCTTCCATCTCTTAATTCCCTCACTCAGATTCTTTAAGGATTCCTTTTTCCCCCGTCCAAACATGCCACTGCTGCCTTCAGCTTCACTTTAATTCTTCTGTATCGTTTTAATCTCTAATTGAATCTCCTAACAGCTTAGTCTCTCCTGTGGCATTCAATTCAATTTTCTCTTCCTTCACTTGGAACTCAGATCGCTGTCAGAGACTGGATCTTACCTTATGCATTCTCTCACCTCCTAGATTCAGGATAACATTTTTCTCTTTTCCACCTCTCTTTTTGGACTGCAACTTGTAAACCAGTCTAAACATGCTCAGTTTTAAGTAAGTGAATTGGCCTATCCATATGCTTAAAGCAAGCATGTATTAAACCAGTGCTGTTTAATATCTTCATCGATGACATAGACAGTGGGATCGAGTGCACCCTCAGCAAGTTTGCAGATGACACCAAGCTGAGTGGTGCAGTTGACATGCCTGAGGGACGGGATGCCATCCAGAGGGACCTGGACAAGCTGGAGAAATGGGCCTGTGTGAACCTCATGAGGTTCAACAAGGCCAAATGCAAGGTCCTGAACCTGGTTTGGGGCAACCCCTCATATCAATACAGGCTGGGGGATGAAGGGATTGAGAGTAGCCCTGAGGAGAAGGACTTAGGGGTACTGGTGGATGAAAAGGTGGACATGAGCAGGCAATGTGTGCTCACAGCCCAGAAAGCCAACCGTCTCCTGGGCTGCATCAAAATGAGCGTGGCCAGAAGGTCGAGGGAGGTGATTCTGCTCCTCTGCTCTGCTCTGGTGAGACCCCACCTGGAGTGCTGTGTCCAGCTCTGGGGTCCTCAGCACAGGAAGGACATGGACCTGTTGGAGTGGGTCTAGAGGAGGACCACAAAAATGATCAAAGGGCTGGAACAACTCTCTTATGAGGAAAGGCTGAAAGAGCTGGGGTTGTTCAGCCTGGAGAAGAGGAGGCTCTAGGAAGGCTTTCTCACAGCCTTTTACTATATAAAGTGGGCTTATAAGAATCACAGGGAGAGACTTTTTACCAAGGCCTATAGTGGCAGTATGAAGGGCAATGGTTTTAAACTAAAAGAGGATAGATTTAGATTGGGTATAAGGAAGAAATTTTTCACGATGAGGGTGGTGAAACACTGGAACAGGTTGCCCAGAGAGGTGGTAGATGCCCCATCCTTGGAAACATTCAAAGCCAGGCTGGGTGGGGCTCTGAGCAACCTGATCTAGTTGAAGATGTCCCTGCCCATTGCAGGGGGGTTGGACTAGATGACCTTTAAAGGTCCCTTCCAAACCAAACCATTCTACGATTCTATGAAACACCGTGACGGATCAGAGCCCTACTGGTTTCTTTCAAGCTCAGAACAGCCTCTTGATTTACTACAACAGATATTTACTGCCATTATAATTATTACTATTATTCTGGAAAGCTTATGATCACTGGCTAAGAGCCCCAGCCATAGACTAGCATCCTGGTATGTTTAATATGGTGCAAACAGAATAGAAAGACTCAATGCTTTCTCCTCTCCGAACTTCATGCACTGAGCTGGACTGAAGATGACATAGCATCTTCTAGGAGCATCTCAGCCAGAATGGGCAACAAAGCCAGAAATAAAAGGCATTCAGTTAGTTAGCTTGTAGAGGGTAGAAGCTACTTCCTACTAGAAGTTAGGTAATTTGACTGCATCTGGATTTTTCTTGTAAGAAACTACCCTATGTAACCAAGTAGCTGTACAGTTCAAAGGAACGTTATTATAGCCCAGACAAGAGCTGTGAGATTGTCCCCTCTGTGGGAGTGTCGCAACTGATTGCAACAGGAGAAGCAGTACAGCCACCATAGTTGCTAAAAGTTATCCCTTTCTTTCTTTTATGAGAGATAGGAATTGCAGAATAATAATGTATTCAAGAGCTAAATTTTGCAGGGTCTGCAGTCCTTCCTCTCAGAAGTGGCACTGCACTAGGTCTAGTAATGGGCTGGGTTTAGAGGGACAACAGTCCTGGATCAAGTATTCCACTGCTTTTAAAAGGGGTTTCCATGTCAAATCTCCTGTATTTTAAAAACCATTTTTACACAGTTACATCAGCACTCCTACAACTTCTTACTTATTAAATACAGTTCCCAGTGCGACTCCCTGGCTTAAAGACAACAGGTACTTTTATGAAACCTGGTTTGAGTTTTTAGTGCAGCTGTGCAGAACTTTTGTAATGAAACCCAAAACCCGCTCAGGCTTGAGTTTCATTACAAATCTGAAACTCACATCAGGTTCTCTAAAGGGTTTGTCAGAGTTCACAACTCTAAAGATTTGAGGCTGGATGAAGCAAGTCTATGCTGAGTTATGATTTCAGGTGCAAGCCAGGGAAAATGCAGTGGTTTGACCCCCAACCAGATAAAACCTGGTGGTTTAGGTTAAAAAGGAATAAGTCTTTGCAAGGGGAAAACAAGGGATGAGTTTCATAAGCTCTTCTGAACCAACACAATCAGGTTTTAAGCTGCAAGCCTATGTAGGTGAAAGTTTCACCAATAGTTATGATTGCGCATTCTGGCTTTCTCTTATTTAGTTGCATCTGCTTAGCATTTGTTGTATTGAAATTAAACCTGTTTGTACAGTTTCTAATCATTCAAAGAAAGTGGTAGTATGAATACATAACAATTCTTCTGATCTAACAGAGAAGTCACTCATGAGGGAGTCAGGAGATGAATTCTGCACACACTTTGACAACTGACTGGTTATCTCATCTTGAGCAACAGTGTGAATATTTCTGGCTGTATATTTCCATGTCTGAGAAATATTTTTACCCTCTAAATTAAAGCAATTCCAGCATATCCATTCTGTGTGATGGAGCAGTGTATTGGGATTCCTGCAGTGACACAGAAAGAGCTGGAACATCTACAGGGCACGATGTAATGGTGTTCCCAAATATTAGCCCACTTCCCCAGAGCAGCACAACAGAATCAGTGCAGCACACTGAGAGGACAAGTAATGAGGGTGCGCTGTGGCTCCTTGACATTGGGTACAAATCTGTGCTAATGCAACCACGTTGTTTCTCATTCCAGTGCTGCTTGCTGGGAGCTAGCCTGTGTGCTTCCACATTGTCCTCCACTGAAGGTGTGAGAAAAGCAGGTCTTTGTGCAATGAGACACTAACATCACAGGTATAAAAATATGAGAACTGCTATCTCAGAATAATTAATGATTGTTCCTGTTCTTGCTTCAGACACTTCCCCCTTTTGTCTTTCTTTTGTCTTTCTTTTGTCTTTCTTTTGCTTCATCCATGAAGTGTCCAGTGAGGGTATTTATCAGAAATACCTTTCCATACTTTGCTCCCACAGTTCCTAGGAGGAAACTTGCACATTTTTGTGGAATTTTACAGCTCCTGATTTTTGCCAAGACCCAACTAAAAGATCTAATTGACAGTAGGCCCAAAGGTAAGTTTCAAAACTATCCCAATAAATTATGAGCCTACTTTCCACTTTAAAAAGTGGTTTAGGTATTGAAAAGACTAACTCTCTCATTGAAAGCTCATGGTATATCAATCACTTGCAAATCAATAAAATGAGAAACTTTTCCCCAAAATATGAATGTTTGAAGTGTTTGTGGGTGGAATCATGGTTTTAGAAATTGAGTGTATTGATATAATAGCTTTTGGTTCAGGTCCATCACTAATTTTAGTTAACTGTGAAGCAATTGATGCCAATTCTCATGTCTGCAGAGCTAGAGTATCAGTGCAGACTCAGATTTGTGTCTCCCTAATAATTAATGTATTTAATGGAAAAAAGAGACATTTTTCTACCTCTTCTCCAATAATTATCTAAGAGATGGAGAAAGACAATGCCAAAAAATCATAAATCTGTCAAAATTCACAGAATTTACAAGCTCGTCTTTGTATCCTGAAAACTGAGTGAGATTAACCTTTACAGCTTTAATCAATGTAAGTGACATTCATTCTGTGGTCGAGTGTCACTCTGCATATACCGAAAAATCTTAAACTTGACTTTATAAATGTCACCAGTCTACTAACATGGACAGAGACTGGAAGGTAAAAGGGTGTTGTCCAGTTCTCTGCCTACTTCGTCCAATGTATCATATCTAATAAGTACATCATGAAGACTGGGCTTCAGGGCCCTGCGTAGATCTGGAGGTGCTGGCAGTTCAAATCCTCCTTCTATTATTCCCTTTCTTAGCATTCAATTTGCTCCTACCCAACTTTGTGGTGAAGAGGCCAGCTTAGTCTAGGATAAGTGAAAGGAGATTGCATGAGCTGTTTAACTCTTCCCACAAGGACGAAATCCTTAAAATGTTTGTGATTTTATTCAACCTCCTTTTAACTTGTAAGTTTAAGACCTGGGGATCATTGTGAACCGGAATATGGTGTTTTGGCTTGTGACTGGAATCGGTGATGAGGAATGTCTACAACAGTCTTTTAAGTTGCAGATAGTAAGTCAGCATATATTGTGTTCCCTCTGGTATGTGGAGCCACTTAGTTGTTAAATAAAACTGACAACCACTCTAAACTCCATTTCAGAACTGGATTTTGAGAGCACACTGCATTACATAGATCAAAAATATTGTCCTTATTCTTAGAGCCACCAACAAGACAGACAGATGATTGCTAGTAAAGCATTAACTGATCTGTGGATCCAAAGTCCTGCCAAGAAGAATCCCAAAATCTACATGATGACCCATGCTAATTGGATGTTGCATTTGACTTTCTGCTTTTCCTGAGAGATGAAAAAAATAGCATGTTGTCAGACTGCTCCCAATTATTCACCCATCTGAGGAGATTCTGCGATTGGTTTACTATACAATCAAGAAATATACTCTGGGAATGGCTGTTTGACATGATAGAATATGAAAAATTGGACACAAGTCACAATTCTCCTGTTTTTATCTGGATTATTTGTCCTTAAGGGCATTATATATATAAATATATAGTCTGTATTTTTAAAACATTTTTTTTAATTATTTTAGAGAGCTGTCGTTGTCATGTAGTCAGCTGTTAGTCCCTTGGACGGACAGATCTTTCCACTCCTTGAAGGTACGTCATTGTCCCTGAGGTCGGATCAGAAATCTATTCAAATTTTGCAATGGTTTAGCAACAGTATCAGAGAAAATTTGTGTGAAAAATACTAGAGAAAGTGATTCTGCATTACATGGATTAAACCTGTAATTTTAAAGAAAATTGAATGCCTTTCAGCATTGCATTTCTAAACAACAAAGATAGAAGCTTCTACTCATGATGCTCATTGGAAATATAATGGGAATGAATTTAATTGTGATTATTCTGATTGAATTTGAATAGGTTTTCAAATAATCTAAATAAACCACTGAGAGAGTTGGCATATTAGAGAAGAAGAAACATAGAAGTTTATGACTGAAATGCATACTTGACTTCTTACTGTGAAAGAATGTCTTTTATGGCAAATTCTAAAGCATAAAGCATTTTGGTGCTCATCTCTTTCTTTATATTGCAGGGATACGTATGAACGGTATTCACGTCTGTATGATCACTTCAAATCAATATGGAGCACAATTCCATCCAGGAACTGGTAGAAGTCTTTCATCCATTTCCTTCCTTCTCTTGTGAAAAAGGAAAAGAGAATTTTTTATCTATTTCACTCTCACTTGCCCCCTTAATGCCTTGCACAAGCTTGCTGTGCCCGAAGGAGATGAGAATTCAGAGAGGGCTGAGAAAAAAACAGAAGTATGTGGATATATGCACAGAAACCACAACCATTTCTTTTAGCCCCAACCCAAAATGACCCTTTGCAACTCTGGCATCAGTGGAGTGATGAATCAGCATCTTCCTATGACAGCCGTAGTCCTGAAGGAGTGGTTCCTTCTCATGTTTCCCACTGAGCAGTAGAGCTGAGGGTATGCAGAGGTCAGGCTGGAGCCTTGGCCCATAGTTTTACTGTGTGAATCATAAGAGTACGTTCCAATCAGAAATAACTCAGTGAAAGACCTAATTTAACTTGCTTAATTATATTGACTCTTATATAGACCATGAGTAAATAAATACACTGCATACAAGGAAATTTGTTTATGGAATAAAGCTCAGCTCAACTACAATTTGGTGCTTTTAGTACATCTAGAGTACATCTTTAATACTTTCATATGGCTGAATAATACTTCCACATTGATTTTTCCCCTTATTATTTAATCTACTGTACAGTGAACATACGACAATGGCTCATTGATTTATTGTGAGTGTAGCAATAGGTTTATAACTGCATGAATCATGCAGATTGCTCAATTCACCACATGCCTTAATAAAAGTTTCACTTTAATAAAACAGAGCTAAGGCAAATATGTCCAGAGCCTGGTCTGACATTCCTTATACATTACCCTGCCTCAGGAAATTATTACTATATATTTTACAGCAGCTACAGTAGGTTGGGGATCAGGATTAGAGCATAGTAACTACTGTGACATTTAGCAGAACTCCTGTGTATGCCATTAACCCTCACGGGGTGGAATGGCACAGAAATATTTTGGGACAGTGGTTTTCATCCTTTTTGACTGGTGGACTCACCTAGAAAATTTCCTGTAAAGGCATGATTCCTTGCTTGCTGAATTTAAGCCCCTAGCATTTCATTTGTACCTTTCATAGGTTCTTTTGAAGTCGTTCATGGACCTCACAAGGGTCTACAGGTTACAAACTGAAAATCACTATTCCAGGACAGTTTCTGTCATTTGGCTACACAGAGATGAATGTGACTAGCATTTACTTAATTGTAATAGCCATACTTTAAAGGCACAAAATAATTTCAACAGTTACATACATTTCTACCTAGTATCTCAAACTAATTGCGACAATTAAATCTCAGCAAGATTTACTGAAATGGACTGAAATCTTTTCCAGCTGAGGTTTTGGAAAGTATGATCCACATATCGAAACCTGTTCTTTCATTGTGGGAATAGGCTAGTTTTTAGGCTGTTAGACAAAAGCAAGCCCATAGATTGGCTGATCTCCTGGCTTTTTCTTCGTTTTAGTCAAAACTGGTCTTATAAAATTTTGGACAGAAGTAGTGAAACTTTGTGACAGCAGAGGTTTCAGAACGTATCATCTAATTTGAATCAGCACTGAACTCAAACCTTGCTTGGAGTTGAGGTAGATATTTTTCTTTTTATTTCAATGAAGAAACATATATTCATTTCCTCTGCCCAGAGTTCACCAGTAATGTCTCTTTACTCTTAATTAGTAGAGCTCAGAATATTAAGCACAAAGTGATTCACAACACAATTTTTTTAACATATGTAGTTAAGGTAGGATTCTAAAAGTGTTCCTTGTTGGTCACACTAGTGAACTCAATAAAAGAGAACTACATCAATGCTAAATGGTAGTGAAAGCTTTAATGTCTATAGGAACGTTATGATGGTCTCTGTTCACATTAGATTCATTGTACACTGCTGTCCTCTATAAAAATGCTGAAGTTCTGATGTGACGGGCCAGAGTTTGGCAAATTATTTTATTTTTATTTGGTGGTATGATTTTTTTTTTAAAGTAAGAAACACAGTGCTGTGTCTGCAGCAGTAAAATTTTCTTCTCTTGAATTTTTTCAAAATAAGAAGATGGGGTTTTGCCTGTATTTCTTAATTTTCATAGAATCATAGAATCATTAAGGTTGGAAAAGACCTCTGAGACCATCGAGCCCAACCATTAACCTAACTGCCACCTCTAAACCATGTCCCTAAGCACCACATCCACACATCTTTTGAACACTTCCAGGGACTGTGATTGCACCACTTCCATGGGAAGTCTGTTCCAATGCCTAGCCACTCTCTCCATGAAGAAATTTTTCCTAATATCTAATCTAAATCTCCACTGGCACAACCTGAGGCCATTTTCTCTCATCCTGTTGCTTGCTACCTGGGAGAAGGGACCAGCCCCCACCTCGCTACAACCTCCTTTCAGGTAGTTGTAGAGAGCGAGAAGGTCTCCCCTCAGCCTCCTCTTCTCCAGACTAAACAACCCCAGCTCCCTCAGCCGCTACTCATAAGACTTGTGCTCTAGACCCTTCACCAACTTTGTTGCCCTTCTCTGGACACGCTCCAGCACCTCGATGTCCTTCTTGTAGTCATAGTATCAGAGAATCGTCAAGGTTGGAAAAGACCCTTAAGATCATCGAGTCCAACCGTTAACCTAACACTGCCAAGTCCATCTATACCATGTCCTCGAGCACCACATCTATCCGTTCTTTAAATACCTCCAGGGATGGAGACTCAACCACTTTCCTGGGCAGACTGTTCCAATGCTTGACCACCCTTTCGGTGAAGAAGCTTTTCCTAATGTCCAACCTAAACCTCCCCTGGTGCAGCTTGAGGCCATTTCCTCTTGTCCTATCGCTTGTTACTTGGGAGAAGAGACTGACCCCCACCTTGCTACGACCTCCTTTCAGGTAGTTGTAGAGAGCGATAACCTCTCCCCTCAGCCTCCTCTTCTCCAGGCTAAACAACCCCAGCTCCCTCAGCCACTCCTCATAAGACTTGTGCTCTAGACCCTTCACCAGCTTCGTTGCCTTCCTCTGGACACGCTCCAGCACCTCGATGTCCTTCTTGTAGTCAGGGGCCCAACACTGAACACAGGACTCGAGGTGCGGCCTCACCAGTGCTGAGTACAGGGGCACTATCACCTCCCTGGTCCTGCTGGTCACACTATTCCTGATACCAGCCAGGATGCCATTGGCCCTCTTGGCCACCTGAGCACACTGCTGGCTCATGTTCAGGCGGCTGTCACCCAACACCCCCAGGTCCTTTTTTGCCAGGCAGCTCTCCAGCCACTCTTCCCCACACCTGTAGCGTTGCATGGGGTTGTTGTGACTCAAGTGCAGGACTCGGCACTTAGCCTTCTTGAATCTCATACAGTTGGCCCCGGCCCAACGATCCAGCCTGTCCAGGTCCCTCTGTAGGGCCTTCCTACCCTCCAGCAGATCGACACTTCCACCCAACTTGGTGTCATCTGCAAACTTACTGAGGGTGCACTCAATCCTCTCATCCAGATCATAGATAAAGATATTGAACAGGACCGGCCCCAGTACTGAGCCCTGGGGAACACCACTCATGACTGGTCACCAACTGGAATGGACTCCATTCACCACCACTCTCTGGGCTCAGCCATTCAGTCAGTTTTTCACCCAGTGAAGAGTGCACTTATCCAAGCCATGAACAGTCAGTTTCAATTTGGACATTGTTGCATAAAGGTGATGTGTTTACAAACAAAATAAAATAAAATCCACAGGCTTTACTGTTCCTAGTGAAATCCCTAATGAAAAAAAAAAAATAAAAAATTGGGAACAATCAGGGAATTTAATAAAAACCAGCTCTGGTATTACTGTCTTCCAGTACAATAAAAAACTCTTTCTATTGTTAGGTTGTCAGTACTGCAAAGTGTTTTTTAATGCATAAACCTCAGGCATGCAGATAAACCCAAGTAGACTGGAGCCAAGGTTTGAAATTGGTGCTTGAAACATGTCCTTAAAGGTATCTTTGTCAGGGGAACTCTGTCATCTGGAATTATGGACTTTAAGCCATCCCCTGTCTATAAAAGGAGCAAGTGTGAGGATTTCACCATTATTCCTTTGTAGTTCAGTATCTGAATTACTCCTGCCATGAGAAGTCACAGTTCTGATCACAATGATAATAATTTTAGACACACTGCTTCAGGTACTAAGTGCAAAATGGCTGAAAGTCCACATGGTTCCAGTTCATTGCAGCCTGCTTTGCTTATTAATTCCCATTATCTCTCTCTTTCTGCCTTTCTTCCTTTGGCTATTGACTGAATTCATTTTAAGCATTCAGGAATGAATTCTTCTGTAACTGTCCTGAAATCTAACCACAAAGTGCATATGTGTATGAACCTAAATGAAAATATGAATATACTCATTGACAGAGAAACATTTTACACCATAATTTAATAAAATTGATGCTCTTCTGTAAAGTTGTGTGTAATCTGGGAATTATATTAACCAGAAACCAGCAAAATTGTGTACGAAGATATGGTTTATGAAGCAGAATGGAAGTAATTTATGTAATTCAATTTGGAGGGTCCTGTTTGGAGCTCATTAGGTTTGGTTTTGATTAGTAGTAGAGATGGGCCTTAGCAGGGTCTTTCAACCATCTTGTTTTGCATGATTGTGTGGACACATCCCCTATAGTCTCATGTTAGTGTCAAACTCATGAAGCCAGGCAGTGTTGTCATTATTACATCATTCTTGGAAGTTGCATGCAGATGGTTTTCCTTCAAATGACACTATGAAAAAAGACAAATCTTCACCCTTTCCAACACTTTCTAAAATAAACAGGAATTAATTTTTATCTATAGATGCTGCTGGAAAAAATATCTGGACGTATATTACGTATTCTCTCAGGATTCCTTTATTTGAAACATTCTTTATATGTTAATACACAGTAAGGAATATAGAGAATTTTAGAACATCATAACGTCACCTGTTAATTGCACCTCATGAGTGAGAATCTAACAAGAGCAAAAAGAATATTTTCTATGATCGAAGGAAGCATACATTGGTATTATCTTGAGTATGGCACATTAAATATTTTGTCAATGATGATCTGCAATCTGAAAAAAAAAAAAAACAGTGGACCTTGAAAGATCACTAGTAACCAACAGATCACTAGTAACCTTCACCTGTGTCTTCCAAAGCATGTTAAAATGCATGAGTGGAAGATGACAGCATATCTGGGAGATGACTATGCAATTCCTACATTTGGCAGCTCAGTAAAGATGGCTGTCCTGACTACAGCCATAAAATTTTTAGATGTTTTTCTCTTAGAGCTAAACTCCCCAAACTGAGCAAGGTGTTCAGCAGTCCTTGCAGGCTCAGTGAGATACCTAGCAAGGGGACTGTGAAGCTCTGTGCAGAGTATCTGTGTGTGTAAAAATGTCAACTTACTCAACACAAAATGCTGAAGAGAGTATTTTAAACTCCTGCCTCTTTTTTTTAGAGGCAGGTAGTTAAATGTTCCACCAGGGAGGCTGGTGAGCTCACATGATGCTTCTAAGGCACTGCCAGTAGCCATGGTTGCAGGTAAATCTGCTGCAGATTTGATGTGATAATCAAGAAGTTGCCCAGCAAAGTGGAAAATGGGGTATCAGGTGCTCCTCAGTCAAAGGTGATTTAAGCCCATGTATTATAGAATAATAAGAAGGTCTTCTACACGTACGTCAACTGGAAAAGAAAGGTTAAAGAAAGCGTACCCTCTCTGATGAGCAAAACTAGCAAGCTGGTAACAAGAGACGAGGAGAAGGCTGAGGTACTCAACAACTTTTTTGCCTCAGTCTTCACTGGCAGCCTCTCTCCTCACACCTCCTGAGTCAATGGGCCATTTGACGGGGATGAGGGGGGCAAAGTTCCTCCCACTGTAAGTGAAGATCAGGTTCACAACCACCTGAGGAACCTGAACATGCATAAGTCTATGGATCCTGATGAGATACATCCCAGGGTCCTGAGCGAATTGGCTGTTGTAGTTGCCAAGCCACTCTCCATGATATTTGAAAAGTCATGGCAGTCAGGTGAAGTCCCTGGGGACTGGAAAAAGGGAAATATTGCAGCCATTTTTAAAAAGGGTAAAAAGGAGGACCCTAGAAACTACCGACCTGTCAGCCTCCCCTCTGTGCCTGGGAAGATCATGGAACAGATCCTCCTAGAAGCTATGCTAAGGCACATGGTGGACAGGGAGGCGATTTGGGACAGTCAGCACAGCTTCATCAAGGGCAAGTCCTGCCTGACCAACGTAGTGGCCTTCTATGATGGAGTAACTACATCAGTGGACAAGGGAAGAGCTACAGATGTCATCTATCTGGACTTCTGTAAGGCCTTTGACATGGTCCCCCACAATATCTTCCTCTCTAAATTGGAAGGATATGGATTTGATGGGCGGACTGTTCAGTGGATAGCAAACTGGCTGGATGGTTGCATCCAGAGGGTAGTGGTCAATGGCTTGATGTCTAGATGGAGATCAGTGACAAGTGGTGTCCCTTAGGGGTCTGTACTGGGGCCAGTGCTGTTTAATATCTTCATCGATGACATAGTGGGATCGAGTGCACCCTCAGCAAGTTTGCAGATGACACCAAGCTGAGTGGTGCAGTTGACATGCCTGAGGGACGGGATGCCATCCAGAGGGACCTGGACAAGCTGGAGAAATGGGCCTGTGTGAACCTCATGAGGTTCAACAAGGCCAAATGCAAGGTCCTGAACCTGGTTTGGGGCAACCCCTCATATCAATACAGGCTGGGGGATGAAGGGATTGAGAGTAGCCCTGAGGAGAAGGACTTAGGGGTACTGGTGGATGAAAAGGTGGACATGAGCAGGCAATGTGTGCTCACAGCCCAGAAAGCCAACCGTCTCCTGGGCTGCATCAAAATGAGCATGGCCAGAAGGTCGAGGGAGGTGATTCTGCTCCTCTGCTCTGCTCTGGTGAGACCCCACCTGGAGTGCTGTGTCCAGCTCTGGGGTCCTCAGCACAGGAAGGACATGGACCTGTTGGAGTGGGTCTAGAGGAGGACCACAAAAATGATCAAAGGGCTGGAACAACTCTCTTATGAGGAAAGGCTGAAAGAGCTGGGGTTGTTCAGCCTGGAGAAGAGAAGGCTCTAGGAAAGCTTTCTCGCAGCCTTTCAGTACTTAAAGGGGGCTTGTAAGAAAGATGGGGACAGACTTTTTAGCAAAGTCTGGTGTGACAGGACAAGGGGTAATGTTTTTAGACTAAAGGAGGGTAGATTTAGACTGAACACAAGGAAAAAATTTTTCACGATGAGGGTGGTAAAACACTGGAACAGGTTGCCCAGAGAGGTGGTAGATGCCCCATCCTTGGAAACATTCAAGGCCAGGCTGGGTGGGGCTCTGAGCAACCTGATCTAGTTGAAGATGTCCCTGCCCATTGCAGGGGGGTTGGACCAGATGACCTTTAAAGGTTCCTTCAATCGCAAAGGATTCTATGATTCTATGATTATACTGTTAAGAAGACTCATTTATCCTATCAAGTGATAGGTAAAGTGGAATTGAAGGCAGCTTCCACTCCTCCTGTGAGAGCCATGCCACTACACAGAAGAGAGAACGAGAATCATAAGGAAAGAGAGACAGAAAATGTGTCTACTTTACTGGGGACACCAGGGGGAACTTACCTTCCAGCATCTACTTCCAAATGACAGTTATGTATAATTATGTGTAATTACACACATTGTCCAATGTAATTTTGAGTGAAAAAAATATCAAGGAACATAAAGCAAAATCCATTTTATCCCTCAGCCAGGCCAGTCACTTAGCCACTAAGCCTTTGAGTTGTGCTCCATTTTGTCTTGTCTCTTTTTATGAGGTCATGAATGTAGTGTTTGTTTCTGCTCCATGATTTGATTTGAGCAGGTGAGATGGTGTCTACTCTCACTGGGCTTAGCCACGACCTCACAGGGATCTGGTACTTCCTGCAGAAGCAGCTCTAGCTAGTGGGCTGTTGCATCTCAAAACGGATGAATAACCTCTGATTGCAATCCTTTTTAGAAGAAATTGGCCATATTGTGTTTCATGTGGATTTCAAGCCAATCAGTGTGCAAATGAGACATGCTCCAGGCACAGGGCGTAAATCCCTGAAGGTCTGTTTGTCAGTGCAGCAGTCTACTGGTCTGCCTGAGGTATACAGGAGAGGTACACCAAGCCAGCTGCATGGGGCATGTTCAGAAACAGAGTATTAATCGTCTACAGACCAGCCGAGGAAACGCTGAATTTAGAAACTTGCTGAACTAGCAGTTCAGTTGGTGGGTTTTGGATCAAAATTTTGGGCCTAAATTCTGTAAATCTGCTTTAGTTTTGTTTAAGACTCTTGCATTTTTAGTTGTATGTACTGGTTTTCAATTGTATATACTGAACTTATGGGTTCAAAGCTTCCCAAGGAGCCAAAAGGCCAACAAGGTGTTGAACATGCTTCTTCCAATGACCTGAAGCCCTCAGGAACTTCACCCCCTTCTCCGACTGCAAATGAAAAAGCTCAAGTATTACAAAAGAAGCTTTAATTGAACAATATATTTTATGCAGCCTACATTAAGGATATTGTGATCTCTACCAGCAACCTTCTTTCTGCTAAAATATCTGTGTTAATGATGGATCAGGGTTGAATTTCTGTGCTGTGCAACATTTGCTGCTCAGGCAGATAATATATTGCCATGGAAATACAGGCCATTTCTCGCTGCATATTTCAAAGAGGGAGCATGGCACTATGCCATGTTATGGCTGTTAGCATCACTATATCATCCCTTCAGAGTGGTCTGCTTTGCTACCACTTTCCAAGGGATCTCTTTCAGGGCATGACATCGTGAAACTAGAGAAATGATGTTTGGCAGCAACATGGGTTGATGGCAAGATATGTCAAATAGCTGAAATTGTATGCTCCCTTTCAAAAGCTGTCCTCTGCCCCGTCACCACTGTTGATGGTTAGATTTGCTGGTCCCACCTCCTAGTTTGCACAAACGGGATAAAAATAGAGGAGCAATGCAGGAGCACAACACACACTGTGTGATGCATGTAAAACATCCCTCAGCGTGAGCTTGGCGGTACAGATAGCCATTTAAGATGAAGTGAAATAAGTGTTCCTTTGTGAATAGAGGCCCTCTTCCCAGCCTTTGCATCACACTGCTTAACCTGGCCTACAGCCTATATAAAGATACATAAACTATAAAGAAAACACTCCTTTCAGAATGCGATGTGAAAACTTGTAAAACACTGCTTTTGTCCACACAACATGTATTCATTCTGGAATGTCAAATAAACACAGGGACTTGCTGAATATCCTTCCTCTCATCTGGCATTTTGGGGTCCAAAGATAAAACTGATACATTGCAAAGCAGGGCTAAGAAAGTAAAATCTGTGGAAAGTAAAATATCTTAAAGAGTGACGGTAAATTCTTTCCTGCATGAAAATCCTGGAATCAAAGTGTGACCTCCTCAGCATGGGTAGAGAATTGGGGGAACATGAAGCCTTGATCTCACTCTGAGCATCATTGAAGGAGATTTAACTCAACAAGATGGATCAGGTGTTATCTGAGCTTTAAAGGGTATGGTCTTATTAGCTCCTTTGCTGCCAAGTAAGACAATTTAAATATACTAGAAGTAACATGAAAATCTGGTCAGGAAGGAAGACTATTTTGATAAAGTGCATAAGGGGTTTTTTTAACATATTTTTCCTATAGGAAGGACTATTTTGCTTGATGAAATTCTGAAAAATGTTAATCCTTCCTTGTCCTCTGTTACATGCCCTTTCGGTAATTTTTTGCTTTCCACTCCTTCTAGTTCATAAACAATATGAAAACATGGAAAAGTGTTTTTCCCATTTTGATACTGAATTCCATTCAACAAAAGTTCTAGAATAGGAAGAAAGCAGAGAAAAATAACTTCAGAACACTGTTTTTTAAGGAAAAATGGAAAATCTCCAGACTTTTCTATTGCTTCCAAAAATATGTATTTTCAAAACCCAGAAAATGAAAATGACATTTCCAACTATACCTTATTTTCTGCTAAACACACTGTTAAAATTATAATAATCATCTGTAGTAAGCGATTTTTTTCTTGAAGATTGCTCTGACTTTTTTTTTTTTATTTGCAGCTTCTAGGACAAGTTTCTAGACTATTCTTTCTTAAAAGCACTTTTTGCTATAGCTCATTATAAACAATACGATGTGATTCTCAATAAACTCTTTCTCAATTTTCACTATCTTTTTTTGACTGAAAGGCTTTCCTCTGCATTTTCACAGTCAAATAAATGAAGGATAAATAATACTACCAAAGGGGCAAAACATAGCTACTGTGTGGATAGTGATTTAAATGCTAAAACTAAACAATGCTACTATTCATGATAAAATATTTGCTTGTTTTCAGATAACCTTGGCTTGTGTTAACTATCTTAATAACTTCATTTGCAGATCTTGCTGAAGAAGACAGTGTGAAGGAATCTTTCCCAACTGTAGTGTTTCTGGTTTTTTGCTTTTGCATTCCTCTAGATACTTGCTGTATGCACAATCTATCTTTGAGAAGCTCAGTGTAAAGCCTGGGATATGTCATCAGGAAGGGAAAAAATGAACTGAGTAGCATTTGTCAAATATCTATGATGATTACATTATCATATGTTTCTTATAGGATGTTCTGCTAAAGAAGGCCCACTTACAAAGCCTCTTCCTTCTCTCCCATCCCTCTACCCTCACCCCATCAAAAAAAATATTCTAGCTTCCGTTGATCCACATAATGCTTAATGTCATTTTAATGCACGGCACAGAGCTGGCACCCTCAGGTTGTGAAAATTATGTTCTGGTATGTGATGTGGGGAAGGGAACAAGTGAAAGATACTGCCTGGATTTGGCAAGAACATCAGGAAAGGGAATGGGAGTAGGAAAAGCTGTTAGGAAATGTAGATTGGTAAGATTGTCAAACAAAGACTGAATAGGAAGGACTCAAGGGGGAAACTAAAAGTTTTGTGGAGAATATATGAGGTGACCGTCTGAGTTTGAAAGCATCCCTATCAACCATTTCAAGTCTGCTCCTCTCTTATTTCAGTTTCTCGTTTACTCATCATTTGTTACTCTGGTGGTTTGCCTCTCGAGTGACTTTTTCCTGTGCAAATGACATTCCATGGCTTAAGTCAACCAGGTGCCCAGGTGCTTCCTCTCTCCTGCCTTTGAATAACATCCCCTGAAAGCCAGGGAGCAGATAGGATACCTCATCATTTTCCTGAAGTCCAGGTTAGTGTTTTCTTTTGCATTCAGTCTTGTGGCACCCATCCATGCTTGGGGAGGCTAACACTGTTTGACTGTTTTCTGTTACTGCTGGTGCCTCTTTCAGAGACTGGGACTCTGTAAGCTGTTTTTATGGTGTTCAGTTTATTTCCTTTACACCCGACTTTCAGAAAAACGTTCCATTTTTCTTCTACCACATCCCTCTCCCTGCTGACTCCTCTGGCTATTTGTGGGATCTAATCTCTCTCTGAAATTTTCTCCTCCCTCTCATCTCCTACTCTCCACTTGACAACAGCACTACTTCCCCTTGCCCCCTCACTAGGTCATATTTACTATGACTTAAGCGCCATCTCTTATTTTCCCACCTGACTTGGCATCCTATTCTGATTCCATAAATAAGCGTGATTATGAAACATCTTGGATGGGTACTTGGCTGGCACAGGTGTCCAAACATTCTGTTCTTTCATGGTTAGTGTATCAGTTGCTTAGATCTCGCAGAAGGGAATAGGGGGCCCAAGCTGTCCATATGCTTCTAGTTTCTTTGTTTTGGTCTGGAGGCAAAGATTTTCAGATTGCAAACCCTCTGAGCTGCATGCTATGTTTCACAGGGCAGCCCTTACTATTTGTGGCCATGAAAGGTCTGAAGATGTCTGATAGCAAAGGTGACTATTAAAATAGCTCTCCAAAATGTCTCAAGGAATTGGGTACAACTTTTTATTTCCATGTTACAAAAAAAACAGATCTTAAAAGGTCTTTTAAAAATAGTGGGCAAAACAGCAAAGACTTTACTTTGCAGCACAACCTTTTATGAAATATTATAATTGAAACTACAGCAATTTAAGATCAGAGAATAGAGAAAAACTTATACAAGGAAACAAAGGAAAAACCTAGGTGAAAACCCAAGCCTTTCAATTTCAAATCTGTATGACTCATTTTTGTTTGGGGTTGAGTTCGGCCATCAGTCATTTCCTTGGTTTCGGCTGATTTGCTTCTCTTGCAGTTGTGGCAACACTGGAACTCCCATAAAGGTTTATATCAATGGCTAGACCACAGTCCCATTTCCAACAGAGGCTGATACCAAACATGCTTTAAATATGAATTTCTTTCCTTTTTTATTAGAAGAGCACAAACTAGTGAATTGACTAATGCTGTCTATAGCAGGCATTATTTTACAGGATCTCAAACTCAGCTCAGAGATGCTGAGACTGCTAGGTTGATATGCTAGTATTTTCACTCTCAGACATGTTTGATGTTGAGGACTGAAAGATGAGGTTTTGATTTTTCACATAGTTCCCATACAGACAAATTATTTGTCCCGAAGGCTACTCTCCTTTCTGTGCTTCCGAAGGTGGACAACACCCCTGGGATGCTTGAGGAGGGGAAAGAGCCAGTAGACCAATCAATATTAGCAAGTCTGCAAATGTTGCCTGCAAAGGTCAGGTGGATGAGATAAGCTCAGTCAGACAGAGAGAGAAACTTCTGGCATAAAAGCTTGCTCTGTGCTTCATTTTGTGTAATCACAAAGGCATGAGATGAGAGCCTACCTTGTTTCTCACAGATAATTTATCCTGTGGTGGTTAAGCACCATGGGATGAATAGCCTCTTTTCTGGCTATTACATACACACCATGGTTCAGAGGGAGCATCCAGGAGGGTGGAACATCTCTGTCGTTGCTGGGGAATTGTTTTAGCTGCAGCTCTTATTTGGAGGTAGCAGTGTGAATGCTTCACACACCTAGGGGGGAAATAATTACTGCTTGGAGGAAAAATCTTAGGCTAACAGCACCCTGGAAGTGGAGCACCATTTGAGGGACAGAATTGTCTCTTAGATGTACTCAAACTGTAGGATTTTGGTGCAATATGTGGGAAAAAAAAATTATTCTAGTACTGGGTTGAATCTGGCAGTAGTACTAATTATTTGTAGTGGGAAAACAGGCACAAGAGAAAAATACTATGCCAGTTTTTCCCTTGGGAAATTCCCTCTTTTAGCTCCAGCTCCAAGAATCTTATGCTGTTATCAAAATATTCTAGATTAGGGTGTTCTGGTGAAGGGGAGCACAGATTGTTTTTACTTGCTTCTTCATTACGGAAATCCAAAATGTTTTAAAGAACAGCATCACCCTTTCTCATACTGCAAATGGAGATGGGCCCACGCACAAAAAAGTGATTCTAGTTGTGGGTCTGAAGCAAGATGAAGGTGATCAATGATCTCTGATTGCAGCCTTACATCTGATTTGCCTGCTCTTCTGCTTTGATATTATCACTGGTTTGTTTTTTCTCTCCTTTAGTCCACACCTCTCCTAACCTTGCACTGCTGCATGAGCTATTGGAAGTCACCACATAACATGCTCAGCAGAGGAAACTCTCTGGTACCAGCCTCTGAGCTGCAAATTCTCTGTAGGGCATGAGCTTGCAGAGCAGGTCCCTCAGCTGGCAGTCAACAATGTGAGTGTTTCTGTTGGGAATCCTGCTACAAGCCAAGCAATAAACCAGAGCTTTAGAGTATGTGTGGACTAATGGAGTAGCCTTCTCAAATGTCTGCATCACCCAGGACAGAATACCAGCACCACTCTGCTCCTGGAGGTCTTGCATGGCTTCAGGAAAGACAGGCGCTGGAGATCCATTTTGACAGACAGTATCTTGCCTGGCAGAATGTACTCTGGGAAGTGACACTGATTTAAATGTTTAGACAGATATCATGGAAAGGAAACCCCCAGCAATGTCATTAATCCTACAGGTGTTTTCAAAGAGCAAGGTTCCAAGATCATTCCGTTTACACCCTTTTATGTGTACAGCATGTGATTGTCTGACTGCCCGAGAGTGAATGACATAGAAAAGTATAACTTGTGTTGACCTTTTGAAATGGTTTATGTAGGGACAAGCACTGATACAACTTTACCTGTAACTTCAGCAATATCTTGCTCAGTATGTTCACCTACATTGAGCTGCCATGTAAAATGAAAACCTAAAACAGACATTGAGAACAGTGGGAGGAACATGGTATGTTCAGAGACTACACAACTTTGTTATTACTTGTTTATGGCTTGCATGAATAACCTTGTTGAGGAAATGACCCAAAACTGATTGAAATCAACAAGAGGACCTGATCTAAATGAGCTACCTATCCAAAGAAATTTGTTGAATCAGAAACAATTTGTGAACAATGAATTCATGTGACTAACCAAGTTCTTTTGCTGAAATATATCAAAGAGTAACATGTAATAAATTCCATCTTATCTTGTCCCTCTGAGGGGATCAGTAAAATTTGGGGCAGCATCAGCTTTAGGTTCTAAATGTCTACAGTGCAAGAGGATGTATGTGTGCTGGGTGTCTAAGATCCCACTGCAATCAGTGGGGAATAGGATTTGATTCAGCTGCCTACACAAATGGCTAATACCTTTTGAGATATGTGAGGTATCTGAGACATCTGATTGCAGATAACAAATATGGCACATGACTATGGCAGACCAATGCCGTTCTGGAGTTGCTGGAGGTTAAATGAGATGACTTAGGGGGCAGGCATCTAGCCCAGGGGGGCTAGTTGCCTGCATATGAACAAATGAATTAAGCCCTGTTTAGTATAACCTGAGAGCACTAAGTGATTCACCTTATCATAAAATAGATCCTTTAGCTGATCACCTGAAAATCTGTAGATTTTTGCCAATATAATCATATCTTTTGCATTATTACAAGTCTGTAGATATCTATATGGACTCTGTTTAGAGTGCCTACCCATTCAGCTGGTCATGTGCAATTTAGGAGTCTCCTTTAAAATAAAGTCCCATCTCACAAATACTGACATTTCAAAGGAACATAATGTGCACTCATCCTGCACTAGACTGAGACAAAAGATGGACAATTGCCTGACAAGCTCTTTAAAAGTCTGTATAAACACTGGAAAAGAGTAGGGTCAGAGCACTTCTGCTGGTGTTATTAGGGTTTCGAAGTCATATCAGTCATAAAAATTTGAGAGAGGACTGGGAGTCTCTTGTGTCTCCATCCCTAACACCCACTCCAGTCCTTCAGGAACCATTGTTCAATTCCATTCCCAGAGAGCAATAAAAAAGGCAAGCTGTTAGGGGGAAAAAAAATTCTACCGCCGTCTCTTGTTCTCTATAAAAGACTGAACATTAGTTCACAATCTTGAATATCTGTCACCGCATCATCTGTCTTGCTTGGGTATCAAGAAACAGTTGGTGGGTAATAAATGCCCTGTAACTGAAAGAGAGGGAATACCCCATGTACCAAATTGTCATAGAATTTTCTGCTTCATGCAACATTTTATTATGTTAAGTTAGTCTATATAGTTTTCACCAGAGGTTGTTTATTTAACCTCTGACTCATAATATATTTGTCAACTCAATTACATATTCCATGAATTCTGTTTGAGCCAAAAAACATTAAAAATGGTATAAATCACATTTTTTATTTTCCCCTTTTTCTAATATTTAATTACCTGCTCTCTTTTTTCACCTTTCCCCCAGGTTCCTTTATTTAGCTCTCACACATAGATTAGCTGATGAAGAAGGCTGGCTCCAAATCCATTTCACAGGTCCTTTGAGACATGCCAAGACCAACCATTTAAACCATGTTTTCTCCAGCTAAGCCACACAAGGTTAATTTTCATGGCTGTCCTTTGCTTGGATGTGTGGTGTAAGCTTTTCGGTGCCACCAAATCAAATATATTAACAGTAGACCAGCAGTAGCAATACAATGACGTTTCCACAATTTCATCAGGAAAACAATAAAATAGCCCACCAAGACTTTTGGGAGAAGTCAGATGAACTCTAACACTGTAATTGTGGCAGGCTGAAGTTCAAACCTTGGTGAAACACTTCAGACCTATAGTAAACCTAAAGTGTTGACCTCATACAAAATAAAGCAAAACCATGGAGTTTGCTACCACACAAAATCGTTCCACAAACATTTCAATGGTTTTTAAAAAGGAACTAATAGCAGTGGCTATATTACTGCTGAAGAAGAATTAAGTCTGAGGTTTTGACTGCCTTCTCTTTGCATGTTTTGCAAGAGTATGGATGTTATACATATGGTACTGATTCCCTTATAATATTAAATTAGACATTGTACTTCCCCTGTGCCAACCAAGCCCACCCCTCTTCTGGCTCCAGCCCACAATTACAGTCCAGGAATGAGTCCCATCCCAGCACAACAAAGGTCTTGGTGTGAAGCCATCTTTTGATTAGATTCTCGGGCAGTTTCAGGTAGTAGAAAGCAGTGCTCATTGCCTTTCATTGCCTGTCATGTTAGACCACAGGTTCTTATCTGATATGGAGCTGTGAGGTACCCCATGGCCACAGATCACGATGTCACTGATGAAGGGAAGAGGCCTGAACCTCAAGCAATGCTGGACTTAATAAGACTACTTTCACATTGCCAGGATGAGTGCCCTCAAGCTGTTTTGAGGCTTTCCCTGAACCAGAAGACACTGTGTTTTTTGGAGGGGGTGAGGGTTATTATTTGTTTGTTCGTTTTAACAAAAGACTACAGCCAGTCAGATGGAAACAGCCTGTGATCATTAAAGACATCTCAGTTAATATATTAGACTATTGAGTCTGAGCTATAACAGTTTGCAAAACAGTTTCCCTCTTGCGCAGTATTTTGCCTGTGACGGTGACCAGGAGTGGATGCTCAGAGAAGCTGCAGCTGTACACTCCCAGCATCTCACAATCAGGACATCCCATGATGTCCTGAAACTGTTTGCCTTTGGCCCATCGTTTGTAATAGCTGTCTCTGGACACCCAGAAATTGGTCTAACTTTCTTTTCAGCTAATCTATGCTTTTGACATCCAAAAGTTACTGTGAAGATGAACAGCACAATTTTGTCCTGTGGAAAAAAACCAAAAAATGTGTTTCTGTTTCTTAAATCTTCTATATTATAGTTTCATGGAATGCTTCTATTTGCTTGTTTTGTGAGTGTAGTTATCTCCTATTCACTTCTCTGCATCATTCTGATTTTCAGTCTCCATTCTCTCTTCCCTGCTTCAGCCTTCTTTTCCAGTGTTCCTGTTAACCCAAAACATTTATCAGCCAGGGGAAAAGACATTAATACTACTTTTTAAAATACAATGTGAGCTTTCATTTCCATTTCTATGGTCCTCCGTAACCTTCAGGGTAGCTCTGGAGTAAAACCAGAAAACTTTAGACTTACCTTTGCTACAGTGTCAAGGTAACAATTTTAGTGCTTCTTTTAGTTTAAAAGATCTTTTCAACCTGACCTAGCTGAACATGTGTTTGAATCTCAATAGGTATTGATGCAACTCAGTGAAGTTACAGCTACTCTGTGTTAATAATATATTTTATTTTTTGCTTTCTGTCATTTAAGACCACACTAATCAGAGAAGAGCAATTGCATGTTGATTTTCTGAACTAATTGGCCATAAAAACACTCTTATAATGAAGTAAGCTTGAAACAAGGTTATTTTGTTTACTATTCTGCTTTTCTTTAACACCAGTATTCTAATATACTGACTAATATTGTGATTTTGAACACTGAGAAACCAGAAAAAACAGTGAAACTTGAGCACTCACTTTTGTGTTCGTTTCTATTAATTAAGATGATGAAAACTTTTTGGCATGAATTCATTAAGAAGGATTCCAAGTCTAGAGCATAAGCTCAGTTAGCAAAATGACAGCAGAAAGGTAGACCAAATGATCATACTGAGAAGATATATAAAAACCCTTAGTCTAGTGCTTTCTGTGTATGCATATTTACTAATGAGGAAAAGTACACACCACTGAAATAACTAAATATGCTGATTGCAATGGCAGAATACATCTCATCTACCCATGATGGCATTCTTCCAAGGCTATTCAGTGACCAGTTATTTTCCCCTCAAAAATATCACACATGTTTCATAGCAAATAAATTTCTGCACTCAGGCAAGGCCAAGATAACAGTAAATATCACACTTTCATGATAATTCTGGTGCCACAGAATTGCTATTATCATTGCACAGAAATAATGCCAAAGGAAAACGATGATACTAACACAGAACATAGCAGGAAGGCATGTGAATGACATCTTAACATGTGGCCTCAATTTTCTCTTGATTTAAATCTGTACTCAAAGCTCATAAAAAAGAAAGAAAAGAATAAAAACAGAAACGACAACAATAACAACAAAAACAGACTAAAAAATAAAAAATACATGTAAGGTGATTTTCCTCCAGATCTTCCACTACATCTTTTCAGACATATGGGTAAGCTCCAGCTTAGGCATGCAGTTTTGGTGCCTAATCTTCAAGGGTCTCAGTGAAGAGAAGAAAGCGAGTGGAGGTAGTTGGTTGCATTAGGTACCTAGTGCTGAGTGGTTATGAGTACCCTCTTTCTCTATCCATGTCCTAGATGATAAGTTTTCTGGGGACTGGATTGCCGTTGTATTTCTGTGTTATACAGAAGTGAACAGACTTACAAACGATAACAATAAACAACAAAATGCACCCAAATTAATCAATTAGCAGTCAATTTTCAGTTAGTAAGTCTAAACAGCAGTAACAGAGAAAGGTATCTGCTGTGTCAGAGACGGTAGACCTCTTGGAACACACCATAAATGTGTAACACTTGTGCCTAAATTCAAAAGTAATATACAGACTCCCAGAAAAATCTCAGTGTGTGAAAAGATTCATAGTTTCCTTCAACACCTAAATGAAAGCACACCTAGCAGAAACACTGCAAAATGAATGCTGAGTCGAACTACAGCAATAAAACAGGACAGGGCAATACTTTCTGAAGTTTCTGGAGGATAACTTTATGGTGCTTGTGAGGCTCTGCAATTCCTGGTGCCACTGAAACACCATTGTGGTGATGATCATCTGAAATCATCTACGTGTCATATAATAAAGCTAAAATTTGCAATATTTTAGTCTGTGTATATGAAAAAGATACAGATTAGAGGAATTCAAATTTTTCACTTGGTGTGAAGCTTGCTTATGTGTGCCAGAGAAGTAACTAGGATTTAAACATATGGCAACACGAGACAAAGAGGGTTCGCGTGTCCAGTGAAGCCCTGATCACTTTGCATATTAGTGTATTCTGAATGTGGCCAGTGCATGAAATCTACAAGTGCCTGGAGATTCACAGCTTCCAGAGCACCCTGTGAAGCACAGGGACTGATCCTAAGGATCCTTATGATTATTGAAGGGCTCCGCAGAAAGTCATCAGTATGTAAAGGTTGGTTTGTTGTTGTTTGTTTTTTTTTTTTTTTAAAGATATAACATTATAGAACCAAACAGAAAAGTTACTTTGTGTGGTGAGTGCATTTTCCAAGAAAAGAAATGTCATGCTTATCCTTTTCCAATAAGCAAGATGGGGTATTTGGGCATTGCTAACAGTTGTGAAAGAGCACTGTTTTGGAGCCAGAAGCTAGGAAACACAGACATATTATTTGTGTTGTGATTTTAGCCAGTGTGAGTTTTGTTAAGAAAGCCAGCATAAGAGAACATTAATAATCACTCACACCCTCAAAAGCATAGGGACTGACATTTGTGAGTTAAAGGCAAAAGTACATGGCTTGTTTTCCAGATATTTGGAGATCATACACTCAGTGCAAGTGCCATAAATCAGCTGAAAAATATATTGGCAAAATGGAGAAACCCAGATGAAATTATCACAGTCCAAGGCATCCTGTTTGATGAGGAAGAATACATATGATTTATGGACATGCATAACTTTTGTCACGCTACAACTGGGCTGTTATCCTCTCGGCTGAATGGAGAGACTGAGGGAAACGTGCAATCTGCAAAGTACATTCTGAAACAAGCCAATTTAAAGTGTTCTACTATAGAGCAACTCCCATACGCAACTCAGACATTCAGCCCAGCTCCACTGAGGTGAGAATCACTGTGGAGATGTCAAATGATGAGATGACAAGAGTTAAACAGAGGCAATCTGGCTGGTAAAAGGTACCTTGACTGCCCTTTTAACCAAAAGCAAAGACTTACTTAAAATTTGAAACAATACCCAAGAGAGTATGTAGGTACTTCTGTCAGATGTGAAAATAGTTCATTTGCTGCCATGGTCATTAGCATTAACAAGCTGCAGTTGACTGTTCAGACAAGAGGAAATGTGAATTACATTTATCCCTTGCAGAAGCAGATGACATAGAAGGATTCATTTCTCCAATCACACTGTCGCCTAGAGCCAAGGGTTCATCTGGTGTTGTACTGTTCAGTCCATTGTTTATGTTCACCTTTTATTGGCTTTAATCATAGTTTTGTGATTATAACTAATAAGATAATTAAGTTCCTAAGTACATGAGACTTAAGAGACAAAACCAGCAGCCAGGTGGGATTCATCTGACCTAATCTCAGCTGTAAGGCATCTAGACTCAGCCCTGGCCAGCATTCTCTGTAGTCAATGGAAACAAAAGCACTTCTAAAGAGAAAGTCAACTCAGTTATCTTAGGAAATTTTTTTACGATAGGATTGGTCCTCTTCTGGTAACATCTCTGTCTCTACACTGACTGCAAAGTAAACCTGGGTAACTAGCTTAGACAAGATGCCTACATTTTAGACAGCTAAAGG
Organism: Platalea leucorodia; assembly: GCF_965183815.1. NCBI lineage: Eukaryota > Metazoa > Chordata > Aves > Pelecaniformes > Threskiornithidae > Platalea > Platalea leucorodia. The sequence continues at coordinate 116,712,399 of NC_138825.1, read as the reverse complement.
TTATTGTCTACCATCACCCATGTGGGTGAGTAGTTTTGCAGATTTCCATGAATGTTTATGTGTTGATGACAAGTCATTTTCTTTATTACTGTGACTAAATGAAGAAAAAAGTGATCAGACAAGCCTGAAAAGTTTAGGTATTTACATGTAAATGAAATAATAATAGCTGTAACTGTAGTATTAACATTTACTTTTTACTACTTGTCTACTTAAAACCATGGAAAATGACATACAAAAAAATCCTAAGGTTTGCTACTGTGTCATCTGTCTGCATTCAGAATTCATAAGAATTTTGTTATACTGTGAATTAAACTGATTTCTTATAGACACATAGTAGGTACAGACTGGTAAATGTGCTAGTGGAAAGGGAATGAAAAATAGCTGGTGGTCTGTAGAGTGCATCTGCTAAGAAATGCTCACAGTGAGAATGTCTGTTATGGAGATACTTTTGGAGAGCTCTGGCATTTGGTTCTAGAATTTCTGTCCAACTTATGCATCATTCAAATCAACTAGGATGATTTACTCCTATTCTACTGTGTACTACTAAAACTGAATGTTTTTGCTATTGGTTTCAATACACGTTTTCACAGGAATTTCTTTCTCTGCCTACTGGAAACTAACCCTTCTCCATCTCTTCCCTTTCTAGAGTATATTTTACTACAAACTGGATATTTCATGTTGGTGCCTAAGGAATTAGTGCAGCCTAAAATGGAGGCTGCCCTAAAATGGAATGACTTAAAGAAAGCTTAGAAAGAAGTGGTAATGAACTGTTAGTAGTTTGAATTTCTCTCCAATGATGTTGTAAGTCCAGTACCACCATAAGTGGACTGTACGAGACATATTCTAGGTATTTAGTGTAAGTAGGGTCATCACCAAACAGAAGGTTCCTGACCTTCACTCCAATAACATTAGATACCTAAATTCCTTTTTCAGGCATTGGAGGTAGGTTCCTCTGAAAGAGATCTTTAAATACCTAAGAAAAATATCCTGCCCTTCCAATTTAATACTATATGGCACCTAAATTAGACAATCTGAATATATACTTCAGTATATGAATATATACTTAACCAGTCAAAGCTGCACACAGAATCTGTACCAGAGGCAAGAAATGAAATTGGATTTCCTGACTCTCTATTTCATTTCTTAAGCAAAACTCTTTTTCCTGGTCAATAAACTGTGTTAATGCCATTATTTCAGTACTAATAATTTAAGGCTGTATCAGGAAGTCAGTCTTTTCTAATAAATATACAATATTAACCTGATACTGCCTTACCTTTTAGACTAAAAATATAGTGTTCCTAAACCTAAAGAGTCTGTCAGGAGCTAATAAGCTGTTTCAAAAATCTGTAAAATGATCCTGGGGTACTTTGGAAGCCCTGTAGTTCTGTTAAATTCATTCTGTATGTGGTGATCAAAATTCATTTTTTTCTGAAATATAATGTACATTTTCTCACCCTGACATACAAAGAAATAATTAATTATTTTGTTACATAGTGACATACAGTACTAAATCAGAGGATTTCTTTTTCCTATTTTGGGGCTTCTAGAAAGTGCTAGTGTTGATTTTTGCTGAAATATTATACTGTTGTATCCTTAGACGTATGGAGCTTTGAACCCAGCTTTCCTGTGTCCTGCACCTGGCAGATGATTTGAAATGGTAATCTGCCACCAGGCCAAGAAGTCTGCTCATTAGAGCAAGCTGTACAACTGCCACAAGCTAACCAAGTGGAATTAGATTAAATAATCAGGAATTTCTGACAGAAAATCAAGGTAAAATTAGAGAGTATATAGGTAGTTACCAGACTTGTCTACCATTAATTATCATGGATTAATTACAAGAATGAAATGGAAATGTGGGGGTTTTTATCTCTTTTGTATTCTTTTGTTGGATTACTTAGTGCAGATTCAGAACAAAATATGAGCCTCCATTACAGTAAAATCAATACCTAGATTCTGAGACATGACCATTATCACAACGTAGTATAACACAAACTAAACTGTGTAATCACCCAGTAGCCTTTGCCTCAAGCCAATATTTTCTATTTAAGAATTAATTTATGTTTTTAGAAACTGACTCAATTTAATTACAGTTTTAAAGAGCCTGTCATATCCTTAGATAAGCTGTCCCAACCTGTAACTATCCTCATCTAATGTTTAATTATCCTCATAGTTTAAAAACAACCACACGTATTTGAGTCATTTGATCTTGTTATACCTTTTTTTGTTGTTGTTAAACTGAGAAGTCCTCTCTTACTAAGTGCTGAGCCAAGTCTTCCCTCATCATGTTGGTGTTGGGCTTGTAAGAATTCATTTTTTAAGACTTAGACCTAGCATAAGCAGTGTCACTGTTTGGACTCTCATGTTCAAAAGTGTAAAGTATAAAGGGTACATGGCCCACCTTCAGCTCTAGAAGAGACAGCCACTGTTTTTCAGTGGATAGCAAGTATAACAATGTACTTAGCACTTTTGAACAACAAAATTTATGTTAGGGTTGTAAGTTTTAACCTATGTCCTTTTGTCTTTTTTAAAATTTTGATGTGATCCTGCAGTTTGATCTGTATGACAGAGTCCTTGAGACCATCAAATTCTCTGAGCTTTTCACAGGTAAAAACTCTTCCTACTGGCATCTTTCTCCAGAACAGGACCTACAGGAAGGTGAAGATGAAATGGATGATAGTGATATACAACAGATTTCCTACGGGGGAAAAAGAACAAAAGGGAGCAAGAAATGGCTAAGGTAGTTTCCTAAAGGACTTCTCAAACAAAGGTTTGCAAATGCTATTTCTCCCAGGAATACTCACCTAAGAATTGATTATATCTTGATGCAAAAATGATAATAAGCAGCAGCAAGCGTTAAGCTCTGTAGGAATGTGTTTCTCCAGAATTATCAGAGAAAGCCAGAGCCAAGGAAAGAAGTGAGTAAAGAAGGTGGTCTGGCTGATTCCACTAAAATATAAAACCTCTTTCACTTGCAAAATACGTGTCCAGCTAAAAAACAACTTCCCAAGCACTTTGAAGATTAAGTGGTTTCAAACCATTCCAGATTGGCTGTGACATTTTAGACTCTCCTCTGAGTTTTGGGTCCAATAGACCAAAATTCAGAAGTGGTTAACTCTTGTAATTTTAAAATTTTTCTTCTTAGAACATTAAAATGGAAAGTATAAGGCAGGTTGGTTAATTAAAACTAATAAAAACCTTGTAAAAATAATTGACAATAAAAAAGAGGAAGGGAATTACTTTAGGAACGTTAACATATATTGAACAGGGAAAAGGCAAACATAGGCAGAATATCAGGGGAAAAAATTCCTGGCAGAGTGATCAACAGGAATGTGGGGAAGTGTCAGAAACTCCATTGCTCATGATATTTAAATCCAGACTGGACAGCACTAGAAACTGTGCTGTTGGGAATTATTTTGTATTAACTGGGGCATTGATTGTATGACTTAATAGATCTTTTCCGTATCTGATTTCTATTAGTCTAGGATTCCCAGCTGCTTTTGCTTCCAAAGATTCTTTCAGTCTTTGGATTTCTTTCTTTAATATTGACTAATAATAGCACTTTAACTGGTGGCCCATTAACACAACTTTAGTTTTTCTTAAGAAAATAATAAATTGGCAGGTGATTAAAGCTTTCTACTTCTCATTCCTCTTAAAAAGGGTAAAGTAAAAATGTCTGAGAGTGTGAGAGTGTAGCTGAGACACTATTGAAAGTTCCACCTGAGCTAATGCTACTCAAATTTAACACAAGTCCTCCCACTTTGTAAGTAATGAAAGAAGAGGGTTCAGAAGTCTGAGAAGACTAACAAATAGATACAAAGCACTTTTTTTCTAGACTATCTAATTACTTTAAATATGTTCTGATCAAAGTTTATTATTACACAACAGCTACTTGGCCATCTTTCTGTGCAAGAGTTTCCTTGTGTTTTGTAACTGACCTTCACTTGAGATATTTGGTAGTGTTTCTTGCTGTGTTTGGTTCAGCTCTTGTCTGTTCACAGATTGCTGGTATTGCCCATGCAAAATCCAACTCAGGGAACATGGCTATGAACCTAAAACTAGGTAAATCACCCAACTTTAGCTAAGTACTCTAGTCTGGGCACCAAGATTCCTTCTGCAATGACTGTTGAAAAATCACTGTTTCCAACGGTCATGTAACCTCACACCTTGGAAGTTTGAAATAGAAGACAAAAAAAGAAAAAAAAAAAAAAAAATCCATCATACCAGGCATAAATATAAGTCCACACACTGAATTCCCAATGAAATTTCTAGGAAGTTTTTCGAGCCCAAATGAAATAGGATAAATCACCTTCTCAAAGTGTCTCCATTTTCCATTGACTTCTGAGGCAGCCTAGATTCTTAGTTTACATAAAATGCTTAACTTTTACATGGTTAAAGTTAGAGATCAGTATTTCCATGTTAGTATTCAATTTTAAAATAAATTGCACTAAAAAACCCGAACAACAACCAAACAAACAAAAACAAAGCAAAAAAAAAAAAAAAAAGAAGCAAAAAATAAATGCGGAAAACAACCAGAGAGAAGACATGAGATGGTAATGCCATTCTTCATTCACTTCCTCAGGCATGGTATTTTTTATGATGTAGTACCAGAGCTAAATACAGTATGGGTACACATGAATGAGTAAACTACAATGTAAATTGCACTTGAAGATGAAGATTCAATACAAGATATTGAATGGACATTTACGCTGAAGAAACGGAAACAAGTTTATGACAATATTGTACATGGAGGCAAATTATTTAAAAACATTTCTAGGAAAACAGGAAAGCTTAAAAAAGAACATTTAAAAATCTTTTTTATTGTATATCAGCTAAACCATATGAAAATACATTTTTGTGGGTGGTTGAAATACCATTTTTATGGTATTTTAAACCTTTGGTTTAATTTATCAAATAATCTTGGACTGAGTCAGTAAAAAAATCTGCAGTGTCCAATAGGCCTCAAAATACCTCACTTCCTAACTGTGGTTTAGCTGTTGAATATTAAACCATTATATAAACCCTCTGACTGTAGGGAATTAGGAGTAAACTCCAACTGTAGTAAGTTTCTCTCAAAACCACCTGCTACAAGGTTTAGCAATCCAGGAAACCAAACCAGAACCTGGGGCCAATGTCATGCCCTCTGTTGTTCTCTGTCTACGGATTACGAATCCAGCCTGCTGCAATGAGGGCACAGCCTGTGTGATTTAGTAGTTCTAATACACTTATTTGTGTCAGGTTTTGAAAAGAGGAAATCAGCTTTAAAGTAGCTGATTACAGGTTCTGCACTGTAGAAGCACAAGATGAAAGCCAGGCAATAGGATCTGTGTAAGTTCCTGGCTTCAGTGAGAGGGTGATATGTGCACTGATCACAAAGTGCATCTGAGAGAAGATGTTTATTACACTGCTGTCAAGTGTTCTCCTAACAGCTTGGGAACATGTAGAAATGACTGAAAGTACTGACGTAAGAAGTGGAATAATGTTTCTAGATTTATAACACTGTCATCCCACAGTGCACCCCTGCGTGTTCTATTTCTCATTTCCTTGCAGTTTAGATGCAGCATAAAAAAGCAGGTGAGACACTTCCCATTTAAATCAGACAACAGGTAAATAGTTACTAGACAGGAGGAAAACCTGAAATACACATAGATATAACTAAGCAGGAACAAAAGGGTACATTGTTGGTATGTCTCAATAATAAGGCATGGTGTATCACAAGATGTCATATCCCTTTTTTTACTCCCCCCCCGTGCCCCAAATCAAGGGTAACACCACCAATGAATGCCATGAACTTCAGAAAAAAAAAATCACGCAAGTTTGTGGACAGTGTTGTTAGATCTGAACTAGCAAAAGGAAGAGAAGCAGAGCCCATTCTCTGGCCTGAATGCCAACTGTGATAGTCTGGCTGCTTCTGTATTTCTAAACTTTCCTACTCTCCAGAACGGGGTGGCTGACTCCAGCTACTTAATGGGGAGAGTTTGTTCTCACTCTGAAGCTGTGCCTGGGAATCATCCAGGAGAAAGTTAATTGGTGCAGGGCCTGTGCATGCAAGGGACCATTCCTGCTATTAAACTGGACTGAGTTTCAGTGTCTTGAAAGTGTTTGATTTAGTAGTGAAAGTGAGTGCAAACTTGGGCTGCTAACCTGTGCTGAAATCATAACCCTACAGCTCCTGTGCCAGATAGCTAAAGCTAGCACGAGCATTTCTCCTGTTTCTACAGTCACTGCTTCTTGTCCTGTGTGGACATGCTGCCATAACAGGAGCATAACTTGTTACTCTGTTCCCTAGGCTTTGGCTCAATTTGTATACAAGTTGGGTGGGATCCTCTCACTTAGACATCTGTGTGTCGACATCTCCATCTGACACCATTTATACTTGGTAGGGAGGAACAGACAGTTTGGCTTGCTATTCTAGGTTCTCTGAGAAGTCTGTGTTAGGATAAGATCAGTCACACCCAGGAAGCACCTATTTCTCCCCAAAGGGAGTCTCCAGTGATACGGTCAGATGCAGAAGTTCATATTTTAAACACATCTGTTTGAGCAGATCAGTTTCCCCTTTCATGCTTCCTTTTTAATTTGCACCCTTTTACCTCCATCACCCTTGAACCTCATTGCTGCAACTGAGAGAGCACACAGGATTGCGACCAGCGTATAAAAAAGCTGAGACATAGTTAACAGCTAAAAAGTTGTGTTTATCTACCCAACCTTGTCAAAGATGTCTGATCATGTTAGACTTGCACCACTGCCAATGTGAACTGTAGCTTTATGGGGGGATATACATGCTGTCTGCCCTTTTACATTGGTTCATCCAAACTTTATCTATAACTCTGTTACATAGATTTGGAAGTGGAAAAACAAATGTCTACCATCTGCTCCATGTTATTTATGATGATTTCTCCAATTAGGTCCAATTAACTTGCTGTCAATGATTAAATGTAATGGGTAATAATAACTTGACTTCATCATTACCACCCGTATTATTAGCTCATTGATTGCAATAATTTCAAAAATTACCCATCAGAATAAAATATGTTTAGCACCTGGTTTGTCTGTTTAGGAACATCTGCTATAAATGTGTGATATATGTGGAATTTAATGTCTCTTGATGTGAAAGGGAAGCATAGAATCCATACTTTGAGAGTCAGTGCTGGCACAAATTTATCGTGAGACAGCGAGCGGATCAAATAAAAATCAGTCCAGAATTTATTGCTGGACTCACAGAACTGCCAAAACAGGAATGGAGCTATCGTATATTTACCAGCCTGAATCTTCATTTCTAGCAAGGGGATAGTTCTGTTCAGATGATCTGAATTTTTGTGCCTATGTCGTACTATAACCTGTTCTCATGGATGAATTAAGAGTGGGTTTGTAGATTTCTGGATACCCAGCCTATCTTCAGCAGACTTTGGCTTGCTGCTTGCCAAAGAGAGATGCTTTTCTCCAAATCCACAGACCTGCTTCTTTTGGCCTTACTTAGAGTCTCACATGAAAGCTTTACAGTGATGGGCTGAAACGTGGATTTTAAAGTTTTGTCTTATCTCCCTAAACGTGGCACGCAGCAAGTGAAGGAACAGTCTTCATTTCTCTTACTGTCTCACAAAAGCAGTTCTTTCTCACCGTGCTCCTGGTCCATGCAAACAAATCTGTTTGTCCATGATGAACTGTATTTGCCATCTCCTAAGTTTGCCATGTGTTTTAGGTCAAGTGTCTTGCTGTCATGCAGTCCTGGTTTCCCTGTAACCATATGGAAATACCATGGAATAAGTGCTGTCTGGAACAACTCACAACAGACTGTGTTCAGACAGCTAATGATTCCCCAATCTTTAAGTGTGCCAGTTAGTTCCCCTTCCTGCAGACAATTTTTTTCTTCAGCATCATGAATGCTAATTCTCTTAACTCTCCTCTGATTTACATCCTTCAGTGGGGCTAAGGGGGTTGTTTGGAAGAGCAAACTTTGGCCTTAGTTATAATTGGAATTCTCTTAACTGCCCCCTCAGAAATGCTCAGGATCAAGATTTTATTTTCACAAGCACCTCAAAAACAAATCTCAGTTTATGATTCCTGAAAACTGAAAAATTTGGAGGAAAAATAATAAAATGTCTGGCTGTTATTTATACACTGAATGTCTGCTTATTGGCTTGCCAGATCTGAGAAACATTAATTCTGGTGGTGTATTTCTGACTTGAGCCACACTTTTTTTTTACCCAACCCAGGCTTGGAAAAACAAGCAAGGCTTTGGCTGGTCTCACTCCTTTTCTAACATTTCATTGCCCATTTTCCCCAATTTTGCCATCTGGAATGTAAATTAAAGGTTTTTTTCCTTAAAAAAAAACATCATGTCTTATCAAATTTTCATTTTTTGGCTATTTGACAAAATGAAGATTGGTAAGCTAGTGCTTATTTGGTGTGACTATTTCATAGGATATTTGGCGCAAACTCTTCAGGAAATTTAGTAGTCTAGCCTTTAAACCTCTGATCTTTTTCCATTGGCTGTTCCTACAAAATATTGAACTACCAGAAGCTAAACAGCTTCACGGATATTATTTGACAGCTCACTTTAATGCAAAAATATGAAAAGTTTCCCACCCAAAGTCCTGATTAGTCTCTGTCTCTAAAGCATTGCATTCTGGAGAGGGTAGTAGGCTTTATCTTCCCTGTCACATAGATGAGGAAGCTAATTCTTAGGTCTTCCAGCGGTTTCCCAGCTGAGGCGTTCTTGCTTCCCGGTATTTTGCACAGCCTGTCACTAGCTTTAAATGTCAGGTCAGATTTTCACTTGGAGCTTTGTTGATTTACAACAGATGAGGAAGAAACACGATGTATTTTAAATGTGCAAAACCATTGCTAGATTGGTTCTGCTGCTGTGTAGTCTTCTCTTTGTAAACTAAAGAATCTTTTAAAAGTATTTAATCTTCAAAATCATGCTGTAGAAGGAGAGAAGATTATCTCAATGCAATGCTCATCATTCTCATCCTCCACTGTTACTGTTTGCTATGCCTGACCTAGACCAAAATAAGGTGCTTCAAAGATTAAATCTTTCACTAAGCTAGACAAAATGTAGGACTTTTTTCTGGAAATGCAGAGAGGTGGTCACATGACTAAAATTCAGCCTACAGTGCTTCAGCTCTGATGTTGGTGTAAAGCAGAAATAGTTATTTCAGAAAGCTGATCATTCAGGTGAACCTGGAAAATGTGAGAAGAATCAAGGGCTTTTTGACTCACTGGTGTTTATCTACCAAAATAAACACCTTAATTATGATTTGTGCATTTTTATTAGACTGCATTCAGAAGATGATGAAAAAAGTCTCTCTAAATTATTGTCTAAATTTTGGATTAGGTATTGTTGTTGAAAAGTGGTGTTTTGAGATTTCTCTGTTTGATTTTGATCAGAAATTCCTCTAAAACATATCTGACACAATCACAATATTTTACTTGGATTTTTTTCTGCAGTTCCAAATTTAGTTTATCCTAATAGGAGTAAGGTCCAAGCCCTGACCTTACAGCTCAGAAGGGTACTTCCTGCAGGATGGGATGATGTGTTACCTCCTCTTACTGAGGCTGGATACCATCGTACTTATTAGGAAATGTAGTTTAGCCAGGGAACCTGAACTTCCCATCTAAAGTAGAAGGATACGAAGCTAGGTGGGTTTTTTTTTCTGAAATATCACAACAGAACTTTTACAAGACAAAAATACTTGTTTTCTTAATTAAAAGTTAGATTTTCAATTTTTGTTCACTATGGAGAATATAGGAATACCAGCCAGCTGTTGTCATGCTAAAACAAACCTGCTCTGTGTAGTGAGAAAAATAACTTGCCCTGTCTTCCTCACATAAGAGTAATTTTCAGTGACTGACCAACCTCATCGTGAAGGAGCATTCCTTGCATCCTTTTCTTTAGACATCTAAATTGAAGTCTCTAAACCTGAAGCTGAATCCCACTTGTCCTCAGGGAGCTTGGGGGAAAGGTCTAAAGCTCAGATTCACCACACAGTTTAGGGCACAGATATGAGCTATGCAAGATGGCTACCTAATCACCCTAGGGTGACATGTCCGAGAAAAAATAATTACAGCTAAGATCTCTGGCAATGCATCTGTCTTTCATGTTGCTAGTGCAGCTACCTTTCTATGAACAGACTGTAGATGATGTGAGTATGCTCCCAATGAAGATGTCTCAGCTACTTAAAGCAAGGTGGAATGGATCTGGACCAGAGTACAGGAAACTAATTTAGCCCATACAATATATCACAGCCCAGATTTTTAGTTTTTAAAAATTGGTACACCCAGCTGAAGTCAATAGAGCTATGTTAATTTATTTCAGCTGAACCTCTGACCTCAGGTCTGGATTTTGTGTAAGATTTCTTTGGTCTCCCCTTCTTAATGTTCCACACAAATTCTCTGTTGAAATTAATGTCTGGTTCTGTAGACAGAGCAGTAATGGAAACAACAGTTTTGTTTTCAGGAAATATTATATTTTTGTCTGAGATTGATTTATGAAATAGAGGTAAACACACAATAGTTAAAAAGAAAACAAATCCCACAAGAACCATCATTTCCTCGAAAAACGTCAGCTGTGTAGGTCAATAAATAACAAACACAGTTCCGCAATGATGAATGTAAATTAATACTTAGGGGCAAGTAAGCAATTTGGATAGTTTGTCCTCCCTCTATTAGCCCCTCTGCACTGTTGAACAAAGGGAAAAACATAGGGATTATATGGAAAAATATTGATAAAATCAACACCACAAACAGCTGCATTTTGGGAGACAGAACTTGCATTAAAAATCTATGATAAAAAATACTTAAAGTTTGTATTTCTTCAAGGATAAACATGGAAAACATGCTACAGGAGGCATTTTGTATAGCAACCAAAAGAAATATCTTTCTTCATTAGGAGTCATAAAGCATTTGTTTGGATAGTCTGCTTTTCAAAACAGTCTTTTAGGCCTAGATTTCCTCTCCTATTGGTCTAATTGCTCTTTTAAATCCTCATCCTGTTTCACTTTAGTATATGAAAAGAGTATCCATCTGCTTGCTGCTGGGATATGTGGGCTTACACTCTGTTGTGAGATTTGGGCCCATGAACTCTGTCAAGTCCTGTTTCCCAATGTGCCAGTCATCACACTGGAGAGTGATGCTGGAGGCAAGCTGGTGAACAGCTAGAGATGTTCTCCTGTGGGGACAGACCTGTTCCTAAAACCTGCCAGTGAAACCAATGCATGCCAGCAGGCTCAGCTAGTCAAATAACCCAGTCAGGAAGGTTTCTCATACGAATTTTCAGTGACAGCTTGATTCCATGTCACCTGGTGGCACAGGTCCTCCATAGGATATCATATCCCTGTCTGAGAAGCAGCACTGGGAGTTAAACCTGTGGTGTGTTTTCTTTTGACCAGTCCTAGCTAATGTATCACTATTTCAGTAACAAACTTGATGGTGGCACAGCAGAAAGAGGTCAAATGCATCTGAAGACATATTAATACCCAGCTCCTGTCAAAAGGTTTATAACCTGATACGGTAGATGAAGTGCTTCTTCTGATTCACAGTAAATGAGGACTCCTTCTGTGCTTAATATGCCACACATATTTCCTTCTGAAGAAGAATATTTTGTACTTCTATAGATCTTCACATTCTACGATTTCACAGGAATTCACAACTTTAACACCTTTAACCTCATAAAACCTCCTGTTTTTATTATTTCTGTTTAACAGAAGGGAAAACTAAAACAGAGGCAGTAGATAGAACATACTCACCGGCACAAGGCATCTGTAGCAGAGCTGGGAACAGAGCCCAAGTCGCCTGACTTTTTAGTCTTCCTCAAAGCCACTGCAAGATTTTAAGCTAGAGAGCTCTAGTGCTTTTATACACTGCCAGCTGCTCAGAAAAATCCTATGCATCATCATTGATTACTGCTTTGTAGACTTCCTTTTCAAGGGTCCCAGTCCTTACTGAAACCCCATTGTACTCAATATAAAGACACAAATAGGAATTATTTGTATTCCAAAGATTATGGTGTCTAGTTCCAAATAAGATTTAGTTGGAGACAATCAGAATGGATGAACTGAAGACATAAAAACAAGACTCAATGGCTATATACATTTGGAATTCCTCACCGAAATGCGTTCATATTTTAAAATCAGTAAAGGTATAACGGCATAATGTATAAATAAACCCAACTTTACTCTCTCAAAATTCACATTATACTTGAATACTATTTTTAATATCTTTACTCTGATTGATAGTATATTACATCTATATCACACATAAGAGAGGACTCAAACTCACCTCTCAGTTATTCCAATTGGAATCCTTTTCTAATTTAAAATGATCCCAACCTTTCTTTCATATTCTTAAATGGCATTTCTGTCCAGCATGCATTTTGACCCACTGCCTCATATTTTATTTTATACATTCTAGTGTATGGCTGAGTGTTGCTATGAACAGCCATTAAATTCCCTTTCTCTTATCACAAGGGTGTTGTCTTCAAGCAACTCCAGCACATCAGTTCTATTTATTACTGGCATTTATAGCTAGTTAAACACAACCTGCTTGATTCCACACTGCTTGCACTTAACCAAACCACTTTCCCAGGTGTTCGTCCTACTGCATAGTTTAAAGTTTCCAAGATTTCCCTTCAACAGATGTAAAACTCACTGGTCTCTAGTTTCTTGGTCTTTAATCTCTTGACCCTTTTTAAACTAATGGAGTTGTATTTGCCACTTCCTAATCCTTAAGAATCTCCTTCATTTTTAAGAATGTCAGTTAATTTCATGCCTTTTACTAATGCTTGTGAAATCATGTTATTTGGACCTGGGGCTATATCTACCATAAGTGCACTCAATTTTTCTGTTTCTAATTACAAATTTTGCTTTTAACTATAGACTGTCTTCCTTTTGTCTCCCGAAAATTGATCCATTGTTTAGTCAGAGAATTGTCCCACCTTATTCTTCTAAGACAAAAAGAGAGTAACTGTTTAACAGGTCTTTTTATTCCCTTGTGTCTCAAATGGTAAGCTTTACTTGCATAGAGGAAAAAGAAGCTGCAGAAAGAAAGGCAGTTGCCATACATTTTGCTGTCCTCTGTGGGACTTGAGCATTTCCAACATTACTCTAGAAATGTGAAGCCATATCAAAAAAAACCCAGTCTGACTAAATATTGTGAGATAGCCAGCAGTTAAGAGCAGTTGGGTAACACATTGAATAAATAGTCTTGCTGCTTTTCTTGGGTTTCCTTTCTTCCAATAAGATCTTAGTGAAGGAACCACTTACGACTTATAGACCAAATCAAGTTCTCTGTTGAATTGAAGCCCACGTGTGCTGAAGGGAAATGTGCTGGTATATTTTCTTTGATAATTGAAACACTTTCTAGGCCACCCTCACCTTCAGACAATTATGAAGAATGTCTCTGAGCATTTCGAGAATGAGATTTTCCCAGACTGTCCAAATGGGAGTTAAAATATACATGTTAACAAGTTCCAAGAAGCATATTTTTACTCTTTCTTGAAAGCTGTGAAACCTTTTCCCACTGTCAGTTTTCTCTTGGTACTTTAAAATCTTTTTCCCTAGTTACAAGGTGCTTCTGACTTTATTCCTTGGAATCCCATCTCCTCATAAGCAGTATTAGGTAGCCCTAAGGGTTACATTTGCAGAAGCAGTCCATACTTTATCTGCTACGAATCATATCTTTTGGCTTCAACTGTGAAGTTCTCAATACCCTTGAAATCAAGCTCTCTCAGATGTGATCCACTCAGTTTCTGAAATCTCTATTTGTGTGGTATTTCACTGGAATAGGTTTGGACACACATACATGTTCTGGACAATACAGAGATCTGAAAATTAAGAACTAATTCTTTTCCCAGATGTATTGGAAATTTCATAGGATCTAAACTGAGTAATAATAATTTTTTATCTAAGACTAAAACTATATTGAAATTTTATTTGTGATGAACTTGTCTGATTTCCTCGTCATTGTGGGCAAACAAAGGACTGACATCTAAGTTTAATTGGAACTATGTACTTTCTAGCATTACTAAGCAAGAGAAATCTAAAACCCATGAAGATTCAAGAAGTGTTGATGGACTCTATTCTGTTCAAAACTCCCACAGGAGTGAAGGTAATGTAGATCATGAAGTTTTTGCTTTCAAGTGCTGTCACAGGAGAAGTCAGTGGCATTGTATACAGAAAAACAAATGACAAATTCTAGTCTTATAAGCCCAGAAATGTCATCTTTCAAGGTATATTTTGCATTGAAGAAGAATCTTAGAAAGGAGAAAAGTGCAGCAGAAAATCAAAAGGAGCATTTTATGTATGCTTTGTTTAGACTACTTGCTGAATTTCTACAATGACAGAAGACTCCACAATTCTTCCAATATACATACAGTACACTTCTTAGGCTGAATAAATTACAAACTTCACCAAGAAGGCTAAAAACTCAAAAAAATCTAAAATAAAGATCCATAGCCTGAAGACTTTTCAGTCCAAAAGGTTGTACTGGTAACTGAAAGTGAGGACTGCCATGCAGATGTTATCACTGCAATATTTTACCAAGAGGGCATGAACATCCTTTGGATAAAATGGAACAAGGAACTGGAGAAATCTGAGTGTGTGTTACCCAAGGTTTTGTTTTGAAAAGGGCTTGGTCTGAGTTCATGAATGAAAAAATGAGGTTTGGGAGGCAGTTGCATTATAAAGGCAGTAGGAGAAAACAAGGGGGAAAAAAACAAGTAAGGAATAGCTTAGTGTGAACTAGAGGCAAACTGTGAAGGCACTGATAAGATTTCCACAAAAATTTTATCCGAGCTAACTAAAATATTGTCATTTAATATTGTCTTACACAAAATGCAAAGTATCCAGATATATATTTAGCTAGATTTCAGATTTCTTTCAAATACCATTTCTGTGAACTACCCCTCATTGTATTTATCTGTATCTAGAACCAGAAGGTCTAGGTATATAGTGCCTATAAAAAATACCTTGCATTCTTACTTTTTGGTTTCCAGTGTTGCTCTGAATTTTCATTTTTCATGACCACAAAAATGAGAGAATCTAAACCAACATCTTCAGATATCATCTTGACCAGTTGTATGGTCTATATATGGCCATTCTGTGATTTTTAAAAAAAAATATTATCAGTTTCTGTGTGAAGTCTCAATGACTGCAATTAATCTTGTATTTCACAGCTATGGCTTATATTGCTGGAATAAACAGTCCTTTATTATTTCCATTAACATTATCCCACTATTCTAATTAGTATTTACATGATTAGTGGAATTATCACAGGCTTGGTTTAATGAAAGGCAAAGGTCTCAGAATAAAATGTTCAAACAGTTTAAATGACCTGACATTGAATTTCCATTTTCAGAACAGATTTAGGCACTGAAACATAGTAATAGACAACATCTTAACTGCTATACATAATTTTTGAAAACGGAATGTAAATCAAGGACTTTTGAATGCTTACCCCTTTACATAGCTCCATAGAGTCCAAAGTCTAGAAACTGTTTTGCCATTACGTTTTCACATTTGTTTTCTCTTAAAAATATTGTAAAAATGTTCTTGCTGTAATAGCCACATGCAAATACACCCATCTTTTTATGAACTTTATTTTGTGCTTGTGTCTCCTGTCACCCTTCCACTTGCCTCCGTTATTTCTTGTCACTTCTCTGAACCCCATAGACCATCCGGATTTAACTAACTCTCTGCAGCTCCCTGCAGAACGCATTCCTCTGTCAGCACATATGCTTCTCATTCACCAATATTGTTATGCATTTGATTTTTCCCCCCTCTCTTTTTACTGCCACTACCTTGTTGGCATTGTAAAAAGAGAATACCTTTAATGGGCCCTGAACCACTGTCATTACACGCTCCAGACAGCAACCCAGGGTGCAACCGGCATCTCACCACAAGTAGGAAATGAGAAATTCTGGGCTGTAAGGAAAGCTATTGAATTTTTTTACAGCAGCTTAACAGAGGCTATTTAGCGCAGGTGTTTCAGTAACAGTAATGCACATGGAAAAAGCAGTGCTTTAGGTCCTTGAGGTTTTTCATCTTTCTCCCACCTCAACATGTGAATCAATGTAATTCTCATGAAGAAGTCACAGTAGCCCTGGCAAGATATGATTTCAAGTCTATGCTATACACCTACTCGTGTTATGACTTGTGTATCTTTGGTAGCTGCTTGATTCTAGGATTTTCCTTGGTACACTGCATAATGGATCCATTGTTCTTACATACCATCTTCTCTGAGGCAAACATCCTTTTTTTCCAAACATTTTCAAGCAATCTTTTAGAAGTGCTTTATTTTTTTTCCCCTCCTTTTCTCCCCTAATAAAAAGAAGTAAACCCTTTCTATGTGAACATTTTTACTTTGTAGAAAGGACAGTTGACTCACCCTTTGGATTTTGCAGCCATGTCACCTTTTGCAGCACAGCTGCAAAGCCTGAAGGACTTGAGAATGTGAGGAGAAAACCAGTCTGGGCCCCTCTGGCTTCAGCATAGCTAGGATTTCACCCCGTGTGCCCTGAAACTGGAGGTCATGGCCAATGTCTGCAATATGAGACTGGGATGAGGTCACTAATCTAATCATGACCTAAGCTTATGCTGGAATTCCTGACTTTGGAGAGACAGATGCAAAAGAAACCAGTTTTGGAGGCCCTAATAAACCAATTAAATGCATCACAGTGGTGTCCTCGTTCACCAGATTTTTATAATAATTCAAACTGTCTTCTCAGGAAGATTCAGTAAAGATGCTGGTCTCTTTCTCACTCAAAACTGTCAGGAAATGAATATAACTTTGTTCAATGAGATTGAACTTCTGTTGAAGGTTTTTTAAGACAACAGTTATCTCCTTCAATATAATTACATATCCTTTAGCCACATGGAATTCTGCTTTCTTCTAGGGGCTTTCTGGTCAGGAAAATATTCAGTTTAAAAAACAAGAATTGGTTCAATGCTGAGATAAATATCAAAATCTGTTCATAATTTAAAGACATCCAAGGAAAAAAACATCTCTTTTCTTTCCTGTATCTGATGTTACTGTCCTGTCACTGTTTATGAGTTTGGAGATACTTGCATAAGCCAGGACGCTGTGGACATTCATTTGCAGAATAACATTTTTACCTTAAAAATTTATAAAAATATAGTTTTCTACCTGAGGCTTTAGGTGATCTTCCTCACACTCCTAATTTTCTTGTGGAGGAGTTATTAATGAAAGCTTTGATATTATTTCAAGTACTGCTGGAATGTACCCAATGATGCTGAGAACGGGCAGAGTGTAGGAAAACAAAGAGAACAGCAGATCCTTTACTGTCATTGATGCACAGTCTGGGGGATTGTTTGTAAAACTGCATCAAATAAAAATGCTGTGTTTTTCTTTTGTCTTTGTTTTTGTTTGTTTGTTTGTTTGTTTGTTTGTTTTAAAAAACCACAACCAATCTGGTGTATATTTAAATGCAATTCTGCAGGAAGCTCTAGTATTCGTTCTTTTCAGTATCAAAAAATTACTAACTCTGGCACGTTTTCAGAATACACAAGCACTATGGTGAAGAGTGTAAAAGAAATGCTTGCAAACAAACAAAACAAATAAATAGACATGTACAGGAATTCCTGTCTCCTGACATTGGGAAAATCAAGCCTTCTGGAAAAACTTTGTGACTTATACAGAAGACTGTCTATGAATTCACGTAATATTCCACCATGATCCTTTTTTTGCTTTTTGGTTAACGGTATGAAGTGACACCGAGTAAAAAGTGTACAGTTTCTCTAATATAGCAAAGATTATTCATCCAATTAAAGCACTTCATAATCTACGTTGGGCTTGTAATTTCTGGATATATTTATTGTTACTTAATGTCAACAAAAGTGTCTTTAAATATAAAGGCACATTTTTTTGTCCTAAGAAAGCAGATTTGTTTTAAGACCATTGAAATGCACAATGAAGAGGAGAAGCAGCGATATCTCCACCGGACTTCTTATTTTCGACATCTGGTTGCGGTCCGTTGGGAGAAATGTAAGTAACAGTTTACCACATGGATTACAAATGTGCTGAATTGCAAGAATGAATATTAAATGAAAATATCCATAGCACCTGCAGCTTGTCCGGGAGAATTCCCCTTGCGTGTTGTGGGTGGGTTTTCTGAAAAACCCTTAGTGAGATGCAAACTGCAACTGCAGCTGCTTGTAGTAGCAGCTTGTCTAGTGTTACCGAAGAGTTTGCAGATTCTATTCCCTTCAATGAATCAACATTGATCAGGGCTGCCAACACGCTAAAAAAAGAAAGGGAGGGAGCAGGAGGAGGGTTGCAGGGGAAGGATTATGATCATTAGGATTATTCCCCCAGGTTTTAGATGATCAGGAAAAATTTAAAAATAGTGATTAAAAAAAAAAAAAAAGAAAAGAAAAGGCAAGTGAAACGCATAATGAAATATAAAGCCAATTTGATGTATCTGGGTGAGAAAGCAGTGTTTACTCTGTCAAAAGGTCAGGCCTGCTTTTTTCGCAATAGAAACCCTGCAATTGTGTGTTTTGCTGACTTCATATACATTCTCTATATACTGAGCACTGTACACATGTGACATTTGGCTAGATTTCAGATGCTGTGTTAGAGGGGATTAAACAGTGGAGAATGTTTCCCCTTTAGTATATCTTTTTATTTTAAAGAGACTGAGCTAATTCTACATGAACATGCCTTGAAAACAGAGTGGCTCATTAGGAAGTGTCAAACTCCCCATTTTGATTTTACCTTCCAAAGAAATGGTGAAGAACAGACTCTGCATGCTCCACACTTTTTATCTGGCCTCTCTGAAGAGCACTTGCACATTTAGGCATAGCAAAGTGGAAATCAAAGGCAGATCAATGCTGGCAGCAGAAAAAGGGAATTGCTAGTCTTTCCTTTGGGTTTTATAATATCAAGATGATAAAAAATACGAACATCAAGTGGTACTTAATTTTTTTTTTCTGTAAGGAAAAAAAAAATTTAGCTGTGAGGGGCTGCCAACTTATTCTGTTCTGGAATTTGTGTAGGATCTTGCTACTATTACAGAAAAATGAAAAACTTTACACACATTTCTTTGTATCTCTTTGATACAAGAGGTTCTCAAGGAAACCCCAAGTTGCACAGGGATTAGAAGAGAGTCACATGGCAAACACTTGTTACCCTGAGGCAGCCTTGGCGGGTGACTACCTCCAAATGGTAGGTTTCCTCTGGAGGTGATACTTCTACCTTTGGTTCTAGCCTATTGTACAAATATTTGGAGCATGTCTAGAGAAACCCATTGAATCAAACTGCCTATATGCAGTTCCAGGTTTTGCATCCCTTGATTTTATATCCCTGTAAATCACAGTCTGATGCTGACAGACAGGATATGGAACATACCAGTTCAGTAGTGGAGACCCCAGCTGGGCACCGGACAACGTATGCCCTGACAGCGTATGCCCTGCCATTGTTCATGTGAATATCAAGGTCCACATCCCAAAGAAGAGGAGTGAGTGAATCAGAAGAGGGAGCTCTAGCTGTGCTAATGGGGCCAGAGGGAGACGTGTTGGAGTACACCCAAAGTAGGAAAAGAGAGCTCTTTCTCTGTTTTTCATGGAGAAGAAGTTGTATTCCTTTCTGCCCCTCTGTCCATGTTTTGACCCTAGTTTAGTAGCTCCCAACAGACTCTCCAGCAACCTATTGTGCTGTGCTTCTCGTGTCTTCCCTCACTCTTCTTTCCCTCCCAGGCAAACCCCATGCATCCCACTAGCTTTCCAGGAGTCTCTGATGGGGAGACTTGACTCATTTTGCTTAAAGCATTTGCATAAGTTCAGTTTCTAAACCTATTGTGCAATATCATATTAATCTACACGGGAGGACTTCTACATAATGGTCTTCAGAAACATTGCAGGACTTGGGACAATATCTTTAAAGGTATCAGAACTGTAAATGTTCCAAAATAAGGGGCAAATATTGGCTGTCCCTTACAATGGGGTGAAATGTGGGAGAGGAAAAAAGTTTCCTGTCTTGTGTGGCCTTTTGTAGGCACTTCCTTCCTTATTGCTCTTTTCCACCCAAGATGAATAAAGGTTCAACAGAAGTAAACAAGTATGATGTTGTTTCTGAGTCCCACTGGCCTGGCCTGGACACTGCCACTGAGAGGCACAACAGAGGAGACTGCAACAAGAAACAAGTGTTTTTGTCTGCTTGGAAGCTTTGGGAGATATTTGGTGTGTGGTCCTTAGGGAAGGGCCATTGTGCCCCATCCGAGTCCTGTTAAGTGTTGCGTTCAAAGGGGTATGAAGACTCCTTAAAAATGCTGCCAAGTTGACAGTACACTAGTGTTTTCTGTGTTTCACAAGTCATTTGTGTAACATTTTACAGGCAAAATTACTTTCTGGAGATTTGGATAAACTGCTGTATTTTGTACTAGACAGAAACAGTTTAAGAAACGAAGAAATGTGCCTGCATCCTTAAGTTCTCTTGCACAAAGGCTCCTGGGTTTTGACAAGGAGCAGGTGTTCTGCACACTGCTATAGTCCTTTTTGCTACTGATTATTGTGTCATTAGAAATGGAATTAATCATAATTTTTAGCCCGTTGTGAGTCATACAAAAGTTAATAAAAAGCTTGACTAATCACCACTGGAGATGCTTCAACTTTCTCGGGGGAAAATAAGTGGCTTTAACTTTACATATCCTTCTAGCATATGCAGACATACAGTCATCTAAAGCACATGGAGGATGCTACTGCTCTGCAGGGATGCAGGCAAATGCAGAGCCGAGGAGAGAAGTGACAAGGGGTCTGTCATGTGGCATAGACTAAGATGCACTGGGCAGGGCTAATCAGAGAGACATCTTAATTGACAAGAAAGCTCCAATATGAAAAAGTTAGAAAGAAACTAGCATAAGAATACTTTATGACTGTCTCTAAAAGCCTCCAGAATTAGGAGCTGCTGTCTCAGTGCTGGTTATATAGGGAGTATTGGTACTCTTGTATAGTGATTTAATGTTCTGGTATGTAGACTATATGGGCATGCAGCTATTCAGGACAAGGCAGACCAAAGGACTGAACAGATGTTCAAGAAAGAATCCTAAAGTCAAACTCTTTGCCTGCAACATCCAGCTCTGCCGAGAGTAGATGTCTCCAACAAGAGAGATGAAAAGGAGCAAAGACAGCAACCTTCTTTCTTCATGTTAGAATACTAACTAAAGCATGCCTGGAGAAAAGAGGAGACCATGTTTTGGCTCTCCTATCTGTAAGGTTTTCTAAGTCTCCATATCCCACCTGTGTTTTAAAAAACAAACTGAAGAAAATGCTGCTGTATAGTAACACATTTACGTTATACATGTCACATGTGTTTGAGATGGGTCACTGCCTAGCCAGGATTTGAGAATTTTGAGCCCACAGAGAGAAAAAAAACCAACAGCAAGTCAACCTGTGAAGCCGGGTGATAAGGATATCCTCTAGGAAACGGCATGCTTCTGCTTCTGCTCTTCATGTTATCATCTGAAGATTCACATTAGAAATACACAAAATGTCCCTCAAGAATGGGCTTAGGTGCCTTTCAGTCTATTTGTGAATTAGTGTTTGTGTACTTTTTCTTTCACACAGCTTGCTAGAACAACGTGCCTCTGTATATAGGAATGGGCCCCAAAAGAGCTCCTGTTGACAGGCAGCTCAGTGTTGTCCTGAGGCACCTCTGGGGGGGGTGTGGGGTGTGGTGCTCTCTGCAGTGGGCTCTTTGGTCAGCTCTCCACAGAATTCTCAGCCTGGGCTTCCAACACAAAATGCAAAGATGTTTGCTAAAATGTGATTTAAACAATAAATACAGCAGGCCACATCATATTTTTCTTACCGATCATTCCAACAGACACCATTTTCCTTGCTAAAAATACCTTACATGGACACCTGCATGTGAATATGCAGCAGAGCTCATGGGGTTGCATATAATGAGTAGGGTAATTGGAAGATTAGCAGTTTCTCTTTTGGGTTGGTTTTTAATATTTTGTCATGAGTTTACTGGAAGTGTGCAGCTGAGATCTATATTACCATAATGCTTACATGTGTGACTTTTAATGGACAGAAATTTAAAGAACCTATCTTTCTGGTTAGTGAAAACCCTAATTACTCATTATTCCCTGCTCCCTACTTTAGCACACTCCTTGGAGCCTGCTGGTGAGCTGCATAAAGGTGTTTCTTTTACAAGGGTTATTATAGAGACACCTGTTAGGATTGATATAGTTAATGCTACATCAACATTTCCATTGATTTCGTTTATGACCCAGCTGTAAAAACTCCCTTTAGTCTGAGATTTGATGAATGATGACTGAACCAAAGAGCACAGGGAAAATGATGATTGTAACTTACCAGAGTGCAACATCAAATTAGATGAATTAGACATAAAGAAGTTTCAGAAGCTTGCTTTACATACTTACAATGTGAAAAAAATTTCTTTCCACAATGCAAATTTGGAAGTTTTTTAGAACAAAAGTCTAGTGCTGTTGTGTACATTTAAAAAAATAATTAAATCAAGGGATTTCAAGTGGAGAAATTACTCCTGTGCAGGTTGGTTAATTATTTTGCATTAGGAAATGCATTGATATTTTAGTAGAGGATTCAGAAAAGGTTATGGCATAATGACCTTTCTATTTTGGCCAGATTAAAGAATCATTTGAGACTCACTGGGGAAGATGGAAGAAATCTCTCCGATCTTTTCTCCGCTATAATACGGGTAAGTAATATGGAAAACATAAAGACTCTCTGCACTGTTGTTTATTAAGTGATGGCACAGAAGTTCTGCATGTCCTGTCCAGAGACAATCCACAGAAACAAGTGACCCATGTGAAACAAAACTTCGTAAAGTGCCTCATACGCACTAAATAATTTGTCTCACCTTCCCCCTCGTCCTCGAGTCCAAAACTACAAAATCCAACCACATGTTTGGGTAATAGTCTTCCAAACTGAAGAGAGGACCATTAACAGAGAGCATATCTGGTTTTAAACTCAAAAGAGTCAACCATTATAGCGGTAACAGACACGCTTCTACAAGTGGTCATAGTGTGGGGTCATGTGTCCCATCCCTTCTGTGGAAGAGATGGAGGCAAGTAATTACAGGCTGGGAGCTTTTTACCTTCAGAGTGAGAGCTAGACTACAGCAAAAGAAGACAATGGTGTCCCAGGGATGTGAAATTACAGAGAACTTGGTTTAAATATCTGAGATAATCCATGTACCTTTGAAAGCAAAGGGTGATGCATGTGTGTAACTATTGGTACTGAACCTGAGCTCATTCATTGCACCTGACTTGGGGCATACACTGTTAATTCCATTACAGTATATTGTAACTTAATATTTACACACGGAAATATTTGAGCGAATGGCCTCAGCCTGGCTGACTTATGCTACACTCATCAAAGCAGTCAATCTCCTGGAGGGTTCCAGATTTGCTTAACTCCCGTGGGTTTGCTAAACATGATATAAATAATGGGGCTGGCATCACTTTCGTCAACAAGAAGAAAAGACTGATTTTCATAGTAAAAAAATATCCATTTGTGAAGACAATATTGTCTAACTCAAAATGTTAGAACTGGGGTCTCAAAGGATGCAGAAGTTTAAGAAAATGTGAGATCTGATCCAGAGTTCGCTGAAGTCATGGAAAGATTTCCCCCCCTCTATTAGTGGGTATTGTATGAGCCCCTTGGATCAACAGAAACAGAGGAAGAGCCAGAAACAAGTTATCATGACAAGTCAGAAAGATGGCAACAGCACTCAGAAAAATATGAAAGTGTAATAAATGTGATGTAAAAGTTATGCTTTTATTTTAATAGTTGTCTCCTAGTTGTCTTGGTCAAATGCCAGGGTCAAAGTGTTTAATATTCATTAGGAGTTTTAGGCCCAATTTTTTGATCATTACTCACTTTCAGTAGCACATGTTCATTTGATGTTCTTTAGATGGTGACTATGGCCAATTTCTTCCTGGCATATTCTCTACTGGACACCAGTGAAGAATTTACTCCAATACTCTGTCCCTGGAAGTAAATAGGCTTGGTTTAGCAGATCTTCATTAATTTCAAATTATGAGTATGATTATGTTGCATACATTAATTCTAACCAATTCACAGGTGAAATAGATGGTTATATACACACATGAAAGAACTATCTGTAGACTAAGAAAAATTTCTTGCAAAGAAGACTATGTCATTGTTTTTATTGAGCTCAAATTAATCAGAGATTGAGCTAGGCAGTGAAGAAGGAACCATTTTTTACAAGACACTGCAGTCTCCAAGTGAATTACAGCAAAAGGCAGCACAATTTTTCCACTGTAGTATTTCCAATCAATGGGAAACAGGTATCTAGGTCTTGGTACCTGACTGGGATAATTTTGAACAAAAAGTCTTTACATCTCTACTATTTCACAACTCTAGCAAGGTCAGGATTCAATTCTGTGTCATGGGGTTCATTGTAGGTATGCTGTCACAGTTCAGGGAAAGGGTGCTGTCTACAGTCTTCTGAGGAGAAGCTGATGGACAAGAAAGCTGCACCTTTCTGCCTGCCAAGGTCCAGCATAAATGAGATAAGGAAAGAAGTGGAAGGATAAGTGTGCTTTGGCACAGAATAAATACTTGGTCCCTCCTTTTCTTTCTGGGACTTCATCTGCTTCAGACACAGGCCACAAAACCACTTTTGTTAGGTTCATAACCTACTCTGGAACTGCCTGATTAAAGCAGAGTGAAGAGCAGGATGTTTTTATGCATCTGTGAATCTAAAGGAGACATCCTGAATTCCTTGTTCTAGCCTGTCAGTCACTTTCTATCTTGCTTGGATAGAAAAAAAGCACAGTCTTATGAAAAATGGTGGTCAATACTTTATTTTAAATGTTATTCAGGAGAAAAAAAAAATCCTTGGCATACCGTTTTCTCAAGTTTACCTTGATACTGCGTTCAACTACACAACTCTGAGATCATCAATTTCAACTTACTAATTAAAATGGTACATAATGTCCATAATGCTTTTTATTTTATCTTTGCCTTCTGAAACCAGTTTATAAATCCCCTTAAATTTACATTTGAAACTAATTTTAGCAGGAAGTTCATATTCAAAATGTATTGAGTGTCTGCAATCTGTTCTTACCTTTTTATATGAGAAAAATTTTCTTTCTACTTCTGCATGTGAGGTAAAAATGGGCATAAAAGCTTTAAGAAATGAAGAGAAGTAGCATCTAAAAATAGAACATTAAGCCAGTTCCTAGCACAGGACTTGTAAGATATAACATATTTTACTGAATCTTTCAATACTATGTATTTCTCATATATTACCTTTCACCAAATTTCAGTTTTCAATAATCCTTACAATTTCCTGAAAAGGAAGAAAAGGTGGTTGAACTGGGTTAACATAATTTTGTTTGATGAAATCAAAGTCTGAAGTCAGATATTTGAGAACTAATGTATATCACTAAATGAAATCCTTTCACATTTCTTCCAGTTTGCCATGATTTGTTCTCAGATAAGAGTTATGTTTATGACTGGAGAATCTGTCATCAATTCTTTGATATAATTTAACCTTCTGTGAATAAATGAATGAGGTAATAAACTGTAGCATAAGGAAAATCAGACTGTTTTAAACTGCATCATATAAATCTTATAGCACATTATGTGAAAAAATATAAACAGTATTCAGTCACTGAGCATTTCTTTCCATCACTCCAGTGACTGCCACCCTTCTAGAATTAAAAAATGCAACTAGGCAGCTTTGCCTAGTATGCAGAGTGACTTCTAAGAGCTGGAAAACATTTTCTTCCAGCTGCAGGGTACAGAGATAATCAGCCTTTGAGATCAAATTATGACAAGGTCAAATCATGACCAGTGTAATTTTCTGTATCATGCAGCATAAGAATTACACAGGTAGTTGGACACAAACATTCATTCTCATTTTTTATGATACTTTGAATGGAAGAGTTAACATTGCTATTTGGTTAGAATACCAGTATTATTTGCTATAAATGCTCACTCATTGTCAAAGTGGCAACTATTTGACTGTAGTAAGTTTTTTACATTTTTTATTGTTTCTAAGACAGGTTATATATGTCTTGAAGACAATCAATTACACAACAAATTATTCCCCTTTTAATTGTTTAGTAATGATAGTCAGGAAAGAGTATTTATGTGGCTAGATATCTTCATGACCAGACAGAAAAATACACAACCTGTTTTCTTAATTGAAAAGGGAGTTACGAGACTATAAAATTTTAGGTAAAGGGCAGTCTAGGAGGACAAAACGATCTATTTGCTGTTAGAACAAAGTAATCTGTATGGATTGATCCAGCTAATACTATAGTATGTGGTCCTCTGTGTATTATAGTGGCACGATGTCAATATCCTCTTAATCATTCCAAAAAAGTACAAGCGGCTTTTGTTTTGGGGTTGGGGTGAGTTGAAAGGGGAAAGGAGTTTTGACATTTCATCATCACATTCATAGTTAGGGTCATGATTCATGCACAGTTTTAATTTGATCAACTAAAAATACATAGATAATAACTTAGATCATGACCACAGAAGAAACAAGTCATGGCTAGAACTCAGGAAAAAAAGGAGCGCTTACCACCTTTGGAAGAAGGGGCAGGTGACTCAGGGCGATTACAAGGATGTTGTGAGGATATGCAGGGAGAAGATCAGAAAGGCGAAGGCGCAGCTGGAACTTAAACTGGCCACTGCCATTAAAGACAACAAAAAAAGTTTTTATAGATATATCAGTGACAAAAGGAGGGCCAGGGAGAATCCCCCTCCTTTGTTGGATACAAAAGGTAACCTTGCCACAAAGGATGAGGAGAAGGCTGAGGTACTTAATGCCTTCTTTGCCTCAGTCTTTAATAGTCAAGCTAGTCATCGGGTTTTTCAGGCCCCTGAGCTGGGAGATGGAGATAGGATGCAGAGTGAAGTCCCAGTTGTTGAAGAGGTGGCAGTCACCAACCTGCTCGTCCACCTGGATGTGCACAAGTCCATGGGGCCAGACGAGATCCACCCAAGGGTACTGAGGGAGCTGGCAGAGGAGCTGGCCAAGCCTCTCTCCATCATTTATCAGCAGTCCTGGTCAACCGGGGAGGTCCCAGATGACTGGAAGCTAGCAAACGTGATGCCCCTCTACAAGAAGGGTCGGAAGGAGGATCCGGGGAACTACAGGCCTGTCAGCCTGACCTCAGTGCTGGGAAAGGTCATGGAGCAGATCATCTCAAGTGGCATTATGCAGCATGTGCGGGACAACCGAGGGATCAGGTTCAGCCAGCATGGGTTTATGAAAGGGAAGTCCTGCTTCACTAACCTGGTCTCCTTCTATGACAAGGTGACCCGCTTAGTGGATGAGAGGAAGGCTGTGGATGCTGTCTACTTGGACTTCAGTAAGGCCTTTGACACTGTCTCCCACAGCATTCTCCTGGAGAAGCTGGCTGCACACAGCTTGGATAAGTGCACTCTGCGCTGGGTTAAAAACTGGCTGGATGGCCGAGCTCAGAGAGTGGTGGTGAATGGAGACAAATCCAGTTGGCGGCCGGTCACGAGTGGTGTTCCCCAGGGCTCAGTACTGGGGCCGGTCCTGTTCAATATCTTCATTGATGATCTGGATGAGGGGATTGAGTGCACCCTCAGTAAGTTTGCCGATGACACCAAGTTGGGTGGAAGTGTCGATCTTCTGGAGGATAGGAAGGCCCTGCAGAGGGACCTGGACAGGCTGGATTGATGGGCCGGGGCCAACTGCATGAGATACAACAAGGCTCAGTGCTGGGTCCTGCACTTGGGTCACAACAACCCCATGCAACGCTACAGGCTTGGGGAAGAGTGGCTGGAGAGCTGCCTGGCAAAAAAGGACCTGGGGGTGTTGGGTGACAGCCGCCTGAACATGAGCCAGCAGTGTGCTCAGGTGGCCAATAGGGGCCAGTGGCATCCTGGCTGGTATCAGGAATAGTGTGGCCAGCAGGACCAGGATGGTGATAGTGCCCCTGTACTCTGCACTGGTGAGGCCACACCTTGAATACTGTGTTCAGTCTTGGGCCCCTGACTACAAGAAGGACATGGAGGTGCTGGAGCGTGTCCAGAGGAGGGCAACGAAGTTGGTGAAGGGTCTGGAGCACAAGTCTTATGAGGAGTGGCTGAGGGAGCTGGGGTTGTTTAGTCTGGAGAAGAGGAGGCTGAGGGGAGATCTCATTGCTCTCTACAACTACCTGAAAGGAGGTTGTAGCGAGGTGGGGGTTGGTCTCTTCTCCCTAGTAACGAGTGACAGAACGAGAGGAAATGGCCTCAAGCTACGCCAGGGGAAGTTTAGGTTGGATATTAGGAAAAACTTCTTCACCAAGAGGGTGGTCAAGCATTGGAACAGGCTGCCCAGTGAAGTGGTTGAGTCTCCATCCCTGGAGGTATTTAAAGAACGGATAGATGTGGTGCTCGAGGACATGGTATAGATGGACTTGGCAGTGATAGGTTAACGGTTGGACTCGATGATCTTAAGGGTCTTTTCCAATCTTGACGATTCTATGATTCTATGATTCTATATTCATAAACAAAGGTTTCTGAAGTAACACAAAATGCCCCAGAGTGTCCTGTCTGGCCCCCAGCTGCTGTTGCAGAGGGATGTGCCCATCCTGTAGGTTCTGGGACATTTCTCCCTGCCCTATATGGGTGCTTTGAATCAGCTCAGTACAGTGGCAGACCTGGAGAAGCTGGTGGCCTCAAGTTGCGCCAGGGGACATTTAGATTGGATACTAGGAAAAACTTCTTCACTGAAAGGTTTATCAGGCACTGGGACAGGCTGCCCAGGGAAGTGCTCAAGTCCCCATCCCTGGCGGTATTTAAAAGATAGGTAGATGTGGCACTTAGGGACATGGTTTAATGGTGGACTTGGTAGTGTTAGATTTATGGTTGGACCCAATGATCTTAAAGGTTTTTTCCAACCTAAATGATTCTATGATTCTTCTAGGTAGTTAAGCCCAAATGAAGAATTGCTGAGTGCTTGCTGGTGATGCCTCCACTAGAAACTCCCCGGCCTGCCAGAAAAACCTGGCTTTTGCTACCACATCTTTAAGGCCTAATCTACATGTCTTCTTCATTGACTTTTGGAATAAAATGAACCAGTACCCATATGTAGCAAACAGTTATGTTAGTACATCATTTGTTAATCTTTGGCAGGACTCTCCAGGATGGAGAAATATGTGCCATTTTTTTAGGACTATGTAGAGCTGATGATATTGAACTGGACTGGAGGGGGAATCTCTAGGGTCACTGTTGCACTTTCTGTAGTAGATGTAGCATGTTGCATTTATTAGGCTGAGACAGCTTTAGTTACACCCAGGTTTTCCAGACACTTGGAGATGTCAAGGAGATTCTTTCAGTGGCTGGTCTTCTAAAGGAAGGTCTGAGGCAAAACAGGCTGTGAAACCCTGTACAAAAGTGGTGATATCTGGGATACCTTGCATAATACTTACAACACCTGGGCTGTTAAGCATCTAGGATAGGCATGCGTGTGACCAAGGTAGGAGAAGGACAGGGGTTATGCCTCTGTAGAGAAGCCTCTTCTCATGTTTGATTTTCATTTGCAATTCCTGTTAATCCAAATTTTCAGCCGTTAGACTCTGACATGCCATGCACAGCTATACGAAAAGCCTTGTGTCACTTTGCCTTTGCTGTGCCACCAAAGCTACAATTAACCAAGATGTGTTAAAATTAGGTGATGTGAATCCCAAACAAATCACTATCCAATTCTGAACAGCAAAAATGGGGGGGGTTTGTGGGGTTTGGGTTTTTTTTTTTGTTTATTCTTGGTTTTATTTTTTTATATAAATAAAGACGAAGGTCCACTTGTAATTTCTGAATTTTAAAAAATGATTGACTTACAGGAAAAACTGCTTTTCAGTGATGAATACACTGTCCATGATACAGGTCCCCTTTAAAGCTCAGGAAGGCCTCTCTCAGCTTCCAATTTAGTCACTTTTTCAAAATAATTTCTTGGAATTTGGTTGCCAGACTCTAGGTCTCCAGTGGTCCCTTTCTCACTGTTCTGTTTTCAAGGAGTATATCCTTTTTATGAAATTTGGCTTGGGAGTGATACTGACCTTGAAGAAAGTGAGGTGGGGATTTTAGTGGTTTGTGCCAGGCCTTTGGCTGCTATTCCTGTGTTGTAATCACCTTATCTATGAGGTTTTTGTATTAACCAATCAAACTAACAAAATAAATAAATACCCCAGTATAATTCACAACATGTTATTTTACTTTGCTAATTTCTTGAAGGATTTTTGGCTATAGTTAGTTGGTGTGGTGTGTTTTTTTCCGTGATATCATTCCTGAGGTTTATTAAATATAATTTTTTATCTAGCTAAAGCATGTATAAGAATTAGTGACCTAAAGAGAAACCCACCAATCTCCAAATAATTAGAATGATTCTATACATATTTATTAGGTCAGAGTCACAGAGACACTGCACTTGTGTTTAACATTTAAACTGCTCTTCCTAAGAAGCATTTTGCAGGCTTAATCCTATTTTAGACTCAATTGAGTTGAATTTGTCTTCAGTTCTTCAGTTGTATTCTGTGACTTAAACATCATATATGTTATGTCCCACCATAACCCATGTCACGAAGTGCTCTGAAAGAATAAATAGCAGACAGTCTTGAGTTATTGGACTGTAGTTGCAAATAAGTTACTTCTGGTTCATTTACAAATTGCAAGAGGGACAGTCAAGATGGTTTGTTGATCCTAGCAAGCAGAATTAGAGCCTGTTCACTTCAAACACTTTTCTTATTTTTGTCACATGGGTTCATAAAGGACCATGCTGTTATAACCTTACTTATGCTGAGCAGTGCCTTATTCTACATGGAGTCTATGGAGGTCTTTTCAGTGACAGCTGCTTGGCGAATAACCATGTTCTTAGCTGTGTTGCAATTATAGATCATTTTGCTTCAAACTGGATAGGTCAGCATTGCTACAGGTATGCGTCTGTGAAAACTGTTGATATCACACAAAAAGTACTGTACAGAAAAGAATTTATGAACTCCTTAGAGTAAGCAAAGCATACTCTGTTGGGTTTTTGTGAGTTAAATTCTTCAGAATTTTGTTTTACTAAGCAGTTTTTTGGTGGTTCACTTTTTTTTTCATATCAGACATGCAGAAGGCAAAACAAGCCTCATTTGTGGAGATTCTGTTTTTGTTGGAATTTTTTGGTGGTTTTTGTTGTTGCTTTTGGTTGTGGGTTTTTTTTTTTTCCTACAAAAAGGCAATGGATAGGACAGCATTACACTCCATAACACAGCGCCTTATAGCTTTTGAAATTTCCAAGTGCTGTGCAGGTAAGTGGAACTCACAACCCTGGTTTTGCTGTGTGGGCTTCACCTTGTGATGCACAGAGATAGTAGGAGTTTCAGAAACCAGAACATCAAGGAAAAATCTGCCCAATCTAGAAGTGTTGAGGAGTGAGAGGGTGGGAACAGAGACCGTGACTTAAGCCCTACCTCTCTGCTGCTCAGAAATGTCTAATAGCCAGATTCAAGACAACAAAGCATCTTCAAGAGGTAAGTAAGCAATCCCTTTCAAATGAAGTACTAACTGTGTTCCTAAAGGGTGGAGGAGAAAATTCACTTTTATCTTTTAAATTGGTTGTTGAGAGCATAATTTGTGAGGCTGGAGACCTTCATTTAACACCCACCCACCCCCCCCAGCTCCTGAACATATTTGTGCCTACAATCTTTCCTTGCCTAGGGGAATCAGTGAATTACATTGTATTAAGTGCTAATGGCTTTAGTGGAGGAAAAAGGAAACAAAACAAAATAAAACAAATCTATAACCGAATTGCTTCTGACAAAGTCTCTCTGTTTTGCATATATTTTTGCACAATTCCCATACTTTCGGTTTGAGTAAAGAACAAAAAATGAAGTAGATCAGCCTCTTGGATATGTTGCATATGAATATGAAAAAATCCTCTGTGACTACATTCCTAAGATAAAATGCAGTTAGCCCAGTGCAATTTTGGGGCATGAAACCAGAATAAAACTAAACTCTTTTACTGCATTATTTCCTGTTATCTGAGCTGTGAGAGTAATTGGAGTTTCTCTTTGGTGAAATATTTCAGACAAAATGCGTAGCATGGAACAAAGTTCTAGGAAATCATTTGCAGCATCTTCAGTTTTGCAGCACTTATTTTACATGGCCAGAAATATTTCATCCCATGCTCCCTAAAGTTTTGTTCCTGACTGGCAAGGAAATAAACAGTGATTTAAGAATTTCGACATATTTCTGAGGAAGCCTTGTTTGTTCATGCTGGTAAGTTTGTGATGAAACATTTTAGTTTCTGAGAAGTATGTTAGGTTGTGTGTATCTATACAAACCTTGTATCTGTTTGAACCCTTACGGATTCTTGCATTGTTATGAGAAAAGGATATTCTGTGTAAAACACTTTGACTATATCTACACTAGTAAATAAAATGGCCAGAGACCATTGTCAGTTCTGATGCGTATATTATGTTGATATAGTTAAACTCTCTTTACTCGTTTGCCTCCAAACCATCATACTGAGATAAATATCCAACCCATGTTAACTCCTGACCACGCCCCAGCTAGAGTGTGGTTCAGTGCCAGACAGTCTGTGTGAAAAATACGTCAAGGTACAATGGTACAATCCTGCCATACTTGGCTTCACGTCCTGGTCCTGGTCTGTGTACTACTTTAGATGTAACCTAATAACAGACTTGCTATGGATAAATGATTCCTTGAAAAGCCTACACTGATGAGTAGGAAAAACAATGCCTAAACAGATAAGCAAATAAATGTTCAGGCTTTAGGATGAAGACAGGGTGGCACAGATGACCCAGCCATGCTCTCCTCCATCATTGCTTCTCTCTGAATAAAGGAATTGTTCTTTGGAGGAGGAAAAGGAGGGGGAGGAGTACCTGGTTTTTCACTCACATCCATAACCCCTGAAGCTTCTCCTGTCAAGGTCAATATTGCAGAAGTCTTTGACCTTATTAATGATAATGTAAAAAGTTTTCACTGAAAAAGGCATCAGCAAGAAATTCCTCCTTGTTTTAGTTCCTGGTAAATGCAAGAGCCTGGAAGATACAGTCTGACCTACCAAGAGTACATGGTGACTCAGTTTCCATTCCTTCCTCCCTCTCAGTGGAAGAGGCAAAGGGCAGCCCAGAGCTAGCTGGGTTAATGCTATGAACGTTGGGGTCAAATTAATTCTGGAGTTTTCCCTGTTTCATTCCAGAGCAGGGTACTTTTAGGGACAGAACAGATCAGAAAATCTGCAGGATTTTCATCTCTGTTGCAAAGGTAATGTAGCTGTTGTGTTACTTGTACTTTAGGCACTGAAATAGTGAAAGAATGGATCTAAATAATCTTAGTGGGGGAAAAAAGCAGGCAGGAGGTTTGTTGGGGTTTTTTGATGTAAAAAAACCGAAACCAAACAAAAACACCTGCATATAAACTGTGCATACAATGGACGATACATGCAATTTATCATCATTGTGAGTAGGCTGGAGTGAGCTAAGCTTTCCAAACACTGTTCTTGCTGTGGAATGCAGCCATTCTTCATGATAGTCTTCAGGGCATAAGTATTTCTAAACACAAAGTGTTTCACAGCATATTTTAAATAATCAGTCATCATATTAAATGTTCTCAGTGACTCCAGTGTTTCTGCATTTGAGCTACTTCTTATTACATAAAAATTACAACAGTAGAGAAAATAACTATTTCACCCCCAATACTAGCTAATCAAAACCGTAAGTATTTTCTCTCTGTTATTTTATTCCAGTGTGGATTTCTGAAAACATATAAATGGGTTGGACATAACTAATACAAGTCTTAAAACAGACTTTTAACCAGCATTGTCCTTGGAGCTCTAGAACTAGCTAAAAAGCAGCTTTGGGTACTAATATAAGTTCTCCTGATAGGGAAAACTGTAAATGGTGATGTTTAGATCTGAAGCATCTATGTAATATCATTCATCTGAAATGAATTAAGTAGTATGTGCTGGTCATTATGACTCCCTGTGAAGTCAGTGGGAAGGGAAATGCACACAGACACACACATACAGAGGACAATTAATTCCCTGTCTTTTAGACATGTATTTTAGGATGAAATGAGTTGCACTCTCCAACTTTACTTATCCCTCACTATTGACTCAAGAAAGAACATAAATGATGAGCTTATCAAGCAGTGCTTCCTTTCCAATTCACACTGTTTCGGAGCAGTGTGCTAGACGCTTATCAGAAGATATGCATGTCACTGCCTAAATGCTCAACAATAAAACCATGCGTATGACAGAGAAATTACTATTTGGTATATATGTATTTATTTAGTTATTTATTTTTATATATATATATATTACATACAGTAAAAAGTGTCTTACATTGTAACAGATAATTATGATAAATATAAATAAATATAGCCTCTGGGTATGCCTCTCTTAAGACACAACTACAGGGACTACATGCATGAGGAAGTAATAAAAAAAGACACATGGATTTTTTTGTTGATCTGTTTGCTTTTGTTAAATATTCCAGTCTGAGAGAGATGGAGTACTTGTGCTTCTAGAGGGATCTGGAATCAGTCAAACAGATTCTGCTCTGTTCAGCTGGCCCAGTGGATCCAACTCTGAAGCTGATTCTTAGGATTTAATCAAATTATGACCCTGTTCAGTGGAATTTTGGGTTCAGTCTGGACAACACAAATGAGACCAATTGTCAGATAAAATGATGAATGAGGTGCTAAAATGAGGTTTATGGAACCATGAGGAACATATTCTACGTTACTCCAATCTATGTAAAACTCATGTGATTTCATGTTTAACAAAAATATTAGACTTTCTGAGTGAACCTTAAGCACAGTTTTGAGTGAACCTTGGCTGATTTATGCTTTGCATTCTCACATGATTTTGACAAGGAACCAGATAAAATTTGGCAGTTTTGACTGTGTTTCATTTTGAGATTTTGAGTTTATTTGGACCTGAAACACAAGCAAAACTTGCAGCTCTGAACCCACCCAGAAAGAAAACGAAGAGTGACCCAGCCCTTCATAAAATTAAATGACGGATTTTCACATAATTCTAACATACAGATGATAAAATTAGGTGAGATGAATCCCGTGCTCCAGGAACACCACCGTTGGTGACAAGAAGCACCACAAGAGAGAGGAAAAGCTTCCAGCTCTAGCCTACGTGGACACTTGGAGACACATTTCCATATTCTTCTCTCAGCTGCTTCTTCCACGCAATCAGTTGAAATGGCAGAGCTTTACACACTGAGAACCCAGCTGTACCCCTATATCAATCTCCTCATCTGCCTACCACATACCACCAACTGCACTCACCCAAACCCATCTCCTAATCTACTTAAGGCAGATTCGCCTAAAGCATGCTTCACTTCAGCAAGCATTTACTTCCCAGAGGTTTTTTGCCTCCTGACCCTGCTCCCACATCCTCAGGCAGGAGTGCAGATCTTGAAAATAGCTGAGTTCTGGCAGAGGTTGGAGAGCCAAGATGTTTCTGCACTCAAGTACTTAGCTGAAGGATCTGTCTGCAGCTCTACTAAATGCCTCCACCTAGACAGACCTGGCAGCTACTGCTGTTATGTATCACTTTAGCAGTCTGGAAACTTCTGCACCACACTAAGCAAAGCTGCGTATCAGTACTAGCTTTCCCATCCTGCCAGTAAACTTATGTCATACTAGAGAGGTATGACACTTGGAATGAAGTTTTTAGTTTTGCAATATCACAGGCATAAGAAATAGTACAAATACAGGTAATGACAATTAAAGAGAGAATAATTCCCTGCTCAAGGGAAACAGGATTATAAGGATAAAAGAATTTACATGCACTCACAGATTTTGTGTCTAATTTCAAGTCAATTATATTTTATGAGTGTATTTTGATTTATTCCAACGGATCATATCCTTTGTTATCTTAATAACTGCCAGTGATGGTGAACTGAACTGTCACTGGTGTTAACAGCTCTAGTGATCCATCTATGCACTGTAACCCACACTAAACTGACTAACTTTTTTCCTTTACACCTTTGGGCAGCCTGTGGCTCTTCATTATTGTTCTCAGACCTTCCTTTAAAAAAAAAAAAAAAAAAAAAAGAAAATCTAGAAAGCTTTTCCAGATGAACCAGTATGTCATTTAACATTGTATTTGTTTCTGATCATCCTTCTCATTGAATGCAGTTCAGAAGCTTGGGATGTTATAGACTTCACTATCAAAATAGTAACAAATTATATCTCAGATAAAAAAAAAAAAAATACATGGTGAACAAACAATATGCAATCTGACAGAGGTTTTTCTCCAGGAAATTTTTTTTTTCAAGCAGTCAGATTTGTAAGGCAATTGCAGAGCACTGGTGAGGAGAAGTCATTCAACAAAACATACTTTTTGTTAATGGCTAGTAGTAGTTTCAAGGAATTAACTGTGTTTCCTGGTGTGTATCATTCATATGTAAGATTTAAGGAATGTTCTGTCCAAATTTAACTCTTCAGAGTCTCAAAGCATATCATAAGCTTAAACATGACAACACTGCAGGCATCATGAAGAAGCAGATCATAAGCAGGCTTAAAACACCAGTTATATCAACTTATATTACTCTCAGGTTAAACTGAGGAATAAAAAGGTCAAGAGTTGGCTTAAGGTTTGGGGAGAGAATGAATGATAAGTCGCTTGCTGCATTCTCTCACTGTAATGAACAGTATTGCCTATGAAATGACAAGAAAGGGAAAGCTTTTGCATCTCAAGGAAACACAGCCCTGACCTCTAGCAGAAAGAGCTCCTATGGCACAAAGAGGTTAGTGAACTGTTACTCACATAAAGAAACACACTAGGGCAAATGAGCCAATTCAGATGGTCAGCTTTCCAGTAGTGTTAGCTACTTAAAATTGATGGGACACTGGTGTGAAAGAGAACATTTAACTGATGGAGAGAAAATCAAAGAAAAATGCACCACCTCCTTTACCCTTTCTTCCCCCCTCTTCCTTCTTTCCTTCATCTCATTCCATCCTTTACAACTGAGGGGGAATGACTTAGCTAAGATGTTTCCTTGAAGGCATGAAGAGAAGAAGGGACTGTCCTGGTTTTGGCTGAGATAGTGTTAATTTTCTCCCTAGTAGCTGGTATAGTGCTGTGTTTTGGATTTAGTATGAGAATAATGTTGGTAACACACTGATGTTTTAGTTGTTGCTAAGTAGTGCTTACACTAGTCAAGGACTTTTCAGCTTCCCATGCTCTGCCAGGTGCACAAGAAGCTGGGAGGGGGCACAGCCAGGACAGCTGACCCAGACTGGCCAAAGGGCTATTCCATACCATATGATGTCATGCCCAGTATATAAACTGGGGAGAGTTGGCTTGGGAGAAGCAATTGCTGTTTGGGGACGGGCTGGGCATCAGTCAGTGGGTGGTGAGCAATTGCATTGTCCATCATTTGTTTTGTATATTCTTTTATCATCATCATCATCATCATCATTATTATTATCTCTTCCTTTGTTGTCTTATTAAACTGTCTTTATCTCAGTCCACAGGTTTTACTTTTTTCCCCAGTTCTCTCCCCCATCCCACTGGGGCAGGAGGCGGGGAAGGTGAGCGAGTACTTAGCTGCCGACTGGGGTTAAACCATGACAGGGACATAAATGGTTCTAATGTTGGAGACCATGTACAATGGACAATTTCAATTTTAACAAATGACTTATAAAATACTAGGCTAACCCCAAAATGTTGTCACAGAAAGAAAATATGAATTCAGAAGGAAAGCAGTGTCTTAGGACCAAAGCAGGCAGGTGCTCTTGAAAAAACTCCCAGTGGGAGGGGAAGAACCCACTTCATACATTTACACTGAATTCCAGTATGCACCAGGCAAAGAACAAAACCAAGGGAGAGAGAAGGAGCAAACTGTATCTTGAACTACAGTGAAAGAGAAAACGTAAGCTCAGTAAGCTTTCCAGGGTGAGGCCAGGCTTTGAAGAAAGAAGAAGGGGAAATAAGGGAAGAGAGAGGGAGCGGCGTTACGTTGCCAGACCTTTGCGCTCATCATAGCCAAGATACTGGAACAGCTAAAAAGGAACTTTGGAGTCAGATATATTTTAAGTTTCTGTTTTCATATTTCATTTTTTGTTTCCAATTTTGCAGTCAGGAATTCATCTCACTTCTTGCTAGGACACATTTGTTTCCTTCTTTAGGCTTGTCTTGTGTTAAGAATGGGCTGCTTTGGCAAGAGACAAGCTATGGAGAAATAAGATGTGATGCTGGATTAACTCATGCTGGACATTGTCCTTTGCCATGTGATGAAGGAGAACAAGGGAATTAGGATGCAGAATGTCTTGTGAAGTTCTTGCTAGACACAGCCCCCGCATGGTCTCAAAAAAGCAAGCTTCTCAGAAACATAACTGAGCCAACAAGGAACTGTGTAAACTAAGTATATGAGTGCAAATGAGGCAGAGTGGAAATCAGACATTAAACAAGTCTCTTTTTAACTCTCTCAAACCCTTCCAGATGTTAAAAGAAGTAAACAGCATGTGACAACTCTGTTTTATTATTAATCCTGGTATTAGGGTTAACTTCACCCTGCTTTTCTGCCTTGTCTCCTTATTACAACTATTGCTTGAGGTTCCAAATGTGTTAGTTTTAGCTTTCTGTCAAAGGTAAACATGTGCACCAGGTGACTTTTGTTATAGAGCGAGTAAGATAAATTTCAAACGTAGTCCTGCTCAAATATAGCTGACAATTTTTATATTTTAACAAAAAAGGATTTGTTCCCCTTTGTGTTGGCGTCAATGGCAGTTCTTATGTGTAATACAATTAACACTGGTAGCTGAAGTTCCCCACAAGGAAATGATTCAAGACAGATGATAAGAAAAAATGGGGGGAAAAAAAGTGGGATGTGGTTAGAGTAGCAAAAATTTCACTTATCAAGGTTATGTCTTCACTGTGGAATTACTCAGCTGGTGCACCCAGTTTGGCAACAACAAAGACCTCTGAACCAACTAGAGTGATGCCTTGATCTAAGCAAGATGAATTGCAGAGCTATAGGTTACACTCTGTGCTTTAATTATTCTTCTTCTTAGTCTGATAAATAGCTCACTTTGCAGAGAGGATTCAGACATCCGTCTTGTGCCTTACCACAGTTCCCTCTTTGCTTCACTCATTTAATGGGAAAACACTCAGTGTTTTCAGAAACATAGGATGTCTCCATGGAAGTCCTGTCATACATCTGTTACTCAGACCTAGTTATTGTTATTCTGTGCATCATAATACACTATCATATAGATAAAGTTATTGGTGTAACAAAATGTGAAAAGGGTATTTACATTAGCAAGGAGAGATTAATCTTCCTTCACTTCAGATATCTATGGTGTGGGGTGTGATCCATTGGATCTATTTTAAGTGTCTATGTGACATTGAGATGAAGATAACTTTCAAAACACCTATTTGTTGTCTATAAAGAGACGCTAGCTGAGATGTAGACATTGACATTGGTTAAGATTAATCCAATTCCAAGTGACTATTCTCAGCTGGGAAAGACCTGTCACTTTTTTTACTGCCCTGAGCTCAGATCATTGCCTGTCAGAGTGCTGGACTCCGGTGTTAAATCAAACAGACTAGCTGAGGTCATGAGAGATGCAAATCACAGTGGAGCACAAGCACTTACAGAGTCCGACCCTGGTTACCTGCCCTTCTGCAGCTGAGCCCAGTCACTACTGGGGTGAATGCCCCTTCCTGTCTCTTTTCTGTGTGGTTTACAACAGTCAACTTGTTAATGAGCATCTGTCTTGGCTGAAATGTTGTGGTTGTCCTAAGATTAATGTTTGCCATCAAGATGGAAGGTAAGACCAAAGACAGTGGAACAAAAGATGAGTGCTTGTACAGGCAAGTGCCAGACAGTACAAAAGGTCACCACTTGCAGCTGAGATTGGTGCAAACAGACCTTTTTTGCTCCGTCCCACTACTCTTTGAACTAAACCGCCTGAATTCACACTGATTGGGCAATGAGAAAAGTACTTGTACAGGCACAATCTGTCAGACACAAGAAGCAGTGGGTTTAGCTAAGAGATCATAGATAAAAGTTAACAAATGAGAGCCCTTCCTGCTGAACACTGGGGTTTCTGGAGATCCCATGAGCTTCCATGTAAGGGAGCTAAAGAGTATCCAGACAGGATTGTTTTCTCAATGGAGGGATCTTGGAAAATTATAAGATTCCAGCATTTTGAAAGTTAAGGATATAACCAAGCTCAGAGGCTGATAAATAGATGGGTGATTGATAAGATGAAGTGGAGAGAGAGAAACCATGCAGTGTCATAATACATGTAATCACTGAGCTTTAAAGACATGAATATATAAGTGTGGGATTACTATTTCAAATGTGATTTTGCACTGTGTTTGTTCTGCCTAAAGGCTTCAACAATGCAAATCGGATCTGTTCTGAAGAGTTTATCTCATAAACCATGAAGTTTGATTAGCCCTGGAATCAGTCAGTCAGCCAGACAGGTGCTCATCGGTTCTTCATTGTGTCCTTTCATTTTTAAGAAAAAACAAAATACAGACATCGGTCAAGATAGATTTTCTTAACAGAGTATTGCGGCAACCGGTTGTTGCCATAGCTAACCATGGGTACCCACCTGAACACCAATCTACTGGGACAGATGAGTGGCCTGTTCCTGGGCAACACTGGGAACTGAAAAGTTGTCCTCTTTCAAGTTTCATCTGTCTGCAGTTCAGGCAACTGCACAGAGCTTAGTTTGTGTTACTTTATTTATATTCTCTATCACATACGCGGATGCATAAACTGATCCATTTCAGATACCTGTTCACAGTATATAACCACGTTGTTTGTGAAGTTTGTTAATTACATGTCAAGGCATAAACTGTAGCAAAATAACTTCAAAATCCAAGCAACACTAAAGACAAACTCACCATACAATACCTTATCTCACATTTCAGCAGACAAAAGCAAGACTATACCACTTCCCATTTTATGTGTGAGTAGACCCCAGGCCATAAAAATCAAATAAGACTCAACTAGGAAAAAATCTGGACTAATGAAAAACTTATGTTAGAAATGAAGAAACTCTGTAGGGCCAAGTACACATTGATTTCATAATCCAAACCCTGTAAGCTGCTTTTCCATTAGCTGGCAAAGCATTTCTCCAAGCTTTGCCTTGACTAGAAAGTGCTGTTTTTAACATGATAATGAGCTTAGCATCAATTTTTAAATCCTTATCACAAACACAATTAGAGCTGAAGTAATCAGAACAATATAACCAAGATTTACTTGTATCTTCTCTGATCAGTTAGTAATGACCAACATAGTGTTAGCTCAGTCAGATCTTCTTGTGTGTTCAAAGTTTTTGTTACAATATTGCCTGGAAATGACATTGCCTGGAAATCTTTGACAAGCTGGGACATCACATTTCCCCATAGATCCCCTCGAGGCTGATGAGAGTGATTTAGTTATGAATTCTGTTTGTAGGTTTGCATGCCTTTTCTATGAGTGTGACGTATTTCCAAAAAAGCATGATGAGAAGATATATATGGCAACTGTTTTCCTGTTCTTTAAGAGTTTGCTTAAGACCTTGTAATTGACATGAAAACCTCTGGGTTCATATGCCTGAAAAATTTCAGACCATCTTCATTGTGACCCTGGTACTTGTGAATGCTTGTGAAAGTTAGTAGTTGACATTTATTTACATTTTGACATTTAATTACATTGACATTTGCAACAAAACATTGTAATAGACAATGTGTACCAATTCCCTTTACCATGGTCTGTTGATGGTTTAGACAATTCTATTTCCAGTGAAAAAAGAATATGTTAAGTATAAAAGGTAAGTCTGGCCTACAGTTCATTTGTTTGAAAGCTGCAGACATGATCATGATCACTTCTGATCTTCCCCATCACCAGTGAGCTGTAGATTCTCATTAGTCTATTCGCATCAAGTGCAGAGCTTGAGATTAACCCAGAATTATTTAGGGGTTTTGTTTTGATTTGGGTTGTGGTTTTTTTGGTTGGTTGGTTGGTTTGGTTTGTTGTGTTTAGTTTTTTTTTAATCTGATAAGAAAAATGCAGAATTTTATTTTTTAGCTTGGTAAACTGAGACCTGGAGATGTCAAGTGCCTTTGTCAAAGCCAAGGGACAAGTCAGTGGCAGAACTAGACCAGCGCACAGACTTATAATAATGTATCCCATGTTCTCATCACCCTGCCAGGCATTCAGACATCTCAGTGCTTTAGAAGGCAGGTGAATATCACCAACCTTGTGTGATCAATTCAGAAACCAGACAAACACACGAGATCCAAGACATAAGGTCATTCTTAGACATAAGGTCATTCAATAGACTAAGGAAACCAGCAAACCAGTTCAATGCAACAGCATGAATAAGGGATGAAGCAGATGATAAAACAAACTGATTTACTAAATTAAAAATAATTATTTAGATATAGCTTTGCCTAATGTTCTTCTGGAAACCATGTTTTGTCTAGTGATGGGTTTCTTTTTAGTATGGGCTCCTTTCCCACTCTGAAGGGACACATTTCTGGCATTAGAGAAAAACTAGGAGCATGTTATTTTCCTTGAGGTTCTCAATTATTGAATAAGGATTCCAGTGGTACTCTATGTGACATTTTTACCATCAGAGCAGATACTCTTTACCTTCTGCAAACCAGAGGCCTCTCCAGAAATTTTTGTAACCACCTGCTGAAGTGCTAAACTAGGCTTTTGAAACTGAGGGAAGGAGCTGGCACAATAATAAAGCTGTTAACCAGACCTATTTTCTTAGCAATCTGTCCACCGAGGCAGAATGTGTTGCCTTCTGCTGTCAGAGGTGGCAATGCTCTGAAGGTTGTTCTCAAGGTCCCACCAATGCTATGCACCATCATGTGCTGTTAGTCCATGAAACCAACTTAGAAACAGCTAAGTTTAGTCACCTGCGTAAGGATATGTAGTGGTGGTAAAGCTGGGTGACTTTTTCAAGACATTTTCTACAAGTCTTAAAATGTGGACTGCATCTGTGTGTGTTCCTGCTCCTCCTGCCTTTGCTTTGCCTGGATGTTGGCAATGCTTCTCACACTACAGGTCATGACTGTTCTAGGGGCCACAGGAGAGTTCAGAGAGGATCACAAACTGCCAGAAAAAGCTTAAGGAGGTTTTTTAACAGAAAAAAAAAAAAAAAAAAAAAACGAACAACATGAATAGCAAATTATGCTGATTTAACATTTGATAAAAAGCAGCAGCCTTTCATTCAAACCACACAGTCTTTGCCCTTGAAATACTGTACCCTATTAAGGCATTCAGGGGACTTTCAGGAAGACAGAGGGCTGAAGGACTCACAATTTTCAAAAGTGAAAATTTTTATTTCAGGTAATTAGCTCCCCAAATGGGGTTGGGGGTTAGAGTAACAGTGAACTCGCCGCAGATACAGAGCACATTTGCAAAAAGGGAAAACCCTGCTCTGAGGGTTATGTTCTTCCAATCAGGGAACAGCTTACAATCCCATGTGATCATGTGAGATGTCAAACTAAAATTTGTGCCTCTTCAGCATCATGGTTTTGGTTGTAAAATTGGTCCATAACTTAGTTTTTGATAGAAGTGACCAGTAGTGACATGTGTGAACTGACTTTAGTGATTACAATAAAAATTTATAGATCTAAAACAGATGTACTATATAAAAATAAGGTAAAGGAAAAGGTGGGGTGAGCTGGATGCCAAGCAGAAACAAAGCCTGACAGGTTGCTACTGCTTCTGCTGCTTCTTTTGTTGTGCAAGGAGACCTGCAGGTCCAGTGTGGTAAGCGAGCACAATGGTGGGGCAGAACGGCAAGAGGAACCCAATGAGAAAGGGGCCCAGGACACCAGAATCTCTCTGGTCCTGCACAGAAAGATGGGACCTTTCTTGATTTCCCTTTCTATGTGGATGCCTTTGCAAGCTCATTTTGACTGTAGATTTAGATTTAATGAAAGGTGAAAGTCTGAGGTTACCAGAACAGCTAGTGAACCTTCTGCCAGTTAAAGGTTTTGCCCCAAAGACCACACCTTGAGATGGCTGAATTTCACTGCCACCCCTTCCAGAGTATTTTCCCTCTGCTACCTTGTTATTGTAGCGATGGTGGCATTGTAAATTATAGTCCCAGCTGGATGAAGAACCCTTCTGAACTGATCCTAGTACTGTTCCCTATAGAATTGCTAATGATTACACAGCTGCCTACTAGGCATTCTAGAGTGTAGGCTCGTGGGTCTGCCTCCAGCACAAGTTGCAATAAAGTTTATTTTCATTCAAAACAAAATATATTGGGATTATTGTCAGAGCAGCCCCAGAGGCTTGCACAGGGGGT
Organism: Platalea leucorodia; assembly: GCF_965183815.1. Taxonomy (NCBI): domain Eukaryota; kingdom Metazoa; phylum Chordata; class Aves; order Pelecaniformes; family Threskiornithidae; genus Platalea; species Platalea leucorodia. The sequence goes on along the minus strand of NC_138825.1, from coordinate 116,668,102 downwards.
CTAGTAAGCATTGGTAAGAAAATTAGAAGCCTTGAGGTTATTAATGTTGCTAGAACAGCAAGCTTAGTGGCCAGCAGAGGTATAATTTACCTACACTAGCATCAGATGCTGGAGCAAGGCAATCAAGTAAGAGGTCAAGGGACTTTAACATAACATAAGATAGATATATAGCCCCGAGCTTTTTAGGCCAGATTCTCAGCTGCTGTAAATCAACGTAGCTTCATGGGAATCAGTGGACCTATGCAGTTTTCAATGCGCTAAGAATCTGGCCTATACCCTTTATGGAAGTTAGCCTGCGATCTGAAATGAATGCAGCAGCAAAACTCAATTTTCATTTTTGCTTTGTTTTAAAGCCAACACATGACATTTTTAGCTCAGCTGTACATCGGTTTGGAGAGCAAGACTGTAGTTTAACACTTTTGGCAAGCACACATCTCAAAATGGTCATGAAAAAGCTGATGAGATTCCATCAATATACATTAGCTAATAGAGAGAAAACTTAAGTAAATGCAGAAGGAGCAAATATCTATTTTTAACTGATTAGTAACCAAAGTTCAGGTAGCATATAGTCTTTTTGCCTGCAACTGTGGTTTCTAGTCTATAAAACAGCAGTTCATGTTCCTATTTATAAAAATGAGTTAGCATATGTTTGACCAAAAAAGTAATATCAGCTCTTGGCGATTTAAGTGACATGGGAGCGTGCTGTGCATTCGTGCCAGGTGATAGAGTGAGGAAGCTGACAGAGATAGCACAGAGTGTGAGGAAGACACAGATGAGTAAAATGCATACACCATTCACTCACAGATATACAAGGTTCAGTCCTTCTCCTGGGTACATATAGATACAGATCCAAGCCACAACTTTTATTCCTGGATTGCAGTCCAAGTCTATGTCTCAGTGCAGTCCCAAAGCTGATGGAGTTTCAGGGAGCCGGAGGGGATTGTGTCTAGTGTTTTTGTTCAGAACGATTTGTGGCAACTCATAAATATAAATCCTGTGGTAACACTTGAATCTCTACCAGACAGTTTAGCCTCCAGTAGTACTGCTTCCTGTTCTCAAGAAGCCCTTATATTTACTAATTTATCATAGTTACGCATAGTACCTGTCACAGGAAGAAGCTCTTACTACCTTTCTCTGATAAAAAATGTAACATCAAGTACAAAGAAACTAAAGCATACATATTTTTCTGAAGAGGGGAGATCAACCTGTGAATCATTCAATTTACTTGTCCTGCATACCTGTAGGGACTGAGCTACTTAAGAGTTTGAGTCCCATTTTTGTTGCAATCTGTAGTTGTTCTTGTCCTTTCTTTAGACAAGGGCCTGGCTCCAATTGTCACATGAGAGAAACCTTAGGGCTGTAGTCTGCATTAATGCATCAGTATTTGGAATCTTTGTATTCATTGAAAGTCTGAGTTTAAAAACTGATCTAACATTACAGATGGAGTAGACTCATTAACAGTCATCTTCAATAAATGTGTCCTTTCTTGGCCCTGGAGTTTAATCAAGTCACATTTTCCAGGTCACTAAGATATTAGCAATTGGAGATATTATTTTACTTTCAGCTAGGACACTTACAAAACTTGATCAGATAGGGATTTTGCAGGTCAGAATTGAAAGGAGACATAACGTTTCATCCATTTCAAAGGTCCTGATAGAAAATTAAAAAAAAGTTTAAGGTAAAATAAACTGCCAGGTGATAATATGCCCTGTGCTGAGAGTAGACAAGAGAACAAGAGGCGACAGAAGGGAATTACAGTTTTCTACTCAACATCCTTTTCTTCTCTCCTTTACTTCACCCTCTTGAGTGAAGCAGTTTATTCCCAGTTGTGTTTCCATACAGCCTTTCTGGCCACCAAGAGCAGGAATCCTTACTCCCACACCTCCCTTTCTTTAGCTTCCTCTCCATTTGCTCTCAGCAAATAGAATCAAGCAGGACCCTGATGAAACTTGAGGGAGCTGCATCCTGTCCATCAAGCCAGGCTGGGGTGAACTTAGGCATTCCCTCTCCTACCTGCCCACCTCCAGCACTGACGGTGGCTGCTCCTTTCCCAGAAGCAGAGCAGCCGGCTCCTCTGCTAGAAGAGTTCACAGATCATCATGCTCATTAACACAAACTGAACTCAACTGTGACTTAAATTGATATACCAGACAGTCAACTGCAGTTGCTGGGGAACCAAACACTCTAACTGTTCTGTTGCCACTACTGCTGCTGGGGAGGAAACCTCCAGGCAGAGAGCTAGGGGCAGAGAGCTGAAGAGGATGACTTCTTAGGTTACACCAAGATGGACCACCACAGAGCTTTGGAAGTTCCTTCTGTCACTGCCTGAGTTGCCCTGGAACAGGACTGTAAAGCATGTGTGGAGCCAAGGAAATCTGTTTTGCCATGCTACTTTGCATGGGTAACTGAAAACCCGCAGCCTTACTCAACCCATCTCCTCAGAGGATTCATGCTCTCTGGAAGGAGATCTGCCTTCCAGAAGCCAGACCTGGTGACAGGGGACCAGCTGGCATCCTCATAATGCTTTACTTTTATGTGGGCAGCCTGCCAGGCTGATCAGAATCTAAATTTAACTGTACTGCTTCAGGTATTGTGAAAACATTGTGTTTCTGGATCACTAGGGATGCTGGGCAGTGAGCCATTCCAAGAACCAGGAGCCAGAAGGTTGTCTATTGGCATGTTCTATGGAAAGCATATAGCTGATTTTTTCTTGGCCGTTTATCACCCATCCCAAACAAGGGGCAGAAGTTTGAAGTGTTAACCCTTCCAGATGTGTACAAGGAGGTGCCACAGGCATTCATTGACTATTTCAGAACAAGCAGGCTGGTCCACCGCTCCTGGGTAAGGATGGAAACTTTGCTGGTCAGGATGCAATCCTTACCTAAACAACACACAGGAGTTTGTTTTCACTGATCTGAGTGGCTTTTTGCCCATCGATACTTACAAAGAACCTGACCCACAGTTCTCCAGAGCTGTGAGTGTGGGATCAGATCCCATATACTATGTTAAAAGCATCTCTTGGTGACTCCCAAAGCACTTGCAAACACAAGAGATGATAAAATATGAGATGAATGGGAAGCTTGAATGAAGTAGGAATTATAAACCTTCAGGCAGAATTCCTCTCTGGAGAGTTCAGCGTCTCCTCTTACTAATAAGTCAGGATCACATGGCCAGTGAGGATCACAGGCAACACCACAGCAAGATCAAAACATAAACATGATTCCTGTGTTATTTTAGCTAAACCAGGAACAAATCTGGCACCATTTGTCTCTGGCCTTTCAGCTCTGTGACAGGGCAATAACGGTGCTCATGCCAGCTGGCTATCTGCTCTGCAAGAGTCAACAAGTTTCTTGACATGCAATGTCCTTCTATCTCATTTGTTGATTGGAGCAGTGAAATATTTATGAACTGCCATCAGTGTCCAGCTTTTGAGTTTTGACCCAGTAAAGGATAAATATGGGACAATTTGCCTTTGGCCTTTCACTTTGGCCAGCGACCAGCTTTCTGTCTGTTTGTGGTTTCAACTGGATGGGGAAACAACCGTCCCCTAGGTAAAACCCTTTCCATATCTATGACTTACTCCAGAAATAAATGATTTTAAAACCAAACACATCGAGTGAGAAACAAATCCCACACAGTTGTCCAATGGCCTTCAACCTCCTGATGGCTTGATGCCATCTGGCTGCCAGCTGGCTACTTCACTACACTAGGAAATAAGTTTCTCACAGACAATGCTCCCTTCCATTTTTAGTCCTACCAAAAAAGAAAAAGCAAACACACCTTTCCTATAACACCCTTTCAATCCCAAAATGGGAGAGATGTGACACAGGTGGCTGTTGAACTTTCAACTCTGAGTGGCAAACTACCAACCAGCTACTGCTGGACTTCACATACCCACAGTAAAACAAAAACTTGCTCAGGCAAATCATTGTGCCTTTCCACCTTAAAAGAGTTATTCAAAATTGGAGAGAGAATAAGTAAATAAATAAACAGATCAAACGTAGTGGGAGGTATTTTTACATGGTGAGCATGAGTAGAGAAGGGTACTTTTTGGTAGATGTACAAAGAGCTAGACTTTATACATAGGCTCTGTGCAAAAGTGTTCCTGCTTTGCACAAAAACAGAGAGGATGTGAAGGATCGTTACTTTGCTGTGGAGATTTTTCACAGCCTGATTCTGCAGACATTTGCCTAGTTGCTGGAAGTAGAGCAAACGTGCTTTTAGTAGTGGGCATGCAACCTTCCTGACCCTCCCAGCTGCCTACCAAAATCTTCATACTGCCAGGACCTATGAGATGCATAGGAATGCCTTGGAGAGCTGAAGGAAGGAGGCCCTGGGAATAGTTCTCAGGCAGGTGATGACAGGAGCTCCCAAGGGCTCTGGCGCTCTATTGCAGGATGAGGCGGGGCTAGGCATACAGCTGGATTGGAGGGTGACTTGCTGCTGTGGCTCATTTCCTTCCACAGCTGGGTGTTGCAATTATCTGACAGTCCCCACATCAACAGGCACAGTCACATGAGATAGGTCCAGCCTGGGAAATGCATATATATTGCTCAAAAGCAATTGAACACCTATATATTAGTCATGCAAGGATAAGACCTTGTATAGATAATATTTTTTTTTCTCCCCCCAACATTGGTGCAGAAGGCCAAGCATGTTTAATCAATATTAGCTGTTACCATTCAAAAAATTTTTTTAACTCCACTGTGACCCTAGCATTTCCCCTTTCTCAAGACTCTGTTTCCCTTCTCTATTCTTTGGCTCCTATAGTACACAGTGTCCAACAGACAATGGGTGTCTTCCCATTCTCTCCGTGCTCTGTCTGTCCATGAAGACTCTAAGGATTGCAGGAGACGTGAGTTTTCCCATGACAGATTCTCTTCCATCCTGTCATTTACATTTACAGCCTGACTCCAAGCCCGTTCATAGCCAGAGAAGTCTTTTCATTGACTTCTGTGGGCTTTGAATCAAGCCTTTATAAACCACACATGTACCCAACAGGTATTTATTAACACGAGCTGGCCATGTACTGTATGCCATGAGTGTGGAAAAAACTAACAATAACTTTACAATTACCCACCTAAGCCCTCTAACAGGCTCCAAAGGCATGTCTCTTCGCCAAGCAAGCATTGAATCAAGTTTGACATTTCTAGGGTAAATCATTTTGTTCTAAAAACCAAAAAAAAAGGTTAGGAAAAAGTCCAAAGAGTGAGAACATCCCCATTTTTGGACAATAATATCATCCAAATGTCCTATCCAAATGGCTTCAAATGTTCCAGAAACAAATGTGCATTCTGGGATAAGACCGCTGACTGCTAGGTAAAATTTCAGGTGGGTCTGCTTGAGGTTGGCAAGATTAAGCAGGGGTTAAAATGGGATTAATAGTGTTACTTTTTTTTTTTTTTTTTCTTTTTTTTAATTAGCCATGGAGATATTAGCGTTATTCACAATCTTTCCAGAGTGTTTAGACAGCTCCGGATAGTAACATCTTTATGTACTAACTTTAACTTCTGATATTTCAGTTCTTTCACAGGCTTTGCCTAAATGTATCTTATTTTTGTTATTTTTTGGTCTCTGCTCTAATTGAATGGTTGGAGCCTGTACCATCAGAGAGGACAGCCCAGTGGACTTGGAAAACCCTCAATCCACTGCGCGGGTGAGGTGTCACAAAGGACTTTCCACACTTCTATCAAAAAGTAGCTATAAGCCAAAAAGTTTGGATCCAAACCTAGATAAAAAGTGCCTCCAAGGACAAGCCTGATGAGCTTAAGGGTTTCCATCCAGGCCAATTTCTAGCTGTGATGTAAGACAAGGATATTTCCCTTAACATATAAGTTTTGCATCATCTGTTCTCTCGTGCTTTTACTTTTTCACTTTCTGCAGCAAATCAATCATTATAATACTAGTAAAATTTTAGTTTTGTCTTGTACATGTTATAGGTCAGTTGGGTTTGCTCCTGGTGAAATATACATCTCTGAGAGAGCATTTTGGAGACAAGTATCTACTAACAAGTAGTTTTGTCTTTGTCTTGCTCAAAAAGGCCAAAATTTTTTAATAGTAGATGTCAAAATTGGAGTTTTCTGAGTCCTAAACAAGTGTTTACATGAGTATGAGTGTCTTGCTTTTTAAAAAAAGCTCACTTACCCTGCACCCATCTTTAGCAGTCCCTTTTGAAAGTCATGGCTGAAATAACTCACAGTAATGTCCATAGATCTTGGTCACCTTTTCTTCATTGGCTGCCCCCCTGAAGACCCATGTACCTCGGCCATTCTTCTTCTGTTGCTTTAGAAACTCCGTAGTTGCAAGGGTTAAACACAGGATCGTACATTCACAGATGCGAAAATACATATTTTTTTGGCAGGGCAAATGCACTAGGCAACTTTTGCATGTTTGTACTTTGAGTAAGGAGGCCACCTGCTTCTAATGTTACAGGAATATGTTGGCTAGTGGAAAGGCACACACCATTTTTTACTAATTAAATAATTTGTGTATCTTATCCAAAGGCCAGGAGATTGCTTCTATACCATGATTAGCTTGGAGTTTTGATGACATATTTTTTAAAAAAAATATACATTCCAAAGTCAGTTTCCTCTTTGGTCCACATCATTTTATTCATAGTACAGAGTGATGGGAAAATAGGTATTGGATGAAAGAAATGATAAATAGGAAGCAATCATTTGCTTGGATTACCAAGTCAGTTTCTAGGTAGGGTACTGTTTGGTAGGTAGGCATATTCAACTGTTTGGCACTAGTGCATGGAATAGCAAACACATGTAGCAGCTAAAATCAAGCTTGTATTAATGATTTCATTGCCTGAACTAAATTTGTAACGTAAATCATTCGGAGGTGCTCTAAGGCATTTCTATTCTTAGAAGAAAAGTCACAAACTGGAAAGTACGTCACCTTTGCAATCAGCACCCCCTTTAGCCTGTAATGTGGAACACATGGTGGTTGAAGAGGTTACAGTGTTACAGAAATGTCATTACAGAATTTCTCTGTGTTAACATGTATCATCTGTCACATAATTGTTTGTTTTACAACCCATACCTATAATGGGCTAAGTGGGGACTATTTATATCAGTTAACAATGAGTGCCTTTAATTAGTATTTCATGCAACTGGAACATGTTAAAGATTCTGACACAAATCTGGCTTGGGTTGCTAAATTCCATATGAATTTCATTATGAAATTGCTAAGACATTACAGTTGCGCAGGTATTGAGGTTTATAAGTGCACTTCATCTGTTGTTAGAAAACTAGAGTAAGTCATATGCACGTTAAAGAAAAATCTTCAAAACAACAGCTTGGTATCTGACACAGTTGAATGAGAGTTTAAAGCAGGAAAGATGAAAACTTTTTACGATTTGAAATGTGCCTGTATTTGCTCTAAAACTGCAAATTTACTAACATCTGCACAGCTAAAGCATTATATAGATGGAAAAAATTATAATGATGGAGAATCATATTGTACACAAAAATGATAATGAAAATTTATTAAAAATGGATCAGTCAATGGAGATATTCACAAGCTGTTGCTAGACTGTAGAATGAAAAGATGGTCTTTTGCTGGCGGTTGAGACTGAGTGGTTACAAACATATGTCCTATGGTTTCTGAGTGAACTTCATAAGGAAAATATTTAGACTGAGCTCCTCACACCCAGCACAGCTTCTTTTCAGTGACTGAGGTGGCCAACAGGACATTTTGGAGCTGCAGTTCACACTGAAGGAGACCCCCAGCACCTGTGGGACTTTCCTCCATAGGCACTCATGAATTTGCAGCATGAAGAATGTGCCAAGGAGCAGTGTAATATGCAGGGAGTGATGTGAGAGGAAAATGTGCCTGAGGTTACTGTTTTAAAATTTGGGTAGTGTCACGGTCCTTAAGGCTGATCGAAAGAATGTGCTAGAATCGGATTTATGTCAAAATTAGAACAGTTCAGGAGATTAAGAGTGGGAGAGCAAAGGATGACAGGAAATCCCAGCAGCTTCATGCCTCCACATTATTCTTCTCAGATGTATGAGCAGATGCTCCATCCCTCTGTGTGCCTCAGTTCCTGAGCGTAACACTATTTTTTTTCTTCTATTAGAAAGAAGAATATTAGAATTTCAGTTATTAGACTTGTAAATTTACATTGTAATGACACAATAATTCAGCAATTGTCTCTAGAACCTGTTTCAAAGCTTTCTTCAAGATTCTGAGATGCTGAATTACGAAAGGGAAGATGCTCAGGATGTGGTTTTTTCCTCCTCCCCTATTTGTATCAGCTACCTGTATTAGTGCCTACAATCTTCTGTCTAAACCAGTTTCTGACAGGCAATTACATGATCATGAAATTACTTTACAGATAACTTCAAATGGAACTTTGTGGGTCATATCTGATCTATTAATTAGTATACAGATTAAAATATTTTTATTTATGGAATGCCAGAAGCTGGTAGGTCATTCTAAGTAAACTCACTCTAACTCCTTGTGAAATTACTAATTTAGAGTCCAGCAACACAGTACAGCTGTTTATTTATCTTCTATTTTAATAGAGAGAAAACCCCTTTTGTCATTTTAGTTTGCCCACACAGAGCATGCTAGCCATCCTGTCTCACTGGAGTAGACTTGGCAGTAGTAAAGATCTTCATGGTTTGTTACCTTTGTTAAAAGAAAGGATCTAATTTCTGAAATGTGTTGTCAGTATTCCAGATAGCAGTAACATAGGTCCTGCAATGCCACTTCTAATCTTTTTGTATTAACTATTTTTATCATTCTTTTAAATTGTTTACTAGCAATTTGGTGCTGGCGTTGCATTTGGTTTCTACTATGAGTTCTGAAATATGAAAAGCTGCTATTAATTTGCAATCATATTCTCCTCCTCTTTCTATTCACCTGATTCCTTGTGAAATGTTTTGAAGATTTCTGTCACTCTTACTACTAGCAGTTGGAGTAGTCAGAAAATGTTTTTAACAAGAAATCATAAACAACGGAAAAAAAAGAGGGATTCCAAAATCCTCATGTGATTGCCTTTGATACCCCCTTTTCCTCTGTTACTTACCTAAACTTACATTTTAGTTAAAGTCACTTCTTTGTTAAACTACATTTTTCATTAAGAACTATAACAAGGCATCTTACCAGAATCCTCAGGCATATGACATCATAAGAAATAGTATACAGGCTGAGCGTGCAATATATAGAAGTAGATAGGGATTTAAGGAACATCAGCTGCAATGAGAGGACATATCAAAATATCTGAAATAAAATATTCTGAATTCTGTACGTGAGAGATGTTTGCTGTCTATTTTCACCTATATCCTCTTTTTGTCTTCTCTGTCCTCTCCCCTCCCAAACACTTTTATCTCAAAACCTGTTTTTTGACTGATTGTCTCTGTTACTCTGGAAAACAATAAAAACCTTCCAGATATTTATGAAAGGAAAGTCCCTCCTTTGGAGAATTCTGAAGAACACATCATGATAAAAGAGAAATTGTAAGGAAATGGCAGGGACAACAGATAATTTCAAAAAAGTATTTTAAAATAGATCTCTATATATGTGCATAATTTGAGTAGTGCTTTTAAAATCTTAAGAATGAATACATATTAACTGATACTGATTAGCTGATTATTGGATACTGGAAAAAATATTTCCCATAAATGGCAAATTTGGGTAGAGTACATTGAAGGAATAGTGATCATAAAAGGAACTGGTGCGCAATCATGCAGCTGACTTGCAAGAAAAGCTTACAGACCAGCAGCAAGGCTTGCTCCCTCACAATCTGATGAAGACTATGAGTGAGGAGGAACAAGCTTGTTCAATAGAGATTTCAGTGTAAATCTTGAAGGGAGTTACACTGGCAAAAAATAGTTTCTGGACAACTGGGGGTTTTTTAGAGTTCCCTGCTGATCACAGAAAAGTATTTGTGCCCCAAAGAAAAGCTTCAAGATGTGATTCACCACCACATGCTATTGTGCTTTCACACCACTGTAACCCCTGGGAAGATCAATATTTATCCTGGAAAATGAGCTGGAATTGTACAGAGGTAGCTAGCTTGACACTCCCAAGGACTGTCACCCAGTTTTAGCTGTGCCCTTGTGAGCTCTGCTGTGTTCATTTGAAATAGTATGGCATAAAGCATTTATGTCCTCTGATACTGTCTTCCCTCTCATACTTTTTTTGTCTTTTTTATGTGTGTGGTTACTTAGGTTTTTATACTTCTGATTTGAACGCACGCCCTTCCACACATCTCAAAAGCCACTGGAAATATAATGTGCACAGTAGTTTGTAAATTAAATACACTTAAGTAGCAGAAAACTGCAGTAACTAAGGCTGATATATGGACTTGGAAGACTAAATCTAACTTTGTGAATTCAATTATAATTACAGCTGTATGAGCTGGCGCATTGGCAAGATGAACCTGCCAAGACTGGCTTACTAGAAACCGTAGGAAGGCTGACCACATCATCAAAGAATAGCTCTCTGATGACATAGTACCTGCAGCTCTCCAGCTGATGGCCCACAGGTCCATCCGAAGACACTAAGCTGGTTTGGTGGGAGGCAAGCGAAGAGAAAGGATGACGGTTTGCTGCCAGGGTCGAAGGTAAGAGGGATGTTTCCTCTTAGAAAGTTCAGGGAGAAAACCTAACACTCCAGAACAAAGAAGGGGAAATTACAAAAATATATTGGATTTTGGAGGAATTTGGATAGCTGAGGTGTGTCAGTGCCAGGTTACAGTTACTTATTAGGGAGGAAAGGTTCAGAAATGCAGCGATTAACACTCTCTCTAGCTCTGTGAAACTATTTATGAAGAGCTAACTATAATTAGAAATCCAAATTTAAAAAATAGTAAACCAAAAATTTACTTTAAAAAGTGGGCAGATGGCCAACTATTTTTACTGGGCAGCACTGGAATGTTAATGCAGAACATACGCAAAGCTGTTATGAAAAAAATACACCTCTTTAATGCTAATATCCAAATAGAATAAATGATAATTGCATTAAGCACCAATTGGGAGTCAGCACAGATCCCTGAGAACTGGAAACCTACTATATGTTACAGGATAAATTGTTACTAACAGAGCTAGTGAGATATTTTTCTGAAGAAAAAAAATATGAAAGGGAGGAGGAAACACAGTTTCTCTTGCAGAGTGAATGAAACTGTTTTGTCAGTTAGCAGTAACCAGAATAATACCTGTCTAATTTTACCATTTTTAAAGTGCCTTTGATCTGAATTGCATGGGATGTGTATAACCTCATACCAAGTAATGGAAGTTGTGAATAATCTACATGACTGCTTTCCCAACCTGGTTCATCCATTTGGTTAAGGTTAAGAAAATAATCACCTGAATCAGCAGCCTGATTTTGTCCCTTAACACATACCCACATGGAACCACGGGGAGGATTTATGGTGGGTGGAAGGTAATTATCTGACCTGGAATTTGCCCAGAACACATGAGGTTAATAATGCAAGGCTTTCCAGGCACATATTTCAATTGCCAATCACTATTTCTCTACGGTGGTCTTGATGATGGGTAAGCCAAAATCACTAGGGTGGGAATTAATGCAAAATATTTCAAAACCTGAATGCAAAGCTTAATGCCGTATTTTGGCAACAGCCACATCAGAGCAGCTATACTGAATCAGGCTTCTTGGGTAGTGGTTTCTCCTGAGTGAAGGGGATCCCATTACAAAGAGTTGTGGCACAAAGCCCAGAGACAAAAGCGCTACTGGATCTGTACTACTTCTCTCCAGAACCAGCCTGAGTGTCTCTGCATCCTGCTTCTAGAAAGAGCAACTAGTGTGAATGACTCTGGCTGGAGTCAACCAGGTCCAGCCAATGCTTTTAGCTCTGTCTCAGTACTGATGTTATTAGGGCTAAAAGCAAAGGTGGTTATGGCAGGATCTGTGTGCATGGGAAGAAAGGAGAAAATGGAGAGGATGTGCTTTTCGGATGAGTCAGGAGAACATCAAGTCAAGGGCTAAAGGGAGAGGGGGATCAAACTACAATTTATTTAAAATGAACTTGTGACATTCAAGATAAAACATTAATCTTTGGTATGCCACTGAATAAATGCACAGTGAATTCACGTCTTTAATTGTATGTAGGTCTGGTCCTACATCCACCAAAATCCATAGGAAAACTAAGGAAACTACAAAGAAAAGCAACAGAAGTGATCAGAGATATAGAACAGTAACTATATGATGAAAAATCAAACCTAGAAAAAACTCAGCTGAGAGAGGACATAAGATTGTATTCTATGTGAAATTTAGGTGTATAAAATGATGTGTGCTGTAGAAGAGGAATTATTTTTAATTGCATTTCACAAATAGAGATGAAACTGTTAAGTAGGAGATTCAAGACAAATATAATGACACTTTTTTTCATACAACTCACAATGCAACAGTGGAACTCACTGTCACAGGATGCTAGATATGCCAAAAGTCAAGCAGGGTTCAAAAATTGGTGAGGCTCATCCACTGAAGAGAATTACCATAAATGCTATTAAACACAAAGGTGTTACCTCTAATTTGGGAAGTTCCTAATTCTCTAATGGCTGGAACTGAGGGAGGCTTGCTGGGGAAAGAGCACTTTTTGTTGCTCTGTTCATTCTCTTTTCCCTAGACTTCCCCTACCATCAGAGGCAGGTTACTGGGCTGAAGATACTTTGGTCCAGTCAAAAATTGCCTTTTGTAATGTTCTTACTTTGATATTTCAGAGCAATGTGCACACAGGCTGCTTGGGAAGGACAGATACTTCCTAGAAGCACTGGACCTACTGTACTGTTGTAGAGTGACTATGAAGCCATTAAACTGAATGCTTCCTATAAATTAAGGCACAGGCAGCTATTCAGCCCCACATGTATTTCTGGATCTATAGCAGCTGAGTTGGAGATATCCAGCTAGTTAGGGCTACCAGCCATAGGGAAATCCCAGACAAATGTATAACCCTCTCCTCCCTGCCCCAGTCTGCCTGGACAAAACTTTCTGGCAGAAGAAGGAAGAAATGTCCAGGAAGCCCAGCCTTAGTGTAGCCCTAAAGGTTATAATGTACTTAAAATGGATTAGTGAGCAAAAGGGAAAAGGAGGTGGTGAACTCCACCCACCTGTTTCTATGCCATATACGAAAATAATCCTATATGCTATTAAATCCATACCCCTATAGGAAAATCACAGTGTGTAGTACACAATCCGCATAGGAAACCGAATGATTGGTTTGTTCATGATCTATTGCATGCCAGAAAAAAAGCAAGCTGCATTATCCTGCAGAACTTTAAAACTTTTACTGGAAACCTCATACTGTCTGTTTAAAACACTCAGAATCTTTGAAAGTAAGATGTAACAATTCAAAAAATCTTGCAGCCAACAAAAGGGAATTATGTAGTTCTCATCTTGGCATAAACCAAGCAGGCCACTGCAGAGGTGAAATCTAATAATTGCCTTGAAGTAAACATTCATGACTTCTTTCATTTAGGATATGGCTACAGACTGGTGTTTCAGGAGAGTTAATTTCACAAAGTTGACAAGAATGAGGAATGTAAATCACCTGTAGAAAACAATGTTCAAAAAAGAAGAGATGATCAGGAATTGTTTAAAAAAGTTTTCTCTCACTTATCCCAGATTCACAACCCTAGAGTTATAAGATGCTAATTGTGATAAAGTAAAATAATCTAATGGGTGGAGAAATTATGGCAAATACAAAAATTAAAATTAAACTAGAAGGAAGAGGAATAGAGTGAAAACCAGCAGCAAAGCATAGTATTAGACAAGGAACTGTGGCAAAAATTATGAAAGAAGCCAAAGTATGCAAGGAGGAACACTTTGCCAAAGCAGAGAATTGTAATAGCACCAAAGAAAACCTGTGAGTGTCCATGCCATTACGTAGTTGGAAATATTATTCCAACTGCTACTAATGACACAAAGGAAGCAGTGTTCAATCGGTATTCCTGCTTTTTACTCAGGACAGAGCTGGAGGACACATTCTTATCAAAGGACAGTGCTGAAAATATTAGCAGTTCTACAGCAAAGCAGGAGGCTGCTAAGTCACTAGGTGAGGACTCCTGCTTCTGCAAGTGGGAAGAGAGCAAGCACATGAGCTGTCTGAAACACTGAAAAAATTGCAGAGGTGTAGAAGGTGGCTACAGCTGTGGTAGCATTGTGAAAAGTTAACTATAAGAATGTCAGCTTTGGCATTAGTCCCTGGCAAAATAATGTAATGGGTCATTTGTAATTTCTTTAATAAGGAATTAAAGAACAATATAATGAATATCAGAATGAAAAGTTATGAAAACCGATCTTGTCTGTTTTTTTCATATCATGTCTGTATTTTCATATCTTTGATGAAATTAAACTTTTCAGTGATAATAATGTTGATATTACAGATTTTTGTAGGGTATCTAACTTGGCATTTTATTTTACTTTGACCAAGAAACATGTATGTTGTAGATTCAGAGCATTGCTCCATTAAATGAAACACTGGTTAAGGAGCCATATGGAATTGTGAACAAGAAATCACTTATGAAGACATCTCTGATGGAGTCCTGCAAGTTTTAATTCATGGTCATCTGATACTTAATGTTTTTATTGATTAGCTGGAGGAAAACACAGAATTGTTATATATAATACTTAGAGATGAGTTAGATAGGAAAGAATGCTTAATAACAAAGAGAATAAATCAGTTACATTGAATAATTTGGATTCTGTGGTCAGCTTCAGGCAACTGAGATGGTTTTCAGTATAAGCAAACCATATTTACAGACTAGGGAAGAAGTACCTCTGCAAATGGCTTGTAAATTGTAAAGGATAAACAGCTGAGCTCAAATTCCCAATATAGCACTGAAACAAAGAGGGTAATACAGTTCTTATATATATGAAGAGAGGAAGCTGGAGGAAGCTAGAGGACATTACATTATCTCTGGATGTGGTGATAGGAACCACTAATGGGATGCTGTGCTCTGAGCTGGACCTTAAGTCCTGTAGCATGTTGTGGAGGTAGAAAGAATGTGGATATGAAATTATAGCATGGCAAAAGATATTTGACAGCTAAGACTTGGGGACCCCACTCTATCTGCAATATCTGTGAACAAGATTATTGGCAGGAATCAAGTCTGACGTGAGTGGATGAACAGACACTTAATAGCAAAGGCTCTTCAACTTATCAGAACTGGTGACTGAAAATAAATACAATCAAATTCAGCCCCAAAACAAAGTGGAAATTTTAGTCTTTTGTGAGTTAATTGATCACTGAAATGACTTACAAGGTTTGGCTTGTGTTTCTTCTGTCCCTGGAAAGCATTAAATTTTGATAATAAGTTTTTTCTAGTTGAAATACAAGTAATTTGAGGAAGATTTATTGTATATTTTTTGAGTCAATGTAGCTAGTCATACCTTATCGTCTCCCACTGTAATGTCTAAAACTAATAGTTCTACTCTATTAATGTTATTTTCTGAGATAAATTCCCAATCATTTGCCCCATGGTATGGATGCATGCCCAGTTTTAAAGTTGGCTATAGTTATGCATACTAATTTGGGATAGCAGTTTGCTCCAGAATGTTTGCAGACAATGCAAACTCAGAGTGACAGATGCCTAAATGGACAATCATTTGAAACAAGTCTGTTCTGTAATGTAAACCTGCCAGTGAGCATACAGGGTTCTTATGAATAGTCCAATAGCAAGTTTAGGGTGATCAGCACAGCTTAGAGCAAAGATGACCTCTTCTGTCACCAAGTTTTCTCCTTGTCCCTAAAGGGATCTCTCCATAGGTCCACCTAGCACTTACTAACAACAGGGCTGAACTAATATTTGGAATTACCTGTGAGGTGTATATGTTACCCCTTGTTACTTGAATGAAAGGCCACTAGTACTTTTGTACAGTTCAATATTTTTGATGTAATTCTGAGTTCTTGTAAGACTCTATGAAGTCTATGTTTTCTGAATACCAAAGGCAAGTCAGGGAAGGAGTCCATACTCCCATCTGCATGACTGCAGAGAGCAGTCAGTGAGTAGTCCTCCAAAGTTGTCTGTAGACCATCTCTCAGGGTTTCCAGGCCCTTTCTACATTGTCTCATTCAGAGAGGGAGACCCATCAGGTATAGGTCCTTAGGGAGGGCAAAGGTTTCTAGCTCCAAGCTGGTGCAGGCAGGGAAGAAAAGGGAACAGAGAAGCCTTCTGATGTGTTGGGTGTGGAAGACACCAGTGTGGGAAGAGAAAGCAGAAGGAAGCCAGGTGCACTGGAAGCAGGATATTATAGAGGGTGTGAACAAACCAGACTCAGCTGTCTACAGGAACAACCAATATGCAGGGCTTTCTTCTAGGTGCTTCTAGAGGCTACCAGGGCAGCTAAAGAGACTGAATCACCCAATGTAGCTCCTTAGTCTTTTCAAATCAAGGTCAGCTTTACCCCAAAGGTGTAGTTCTAGTTATGATTCCTTTAGTCTGTTTTCAACTAACGCTTCCTGACTGCGGCAGCTGATCCAGCCCTCTGCTCCCTCTCTGCCCCTGGTGCAAATTCCCTTTGTACTAGTGCAACTGTTTCTGTGGCAATACTCTCAATCAGGGAAATTATTTGGTTTTGTGGGGGGAAAGAGGGTAAAGAAATACTTTTTTTTTCTTTAAAACAAGCTGTTATACAGATATGCCTGAGCACACAGCCACATAAATAGCTCCTATAGCAAAAGTGGGTAGCTAATCAAGTCCAGAGGAGTGGAGGGTGTGTGTGGAGGGGAGCAAGCAGGTAGGACAGGAGATAAATGGAAAAGGATCTTTCACCCTAGCTTTGCCATGAAAGGCTTCATAATGTGAGCTTCCCTGCACTTTGATTGTTTCTCTCTCTCTCTCTGACATACAGATACATGTACACACATACCCTTCTAAAAAATATCCAGCAAAGCCTTCCTCCAAGATAGTTCAAATTCCTTAGTGGCCTTGGGTGTGCCTTTGTTTCAGTTTGAATACTGCTATCACATCATAAATGAGCCTGTTTCTACTATCTTAAATGAAGAGTGACGGTCACACCCAGCAGTTCCAACTAGATTTAACCCAGCCTATAGCAGTATTAATCCTAGATCACAACCATAAGCTTCTGCATATGTTTCAAATAAGGGAAACTAGCGTAAACCCAGCACGGTTTTACAAGACGTTGTTCTAGTTCACGAGTGGATAAACTGCAGTTTCAAAAGCTATTTTAGCCTGAACAGGAAACCAAATTATAATAAAAATGACATGCAAATCCTGTTTTCACTACAATGCTTAAAGCAATAAAAGAATAAACTGAGTTTATCAAAGCACCCTGCAGTTAGCCCCCTTGATGGCAATGTCAGCCCCCATCCACACCAAGATCGGGTACAGAAGTTGAGCAATCCTTCAGCAGTCCAAAAATAGCTTTCTTACAACGGAGGAGCTTTCTCAGGAAGAGTGGAGGAAATGCAGCAGTAGCATCTGTACAGGTTCCTTTCATAAATAGTTTCTTGGGCAAACAGAGACCTCTGCATCAGCCACTCTTCATTTGTCTTGTGGGTAAAATCAGTTAATTGACAGTATCAGTAACTTATTAGGACTTTCTATGATTGTTTTTACAATAGCTTTCCTTTCCAGTGTACTTTGATTAAAACAGAGTAGAGCCTATATTTTGTATGTTTATTTTTATACAAAACACAGCAGTAAAGACAATAGGGCATAGACATCAGGATATTTAAACCACATAAGCAAATGAAATGTACGTTCCTACATCATGCAGATACTTTAGCAAATATTCCCTCTGATTTGGGAATGAAGCTCTTTTACTAATAAGGTTTTGAACAACTGCTTGTATCCCTGAAAACAACACTGAAACAACCTGAAAAACCTGACACAAGCTAAAAAAGTTGCAATGATAACACAATGTTTGGGACAGTTTAAATTTGTGTTTGGTGGAAATCTATTTATTTTTACATGCTTATTTAATTAAGATGGCCAGAATCGGGTGGAAGCTACTATTAGAAGCTGACACATACATGAGAATGAGATGAAGTAGAATTTGCAAGAAACTGTCAGAGTTGGGCAAGGTGAAGACTCCACTGATTTCAGGTTTTTACCCTTCTTTAATACTGACAATCAACAGATTAACAGCGTTATGATAATCTAGGGTTTAGACATCTCATGATTCTTTAGCTAAGATTGTTTGCTGGAGAATTTGAATTTCTCCCACAACTCCAGATCTTTGTTATTGTGTTAAGGTATTGATTTCCGCTTTCAGACAGTGGAGAAAATGTTGAAGAAAGGTACCAATGCAATGTTGATTTCTGACATAATCCCCTCACTTAGACTTTTCTGAAGAATACAAATGACAGTCAAGATGTCTACATTTTTAACTGTTTAATTGCTGACTGATTTAGCAGGAATGGCCTGTTAGTGCTGTACACTTCACACCACCATTCTCCTGATCCTCAGCAGCCCACACGCATTCTCCCAAATCTCATGTTCCCATTTCAGTGATGAACTTGTGCTCTTATGAATTCAAAATAGTAAGCACATTCCACATGGAAATTGTAGGAACAGCATAAAATTACATTTAGTATCAGAATAAATAACACAAGGACTATATTACAGGCTACATTGTTCATTTTACTTCTAGTCATGAAAACTTCCATTATTCAATTTAAGTGAATCTGTCACATAATTTCCAGCCTCCTGCTCCAGAATGCTGGAGAATCCAAGCGCCTTATTTCAGAACTTAGGTCCTGCTTCCCATTGAGTGTTCAGGTCCTGGAGCACATAGAAGATCTTGGGCAGTTTGTCGATGTTGTGGTAGCAGGCACAGCCAGCCAAGAGGGTTTTTTTTCTTCCTGCTGTGTTTGGCAAGAAGAGCACAATCTTTCCTGTCACATGTGGTCCTTGCTCAAGTTATCCATACTTTTCTTACCACAAGGTTAGATTACTCTAATGCACTCCGTGAAAGGCTACATCTTGAGGCCATTTGGCAACTGAATCTAGTGTGCACAATTCAACCACCTGTTTATTAAGTGGAGCATCATGCAGAGAGGACATAAAAAAACCCAGTCTCCAAAATCTGCAATGGCTGCCAATAAATTTCTGGGCTGAGTTCAAGGTGTTGGTTTTAAGCTATAAAGACCTAAGTGGTTTGGGAGTTGGTTACCTGAGAGACTGGCTTTCTTACCCATGAAGCAGTGCTTTAGAAGCTGATACGAGGGGAGGAATCTGAGTTGATATCACTCAGGTATAATAAGGGTGCTAGCAGGACTTCTGTGTGGAAGGCCCTCTGCACTGCATCCACATTATAATAGGTTGATCTATTGTGAAATGTCTCTGTTCATAGAGGAATTCAAAACTAACATGCCAGTCTGGGTCTGAACCAAGGCTAGACACACTCCTGCTGAAGCCTATTGCTATGTTCTGATTTTCCCCTTATCTAACTGCAGTTGTTATTTCCATTGCTTAACCTTAGAAATGTGATTTGGTAATCTAAGTTAAACCTGATGTTAACAGCTGCTAACCCAGCTACAGCTCACGTCGTGTATTCAGCATTCCTCCCTGAGGCACCCGTCTCTCCTGACTGGCTACATAGGATAGTACGGAATCTAAAGAACTACCTGAAGAGGTAACATGCTACAGGAACCCAGACATTTTTCTTGGTTAATTTGCTGGTGTCCCTAAGTCTGAGTCAAGTTGGATTATTCCTGGCCTTCAGTCCTGTGACTGCATCTCTACTAGTAAATAAAATGGCACAGTGCCTGTTCTCCAGCATTTAAGTGTCCTGGTAAAGTTCACATTTGTAAGTCTGAATTCCCAAAACTGACTGGTCTGACACATCCTGTTGAGAGCAGCTTCTGGCTGATGAAATCTCTCACAATGATGTGCCTGGGCACTGTGTGGGTGAGTGCTCATGAGTGTGGGCCAGAACCAGGCCAGGGATCATGCCAGCAGTTAAGGTGTGTGTATGTTCATGGGAAAATGCTTGCGTTCAAGTCCTCATGAGTTTAGTTTACTAGTATGGAAGTAGCCTGGAAATCTTGAAGTCGTTGGCCTAAAACAGCCTCCTGTGTCACCAGAGAACCAGATTCCCAAATAACAAAGAATCGCAAAGGTTGATATTCCTGGCACTGTCCTGGCCTGATGAGCAATGGGAAGATTGAGTTTACAGGAGAGGTCTTGGGACTTTACTGGAAATTTGTCAACAACTGGTCAATCTCCTTGAAGATGTTTCTTCGTCTTACACTCCCTGGTGGAGCAGGGAGGTCCTGCTTTCATTATATTTCTGAGGAAATAAAGCACTGCAGAGATAGAGTTACCTAAAGTCATATTGAAAAGGAGATGCTGAGCCAGCAAATAAAATCTTGCCTCCAAACTTCCAGACTTGTAACATGATCTATATTGGTCCTTCCAATAAAATGCAGGTCACAAAAGAATGCGATGCATCTGTCCTTTCATACATTAGGCAGCAAATATGACAATGTTTACAGTCTTGTGTCAGTGGAAACAAAAAAATAACTGTCTTGGTGTTTCTTACCCATAGAAGGTCATGAAATTTCCATTACTGGAGATCTTAGAGAGTACCATAGATATAGATGACTCTGCTTTGGGCAGAGGTATGCATTAGATGGCTACCTGAAGTGTCTTTGAGCTGTATGATTCTATAATCACATTTTGCTGAAGTCCATTTCTGTTACTTCAAAATATGACAGAAGCCGTATTATTGCATCAAAAGTTGTTTGCACACCGGAGTGAAGGCTGATATATCGCCTCAGTCTTCAGGTCCAAGAACAGCAGTTATTCTGGGGAGAAGATAGAGTTTTCTGGGGAAATTAACCAGACAGTGGAATTAATGACCTTTATCAGCACCCTCTGATCCAGTTCAACTTTTCCAAAGACAATACCTAATATTAGGCTCATTAAGAATAATAGATACTACCCATGTGTTTCACACCTCTGCATAAAGAAAACTCATTTCTGAAATCTCCTGCAGTTTGTTTTCAAGACCCCACCTTCATGACAATATCTCTTAATCTTAATTAATGTC
The DNA here is from genome assembly GCF_965183815.1 of Platalea leucorodia. Lineage (NCBI taxonomy): Eukaryota > Metazoa > Chordata > Aves > Pelecaniformes > Threskiornithidae > Platalea > Platalea leucorodia. Next base: position 116,647,111 of record NC_138825.1, on the reverse strand, counting down.
AAAGATCATATGAGAGCATCCATATGAGAGCACACTCAGAATTTTCCACCTTGCTAGTTTTGTTCTGCTGGAAAATTTGATTTATCAGAATGAAAACTTGTGTCCGTAAACATTTTCAAGAAACTTTCTTTGAAAGTTTTTTCATGTTAAGGAATTTCTTATCCTTAGGAACCTAACTATTTATCTGAAGTAAATAGCTGTCATGAGGAGTCTGAAGGATATGGGGAAATCTGTGTTCTATCTGATTCATATAGGAAATTTTAGTCTACTAGAAACTGGGGGAAAATTATCTTAATTACATAAACGTTGAAGAGTCTGACTACATCCTGGAGGAGGCAGCAAAACTTCTGATATGTTAAAATTTGTCCTGCTTGATAGAATAATTTCCTTTCCTGTTCTATGTCAAACTGATCAGTATTTGTTGTGAGGTTTATAGAAAATTCAGCAACTGTTCCCCTTTTAATCAACTTTTAATCAAATTTTAACATCAAACAAAGATTGCAAACTCTGACAGTAACACTTTTATTTGCATTATTCAAGGTCCTTTTCTCACCTGCCTCCACTATCCATACTACCAGACCTTGTAAGTGTTCCTGACTGTAATGTTCAAAATATCATGAACTATTGCTGTTTCCTACTATGGCACTTATGCTGTCTATCATTTGAGCTATCAAAACATTGGAATTACTTTGACCCATAACTGTTTCCCTCTTGGGAATGATGAGGTCTTGTGCTAAAAGACCTTTCAAGCATCATCACTTATCTCATGGTGACTTCTATCAGCTATATCAGAGAGGTTCATGGTTCATGAAATGGAGATATTTTGACAATAAGGAGATTTACAAGTTCTGCCAGCTGTACCAACAGAAACAGTGATGTCTCTGAGCTAGCCAAACAGGACATTTAAATGCAATGCACTTTCACGATTAATGATCCAAAGGATGTACCAGGCCATTCGGTGTTAGCAGAGTTCTCTGTTAAAGACTTATAAGCTCTAATGGCACACTTCATGTTCCATTTCCATGTGGCTATGTGAGGCACAGATGGGACTCCAAATGATCCTCACCACTGCTTGATTGGAAACAAATACGGTAGATTTGGCAGGAAGAAGCCCCTCCCTTGCCTTTATAATGTGTTTCCTCTAGCAGTATTGTTACAGCTACTTCTATTTTGTTGATGGGATTGGCTTGCAGATGCTGGTTTAATATTTTTTTTCTGCTTTGTGCTGCGAATAATTGGAATTTAATTCATTCATGTTTTAAAAGCTCTGAACAAAGCATGGTACTTAGCTTCAGTCTTGTCTGTGCATTTACACGATTGCACCTTTCTTGCCATGCATCACTTAAGGTTTCTGACCACAGATGAAGTTCAGCTATTATCAGACAGACAAGCAGGAAGGGAGCAGGAGTTGTACACTCATAGTGAGAACACGTCTACTCAAATTAGGCAGTAATTAATGGGCAGTTTTAAGTCATTTGTTTATATTCACCTTCTCAGTTTCGTTTGTGCTGTTGAGATCTGTAGTTGCAACTGAAATGATTGTGTCAACAATTGCTTTTCAGGTGTTTTGGTTTAAAAGTTTTTTTTTCATCTTGTCAAAAATGAAAGCCATCAAGCCACAGTGGATAACTGATTATTCACCATCCTATTCAAACAAAAGGTGTCTTTCTTTTTGTCTTTGAAAGATATGTACCCTCAATCAAAAATTAGTTTGTCAAAAATTAGTTTGTCAAATTCTAAATATTGTCGCAAAATGAAGCATTTAGTAGGGTTGGTTTTTTTGGGGGGTGGATATGCACTAAGAAAAAGTTTAAAATCTCTTTTTAATGTTTTGCTAAATGCCTTTTCAGCAGAAACTATTTTATTAAATTCATATTGGCTTCAGTGAAAGTTGTAGTCGGTTCTGAGTTGCATTTTTCAATCATTTTAATTAACTATTATCTTTAATTATTATTGTTGTTGTTGTTGTTGTTGTTGTTGTTGTTATTATTATTATTATTATTATTATTATTATTATTATTATTATTATTATTATTATTATTATTATTATTTATTTGGACATACTAGGCCTCCTCCTATTCCTCAAGATTTTCTGTTATGGATCACTGAGGTGTCTGCCCTCATACAATGTTTTTAGCACTTTTTCCTCCAGACTGCCCAAACCTTGCTGACCAACGCAAAACATATTGTTTGATTCTCTGGTCAGATGTATCTTTTTTTTTTTTTTATTACATGTACTTTTGATTGGTTTGTAAATGACCATGCAGACTTTTGAAGTAGAGTAGCTTAATGCATTTTCCTCTCCAATCAGCTGAGGTGAATAAATGTAAGACACCTCCCCAGACAGTGTTAGCATTTCTCTTTCACAAAGGTCTCTTCCTCCCCTTCCTTCATACCTCTGTATAGTTTCCTACTCTCTATTGCTGTACTATATGTGAATATACTCATTTAGCTACCCATACTCTCAGTGGAGGTTTTGCTACAGAGAAAAAAACCCAGCCCCATCACAGGTAATTGCACTAAGAATTTTTAAAGGATTCATCTGGAGTTCATCAGGTGAAAGGAACTTTATCGAGTCATTTTCTTTCTCTCAGAACTGAGCCTGAGTAAACTTGTTTATTCCTTGATAGCAAGAATAGAGTGCTGATTCGCGTATCTCAAGCGGGAATGCTGAGATGACCTGCTGTCTCTATGCTCCTCGTGAATATGCCAGGAGGTAAAATTTTAAGCTATAATCCAGACATCATTGAATCCTTCTATTTTTGTGAACAACAACTGAGGTCTAATAATAAGAAGACTCTTTTTTTTTTTATTGAGTTAAATAAAGAACTTCGAAACATCTGTGTACCAGAACAAAGAACAAGTGCATTACAGATAGGAAAAATAACAGGAGCATATTCAGCAGATGAGGCATTACAGACATTATGGACACCCTTAATGTTGTATATCCCTTGTGTAGGCATGAGGATAAGGTGTTCTTCAAGGTGTGGGGAATCTTAAGAAAAACAAGACAGCCCAGAGGATCTTGTAGGTCCCTTCTGGCTCTAAACTTTCTAACTATCAGTCAGAGTACAATAACTTTGCTCCCAAGGTTCAAGGAACAAATCGTTCCTTCCTCTTTAAATATGGCTGCTGGAGTCAAAGGGACAAGGTCTAGTGGGTAAGAGTGTGACTGAAAGAAAGTAAGTTATTCACTTCAGATAGATAATTAAATTTTGAGTTGTGTAGAAATGATCTAAGATGAAGCATCAAGAATATATGGCAGTAATCTTCAGTAATGCGCTGCCCAGTAGTCAACGTTCTCTTAGGCTCTTACAAGGTTTGCAGTTTATGAAAAACATTTAAGTGTTTCTGTTACACATTTTGGTTGCCATGTTAACTTGGCTTCCATCAGACTGCAACAAACCCAAAACACCTCCTTACATACTTGCTTTATGACATTTTATTAGAATGCCAATATAACAGTTTTATAGTAAATGTAGGATATGGCAGGAGACTAAAATAACACCATATTCTCTGAACACTTTAATCTAGGTTTAATAATTTTAAGGTTTTTAGACATTTGTAACTTAACCTGTGGGCATAATCTAGTAGTAACAGTGCTTGAGAGAAGTTATGAGCACTGCACTCTGAGATTACAGTGGCTCAAATAACATAGTGGTTCCAAGGGAAACTAAATCTTTTTAAAACCCCTCAAACATCAGTTTAAACTGTTAACTTTAATTTTATTTTAAATTCATGTTAGAGTAATTGCATCAAGCTGGGATTATGTGTGTTCTCTGATTCTGTCTTACAGCACTTCTGCCTCTTTTAACCATTTCCTCTACGGGTGATTCTTACTTGTTGCTTATTAATGAAGGTTTCTCCCTCACAGGGTGTATTCAGTTAAAATGATATCTTACCAATGAGAGCTTTGCTGGAGCATTACTGGCAGCACATGCAATTTATACATTATGAAGGGAAGGGTGTAATGCTTAGTGTATGTAAGGATAACTTTTTTCAGAGGATTTATCAATTAAAAAATATCTTCCATATCAGAAGAATGCATGATTTCAGTTATTATAGAAGTACACATTTCTCTCTTATACAGGAGAAGATTGCTACTTTTTACTGATTTGGATACATCTTCTTCTCAAACACGCAGCAAGAATGGCAAAAGCAGCAATTTTTAAAAGTTTTGCATGTCAATGTGTATCCATGTTGTGGTGCTTAACATGACACACCTCACAGGAGTCCAAGATGTAGAAATTGTTGGGCAAGCACCTCTGCAAATCACACATCCTCTTTAGCCAAAATATTTGTAGCTCGGGGGAACTAGAATTGTTCTGCGAATTACTATAGACCTCAAAATAATTTTAGGGAGGAAAAAACCTGAACTTTATTACCTTTGTTTTACAGCAGAGAAAACTAAGAGACAGAAAGGTTAAAGCCAAAAATGACACAGAAGGTGTCAAGAGAGAATGTGGCTTCTTGTTTGAGCATTTTGAGAAAAACTCCCACTTCAAAGAGACTGAGGAGCCTACAGTGAGAGAAGCAAGAAAGAAGCTTTATATATTCTTATATATATGTTTTTGTCTAGTGAGTTTAGTCATAACTGCCTCCCTGCTTAACAAAAGTCATTTTCTAAATGGGCAGAGCCTCAAGGCCAAGAAAAGCTTCTTTCAACAAATGAAGGCAGGGAACCTTATTTGTGTTAGCAGAAGAGGAGATAGCACCAGGGAAATCTAAGTCTCTGGAGAAGTAAGATAGGGCAAACACCAGTACCATGGTCCAGCACTGAGAATGATGCTTGTATAAGAATTACTTAGTTAAGCTTTTGTCCAATTTTTCCATCCTGTCTGAACAGGTTTAGTTCAACTTGATTTTACTCAGGAGAAGAATTAATATATGAGACATGTCCTTCAAAAACACAGTATAAAATACCACTAGTGAACAGCTGAGAAGACAGACAGGTGTTTGGAAGAAATTTTTCAAATATCACAGTCTGGCTTTTAAAGGAACCTGAATATGATCTGGACTTCCTTCAGTCACAAATTCATGCACAATTTGTGTACATGTTTACATTTAATGCCTTGTATATAGAAGTTCAATGCTTTAGATTCCTCATGCCTTACAGCTTTAAAGTGTTTTCTTCAGCTGGTGAGCTAAGGTAATAAAGGATATATCATAAAAGCAAATGCATTGATCCTCCATGGGTCCTGTGTCTCAGTACTGATGGATTTTGTTATGACTTTTTTTATATTTCCTAAGCAGTATTTCTTGTACTTAATGTTGGATACCAAACACTTGTACCACCTTAAACATAAGTAATTTGCCTTTCTGTGGAACCCTTAACCTCAGAAAAAAAATACCCAGTGACCCTATACATAAGTAAGTGACTAAGAAAACACTACCTTCTATGTATAATTGCCTAGAGTAGTGGGTGAAAAAAATAAAATAAAACAAAAAGCCTAAGAAGAAGTTGGCTTTTCCTTTTGTCCTCTCAGGGACTTATAGCCTCCCTCCATACCACAGCAACAATCTGAGACTTCTCAGAAGCTTGCTCCAAATGAGAGGTGTCGTTTCAAAGACAAGAATGGGCTGCTCTGCTGAGGAAGGGGATAAAGGGAGTTGGACACAAAACAGAGGGAAAGGAAAAGCCCTGATGGCTGGGCTCTGCCATAGACAAAGTAGGTAGAATGAACACTGGGTTTTTATCAGTTTCCAGCCTTTGGCTGTTGCCCTACTCCATCTGTAGTTTAAGTCAGCCTCTGGCTTTACAACTGAGTACTCACCTGAAGTTATGTGCCTAGCCCAGATTGTGCCTTTCTCACAAGGAATAACCCAATGGTATTATGATCAGCGGGGCAGAGATTAGACCAGTCATTTGGCATGCGAGAGCTGCATATATCCTCCTCTTCCTGATTTATAACAGGAATCTGAATCAAAGTATTTCACTCCAGGGAAGAGGCACCCTTGCTCTGTAGGTGAATGTGGGTTGAGGCTCTCTCTCTAGCTTGTTTGATAAAAAGTTCTGGTTTGGGTTGTAGCCTGTCTATTAACTTGAAAAAGCTGAGCTCTAAATCCTCCTCCAAAAAATATTTATTAAAGAGTGGCTGGGAGCTGTGTATGTGTGCAGAAGACACATATTACTGACATTGTATGTATGCAAGCGCAGACACATTTTGCTGACAAAAACCTGGATGTCTCCAGGATTCATCTAAGCAGGCGCCTTGGAGTTACAGCTGGATTTAAGTGCCTAAAGTGGCAGTTAGACATCTAACTGTTTTTCTGGATTATTCATCACTTCTTTTCCTCTCACTTTCTCTTTGAATTTCCCCTCTTACTGGAAAAACTGTATGTTACAAATAAGCATATCCCCAGCAGCTGGAAGTACGTTAAAGAATACTCACCCTGCAGTATTTCAGGCCTTAATAAAGCCACTGACCCAAGAAAAAGAAACCTATAAACTTTAGTGCTGGCGGGTGAAGAGCTTTTCACTGAACCTGTCTTCTTAGATCACAGATTTTGGCTATGCTGTGTTTATACACTCCTCAGCCATGATACGATATATGTGTACGGGCCACCCTCTATTCCAGGTCCTGTCCAACCAGACTACAAGAGAAAAGGATCACAATTTGTCCCCACACCCCTCAGCCCTGGTGGGTATACTAATTTCTGTCCAAACAGCCTAAAACACACAAACCAACCTTTCTCTCTAACAAACACATGCATAGTTGTGTGGGGAGATATTCCCCTGCTTGATGAAGAGAATTCAACTTGTAAACACTTTTGCTGTCAAAACTTGGCTAGGAAACCTCTGCACAAACTCCCCCTTTAACTGCCTTTGACTCTGCTCTATCACAGACAGTTTCCTCAACATATCCGCGGTTTCTTCATTGCCTTAGCAGAAACCCTCTGCCAAAGATAGCCCATTGAAGGCAAATGGTAAGAAACAAAATAGCTATTGCGGGATAGTGAGTGTGTCAGTGCAAAGGGCAAAAGCAGTGGAACAAAGAACAAAACTAACAGAAGTCTGAACAGCCCTAGAATTCAGGAGGGAAAAGCTTTTCCTCCTTGTTCCTGCCGCAAGTAAAGACTGAGATTCAGACTGATTGTGTCTGCTTAAGTCCCAGCTAAAGATTCTGGGTTTGACTGATTTCAGTTTGAATCAAATTTTTTTAATTATTCCAGTTCTATTAATTCCCAAAAGTATGTAAAATCAATGTTTTCACTTTGGAGTGCTTCTGTAGGTAACCAAGACATATAGAATATCCTAAATAGGACAAGTGAGGGTTGAGTCCAGCCTAAGCACTGTTGACCTATAGACATAATGTCTAGGACCAGAAGGGAGAGATAATCTGAGCATACTTATGCTCAATGCACAGCCACTTTTCTTAAAAAATGGATGGGAACTAGACAAACATCTTTTATTATATTGCTTGTAGCTGGGACACTGGTTCAGTCCTACCACACCCTGAAGTAGTTTGAACCTTCTGCTCCCAACCTGTGTGAAAGTACTCAAAGTATTAGACTGCCAACGAAAGAAGGCAATGTGTGTTACTCTTCCGTGCACACATGTATACATTCACATGCACACACACATGCCACACAGACACACAAACACCCAAGTTTATCTCTGTGCATCCACAAATGGTGCTTGATCATGAAACCATATATTAGGGCCATTCCCTGAGAACTGTAGAAATCCCTCCTTTTGGTCCTTTTTGCTACTACTTGTCAGAAATGTTATCTTTTGACCTTAAATGGGACTAAACATAGCCCCTGAGTGAATGGCATGGTACCAGGATGGTGACTCATATGCTGGGAGATATGTACACTTAATGCAGAGCTAGTGGAAGTAGTGTAGCCCAAGGCTCAGCTCCAGACTTCAGCCATGGCTACAACCAGCCTATCCATTCAGGCTGCTCCCACATGCCATGAACACAGCAAGAGATTCGCCCTCCCTCTGACACCTTGTTTCCTCTCCTGTGATGTGGTGGTGGCAAAACTCATGTTCCCACTGCTTTGGGAATGTGAGAAACACCTAATCCTACAGCAGGAAATAGGAGAAAGGGATTAATATCTCATATCAAGAGCATTTCTAACTCCATCCCTCTAGGAAATCTGTACCTGCTTAAAAGGCAACTGCATCATCAATGAACAGATGGCACAGGAAGGAAACAGGACTTGGACATCTTTTCTTCTTGGCTATGAGAGCTGCTAAAGAAGGTTAGCCAGAGTCATTTGTCCTCCCATCCCCAACACATACCCCTTTCAAGAATGAATCCTGCACGTTTTGCCCTGATACCGATCAGTTCTGTTTTCATGATGAATGAATGGTGGTTGTGATCCTTGCCAAAAAGAAAACCCCTTCAAGTGATTAATCTTTAATAAAACTTAAAAGGCTCAAGCATGTTCATGTGTTATTTGGAAAAATATGGTTAACAGAAGTCATCGAGTCATAACGTCAACTTCACTTAACATGAAATCAACAGATTTGGTGGGTTCAGGCCAAGTCTTACCAGATAGGATAGTGCATTGCAAAGGCTACACCCTACCCACTGGTATTACTTGGCAAGGCTTGTTGGAAGCATCAACAGAGAAATAATAGATCGAATGAGGGAGGATAGGGCTATCTTTTTTACCACCTTGTATCCTGAAGGCCTGAAGGCCACAAGCAATATGAGAAAGTGATACTGTGCCAAATATAGCAGGAGTGTATTTGTGTGCAGCAGATGCTAAAGGAATAGGGTCTAAAATAGGTTACATGAATAGCACTCTGCAATTGCCTGCTTCTTCCCACTGATCCCAAAGCAGCCTTCAGAGGCAAACTTCTACACTGCAGATTTTTAAAACTGAATAAGATGGTCCTCTTCCGTGTTGTTTTTCACACTTCCTACTCAGAAAACAGAATTATTTCAGTTATAATTGGTAGTGATTACCAGTGATCACTCTCTTGGTAATTCAAGTTAAAAAAAAAAAAAACACAACAAGTAAATATAAACTTAAAAAAAAAAAATCTTTTGGCTAATTTCTGTGTATCATCTTGGGTTTTGGACCATACCAAACCCTGTGCATGTATCAGAATGGCAAAAGCTCACTGTGTATCTGCAGAGTCCATTGCACGTGGAGTTTAAGTCCAATGCAATTCAATGATGACTACCCTTATAAAGTCATAGAGACTGAAGGAAAATGCCATTGCAGAAGATAATTGTTCTGAAGTGAACCTTCATCCTGATAGTCAAAGTCAGGCTGTACAAATGATGCAAAAATAATATCTGAGAGGAAGGATTCAGCTAGACTCTTACTCATTTTTTGTCATGTTATTCTGTAAGAATGTTTTAGAGAGTGAAATTATGTTTTCATGGAAATCTGGGGAATGTGCTATAAAATGTCTACAGCTTACATGGCTATGCTGAAACCTCTAACACAACATATTGAGTCAAAGTAGAACAATAATATATGATCAGAAAGTTAACGTGTGTGAAAACACAAAGCAGTCTCCATTGCAAACAGCTTGCAAGCAATCCCTTGCCCGACAAAAAATTTAATATTCCATCCATCAAATAATTTAAAATAAAGCCAGATTAGGGGGAGCTTCAATTCAGAATCTGTAAGTAAAATGTCATGAATTGTGACATATAAAGGTTTCATCTGATCTGAAAAGTTAAACTCAGTCAATTATTCCTGAGCACCTCCTCTGTATTTAGCAATAGTTGACTTAAACACTGGCTTTAAAAGTCTAAACAGTGCAAGTAAGAGCAAAAAAGTAAATTCAATCTTTATGAAAAAAAAAAAAAAATCTTTTGCTGCAGAAAAAAGAAATATAGTGGGAAGATCTTTGACAATGACAAAAAAGGTGAAAAGGATACTATAGTCCTGTAAGACAGGAAGCCAGGACTGTACGGTCACTGGAATGTAATACTGTTAGTTCCTGTGAGAAGTAGATGGAAAATATCTAAACTCAACCACAGCTACAAACATCTGGACGCTCAGCTGCCCTGTTGGCTGAGAGGAAGCAGGTGCAGTTGTCCTCTTGGTTTGAATTAGCCTTACGCTGTTCAAGGTAGACATTACTGGAAGAAGCTAATGGCCCCCAGATGGAAACATGACCAGTCCCAACGCAGTGTACAGGACTGTCTGGATTTCAATGGAAGAAATGGAGCTTGGGTATGGTCAGCCACAATAAGGATCTCATCTTTGAAGGTCATAACATTTTCCATACTCTCTTTCCTCAGTAGACCCTCTCCCTTGAGCCAAGCAGAGAGAGATGAGAGCATCTCAAGAAGATCTCTGTTAAGAGGAAAGAGACTCAGCTGGCCTGTATACAGCAAGGCTTCAAGTACTGAGGTGTGCATTGATGTGATGTATCTGTTCAGAAAGCATATTTGTAACCAACAACATTGTTTAGGTCAATTGAATTGGAAAAAAATAGCTGAATTCTACAACTGTCTGGTTTGTGAATAGCACAGTTTTACTCCAAAGGGGACTATATTTCAGACGGTGTATGTTAATCAAGCCTATTTGTATGAATGACAGTGGTTGTACATGCAAACACTGCATGCCCTGTATTGGGTACCAAGTACCTTTGGCACTTAAATTGCTGTAGAAGCCATCATTAAGACCTCATCTGTATCATTTGCCTATATATGAACTCGAAACAGATACAGAGAAGGTTCATCAAAAGGAAGCTGGACATGAAGCATCTATCTTTCTGAACTGGGTTTGTTTACCTTAGGATATAAAAGCCGATGGAGAGGAATACCAAGGAAGAGAAACAGTTTAAATTAGCACAAGAACACATGGGTATAATAAACTGCCCATGAGATGTAAGATGTGGGATGTTAGAGTCTGAAATGGCCTTCTGATAGGGATAAACAAACAGAAAAAAAAAAAAAAATCTCAGTAGCTTTACAATGATGCATAAGAAATTAATGAGAAGACAATACAAAACCAGATGCCCAGAGAGCAGAGGACCAAACTGCCTTGACTCAGAAAAAAGTTCAGTTTCTAGCCTTAGTTCATTCCCATAACTATAGGTCTCAGTTAAGTTATTTTCCTTCCCTAAGGATTATGCTAAGAGTCATGATTCAAAAGGCAGCCTCTGCAACTTCCCAAGAACATCAAGAAATGTAAGCAGAGACCTCGCTCTTGGATAACTATCCACAGGAGAGAAAAGCAGTATTACCTGATTCCAGCTTTGCCGTTCTTCTTTGGGAGGGGATAGTAATGATCACAGGGTAGTAACTAGCCAGAAGAAGTCATGATGTCTGACCAGAGAACAGCTGTTAGTAAAGAGGTAAGGTTCGATTTTGAGGCTCTGCTCCTAGCTCTAAGACATATGTAATGTCTTCAGCTGGTTAAGTTCAGAATTATTTTCCATCAGAGTCAGAAAAGGTAGAGAAAGTTATTTGGGATAGTCACTAGCCTAATTTTGGATAGAGAGAAGAGATGCCCTTACTCAGACTTTCCATCTTATTCTGTCAGAATTATCTAAAGCTCTCTTGACCAACCACAAATGTCCTAGCACCTATGTTACTGTTTATTCTTGGATTTCTTTCTCTAGCATTTGAATGTAAATGGGATGAAGATATGGACAGGTTGCCTCCAGGATATGAGCTTACAGCAGCTGCTGTTTCTGCTGTTTTGTAGCTCTTCAGCATATTGCTCTCCTTGTACTCCATGACATATATGGGTATACTGCAAGTAAAAGCATGGAAGTTAGAAATCAAAGTTAAAGATTTTTCTATACCGCAAGTTAAAGCATGTATGTAAGTAATTGCTACAGAGCAACTGGTCTACATAGGACAACCTAGCTGGTGCCACAGTAACTGATTTCTGTGTCCTATCTTCTCATCCAAACCCTGATACACTTTAATTCGGGGCGCTGCTGGAGTTTGATGAAATGTGGAAGGACATTAAAACCATAGCCAGCAATTCCTGTTCTCTGGGCACCACTGCCACCTGCTCAAAAGACAGATTACTATACTCGGTTTGACATGACATCTCTGCTTTTCCTCAGCTCTTTTCCCTCATTCATTTATGCTTGAAGTCACAAAACCATGTCTGTGATCCTGCCCTAAATCTGCCCCAAAAGAGATGCTAGCAGTGTAGCTGCTTACTGCTGCTTTATGTGAGCAAGGTTTTGTGAAAACACATACAATTCAGGAAATAATTTTGGCAAACCGACAGTTTTAGACAAATGCTCCCCAAATTGCTTAAAAATTGCATTGTGCCTAAACCAGGACAGAATATAACGGTAGCTGAGACAAGGCCAAGTCAAAGAAAATACAGACTGCGAGCAGCTATTTTCCCTTCTGTGAAATATGATACCTAATATTTTTCTTTACGTGATCCCTGGCAGTTAGGTGAGTGTTTTCACCTACCTTTTACAGATGGATATACCAGAGCAGAGACCTGATCAAGTGATTTGAGCAAAGTTGTAGATGAGTTTGGTAGAAGCAGTTGACCTAATCCCAAGCCTCTTATAGCCCCTTTTGCTGCTTTCTTGGGTAGAGAAACATGGCTTTAGTGCTCACATTCACCATTACACTGGTGACGTCTTCTCCTTAGTTGCTTCAATTGCATTTGTTTATTCTGCTGGTGTTCTCTGATCATCCTTATTACCACAAACTGAGCAGAATTTGTTATTTTGGAGTTCATCTTTTTATTAGACTGCTTTCCTATTATTTTCTAAATGAACTTACAGGAACCTCTTTTAATTCTTTTGGCTTTTCTAGCCAATATTTCCATTTTGGCTTCTCAGTATTATGCTTGCATTTTATGATATATATAGATCTTTTTTTTAATTCTTTCACTATTCCTGCTTCCTGCAAAATTTTTTTGAACTTCAGTACCTTTGTCAGTTTTGTGATGTAGAGTATTGAATTGAAATTCAAATGTAATGTAAATTGGAAGTAAGGGGTTTTAATAGTCTCTCATGTTTCTCTATAGCTCTCTTCCATTTTGGAGAACTATCCATGTTTTTCTTTCCTTCTCTGCTTTGTTGGCAGTATTGGCGTTCCAACCTTAACGATTCTATGATTCTATGGTTCTATGAATTCCTATACCTTGCTACATGCTAGCCTCCAATTGAGTGCTGCTCCCTTTTATGGGACACTTGGTCACTGAGTGTGGATAAACCCAGCCTTCATTGCCTTCTCCATTGCTGAGTCAGGAACCTGCTGGTTGTGAATCTCTTTTCTGTGGCATGTGCATTCACAATCCTCACCAAGAAACTGTAAACCCAGTATAAGCTCTGCAGAATGTACACAGTGTGTTTTGGGTTATTGTGTAATGGTCTACCCAAAGCAGATTGGAATCAATGGGATCTGTCTTCTGGCTTAGCTGACTGTAGTGCAGACACTAAGAAAAAAAGGTCACATTATGTACGAGACATTTAATTGACAAAAAAATCTCTGTTATCTCTACTAAATAGTCTAGTGTTGCTTACCAAAAAGTCTACATGAAAAAAGGTAAGTCATAAGATAGTGCACTTTAGCATTGAGAGGTGTTCCCTTTCCCATTACAGGAATGAGAACTATTTCTAATGAGATGTCAAAATCTCCGGTTACTATTTAGTAACAGTAAATAAAAGTAGTAACAGCAAATAAAAGACTCCGTGGTAACACAAATATCACAAAGAAAACCACAAAGGTTCCTGATACAATCATAAGGGAAATAAAGAGGATATATACATTTTAAAATAGCATTTAACAAAACTCAACCGTACAAAAATGTTTAAGCCTTGAGAGACTATTATTCATGTTGAAATACTTGATTAATATTATTTTCAAACGCCAGTGCAAACCAGTGTCACACAGAAATTTTCAGATGAAAATTATTTTTTCCTTTAAGGCAGAAGCTCCCCAAATCAATGCTTTAACTGGAGAGAGCGTGAACTCTGGACGGTTTCAGCTGCTCTAAACTGATAAATAATGACTTTAGCAAATGCTGGTTAGAAAAGCGCAGCACAAGGAGGGCTTTGGCCAGCAGGTGGCGAGTTTTCTTCAGGATTGCACTTTGAAGAAAAGATTTTTATGGTCCCGTCTGTTCAATAATGCTCTGACTGTATTATTCCTACAGTTTTACATACAAAAGCCTATCTCAAAATAACCTTAAGGGTCTGACCCCAAACCACAAATAGCAGGAAGTTCTTGGTTAGGGTTGAAACTCTGTCAGTACTTAACCTTCCCCTTGGGCCGAGGTATTACAGCATATTTGGTATTTAGGATCACCTGACGGCACAAAGCTCCCCGGTTAGATGACCTTTATCTCTAACACTTCAGCATAGCTGTGTATGATAGAAAATTCTCTTTCCGACTTGACTCTTAACTTCCTTTGCTTTTGTGACTTTTAGCTGATCCCTTGGCTTTATTTCCATGTAGTTTCAGTGGGAATTTATATCCTTTTTGAAAGATAATGCTAAAAAAAAAAAAAGAAGAAAAACAAAAGAAATGTCATTTTTTCTATAGTGCTGGTATATATTTAGAAGCTGCTAAAAACAGGAAAGACATCTTGAGTGATTACGCAACTAGAATTCTGATTTCTTATATATTATCCTCAATAAACCCCATTTTAGAGTTGTTCTAAATAATAAAATTCTTGCCAGATCAGTATTTCTACGTACTTTAGCCAGACACTAGTTCTGTATTGGTAACAATAATACTTTGTGTTAAAATAACACCTTTCCACTGAGTACAAGCCAAGAAATTGAATCTGCAATGACGCAGTACTGCAGTTGTTAGATATTACCGTCGCTGAAGTCAATCATAAAAACTCATATAGATTTCTGTGGAAGAAAACTGGAACCACACAACTGCTTCAAAGTCATACGATCGTGTCAGCAGTGTGTATGGTCAGAGATCAACTAGCCTCTGGCAATCATCATATTATAGAAGAGAAGGGGCGTAGATATGATTTAGAGGACTGGGAACTGATGTCACTGAATTAAAAATGTCCTTGTCCCCTGCAGAGGGTTGGCCCTTGCGTCTGCCAGCAGCGCTGGTCAATTAGCTGCAGAGCTGCAGCCAACTGAATGGGAAGCAGTGCTAGGGTCACCAGCTATTGACAACATATTTGTGTGCAGCAGGGAAGGTGACCCCAGTGCAGGCACCTTTAGTCCTGTAGTGGATTCCACTGCCACTGTACAGGAGCTGAAATAGTGGCAGTCCCAAATATTCACTGAAATAGTGAAAGTCCCAAACCTGTTTTTAAAGTTGACCCCCATCGACAACTAGACCAGCTTTGACCTCCCTTGAAGGCTTTCCAAGGCCCAGGCACAGGATATTTAAAATACCACCCACATTTCTGAGCTGTAGACTGTGAGTCAACAGATGTGACCCAGCGGAGCTGCCCCAGGAGCCTGTCCAAGGCTGCAGAGTGGGTTTGCACAGGATCTTCACAATCTTCAGCGCCTCTTCATTCTGCTTTCTGTTCTGAACACAAATGGCAGTTGGTGCATCAAAGACATGGAGATGAAATGCCTCAGTGCTCACAGCGCTGGGAAGAGTGTTGGAGGTCCGTGGCACAAACGCTGGTCTTATCTCCCCTCATGCTACTGCACGTGGATTGAATGTGCCTTTGGGCTCCGGTGCCCCGTCTGTCAGGGTGAGGAGATACGAGTACTGGCAATTGACTGAACTTAGAGCCTTGTTTCATTACTTATCCCAGGATCTATGCAGTGAACAAAGCCAGAACACGATCCCAAATGATTAGGATATAATACTTGGAGTCCTGTTTGTATTGCTATCTCCAGTCCTGCTAAGCCCAAAGCTGAATTGCTGCCATGAAGTGTTACTTTGATAAGTGCTAGGAAAAGCTTTTGCAACCACTTCTTGCACAGAAAAGGTTTCATTTTTCAGTTGTAAGAAGATTCTTGTCATATAGGTATATGATCTATCAACTACTGCAGGTATGTACTTTATCAGCTACTGAAGATAAAGCCTGATAAAAATGCAGAAATAGGAAAGACTTATACCCATTCCACTTACCTTCAGGCAATGAATTGAAATGCCTAAAACAGGGACCATTGGCTCTGTGTATGTGCTAGCATATGGTGAATCAAAAAAAGAAGTTACTCTGAAATGTGAATCAGATCTCGACATGGGTTGGATTTACCTCCACACTCTGAAGAATCTGGGAGCCAATACTCCTAAATTAGGTGCAACAGTTTAATTGGAAGAGGAACACATCTGGACTGAGTTACAGGTATAAGTGAGGTCAGAGAATGAGTTTCCTCTGCTTTCGGGAGGTGCTGGATCCACTGGAGGTTACTAGCTCAATGTCACTGTGATGAAATCCCTCAAGGGAAGATAAATCTTGTGGAATCCTGATTCCAGTCCTGTGTTTGACAGACCATGGCAAGCAAATGTTGCCTTCATTCCCTAAAAGTTACAGTGTCCTACTTTAAGAATTAGCTATGGTAAATATAAGCCTTATCATATACATGCTATTCCAAAAATTTCAGAAGATAAAGGTGGCTGACATTCCTTGAATCGATATGTTTGTATCCCTAATTCTATCGTGCATATACTGTCTTAATCCCTCTCTATGTCTACATGTACATACAAAGGTAATTTCCTTTTCTACATGCACATATATATATACACACATATGTACCTCTAATTCCATACATTTTGTATACATATGTACCTTTAATTCCATACATACCTTTTTTTACCACCTAGAAAGAATTCTTTCACCTCTGTGAGATATCATTCTTTGTGATCCTCTTTCCTAGCCAAACCTGATCTGGATTAGTTGGAGGATACCCCTACTAAGTTTCCAGGCTAGTAGAAATGTATATTTTATAGCAGTAGAGAAAGGATTTCTCTGTAAAACATGTGGCATAGGCATAATCCACAGCAAAGTGATGTGATGTCCAGGCTTTGCTGGCATTCCACTTGAGCGTCCCAATTCACACTGGTCTCTGTCTCTCAGGCCCATTCTGAGCTCATGTCACCAAAACCTTCGGTTCCTGTGGGGTCATTAAATCCTTACTCAATTTCCAGCAGATATGGGAATTGTATGTGAGTGAATGCAATGTACACAAATCATTCCAGCCACCCTTGTATTAAATGAACTTTTTTAAGAAGCTGGTTTTGACCTGATAGAATGTAATGGTTTCAAGGGAACCATATAGCCATTACAATCCATCATATAAATGAATACTTAGGGACACCTAAATCCAAAGATTATTTGACTGTTACACATATACTTGCACAAAGCAGGCTGGAGGATACACCCCTCAAATCTGCAGTGAAAACATCTGTACTTTTAGGAAATTCTTCTTAAATATGAGCACGTACATAAACTTTCTCAGATTTCCAAAATGATCAGTTCATTTTAAATCAGTGACCCCCCCAGCATCAAATTACATTTTGGATCTATTGCTAGCAAATTATCAGTTTAGAAAAGCAAAGTGTTTTAGAATGATAAAGGGTATTTTATATGACGAGTTCTGATTGTGGACTCTGGCTTCTCTATAACCTGATGGTTTTTCATGTGTTATTAATTATTGTGTACTGTACTCCTTTAACATCTATGACAGATACTGTAAAGCTGAGGAAGAGCAAGCAATATAAAATACAAAAATGTTCTCCAAACCCCGCTTTCGCTTCCTTTTGTTGCTCTCTTGTAATGTAAAAACAGATAAATGGTTTCCTCTTTCAAATACAACAAAAAGAAATGACTCCTGGGAGGAGCCCTGGGATGCCAAGTTTGAGCCTGGATTGAATTTTTACGACCACTGTAAAAACTCCTGAAAATAGGAAATTATAATGGAAATGCTGACTCTCACCGCAGCAGCGTGAGCAGCACCACCACGGCATTATTAGTGATCTAAAGGGGCTGGAAGTTAAAGTGGAACCATTTACACAACCGACTTCACACCACTTTGCAAACAAGGGGTGTGTGTGTGGCGGGGAAGGGGGGGGGGAGGCAGATCTTGCACTTAATTAGTTGCTTGCAAAATCCATTGTGATTCTTGAAGACGACAAATCCCCTATCGCTCTATTCCGTGCTCTGGATTTTCTTTTCCAGTCCACAAAAGCTGCTGGCAGGGGTCTGCCTCTGCGGGGTGAGCGGCCCACGGTGTGGCAGGGGACGGGGCCGCGCCGCGGCTCCTGGGGCAGGCGGAGGGCGGCCGTGCCTCCGCGCCGGCCCACCGCTCCCCCTCCGCGGTAGCTCGCAGGCGAAGGGCAGCAATATATTAAGGCGCTGGGTCACATCTCAGCACCGCGCTAAAAATCAAGGAAACGATTTCCCCCTCGCTAACAAAATGGAGATGCTCCAAAGTTTGGCTTTTCTTCTCAGGGAGCACCTAGAAGTAGAAGTTTTAAAAAAAAAAAAAATTGCAAAAGTTGGCAGAACAACGTTATATCCACCTCTGTGCCGATTTTGAGTGTGGGGGATGGGGGCGGGAGTTGCTATCAGAAGAGCATTTACTCGCACCGCGGGAGCAGTTTCCACCCGCCTTATTTGCCGCTATTCTTCCGTCTCTTCTCATTAGCAGCTATTAAAATAATAAGGCTACATGGGACCTGAGGGGCGAACTGGGGGCCGGGAGAGAGGGGGGGACCAGTCTCGGAGAAGGGGTGCGGGAGCTCCGCGCCCCGCCGCTCCCCGTCCGCGCTCCAGCGCGCTTCGGGCTCAGCCCCGACGGGCTCGGTTCCCTCCCGGGCCCTTTCTGGGTCCCCCGCTTCCATCTGAGCCCGGTTGATCTCGGGGGGGGAGAAGGGGGGGGCGTCAGTGCCCGCACACTCTAATCCTTCACTGCGGTCAACACCAAAACCTCAGGAAGAGGAAAAGCTAGGCAAAGCGAAGCAAAGCAAAAAAAAAAAAAAAAAAAAAAATTTAAAAATATAGATAGCCCCCAGGTGCCACTGGTAACCAGGGGGGCTGTCTCGGGGGGACACCTTCCCCGGGAGGCATGAGGGCAAGGGGGGACGCTGCAGTGCACTTGTGCCTGCTCTCCCCTGCGTCTCTGCCGCCGGGGCTGGCTCCATCCCTCCCAGAGAAGCTCCGGGTGCGGAGAGGCTTTGGAAACGCCGCCGAGCACAGCCGGCTGCTCTGCCCAGCTCCCCGCTCCCTTCCCCCGGGAGGTTTGGGAACTGCAGGGCTGCCGAGCGGAGGCAGCTTTGACCGGCCATCCCCCACCCACTGCCGCTTTGCGGGGTGCGAGATGTTTGCTGGACTCCGGGCGGCGATGCAGCCCTTGAAACCCGCCGAGCAAACAAACATCCCCACCCTGCCCCGCCGGACCCGCTTCTCGCAACCCTAGCGAGGCGCCTGCGGCTGATGCTTCGCAAGTGGCATGGTTGTTTCTCCTCAGTAAAAGATTTTTTTCAAGGGACAAGAGCCGTTCCTTGGTGGGGAGAAAGTCCCACGGGAGCAAAAGGGAGTGTTATCCTGCACACGGCTACGGGATGGGGCCGGGAATCGTTATCCTGCAAAGGTTAAGTGGATCCCGGAGGTGAAGCCGGGTGCCCCAGCTGAGGGAGGGAAGAGGAACATCAGTCAGGCTGTGCAGCCCTCTCCCAGCAGACGTGTAGGTGCATCCAGGGATGCCCGGCACTCACACGAGCTTAAACCAGAGGAGGAGCGATCCCCAGTACCTGCGCTGCGCAGGATTAGCCCTTGAACCCCAAACTCGTTAGAGACGAGGTGACAAGCGCAGCGGGCTCCCTACGGGAGGGCAGGGGAAAATGCCCTTGGATGCGCTGCCGGTGCCCCCAGGTCTGCTCCGCAGGTGGGGTACGGAGCCGCCCCCCGGCAGCGGGACGGCGGCGGCGTGGCCGGGCGGCAGCGCTCGGTGCCGGCCCCGGCGCTGCGGAGCGGGGAGGCAGCCCCGGTGCGGTGGCCGGCCGGTGCTGGCCGGGAGGCTGCTCCCCAAAAAAAGGAGGGGCACAGCCCGGGGGGGCCTCCACCTTGCAGATAAGTGGGGCAGGATGGGGACGGGGATGTTTTTGAGAAGGGGATACAGGTGGGAAAGAGAGATGGGGGCTCCCATCTCCCCAGTCACCCCTAGATCGCTGGAAACGAATTGGGTTTCGCTGTCACGTCTAAATCCTACGAACGTGGCTGGCTTTGGGAGCAGATGCCTTCACTTTTTACGAGTCTCTTGAAATTGTAACATTCCTAATCGACAGCAGATCTTCGCTGTGGAAAAGCGCAGCGTATTCCCTGCGTGTCAGTGCTAATAGTGGGTTTGTATCCCGTTCCCGGTATTAGGTTCCCCACCGTTACGAGTTGACATAATGCAAATTAGCAAGGGACATCATAAAAATCCATCCGAGAATAAAGGTTTTGGAACAGCATACCCTTCATAACTTAAACACCAGATATTTAAACCAAATGCACTTAACAAGACAGTTAACCTGAAACTTCAGTTCAATCGCCAGTGGGTTGACAAGTCCCAATATTTTTATTTTTTAACAAATACGTAAATATCAGACTATACGTTATTCAGGCAGCTTTCAGCTACAGCTTCCAGTAATACTCTGAGACGGAAAAATACTCAAACGACCCGCTTTGATCATAAACTATTTTCGCGTGGGAATCATTTTCTGTGTCTCCCTCCCCCCAGACACTGACATCTTTTACTGCCTTTTATTTCGATGTTTAAGTATTTATTCCGGAATGATGGTTTCTGTAACTGGGAATGCAATATTTTTTTTGGTTCCCTTAAAGGCAGCACGTGCAGGTATCATTGCCGTTGTTGTGTTTACCATCTCAACTAATCTGCTGCTTCTCTAAAGAGAATTGCGATTTTTGTTTTATTAATGCACGCACCCACCCCCAGCTATGCCAAGATCCTTCCTCTGGGAAAAGAGAAATCTCCAGTTAGAAGAGCATATCTCCAGTCTGTTTCTTGGTTTAGGGACACTTGGGGATCCTACATTCGTGTTCTGACAACAGGACTTGAAAACTATTTTTGAAAGTGCAAACTTATTCGAAGGCATCAACTTAACAGCATCGAGCACAGGATCACACTCTCGACAGTTCGACCCCCAGAACAGGAACAAAAGTGCTGGGGTTTGGGTTTGGGATTTTTTGGGGGGTGAGGGGGAAGCAATAAGAAAGAAAGAGAGAAAAAGAAAATAACAGCACGAAACGACAGAGAACTGAAGAAGCCGGGATGGGGGAACGTCTTTGCTTCGCCTCTGCCTCATAAAAATGCCACTCGTTTCCAAAAGGAGGGAACGAAAATCTCTTCGCCTGCCCAGAGCAGTGAGCGGTGCTGGACCCCCGGCTCTCCCCAGCACAGGGATGTTCGGGGGATGCAATGGCAGGGCGAGGGCTTCCTTCGCCGCGCTGCTGTCGTGTTCATGAACGCGTATTCTGCAGGATGATAACACAGGCTTTTCTTGTTGCCGTTTTGTTGATGTTTTATTTATTTGTTTGTTTGTTTTTCCTTCGGAGATGGGCAAAAATCAGTGTAACAACGGCAGTGACATGAACAATAAAAAAACACATGCGTGCCCCACAGCACGGTACCGTGTTATCCTGACGGATCTGTCTTCCCTAGCGTATTGTATTACCCTGGTTCCTCGGGACGATGTAATACACCCAAGCAATTTTTCCCCCTTCACGGATCTAAAGGAGTGTGAATGGATGGATGAATAGAAAAACAAATAAGCGAGGAGATTATGGCCTCAGGATTAATTAGAAAGCACGTTTAACCTTTTTCTTTCGAGGGTTATTTTGCTTTGCCTGCTTCGCCCGGGTATTTTGACTTCCCCCGGACCTAAGCAGGTCTCTGCGGCTCCCGATCCGCGGGGGATCCGCGGGACTTCGCAAGCCGCGGATCGCCGCCCGGGGTGCGGGGAGAGAGCGTCCCGGGCGGCGGGAGGAGGGAGAGGAGGGAGAGGAGGAAGGCACCGGGGGCCGGGGCGCCGGGGCGGACAGTGGGGAGCGGCAGGGATGCTGGGGGGGGGGGGGGGGAGGAAGCGGCTCTGACCCGGGGGTGGACCCCTCACAGGTAAGCGGCTCCTGGGATCCTCTCGGAGGATCTTTTCAGAGAGGGACAACAACTTGCGATCCCAAAATCCTCCCGGAGGGAGCAGATCCCTCCCTCCATCCTCCCCCCACTTTTTTTTTTTTTCTTTTCTTTTTTTTCTGCCTTTCTCCCCCTCCCTCCCTGGGCAGGTCCCGGTGAGTCCCGTCCCGCGGCTCGGCGGGGAGGGGGCGCAGCGCGGCCGGCCGGGAGCGGAGGGGTGCGGAGCGGCGCGGAGCGGCGGGCCGGACCGGCGCAGGCAGCGCGGCCGCGTAACCCCGCCGGGGGGACGGCGCTCCGCCACCGCGGAGCTGCAAGGGGACCCCCCCTACGGCCCCCCCCGGGAGGCCGCTCCGCCGCGGGGGGCCGCCCGTAGCGGGCCCCGGGGAGATGCCCCGGGGGAGGCTGCGGGAGCCGGGCGCGGGGGCGAGATCACACGTTTGCGGGCTGCGAGCCCCGGGCTGCTGCGCCTCCAGGAGAAGCGGGTTGAAAAGTTGGTTCTTCCCAGCCAAACTTTCTCCCTGCGTGCGCATGCCCGAAGTCTGGTGGGAGGTTGAGGGGGGGAGCTGGGAGGGGGGGGTTGAAATAAGGAGGAGGCTGGAGGGAAGGGATCGGTTCAGTCTGAGCTCGGCTGCTCCCGGGCGCGTTTGCACTCCGGCACACGCAGCCGGCGCCGGGAGCAGGAGGAGGCAGAGCGCCTCCGTCCCCATCAGCCGCAGCACCTGGACACCTGGCCCCGCTGCTCGCTCGGATCTGCCTGTACCCGCTGGAGGAGCAGCGGGGTGGGGAGGGGAGAGAGCTGTGCCCCCCAGGGCCAGCAGAGACACTGACCTAGCCCAACCTCTTTTTTTTTTTTTTTTTCCCCTATTATTTTTTTCTATTATTTTATTTTACCAGCTCCAATTTAGCCCAGGATCTTTTAACTGCTGCCAGCGGTGGAGCACAGATCGGGATTAGGTAAATAAAAAGAACAGCTCGTTTTGTTTGGTTTTTGTTTTGCCAAGCCTCGGGGGTTGGGGATATCGATCCAAACACCTCCTTTCTCTCCCTTCTTTCTTTCTTTCTTTCTTTCCCTCCATCCCCTCCCACCATCCCCTGGATGGTGCAGAAGAAGTGGGGAAATCGTGGTTCACGTGAGGAGGACTGTTCTCCCTGGGGCGGGCGGAGGGCTGGGGGAAGCCTGCGCATGGGGCTCGGATATTTTGATGCTATTTAAAGATTTGTCTTCCCCTTTCAAAGTTGTTTATCCCCCCTTGCGGAGAAGCTGTGTTTTTAACCCGAGCTAAAAATGACACATACGAGCTGCAAACCAGAAGCCTGAATGTCCTTTATGGACTTGAACGTTCAGCTTGTCTCTTCTCTATTCTTTCTTTTTCTTTCCTTTTCTTTCATTTTCTCTTCTTTCTTGCTTGCTTGCTTTGTTCCCTTTTTTCTTTCTTTCTTTCCTACCCCAGTTTTAGTGTTTTAGGGTCCGAGAAGCCTTCTCTGTTTTCTCCCAAGGCCACCACAGAACTGAATCTGATGTTTATATTTGTCTGAATGGATCAAAACAAGTTCAGCGTAGGGAGAGACTGAGCTTCTCTCGAGGCCGAGCCTATAAAGTGTCAGCGCAAAGCCGAGGATTAGAGTGTAGTTGTTATGGTTGGCTTTTGGGAGGGAAACTATAAAAATCGAGCATTTTGGAGATTCCCGTAGCGCTGCGGGAATTGTCCGATAAAACGCGAGCAGGGCAGGGGGGTGAGAGCCGTGTCCCGGACAGGTGCACAGTAGGTCCAGTTTAGTAAGTCCGAAGCCAACTGGGAAAAAGGGCCAGCCCCTAACCCAGCGCTGAGCCGGGGACGCTGCAGCGGTGGCACCGCGCTGCGCAGCGCCGCGGCGGGAGCCCGGCTGGGGGTGGCCGGGGCCGGGGCCGCCTCGGCCGGCCAGGCCCGGGGATGCGCCTCGCTGCCCTGCCTGCCCCGCGGGGGTGTCACCACAAAGGTTTTGCCTCCCCCCACCCGTGCTGTGGCCGTGGGAAGCGAGGAGCACAGGGGGAAGAAACCCTCCCCGCCGCCGGGAGAGAGGAAGGACGGTTTATTCGTGCGCAGGGGAGGCACCGGGCGTTTCTCTAGGGAGAAAGCGAGAATGAATCTTGTGCTGGGGGGCCTTTCTACACCCGAGGGTATTAACACCCACCCCCCACCCCCCCCAAAACCCCCAAACCAGCATTCTGCAGGGAGAGGACTGAGGAGCCTGGCCCCTGCGGCCGCCCCGCCGGCTCCCAGCCGCGCCCGCCTCCCGCCCTGCGGGCCCGCCGCGGGGCTGCGCTCCCGCCCGCCGCCCTCCCTGCCCCTGCCCCTGCCCCTGCCCCACCAGGACCCGGGCCCGCGGATTTTGTTGTTGTTGTTTGTTGTTTTGGATAAAGGCTGCCCCGGGCAGCCTAGCGATCGCTGGTGCAGTCGGAGCCCGGTTATTATTATTCTTATTGCGAGACACAAATCCGCCGCATTCACCCGCATTCGCAATGGTGGTCTGGAGAAACTTGTCAACGCTGATTTCGCGATAAAATGTGAATGATGATTTTATAAGGATTGAGCGGAGATATCCAAGGCACATGCTGACTGAGTCCTTCCAGTCCTCATTAATGTTAGCAATTAACTCTTTCACGCTCAATTAGCCCCGAATAAACCTGCTTTAATAGATTCTGCACACTTCATTAATACTTTGAATAAATCTGTGCTGAACAATGCACTTTATTCCTCAAGAGCACAACGCTCGAATAATGCGGAGCGAAAGGGCAATTTTATTCCCTTTCCAGTTAGTTTCCCAAACACAGATAAATTGTAAGCTCTATTTCCTCGCTTAAACTGATAGGAAGGGAAAATCTCGTCCCCTCAAAGGGGGCAAAATAAGTAGCCGACCTGGTGGCAAAATGCTGCACACCGATGCGATGCAGCCGAAAGGAGAGGGCTACCAGACTTTAAAGGATTCAGGCAAAACAGGAGGACTTTTTTTTGACAGATGAACCTGATTGCTGTAGTTTGAGGCTATCGCAAGAATGCAGCGTTTTATGCCCGCTACTTTATCATGTTTGTAAAAATAAGCAACGTTCTCAGGGTAATTTACCTCCTCCATTCTTCCATGTGGAACTAATTAGCAAACCTCATTATTTATGAGTCAGGTATTTAATGTAACAAATATCCCTTTCAAAGGACACATCGGAAATTGATAATTCAAGGTAGAAAGGAAAAAAATCGACTAGCCACAGGATTACTTAAAAATCCGTTTAATTTCACCCCTTGCTATGCTGCCAGCAAAACCTGGGTGTATTTTTCTTTTTCTTTTTTTGGCGTATAGGGGAGGTAGAATTTAATCTGGAAGGTTAAGATTACAATGGTTTTAAAACAATGGCAACTGGACAATAGCATTACCCTATCTTCAAACAGGACAAAGGGTAAGAAAGCTGGAGACAGATGTAGTCTTTCAAGTTTATGATCCTATTTTGCAGGGTAAATTTATCTTGGCATGAGTGGGTTTTGTTTCAGTCAGAACACAAGTGGTTTGTTCTTAATTACTCACCGAGCTAGTTTGTGTTAAAAAAGAAAACCCCGCACAGTTTTATTGTGATGGGGGAGTTCAAGCAGAGAACTCTCGGGGTCTTCTGTAAAAAAAAAATAAAAATAAAAAAAGAAGCCCCGATAACGATCTGTTTACATGAAACAGAATTAAAGGTGGAGGTGACACCGAAATCAAAGAAACATTGATCTCTCTGCGGGCAAGCGGGAGAGCGGAGAGTTACTGCGCTGTGAAACACGGTCGCTTTGATGTCCCAGAGAGAGGGGACTTCTTTATGAAATACTCTGCTCTTCATCTATATTTTTGACTATCCCAGTCGCACAGAGCAAAAGTGTAGCTTACATTTCTGGAAAAGTGCCAAGAAACTTGTAGTAACGTGAACACTCAGCTCCCACCTCCCCTTTTCTTCTTCTTTTTTTTTTCTCCTTTTCTTTTTTCCTTGTTTAATTTCTTTTTCTTTTCTTTTTCTTTTTTTTTTTTTTTTTTTTTTTTTTTTGAAAAATAATAGAACTGCTCTAGCAAAAAACCGCGGGCGCAATTGATGCTACTGCGACCCGACTGTATTTCTTGCTTTCTGCCCCCTTCTTCGTTTGGGAAATCGAAAGAGAATTTTTAAAATGTTATCGAGCAAGAATTTACCCAAATTGACATAGCAGATTTTTGTTTATATATTCCATATTAAATGTTTTCTAAGGATACGAAGAAAGAAAAAGGGATAAGCTCAGAAATTAACTCCGTTTGCAATAGCATGTTTCATGCTTGAGAGATCTAGGGCTACCTAGACAGGAAAACAGACACCGAGCCGTTGTGACAGACAGAATGAGACATTTCAGGTACCCGGACAAGAGTGTTTTCTGTGCACTTTGTTCTCGGGGTCATCGATTGAGGCATTTGTGCTGCGAAGTGGACACGCCTAGCGTATGGGCAGCACTAACAAAATAAAAAGCATTTCCCCAGTTGAACAACAAAACAGTCTGGTTGGTTCATCGGCCCTAAATAGTTAAAAAAAAAGGGGGGGGGGGGAGAAGAGGAGAGGGAGGAGAATGTAATGTGTGCATTTTTCAATCAGCCACTATCCAAAATGTATCCAATTAAAAAAGGCAAAATGTCACAATCTCTTATTCTGGGTCATTGCGATGGAATTCCTCTAAGGTTTGAGTCTCTCTTCCTGCTGCTGATTTATGTAAAGCAGTGTGAAAGGTGGACCTGGCATATAGAGCTGCTCAGAGTAAGCTTCTCCTTCTCACACCCTCCCAGCCGCAGCTCCTTGGTCCAGGCAACAACCCACATATAAATCAGATTTGTTTCCCTGGTATTTAGACCTCTTCTGCCACCATTTTCCACCCTCCAGCCCAGAGGGACAATTACTGCTCTGCAGCACTTCACTGTCTCCTTTTCTCCAAAGGGGCTTTACTCTTCACGTGGGGATAAGCTGACCCTCCAGGCTGAGTGCTGCGAGGATCTTGGCGGGAACCTGTGGGGATCTTGTGGGGATCCTACGATGACTCAGCAGGAACCCAACAGGGGATCTTATGGGCACCCTGTGTGGATCCTGTGGGATCTCATGGGCACCCTGCAGGGACTCTACAGGGACCCTATGGGGATCCTGCAGGAAAGCAGCCCCACTGAGGGCAAATCCTAGAGATCGCTTGGGGAAAAGTGAGTGCAAGCTCTGGGCTGTGGAGTAAGGATGAGGATCCCCCGGCTGCAGGGATGCGATGCCTCCAAAAGCCGCGGGTGCTCTCTCACCCCAGCAAAGAGGGGAAACTGCTTTTCCACCACCAACCCTCAGGAGGAATCTCCTGACAAATGGTTGACAGCAACCGGGGCTGAATTTGCAGGCAGGGCCAGATGCACCTCAATGCTGCTGCCTGGTAGCATTTTCCCCTCTGCCTTGTGGGGTGGAATAGGTAGGGATCTGGCCCAGAGGAGATGCTGAGGGCTTGGCGGGACCCTGAAACACAGAGCAAAGTGGTGGCACCCAGCCCAGCGAAGGGCTGTGGCCCTGCAGCTGGTGGGCTGGATGTCCCCACGGGAAGGGTCCCTCCAGCCCTCACCTTTTTGCCTTTTGAAGGGTTCTAATTAAGCGATTGCCTAGATTAGGACGTGGGCTTGAAGCCAGGTGTTTCCCCCTGGGAAGAACAAATGGCACTTCAGATTTGTCACCTGGACTCAGCATTTTCCCATTTCTCTTTGCAGTACATAAGAGGGAGAGCTGTTGGCTGGGTTTTTCCCCCCTAAAAAGTTCAGGGATTTTCTTTTTTTTCAATGAGGGAGGACATGCCATTCTGAGCACTTAACTGCCTCCACCAGCCAGAGGTAGAGGCTTGGCTGAGGCCAGACCTCCGGGAGGTGAGCGACCCAGGGGCAGTGAGCTCCCTGCACCCCTCCTCACGTCACCTCAAGGGTCACGGCTAAAGGCAGGTTTTGTGGACAGACATAGTGGGCAGTATCCTACCACTTTCTAAAGGCTGAGGATGCCCAGGAAGTGATTTTAAATTACATGGGAGAAACCTCAGCTTTGTGGCCCAAAATGGCACCTCTTTGCTGTCCCTGTGCAGAGGGTCATTGGAGGTCTACCTGGCACAGAGATGCTGTTGAGGGGTGAATGACTGTGGATGGGGTACAACTTTGGTGTGCAAGGGAGGGGGAGAGGGAGAGTCTGGAGACCTGTGGGGATACACTCGCAGCCAAGAGCTGGTCAGGCCTCTCCAAGTCCAAGTCAGGCTCTTCCTGTGGCTTTGGAGAAGGGTGTTAATGAGGGGTGAGGGGAGAAATTGCCTCTGCTTTTATCTTCTTATAAATCCACCTTTCCCTCTTCCCCTCTTCATCTTTATTTTCCAGATCTTTTCCTCCCCTGTTCCCAAGATCCTCCTCCTGCGCGGCCACCATGGGAAGTAAGACCCTGCCGGCCCCAGTGCCTATCCATCCTTCCCTCCAGCTCACCAACTACTCCTTTCTGCAAGCGTTCAACGGGCTGCCCGCCGTGCCCTCTGACCACCTCTCCAACCTCTATGGCTTCAGCGCCCTGCACGCCGTACATCTGCACCAGTGGACTTTGGGGTATCCAGCTATGCATCTGCCCCGCTCCTCCTTCTCCAAGGTGCCCAGCGTGTCGAGCCTGGTGGATGCACGGTTCCAGCTGCCGACCTTCCCACTCTTCCCACATGTCATCCAGCCCAAGCAAGAGGCCACCAATGTGACCCTCAAAGCCAAACCCCGCTTCGACTTTGCCAACTTAGCTGTGGCTGCCACACAAGAGGACCACTCTAAACTGGGACAGGCAGACAGTCAGGGCTCCCCCCCAGGGCTGGGGTCTTTGCTTGAGGTGACTAAACTCTCTCCAGAGAAGAAACCCACGCGGGGAAGGTTACCGTCCAAAACCAAGAAGGAGTTCGTGTGTAAATTCTGTGGCAGGCACTTCACCAAGTCCTACAACCTTTTGATCCATGAAAGAACCCACACCGATGAACGGCCCTACACGTGTGACATTTGCCACAAGGCCTTCAGAAGACAGGATCACCTGAGGGATCACAGGTAATGATTCTTCTTCTCCTGTCCTTTTTTCTTCGTGTATCCATACTCTCCCGGTTATCCACCTACACTCATGAAAGTGCTTGTAAGAAAAGTCCCGTCCCTGGCCAGCCAGCAGTGTTCCCTCTAGGTTTTCCTTTGCTCGCTGCTGGTGGAGAAGCCCAGACAACTCACTTCAGAAGACAGGCGTATTGTTATACTCACTCACCCCGCAAAAATGACTTGCACAGCTTCCTTCTTAGCTTCCACAGACGTTTTCACCCTCCATTTGCATTGTCTTGTGTCCTCTGCCTTTGTGATCATTCAGAATTGTCATGAAGACAGACAGCCTGGTGACCTTGAAGTTAGACAGAGCTCTTTATCCCTGAAGGGCACCCTTGTAAGCCTCCAACACCCCCCTCTCGCACACACACATACGGATGATGGCCCATGTGCCGCACACCAGCACTCTCGGTCTCAGCAGTAGGTGTAAAAAGCTTCAGCGTGTTCGCCATCAGGTAGATCACTGCTGAGTTCAGGCCAATTCTTTCTGACATCTCAATTGTTTTTCTCTCCGTAGATATATCCATTCTAAAGAAAAGCCTTTTAAGTGTCAAGAATGCGGGAAAGGATTTTGCCAGTCCAGAACGCTAGCCGTCCACAAGACACTGCACACGCAAGTAAAGGAACTGAAACCTGCCAAACTTAAGTGCTGAATCTCCAACTTCTATGAACTTTTCCTCCCCTTCAGACTTTACACCAAAACCAGAGCAGAAACAAAACTTTCAGGATGGGAGCACTGAACTTTGTGTTTTGTTTTTGTTTGTATTTTAAAAAGAGCAAAACCTGCTCCCCCCCACCCAAGCAGCTAACTTCCTAAGTCGTGGGTGAAAAGATTATTTTGCATTTAAAGTATACATGAATGATGCAGAGAGTGCTAGCTGACTTGTGTGGCTTTGATAAACTTTATGCCAAAAGGTGGTGCTCACGTGTTGGACAGGAACCTCTTTAAAACCAAACAAAAACCCACAAGTCCTCCCCCCCCAGTCCCAACAAAAAAACCCCAAATCGTAGCTTCCAAAAGTATTACTTTTTTAAAAAAACCCAACCTTTTATTTTATACTTTTTTTTGACTGTATAAAGCTTCTTATTTTTACACTTCAGGAAATACAGAGAGTTCCGGAAGATGATTAAGAACTGAAACGGTGGTTTCTCATCACAGCACCATTAGGACAAGGAGAAGGGCAACTTGCAAATCTCACTTGCTAGGTTGTTTTCTTAAAAGGAGAAGAAAATTTATGTTTGCAAATGACCTAAATCTCTCAAGTGAGGAGTCCTATCATGCGCTAGAAAACACATCCAGATCTTAGACCTGTGGGTCCCCGGTGTTTGGGACAAATCAGTGTTCATGGGACATGAAGACCTTTTTTTTTTTGCCTTATGGTCTAGTGCGTGTGAGGAGGTTTGTAACTTGTGGACTTATTTAAAAAAAAAAAAACAGAGGAAAGAAAGATGGCAATACGTCAAACTGATGGTATGCACAACGTGGTTTTAGTGGTACTTTAAAGTCTTCGTGTGTCCTGATGAGAGAGAACAAATCTCAACCTGAGAGCGTATTTTTTTAAATGCTGGCTTTCTGAACAGTGTATTCAAATTAAGAGACATTCCAATAAGTTTTGTTTATTAAAAAAAAAAAAAAAAGTTGTATGGCTGTTTGGCACTTTATGCTGATTATTGGTAATTGACATTTATCACTGGATTGTGTGTGTTTTTTAAGTATTAAAATAAATCGTTATTTTACAGGCAAGTGTGCATGGACTACGTATGTATTCATTTGGTTTCTGGTCTCTTCCCTAGCAAACGCTCTCTGTCAATATTCAGAATCTTTTTTTTTTTTTTTCCTTTTTTTTTCCTTTTTTTTTTTTTTTTTTTGTTAACTTGGTACTTCCTCACCGCTTGTTTCTACCAGCCTTGGAAAGTCTGGATCGTTCCTTTACGTGTAAGCTTTCCCCCTCCTCATTTTCTTTGTCTTTTTTTTCTCTCTTCTTTTTGTTAATTTTTTTTTTTTTTCTTTTAAGGCCGACAAAAGTAAACAGATCTGCAGGGAGTCAAATAATTTTGCTGCTAGTGTGGAAAAAAAAAAATCATCTTGGGTAACTAAATCTTGGGTATTAGCTGATAAGATTAGGTGTCAGAAGTGTTATAAAACAAATCAGATGAATAATGGGCAAACCTGCAGCTTTCCCAGCCTGCAGGCGCTGCGGGGAGAGCCGCCTTCGCGCACCCTTCCCTTCGCTTGTCAGCAGCGGGCATTTTTCAGCCGCATCTTCGGCCGGTTCAGCGCTGATTTGGGGCGGCCTTTGGTTCCCGGCAGCTGTCTTAGATCAGAGATGTTTATTCCACTGCGAAACCGCTTTGGATCGAGACGGGGGAGAGCGCTCAGAGCTGGGGGATCCGCCTGAGCCTTTGAAGCGCCTCTTGCCGTCCTTACTCGTCCCCTCGGCAAACCCTAAACCCTCTGTCCCCCCGTCACAAGCCGGTGCCCCCCGCGATAAGAAAAACCTCCTGCAAATTAGCGCGGCGACACCTCCCAAGTAACCTCGGACCTACCCCGGCGGCTCTGGCGCTGCCGAGGCGCGGATGCTCGGTCCAAAGCGGTTCCTTTCCCCCTTCCCCGCTCCGCTTTTAGAAAATATTTCTTTATTTGGTCAAGGAATCCTATCAGCGACAGGGAAAAAATTGCGGTTGTAACTCATTTAATGTAAGGGGAGGGGGGAGAAACCTCTCTCACCCTCTTTTTTATTGGACACCGATTCGAGCGCATCGTAACTAATCTAAACGCACTTGCTGGACGGGTTGCAGAGTCCACCTTCGGCGTCGGAAGGCCCTTGGGAAGCGCGGGGTGCCGAGATGACGCCTCTGCCTGCATCCAGCTCCGGAGGCTGTGAGAATGGGCAGAGTTTGAAGCCGGCTTGCTTTTGCTTTGCTTTGCTTCCCACCCGCCACTCGCTTTCCACTCCGCGTAAAGGCTTTTGGTTTTGTCTTACAAGAAAACCAACCGCTCGGTAGAAGCAAGGATTGCGGGGGTGAAATCACCCAAGCCTACAGGAAGCCTGGGCTGACCCTCCGCGCTTCGACAGCCTGCAGCCGCCACCGTGGGACGAGCGCGGGGCTCTGCGCGGAGCCCGGCAGCAGCGAGGAGAATCCCTCTTCTGCGCTGGCCTCGCCTTGCCGAGCCGGATCGGGCTGCCTGTTCTCGGCAGCGTTTCTCGGGGGCAATTTGCGCTGCCTCCGAAGGTCCCCCCCCGCCTCGATCCTCCGCTGGTGTTTGGCTGCGTCGCCTTGCGCAAGCCCAGCGGGAGCGGCCGCCTCGCCCTGCTCGGGTCGCTGCCTGCGGAGCTCTCCTTGGAAAAGGCCAGCCGCCCCCGTCAGCGCGCCGGGCGGTCCCCGGCTGCCGCCGGCGTGGCCCGCTGCCGGGACAGGGGCACGGCGCTCCGCGCCTCTCCGAGGAGGGACCTGCGGCCCCGGGCACTGACACGGCGTGAACTGCCAGCCTAAGTGCTGGGTGGTTCATCCCCCCGCCCCGTGTATTTCTTCTGAACGGAGATTCAGAGAGAAAATCCCCGTGCCTCTTGTGTGGTACGGAGTTAAGGCACAGGGATGCTCCCGGGGTCCTGTCGTGGAGGGAGAAAGTGAAGGGCTCTGTCTCTTGGAGCCAGTCGTTTTTCCGGGGTCGTGACTACGAGGCAGAAATCTGAGTTGGATGCAAAGGGAGGGAGGAAGGGATGCAGGGAGGGTCACTCCACTGAGGCTTTCCCACGCTCGCTCCACCATCTCCTTAACACCGGGATACCGAAACACCCGTGGCGAGGTAAGAAACCGTGTCAGTTACTGGTTCCTGGGAACCATTATAACTGCGGGGTCGCGAAGGTGGAGAAACCACTCCTCCCAGCTGGTCATGAGAAGCGTTTCATTTGTAAGGCTGAAGCCTGGTGATCTGCCTGCCAAGAATTTCCTTAGACATGTATTTTTATGTGCAATTAAAAAAAAAAAATCTCCAGAATTGACATAATCAGAATTACAGATGTGTTAAAACTACGTGGGCATATCGAGCGCAGGATGCACACACAGCCTCTTACTGTCATTTGTACTACACGTATATGTGTGTGTATTTCCTCTTCCCAGAATGCCGCTTTCGACCTCATGCAAACAAAGGCTATCTCTCTGGTCATGCTCTCAGCCGCACTGGTGAACAGTTCGCCTGTTCCCTCCAGTGTTTTGAATTTTCCTAGGCAGTATCAGTTCAGTGATTCCAAGGAAAGCAAAGAAGAGATGAAATCATGACAGTCAGAAGAGATAAGTCGTACTAACCCCCCAAATAAATGAAAGGAATTAGATGGGAAATGTGCCTTTTGAATCAGGATCACAAATAATTGAAATGATTAATTACCTCCCCTTTCTTTCTTTTTCTTTTCTCTCTTTGCATGTGTTTTAATCTGACATTCATGCAGTGAATAAAAGTTACTTAGGCCTCTCTTTTCCAATCGAGAGCTGATTCTGTTTTCACAGTTGCTTTAAATTTTGTATTTTCATCATAAAAACATCACTGAATGCGAGTTTGCAAGAGTAAAAACCAGGACACCTGCCTCTAGTTGTCTCTTCCTGCAAGATTTACAAGGGAAACACAGATTTTTTTTGTCTTTTTTTAATTTTTTTTTAACCATTTCCAGTTACAGGAGAAAATGTAAAGATGTCTTGGCACATCTCTCTCTCTGTTTTTTTCCCCCTTTGCATTCCAGTCATTCTTTTTCTGCCCATAAACTGTTACTACTCCACAAGAGTCTGATTCTGCACAGCCTACTTGGTCTGTTTTTTTGTTGGATGCAGGAAGAAATCCTGTCAGATGGGGTCTTCAGTGTACATTCATGAAACAGAGCAAAAGCCTCTCTCAGAATGTGCTCCGGAACAGCAAATAGTTACTTTTCAGCTGTGGATTACATGTGCCTCTGAAAAGGGGACCACAAATCATTGGGTTTTTAAAGGTTCCGCATGAGTTGTATATTAATCCCAGTTTCCCTAAGGATGGATTAATCCCAGCTTCCCAGTTGTGTGGCTACAGACAATGTTGATGGGGTTGGGGGCAAGGGAGAAGGGAGATGGGGAAAGGAGAGGGAAATTAAAAAGATATATCACAGGAATACATGGCCTAAGTGGCGAGGAGCCATAAGTACTTAAGTTTCAATACCTCTTCTACCTCTGTCACCACATGTGAGCTGAAGCAAATCACTTCAGCTCCCTGTTTTGGTTTCTTCATCTCTAAATTTGGGATAATGCTGCTGCTTTTGCTCCCAAGAGGCCTGGCACACTCGTGTAGAAACTCCTGCTCAGCCCTCGGCAGTGAAAGATTCCGATTCATACCTGGGCAGCTGAAAGCAGTGGCTGATCTGGGAGATCTAATGGAGTGTGCAAGACAAATTTATATTCACGTGTAATTCTTTTTCAGCCCTGGCAGTTTTGTTGAGAGATGGAGTCCTAGAGCCCAGCATGCATTTCTTCTCTACATTCCTATCCAATGACTAAACAGGAGGAATGGCATGGGCCAAATTCATCCCTGGTGGGACTCCAATGACATCAGTCATCTTTATAGGAGTTTTTTGAATGAAGTCAATTGGGTTTTACGAGGACTCAGTTTGGCCACATGCATATTTAACTGCTCAGAGAGCTGCAGCAGTGAAGGAAGCTTTCCTTGTCTTAGAAAGAATCACTTCGGAGTCTGGGAGACACAAGCTAAGTCATTGACCTGTTTTACACAGTCAAGTTTACCTTATTTAAACTCAAGGAGCAGCTGAAGTGTGCTCAGCATCCAGCAGAACTTTAAAAAAAAAAACAACCCAGCTGCCCCAAAATGTTCATAGCTTTCGGTGAAACTTTGTATTTGTCCCTACCCCCCAGTGCAGCACTGTGGCACAGATGCCCAGCAGACATGTTTACATAACACAGGGCAGCACCCTGCAGGAATACCGGCATGAGGCCTGCAAGCAGAACAGTGTCTTCAGCACAGTGCTGTGCTGGAGCTGTTTGGCTCTGCCTGTTATCAGGCCTAGCTGTTCCAGAATCCCTGTCATGCTCGTAGATCTTGGCCACTTCCAGCTCACATCTCCCTTTCGACTGCTCTCTGGGGCTGTAATTCCACTGCCAGTTACATCTGATGAGAACATGGTAAATCACTAAAAAGGGATGTTCCTTCCTCTACCTGTGCCTTAGCTGCTGGTGCTGACTCCCCCTATACCTTATACTTGTGCTTTACTGGAGTCTGATATTGCACCAAACATATAAAAATGTTGATACTAGTGTTATAGTTCCTGACACAGTAGCTATTGAAAAATAAAACAAAACAACAATTTGATCAGTGGCAGTGATTATCAAAAGTTTGTCTACAGAGCTTGTCACTGCTAATCAGTTAAATTATTTGCAAGGTCTATTGTTTCTGCATTCTTATTGTATCTTCTAAGGAACAAGTCAACTTGAACAATTAGAGAACTGTATTGCTAAGTTTGAGTAGCAGAATGTGTGCTCTGGTCATATGATGCACCTCAACTCTTTTCCAAGGGATGAATGTCATATCTCTTCTCCTGATTTCTAACGTGTTTTCTGTCTTTACTAGATCTTTGGTGATGGAACTTGCATTTGATTTTCAGTATTTTTACATTATATGTGTGGAATGATGAAATCTGAGTTTACGGGCTTGTTCATCTCTTTTACAGCAATTTGACTTGGCTGAATCAAGTGGAGCTATTCTAGTTTTACAGCAGAAGTTGTGACAAGAGAATTAGACCTACTGATGGTTTTGCTGCAGCCACAAAATCCGCATTGCTGAGACCCATTATCATTTTTTGTCTGTATTTAATTTTCTTAAGTTTTATTTTACCACTTTGTCTTCTGTCCCTATTTGTCTGTATTTCATACTAGGGTAAATTGAAGAGAAAAAAAAAATTGTTGCCAGCTTTTCAACAGGTGTATCAGCTTGTACCAGAGACCTGATAACCAGTTTTCCTCTTTTTTTTTTTTTCTTCTTCAATCCTTTTTTTCTCAGGGAATATTTTTTTTTTTTTTTTTCCTGCATGTGTTCATCCTTCTTCCTGTCTTCTTTTTGCATCCTCAATGATGCTAGAGTTCTTGCCCTGCCCATCTCATTTCTTGATTTGTATTTCTCCCTCTTATTCAGCTCCATTTTAGTTTGCCTACAGGTTGCTGCAACTGTAATTTTATTTGTTACGTCACTGGACCTGTTGACTCTATTTCTGTCTGGCCTTTTTTTGGCTACCCTTTGGCCTTTCTGCATCAAGTTCAAGTTAGTGTCTTCCAGAAAGAAACTCATGACAAATCTATCTTTCTCTGAGTCTCTGAATTAATTTATTTCTTCATTCTCTTGCTTCCTTCACTTGTTTCAAACAACCGCATAATTACCACCTTTCTCTCATCATGACACCTTTTCTCTTTCTGGCCTTTTGGCTTCTAACTGGGGCTGCTCAAATCATGTGTTATGGGTGAATGATTAATCTAATAACTTTTTTTCCATTCAAGAGTTGTGCAGACGCAGCATGGCTTTCTGCCAAATGTATGTGAAGATATTTCAGTTTACATATGTCTTGTAAATTCTTTTGAGGCTGTTTCTTTATCTATTTATTCTCTAGGAGTTCAGCACCAGGCTAAAGAAAAGTCTCAGGTACATTTTCAGAGAACAGAGGAGAAAACTTCCCAATAAGGAAATATTAAAGTAGGTAAAAGCAGATCTCATCTAAAGTTATATTAGGTAGGAGGGGTCTGTGTGTTAAATGTTACACTTAGGGAATAACTACATACTGATGAGTGTGCTCATGATCCTGCTGTCCTTCCTCACATGCCATAGCCAGTGAGGCTGGTCAGACACATGTCCAGAGGAAGGACTGTACTGCACTTCAGAGAACGAAGCAGGACGTCAGTGATACACAGCTATACAGAGCTGTGGGACTCTGTCTTCTCAGGAAAAGTCTCTTTCAGGCTCTTCCATCTCAAACCTCACAAATAACAACCCCCTGTGTTTCTTCCCAAACTTACATAGGCTGCTGAGGCCGCTTCAGTCCTCCAGGCACAGCCACCTCTGTGCTGCAGGTCTTCCTCTCTGCTAGTTGTCTCTGCTGTGTACAGAGAGCACCTGCAGCCTCACACTGGTGACTCTTCCAGTCTGACACTCAGCTGGTCTCACTGGGATGTGCTCATGGGTTAATGTGGCTGGCCATACTGTCATGAGGCTTTAAGGATGGACATTTTCATGTGGGGTGAGTTTCATTTTAACTGAGCAGGGTGACAGAACAGCTAATTACACACGCTTATTTTTGTTTTGGAATTGTTTGATCTGAACTTTACTGTAATTCCTTATTGCACTCAAGATGATTTTTTTCCACTTCAGATGGGAAATTTTGTATTATGAGTAAAACAATATTGGCTGTGGGCTTACAGGTTCTGCTCCCTAACCATGTCTTTACACATATGAAGCTTGCTTTATGTAAGCGTTCTTGAAAAGGACATGAAAAATAACATCATCTGTGGCAGAAAGAGAAATCACAGACCTTCAACAATGTGCCACTTTCCACCACTTTCTTTCAAAGTGTCAGTCAATTCTTTTGGTGCCTATTGTGTACTCCTTTTCATGTTCTTCCATAAAATGCACTTCTCTTGGAAAATGACTTCTCTAGCACTTCACAAACAGCTCTGGCTTTCACCACCCATCAAGTGCATTGCTGGATGTCTACTGAACATCCAGTGAGTTGCTGGATACTGTTGGTATGCCAAATTTAGACTGTGTGGTGAAGGCTGCCCTGTACAGCTCTGAGCACACTGTTGGCTGCTGGTCTTAGCAACCAATAAATAATTAAGAAGCTGGATATTTGATGATCCTTAAAGAAGAATGACTCAGCTAGCCCTGTACTGTTGATTTCTTCATTAGCACAGACATAGATCCAGTCCAAGAACTGGTTTTTCCTTATGCATTTATTTGGTGACCACTTGGATATGGCTTAGGAAACAGTTAGTGTTTCTCCAGCAGTTAGAAAATGTTTACTTCCAGCTGTTTATTTCCCTCAGTGGATTAATAAGCTTATTTCAAAGTGCTTCAAAAAGGAAAACTAGATTTTCAAAATGGGGAAGGAAGAACATTCATAGTGACAGTGTTTTCATCAAACTCCCTTTTTCCTGCACTGCAAAGGAAATGTTTAAATGAATGGCTCAGAGTTTCCTTAACTTTCCAATGTACCTAATCAAATATATAAACTGTGTAAAGCATAACAAAAGCAATTGCATCGGTTGGGGAAAATGGAAGGGGAAAGCAGATGGAGTTGTTAATATCCCTGAACACAACCTTTCCACTGAACTGGCATCAGCCCGATTATCACATTATGGAAACAACACTAACTTTCTGCAAAGATTTCACTCAGTATAAATAGTCAGCAAGGAGGACTCACTGCTTGGTGCCTTTTACTCAGAATCCCTGTGATTCATGAAATCTCCTGCTCTTTTCCTCTGGCACATAATAATTTAAGACTTTTTGCCTTTTTCGCTGAGATCTTGTATTACTTACAAGGTGGGGATTTTGTGTGTTCTGAGTTTGGGGGAAACATCTATGATATAGTTACCTGTGATTTTAATGAGACAGACTTTTCAGTCCTAGGTGGATGGCACATACTATCCTGTTCTCCTGGGATGCAGTGGGTAGGTTCCCTTCAATGGCGATCTTGCTAAGGTAGAATGAATGTGGATAAAGTTGATCATAAGGGCAAAGCTCTCATTACTGCTGACAGTCCTGTGAGAGCAATGAGATACATCAAAAGGGACTGAACCATGAACAAGAGAACAAGCCCATCTGCTAGGCTTGCCGGTTTGCATGCAATCCCATAGCCAAGCAATGAAGCAGATATGCTGGATACAAGTCTGTCCAGCACTGGCATACTTTTCTGACCCATTCCTGCCACTATGGAAGACAAAAGATCAAGAGAGGTTTGGCAAAACCTGGAGGTGTGAATACAGATTTGAAAGTCAGAACTCCAAAGCCAAACTTCTAAACTTAACATGTAACCACCAAACTCATGGTGTCCTGATTTTCAGAGATACAGAGTGCCAGGAAGTCCCAACTGAAGTCTTTGTCAGCTGCAAGCTCTTAGCGCTTACAGCACTGATTTTGGCACTTAAATTCAAGATTGCCAGTTGACTTTAGTAGGGCTACCCAGTTTATAAATCACTCCTTGCATTTGGCCCAATGTTTGTAGACCTCCAGATGGAGAAAAGTGTGACCCAAAGGTGGATTTGGCAACTCCAATATGCCTCAGGTCAAACATCTGTAGGGAACATGTCTCTGATTTCCTTACGACTTCATTGTTTCAGTAGATGGTGTATTCAGTGCAATGTTATATCTGCTACTGAAATGGCTGAATGCAAATACCAGGAACCTCTGGGAAATTTTAGTTAATAGGAAAATAATCTAAAACAAATTCATCCAGTTATACAGCCAGGAGAAAAGAAATGAAAATAAAAGGAATTACTGATCCAACCAAGTAGGCACAGAAATGAAACCCCTCTAGGATTTTCTTTTTTGTTTCTCCAACTTCCATTAATTTAATGAGCAAACTAGGTCAGCAGCACAGTCTTGTTATGAATAAATGAATGCCATAGATTCACTAATATTAAAGTGTCCAGGCATTCAGCATCATTCGCTGCTCTGCTGAGGGAGCTGTGGCACAGCAACTCTGTATTTGGCTCTAATCCTAATCCAGATATTCAGCCCTATGAGTCAACGTAACATAACTGTTGTAATGAAAACCTAACTATAGAGAAAGCAAGCTTCACAAAACATCAGCTATCCCCAGTTTCAAGCTTGTGTAAAAGTCATGTAACCTGCATTTTAAGTTCCTACATTTGGATTTTAGGCTGATAAAATACTGGGAGGTCAGACTGAGATGTGGAAAGTTTTGTATCTCACTGTCATTACACTACTGATATATTTGCTAGTACTCTTCAATAACATCATCAATAACAAAACTAGTTGCAGAATTAAAAGAAAGATCACAGATGCTGTTTTCTCCATGTGCTGTCTCTTACTTTGAGGAAGGAAAGTTTATTCACTGTCAGTTTAAACTGGTTACTGAAAATCTCAATGGATCACAAACTGACAGTAGCGCTTAATATAAATAGTATTTTATTTCTCATGTGGTGGGTGAAGATCTTCATGGGAGATTCCCTCCCCACACCCCATTTTTGTTTTTTTGGTATCTAGATACGAAAGTAGAAAACCATGCAATTAAACCCAGTTAATTTAATATAACCATAAATGCCTTAGGTTTGGTCCTAACAAAGGCTGCTTTCCTGATTCAGAGCCAAAAACTCATTGCAGAATAACTTCTTGGAACACAGGTAAGAAATTTTATATAACAGATTGAAAGGGAAGAGTTTATAAAAAGTTCAAACACTGAAATGTCTTTGCATGAACAATTTGCATGTTTATATAAACAAGAATACATCACATAAATGAAAAACACGTATGCAGAAATCTAGCTTAAATGTATTTATGGAGAAATTATTCACTTCATATGGAGATTTGAGCAGTATTTAGAATACTGTAGAATTTCTTCCTATAGGCATACAAAAGACTTTTAAATCAACTCATCCTGAATTTATAACCTATCTCTTTATACTTTTGATTAAAAAAAAAAAAATTGTTGGATGCTGAAAGGTGGTTAAGACATGCTAAGTCTGGCTCTTGATTTCCAAAATAGTATGTATCCATCTTTGGGATTTGTTTATGTTGCTGCCATCAGGAACAAGAGCTACTAAGTCCTGTTGAGAATATGTGCCGTCCTTGAAACTGGCATTGCTGAGGGCAATAATTCCTGCCTGAATATGCATGTATAAAGAGGTGTATGCATGGCTCCTTGTCTGTATTCATGTATCATTTTGTGACCTGTGGGGAACTCCTGGTCTAGATAGTAGAGCTTACAGTTTTTCTCAACTATCTAAGGGATAGTTTCATGATTTTTTGGATCTTGGAAAGGATTAATCCCTCAAAATGCTGACAAACTAGTTGAGGGAAGTAATTTGAGATTTAACTCTTCCACCTTTTCTGCTGATGTGAAGTGAGGAGTGATTTGCTGAAGGGGAATTTACTGCAAAATGGGAGTTGCCTTTAAAATAGGGAGTTGGTTGTACTGAAGACTTGTCTGACCACTTTATAGTATAGACCACCTCATAATATTTCAACTTGAGAACTTTTTCTTGTTTTCTTTTATTTTTAATCTCTTTGTCATGGAAACAGTTCACAGTGACAACAGTCACACATATGCCCACTTGAAGACAGTGTTCTAGATACAGTGTTTTGAAGAGACACCAAAACCAACAGCACTTATGATCTAAGATGAATTAGAAAATGAATCAAAACACTTTATTCAAACCAGCCGCTGTTTTTACTTACCACCGATGTTTCTATACCCACAGCATATCAAGCCACACACTGTTTGACTTAGTGTTTATGCCTGTAACTTAGATACACCAATCTGTAACCAAAGTTTGGCAAAAGTTGAGAAAATAAAAATATATTCAGAATGTTTGTTTAAAGCATAATACAAAATTAGTCAAATTAATGAACAAATATTTGCTATATGAGAGTATTATTGTTTTTATGTTGTCCAGATGATCTTTGCTATGTGAATTGTTTGTGGACAGCTAATATTTGCTTTTCAAGCTATCACTGGTTCGCCTGGCAGTATTCCTTTTTTCTGATTAGAAGTGTGAGTAGTACTTCCAAAGAATATTTTTGCAATTCTGGGTTCCACAAATACTCACATATCCGTCCTTCAAATCTGGTGTCTGAATCCTTTGTGCCAGCAAAATTAATGGAAATTGTGTCTTGAAGACATTAATTAATGATAAAAGCAAAAGGATATTTCTGTTCAAAATAAATTGCACTATTTTCCCCAGACTAACACACAGACACCCGTTCTCTGTTGATAGACAATGCAGATACTTATGAAGAAATAAATGTACATAAATAAAACAATTGAATTTTCTTTCCTGCTTGCAGACTGTGTGTGGGTGGCAGTTTATTCTCTTCTCTTATTCCAACTGGGTCAGATTCAAGTTGGACTTGAACATAGTTTGCATCTTGCCCTTTTTCTTGTGAAACTTGGGAACTTGTGAAAAGGGGTCTTTCGGCAGGAGGAACTGGACTGTTTAGAGTTAGACTTTGCAGCAGTGGTGAAGCTTAGCTTATTGTATTCATATGGTGGCTAGATGGTACTTGGTTGCTCCTCTCATGTCAGCAAATCAGAAGACAGATATCTTACTTTTTTTCTTTATTTCTAGACACAAAACAGTGAGTGTCTTGAAAGGGTCAAATAAGTATCCATGTATTCAGAAGCAAAAGTTATGATCCTGCTGAAGGGCTTACAGTCAAGTCTGAATGTTTCAGAATTTGAGTCAATATCCACACCCAGGCTTTTGGTGCAAAAACCAGTTTGAAAATAAGGGATAAAATACTTTAATATTGATGGAATTTTCAATATAAGTTTTTGCATTTTTATGTATAGATATTTTCAAATGTTCACCTATATTATATGCAAATAAGAATCATTCTGCTTTATTTTTCATTGGTGTTCTGTAGCCACAATATCTCTGTAGGCTGACTGGAGTATGAGTTACATGTTGCACATACGACTTTATTGTTTTTCCCTACTGCAAAGATCAAACTATAGGTTTGAGCTCTAGAGAGCCTAGCTTCAATGTCTTGGATGGGCCAGGACCACAGGCACCATATATGGCTTAAGGGGAACATCTGAACTGCTCATGACTGATAGGCTATTAGCTCTTTAGGTAACAGGCTTCTGAAGCTACGTCTGTGCCAGTGTGTGAAGTGGGTCAGGGACTGCTTTCTGACTGTGAGACCAACTGGAAACGAATAATTAAAATTTATGTTTATACAATAAAAATGTCTTATCTCATATGCTGTTAAAAAAACAGCAGTGTTAAGAGTGCAATTATTTCCACCTTCTTGTGATATCTGCTTAAAATTAGGAAGTATGGGTGTTGTATCATGAATATATTCCTCAGAAAGATAATCATCCTGACTTCTACGGCCTCATGCTAAAAGGAAGCCTGGTGGAAGTTTCGTTTGGAAATCTCATCTGTGATGACCTGGTTGGGGTTGTGGAGCTAGGCCAATGCAGTACTCTGGAGTGGAGGCTTCCAGAAGTGATCGGATAGAGGAAAACAAGGAAAGTCTTTTTAGAACAGAGAACATAAAACAAGCAGTATATATGCCATTCTCTCAAAGAACAAATCACCCAGCAATTAAACGCACCACAGATTATCTGGAAAAGGCTTTTCTGTCTGAAGCTGTCCTGCATCTAACAGTGCTTTTAGATCAACTTGGACACTAAGCTACCTGTCTTTTCTGTATTTTTCTCTACTGAGGAGCTAGGTAGCTGATGCCATAAATCTATCCATCTGAACACTTGTTTGACAGCCTGTTTTGGCATTTCCCTGTTTCTTCAGAACTGTGGTCATAGGGCTCTAGTGAAAAAAAATCTGAAGTCCCTTGCTCGAGTGGACCTGTATAACCGCATCAGCACTGAAGTCCTTCTGAAACCTGGAGCTTTTGCTTTGTTCCCTGGGAGTTTGAATGCATTACTGCTAAGAGAGTAGTAAGAGGGGAATCTCTTGTTTCTAGAGAGTCAGAAATAATCTTTGAAAGATGGTCCCCTTCTCATGAAAGCTGTTAAGACATGACTGAGGCAAGGTTTAATAACTTTTGCAAAATTTATCCTTAGCATGTTCACCCAGTGGGAGAGAGAGAGACCTCCTTCCTAGAAAGGCACCATACACCACTGTAATTGGCAACATGTGCATTACACGCATAATCTAAAATTAAATCGACATGCCCCAGGGATTCCATCTGCTGTCAGATCTAACCTACCACAAAGTGAGCAGCAGAGCTAGGCTCACTCGGTCTCTCCCCTAAAGCTGCAATGATATGAAAAAGTGGGAGTCAAGGCACAAGACTTGTCACAATCATTCTGTTAAGTATTCTGAAGAAAGATGTGATCATCAAGATGAGCAATAACGGTCATAAACTAAAAGTCCACTCTGTTCTGCATAATGATTTCTTACATCTGCTGCTGCTGCATCTAGTGTTACTCATTGCTGAGGGAGGCTACTGGGCAACTGATTTACCAGTTGACCTGATTTACCATGCAAATTGTTTCTAGAAATGGATCTGACAACAAAATCAAATAAAATGGATTATTAATGAGAATTAAAAGGACAGCAGGCGTCTAAAGGAATGTACAAATCTGTAAGCCAACAGAATGACTTCTAAAGCAAGTATTGCAAAACAGAGTTCATCCTGTAGATGTTTGTTAAGCGCAGGGATTATGAACCAAAGGAGTCTCATTGGCCTCAATCATTCCTTCCTTATGGTTAAAAGGACTTGTGGTAGTGGGCACTGTGTTGCAGGACTAGATCTTCATTTTGCTGTGTATTATCAAAAAGAAGTCCACATGAGTAGAGACTGCGATACTGATTTTAAAGGGAACAGGAGTGGGCATTTGCAGTTCATCTGTCAGTAAGAGACAGAAAACATTTTCTTGACTTAGAAGATACTTATATTTAAAATATTTTTAGCTGTAATAATAATCCCCAACTATTTTAAAAAAAACAAACTAATTGGAAAGAACTGTTTATCACAGCCCAGAATTCCCTGAAGGGGAATCAATTTATATAAACGTGCTAAACCTGACCTATTTATGAAATGTTATGGAGAGCTGAGAAAAG
Source organism: Platalea leucorodia (assembly GCF_965183815.1). Lineage (NCBI taxonomy): Eukaryota > Metazoa > Chordata > Aves > Pelecaniformes > Threskiornithidae > Platalea > Platalea leucorodia. Next base: position 116,602,212 of record NC_138825.1, on the reverse strand, counting down.
AACCACAACAGATCTTTATCTTATGTTCACTGTTTTAAAAGATCAACAGTAGGGTGAAGGCTGAGGCTAGTTATCGCATATGTTTTAGACGCGAATGTGAAGGTCATCTGAAATCCATTGCCAAAGCCACTGTGATTGCCAGCAAAATGTAAACTAATGTTCCAGGGCTCTCATTATATGCTTAATATGAATATGCTTCCCTTTCCACATAAATCACTGCGAATGCAGCAATCATTTGCTCCTATGAAAGTCACCAAATACAAACGTAGATGAAAGGCTGAAAACTCTAAAGAAACCATCATAAGTAGTTGATGTAACACCTAAGGAAAAAAACCACAAGGATATATTTGTGATTTAATATATGGAAATACACTATTTAAAAATTAACATTAATATGCATGGGCAGATCTATTTTTAATGCAGTTTAATCTAGTAAATGGATATGCATGTTAGAAAAATAACTGAAAAGATCAAATATGGTCTGCAAGTTCTATTTTGTCCATAAAATGTCTGTTACCTTCAGAGAACTTTCTGCAGGCCTCATTTATCTTAACCAAAGAGGAAAATCCCCATGCTGTTGAGATCAATTGCAAAATTACCATGGAAATCAGCAGAGCAGCAATTTCTCCCACCTTTATTTTTACCAGGCAAAATTCCTGCGTGTAAGGACTGCAATATTTCTTTTTCACTAAGTGAGAGGTCATTATGCATGGCTGTGTGCACATAAGAAAGAGTGGGAAAGTACAAAATAGCCTCCTTCTGTCATGATCTTTGTGTGACAAGTTGGCAAAGTTCATTTACATCATTTGTTCATCTTCATTATATCCAGAGGCTTGAAGATGCAAGAGCCATATTCAGAGTTCCTCCAGGAGATTTGGCACATACTGTAGAATGCTCCCAGTTAGGAGTGGGGCTGCCTAAAGTATCATTCGGAGCTCCTGGTCTGTCTGCGCTGATGTTCCTGATGTTGACACGATGTTTCTTCTGAGCATCTAGTTGCCACAGAAAGATTTAGGTCATTTCAAAGTGCTTTCTCCTTGCTGGAGATTGCAGCTTTCAGGCTCAAGTTCTAAAGTTTCCCTAAAGTCAATGCAAAAGCGAGGCAAAGCCTTAAGTAGCATCATTATTACAAACCTAAAAAATTAGAACAGATGGGCATGTTGACATGAAGTAAAACAATTTTACAAATGAGTGAAGCATGTGAAAATTTTGGAAAGTGCGAGGTGATAGAAATTATCTAACAATACCCCAGAAAAGTGTTTTATTTATGATGTTGCCCAGTAGCGTTGCTCTAAGCTAAGACAATCACCATATAAACATGGATTTTTCTAAGAATGTTAGCTTTCTTCACTGAGGAATTGAGTGAGAGATAGAGGGAAGGTAGACATAGCTAGGAAGAAGGGAGGGAAAAAGGCTGACAGAAAAAACAAGGAGAGTGCCAAAGCAAGGAAGATAGTGTTTGTGTTTAAAAGAAGAACTTGAGGCTGTGCCAAATCAGAATTTTCTTTAGGAACTTGAGAGCCGAAAAACTTCATGAGCATGCACAGATCATGGGCAGAGGGACACACTACACGTTCGCTGTAATGTACTGTTACAAGGCTGGGGGGAGAAAACGGAGAAAAGAAAGAAATGGCCTTCGGCCATCACTGTAATGAACTGAGGAACGTTCTTCACATAGAACATGAACCTTAGCAATTCTTTCAGTAAGCCTGGCTCAAGCAGACGGTGTTTAACAAAACCCAGTAGCAGGCAGGGGATTTCATACCCCTTCTGTTCTAGGATCAATAAATAAATCAATGAAACACATACATAAATAAACACATAAACAAATGAGATTCAGCTGGTGGATTTGGTTTAGCTCTGAGTTTGCAGCAGGAGGCTTCTGGATGTTGAAATTCTTTGAAACTCAGGCCTATAAATGGCTAAACTAACAAGGGCTCGCAGAAACTCTGTGCAAGTTTATGAATTGTTGGAATGGCACAAACACATTTTGACTGGATTTACACTGGAGTTGAGTTCAGCCTAGGGAGTTCAGAGCTTTTAGTTTCAGTTCACTGAGATCAGATCTAAATGAGACACTCTTTTTGGGAAAATAGAGTTGATGTGGGAGGTGATTTTGAAATTTTATTTCCAGCTCAGCGTAAGTCTGGATAGTTTGTGTGTGAACTGTAACTGTATCAACAACATTACAAGAAATTATTTGCTTTCACAGCCATAAGCTACTAGAAATGTAATCTTCTTTAATATAGGCCTGAAATATGGCATCTTATTTATAGGATTTGTAATGTAGGTAACAGTCCTCCTCCACTGCATATCCCAAATTCTAGACTTTCTTGTAGAAGATGAACTGTTGAATTAAGACAGAACCTAAGGCTTCCCTCCCCATGCAAGGAAATAATGAGAGCCAGGGCCACAGGGTCTCAGTGTAAAAGGTTTCAAACATTTAATAAGGGATGTTAGCTCACTACAGTTAACTGTCTTCCTGTCATTGAAAGTGTTCAATTCCTACCAAAAAAGATGAGAGAGTTGGGCCATCATTTCTCCCCTGTTCATCTTGCCCAAAATGGATTTCAAGGTGGAGCAGTACGGTGAACTACTGTGAAAGAAACTAAATGGACCAGAAAAGGTCTGTAACGTCTTGTGAAGAAAGGAAAAAGTGAATAAAGAATGACTGTTCACTGTGCTCTCCCTTTTCTTCCATGGGCATCTCCCTACTGGGCAGTACTGGAGTCCATTTACTGAACTAGCTGGCTATTTGGTTGACTTGGTACTGTGGTTGTTCTTGTGTAGAAAGCATCACTATTCAAAATGCTGGATGACAATGCTCTGCTCCTACACTTTCAGGGAACTGAGAAAAAAACATTGCTGCTTTCTTTAATGAAAAATAATGACATTTTCTCCAATATGCAACTAGACAAACTTTACAGACACCATTGTAAGAGGGAAACTCAGAGTATCCCATTTCCCCCTCCAAGCACCAACACATTAAGTGCTTACAGAATCACAGAGCTGGGAAGGAGCTCGAGAAATTGCCTACATTTGTCCTGCCTGAAGTGCTGTATTTCTGTCATAAGTAGTTCTAATCTATTTTAGAGACCTTCAATGATGGAGAGTTTACAACTTCCTGAGGTATTCTACTTCCATTAGAATGTGATTTCCTAAGGTCCAACATGACTCATCCATGTTTCAGTTTCATCATACCATTTTTTGGTCTGTTCAGCCTCAACAGAAGTGCATTTTTCCCATTTTCTTTGCTGCAGTCTTTTATATGTTATTATGCCTAAATGATTCTATGATTCAGTGTCCTTCTTCCAGCCTTTTGTTTTGTATACTAAGTCTTAGTTCACATTTGGGATCAGACCTTGCTCTGGTTACTCCATTCAATCTTTAGTAAAAGAAAATATATGTCATGTAAGTGATAAAAAAAAATCTATATTAAAAGTTATAACAATAGCAGACTTGTGTGTGTGCAGTGCTTCATCCATGCGAACCACTGCTTTGGACTGGATTCCAGGGGTCTGTGTAACCACAGTGTTCAGGAGCTTGTGAAAGAACAGAGTGGCAGGAGTAGTGTTTATTATTCTCCATTTTATTTAAATATTTCACCAAATATTTGGTAAATGTCATGGTCACTTGGAAGTCATTGATATTACAGCTGATCTACTATTGCATTCATGTTGCACCAAAACAGAGAAAAAAGTAATAAACAAATAGTTTTTGCTATCAAACTCTACAGTCGTTGTTTTTCTGTACAGATAATATTAACTTCCATGAGAATCTGTGTATCTCAGACCTGAGACACTCAGATCTGATTAACTAAATGAGGAATTTGTATTAAAAGGACAGATTTTTTTTTAGGTGTGTTTCTTTGAAGTATACAAATTTTAATACAAATACTTACATCTTTTCAGTGCTGTGATAAACTTGATCTGTGAAAGTGACTTTCATGCTCTCAAAATAATTCATAGAGTTAAAGGTCTCTCTAACTTGCTTCACTGGATATCTGTTTACTCTTAGGAATACCGAAGATTTAAAACAGTATGACTCTGTCCCTTGTCCCTGATTACTAATTCAGCAGAAGTATCATTAAAAAAAAATCAAAGAAATGAAAATAAGTGGCATGACACAGTAGACCCCATTCTAGCAATGTTGCAGCTCATGCTGGAAATGGAATCTCCAGTTTCATTTGTTTTGATGTACTGTATAAATATTTAAAGAATGCAAGCTGCAATTTTATCCAGCCTTTGCTGAATTTCAGTGTCATGTCTTGGTGGGGGTTTTAATGCTGATACTAATTAGCGTTAGAATTGCTGGTTCAGCAGACCAATGAGAGATGTACATAAGTCCATTTTTGCTCAGAAAAACATTTCAGCACAAGTTTGACTTGAAGCAATGGTCCAAGTCTCATTGAAATAGCGTGGAAGACAGTGAGCCTTATATGTATGTTATGAAGTTCAATGCATGCACAATGAACTTCATCTAACCTTACACTGCCCATAAGCCTTTATTGTGTTTCAGGGCATTTTGGCGTAGAAAGGATACTTTCATACACGATGAAATAGTTTACAAGTGATTAATTTTACACAGCCGAATAACTTCAGGCAAGTAACAGTGTCATTAAATAACATTTTGTGATCCTTTTATCTATGCATACGAATATCTCATAACCTGCTTATCGAGAAATCATATCCTTGTAAGATTAGAGAGCAGGGACACTCCATCTCACCAATTAGCAGTGATGTAAGATCAGCAGTTGAAGATTAATATACTAATGTGACAGCTGTGCTATTACCTGATGCACTGTGGATTAAAGTGAGCACCTCCAGAGCTAAAAATATGAAGTAAAGAGCCTAGACTTTCTAGCATGTGTTAATAAAAGACTCACATCCAGCAATAGGATATGTACCATGGAGACATGTAGTCTATCTTGCAGAAAGAAAAACTGCCACCTAAAAATCTATCAGACTTACAGTGCAATTATTCTGAGCTGTGACGTGAAAACTTGGGGGAAATCATAAAATACAGTTGGTCATTCGGCTGTCAATTCAGCGTACTCTCTGTGTGTTTGCTGAAGAGTGTCCTTAGCATCTGAACAGAAAAGCACGTGAAGTGTGGGGTCAATCATTTAACCACTATGACTACATCCATATTCTTAAATAAAATAAGCCAGGGTTGCTTGTCTGGCCTTGAAGCTAAGTGACAGAGCATGATTCCTGTCCATGTGTCGAACCTGGCTTGTTCCCTAAAGAGGGTGGCTGTGTCTAGGCTGCTGGTTGGGACCTTTGCTTGGTTTGTGCCGTTTCCAAGCTGTATTCTGGCACTGCGAGTCATTGCATCCAAAGCTATGCCTTGGAGCATCCTAGCAATTCAATGGCGGGGACAATCACAGGACAGCACTTGCTCCTGTACCTGGCCCTGTTTTATCAGGAATGCAGATGAAGTTCATGGACAAGGACTTTAATCTATCCAGCCTATATACCAGTAGTGATACTAGTAAAGGAAAGGATGGGCGTGTGACTTGTCTCCAGCTGACCAGCTGCAGGATGACTAACTGTCTCAGGGAACAAGGTCCAAAGTTAAGTAGGGAAAGACTTGATTAGTTCTGATGAACTTCACCACCTTTCATGGTTCATAAAAAATATCCCAGACTAATACTTTCAAGCCATTAGTCTCTAAATGTAGCCCTGTAAGAGAAAGTGTTGGCTTTTCCTATAAAATGATGGCTTTTTGTTTAAAGAGTAGCTCAGGAAACAGAGAAAAATATTGTTAAATGTTACTGGGGTATTTCTGGGAGCTTAGGAGTCTCAAGTCTTTATTCTTCTCTAGGAGCTAGATTACCCATGAAGGCATTATCATTTAAAAACACAGTGACCACAGACTCCGATACTGCAACACAGCAGCTCACTGAGAAGAGGAAATAAGGGGCTATAATGAAAAATGTAGCCCAGTTCTGGAGCCTGAGGAAGGGGGAGGCAGGTGGCATCAGGACTGCAGGTTTTTGAGTCCCCAAAAAGCATTTCAGAGGTAATTTTTTCCTAAAATTTCTTTTTTTTTTTTCCTAACTACTTGATTTCCTTTGACAAATTAGATTAAAAATTTTTGTTTTCATTAACATTTTCCAAGAGAAATTCTTTCCATGAAATATTTTTCTGTTCACTTCAGGGAGAACATATTTTATATGATCTTCTCCCTGAAAAAGCTGTCCCATGTTTAAACATGCCTGCACAAAAATATGAGGAATGTACTTATCTCAACTGCTTTATATATAGACAAACCTAACACCGAGCTGGAGTTGCTAATCTCACTTCTAAGCAAAATTGTCTTTTCTCCACATGATAGAACTGTCCTTTCTGGAGCTCACAAAAATATACTGTTTTATGCTCTGGGTCTGACTGTCTTTAAGGGTAGGGAATACATTTTAGAGTCTCCTCATTCTGCTCCATGAGACTTAGGTAACTCGTAGTGCTGTGTAAATAGCTCTTGAAATTTGGCCCATGGGAGATATGTAACTCTAATACCCTTCTGTCTTTTTTATCTCTGAACTGCAATTTACTTCCTTCAAGGAGTCTCCTGTTTCCAAAGACAGGCCTCCATTTGGTTTTGATGCAATGAAGTCTTGCAAAGAAAGCACACAATGTTATCTCTTGTAGTCTTCACTGTGAGTTTTTCTTATTTTTCAATTTCTTGCTAAATTTTTCCATGCCTCAGAATCATAATAAGAACACCAGGAGTAACCAAGAGAAAGTTCAAAGTAGAGGAGAAGAAACTTCCTGATTAGCAAGAAACATAAGGATTAAATGGCCAATATTATGACAAATCTGCAATACATGTCCAGTAAAACAAAACAAAACAAAACAAAACAAAACAGTTGGAAATATGTATACAAAGGTATAACAGATCCATAATTACATTTGCCCTAAACTGTTGTTTATAAACCTATTCACAGACGATAGTTTATGAACCTGCTCTGGGATTCTTCTGCTTGAAAGACAGTGTATAAATATAAAATCATTCTCATCCAACTATGACCACATTATGTACTGTATGTTGGATGACCAGAGAAATTAAAAACATGATGGACCGTAGAGTGTGCTGTTAAATAGAAATTAATGACCAAATGTGTTACTGAGCAAATGACATATTAAACACAGCATGAAGCAGAATTTGTAATTGCAAACAATAGTTTGCAGATGACCTAGGTTTGCTACTTTGCAAGCAGAATCTTAAAGTAAAGCAAGTGCAGATTCACTCCTTTCCTTGTACCCAAGTTAATTAATTTTTGCTTTTCACAGTGTTGAGGGAGGAACCTAAGATTAGCTTTCAGAGTGTTACATGAATGAGTAAAATTAATGCTATATCTCTATCTGGAGAGTGCATTTTTACATACGAGGATAAATTACTTTGTGTCACTTTCAAATCTTAAATAGCCTCTGTCAAGAGAATAAAATATCCATTAAAAAGGTATTTTTAATGCTTATCAGAGGTGTTTCTGTGCCAAATACACACTATTCTGTGAAGTACAGTGGTGTGCTGGTACTCCTTTGATCTCAATATCCTTCATCCTGGTCTGCTGCCAAGGATCATTCACTCTCTGCACACATCAGTTGGGACAGGAAAAAAATGAATGAAACTGAACTCTTTTGCTGAATTCACATCTCACTTCCCCTATTTCTCTGTCAGTCTGACTCTATGTCTTCAAGGAAGCCATTCCTCATTTATTCTGCTATGGGTAACACTGTCTACAGCTGTGCCTTCAACACAGACAGATGGCATCTTCTTTGCTTAGTCAAATAAAAAAGTATCCTGCTTTAAGCTTGTATCTGGACATGTTATGATGACTTTTCTGAGGAAGGACAGCCTGTGGCACAAATACACTACAAAGTGTAACATAGAGTTACTGAGCTAACTCTGCCCGCTTCAGTATGTGATCACCTCAGCATGGCACTGTTAGTTCAGGTGCCAGTATTATTAGTTCAGGTGCAGCAATGTGCTAACATGGCTCTGCTGCTTCCAACATCCACACAATTTTCCCTGCAAAGCCTTACCATGTCTTGCTGGGCTCTGCCGTGTGTGGCGGTACAAGGACTTAAGAGAGGTGCACTGTCTACACCATGCCTCCTCTTAGATACCCATATTCACATTTATAGTGACCTCTTTATTGGATTTAACATTCATACCCCTGAAGGGGGTAGGAAATATTTTTATCTCCATTTCTGTGAATGGAGATGAAGCAATGTGTCACATCCAGAGACTGTAGGAGGACAAAGGCTTACTCCCAGGCATGCCAACAACGGGGACCACTACCCTGACCACTGACTCATCCTCCCTTAATTCAGTGTTTGGGTTGTTGTTTCATTCTTCTGAGTAGGTGTCCATAGCAGGGATTTCACTGTGGATGCAAACACAAATTCGGTCTTATTCATCGCTTACCGACATCGGCTCTCAAACACAGCTAGCTCAAATAACTTAGGTGGTGAATGGACATCCAGTAAAAGTCTCAACCTTGAAGAGTTCATCATCCCAATAGACAAGGAGGAATAAGGGTTTGCCTAAAGTAGCAGATTAATGTGTGGTATGCTGGGATTTGAATTTGCACTGTACTAGCTCCCCCATGCCTCTGTGGATGTTGCCTGTGAGAGGTGTGTGCCTCTGTGCAAGGTAGCTTGCTCCAAGGGAAGTCGCGTCACATCTGTTGTGTACTACAGCCCAATTGTTGCCCATCCAACTACAGATATCTAATACCGATGTAGGGGCTGGCCTGCAGCCCTGCGGCGAAGCGGCACAACTCACGGCCACCAAGGCAAGCTCTCCCAACCAGCACAATGTTTCCATCCTGCCTACCTGGCTACTGCAAAGTGCAGTGCAGGCTTACAGGGAAATAATAGCCAAGCATTGGTTTCTCATGCTTACACTGTGGCAAGCACAAAGTGTACAGAAGTTTACAGCACTTTGGGAAAGGAATAATTTAGGATTCACCTGAAAACACAATGCAGAGATGCCTGAAGTCACGTGCTCAAGCCTTCAGGGAGTAGTTCCCTCACGCAATCAAATTATTATAAATACAATACTGTGATATCAGATATCATAAAGCATCAGATTATTTTAAAGTAAATGTATGATGCTTTCTTAGACTAGACTAATATTTCTGAGTGACTTTTTTCCCTATTTGTTCTGATTCCTACCATGCTTTTAAGGTGGTTTTAGAAATTCTTTACTGTAGCCAGAGTCTGGATCTGGCTGTATATATCTTCCATTAATTTATAATTTTTCTACACACTATTTTTATGTAGAGTTTGATATGATGGTGCTGTGGTTCTGTACTTTGCCCTAAAGTGTTGCCATCAAAGAAAAGATAACAATGGATCCAATTCAATAAGTGCTTTACATACATAATTCTTGATAGCCTAAACTTTCATTTTTGCCCTAAAGCAGCATAAACGTGTCTTAGAGTGGGATTGATTAGGATTACTTATATCCATTTGAAGGCATTTTTATATTGCAGAGGTGGTGGGAGAGCCCTAACTGTAAATTAAAATGAGGCCTTTTCAGTCAAAATTGCTTTGAATCACTGCATTCATGTAATAATGGCATTATGCTCTCTTGATACATTGCAAATGTTCCATGCCTGCAACACCTATGACACGGCTCACAGTTGTAATCCTCGCAGAGCCAGGTATAGTGATGAATGCCAGAAATTCCTTCAGTAGTTTTTCAAAGGGTACGTATATTTCTGCATATGTGTCTATGTGCGTCAGTTTTCCATATTGAAACGGACCTTGTGGCAGGCAATACTCATACAGGTGGCTCCTATTCCTGTCTGTGAATAGTCAGAGCATCACCTCTTCTTGCAGTAACAGAGGTTACATAGGGTTACAGTAAGGTGATAGTAGTACAGCTGCAGCTATCCTGGAGCAGCCTGCTTGTCTAAGTTATCCACCGCATATAACAGATGTGAATGACCCATTACCTGCTTCTAGAAATTCCTTGTGTGTTGGAGTATACTTATTTTCCTTTTGAAAGACATATTCTAAAAATCCTCAGTCTGTTTTGAATTCCTTTAATGATCTTTTTCATTCTCTTGCAGGATGAATTAATTTTGAATACCTTTTGATTTATGTATTAATATCTGATCAGAGGAAGCATTTCTGATGCAATACAACATAAGAAAGTAACACAAGACAAATGTTCAGCTTATACACAAAATGGGTCTAATTTTCCAGGTTTTTGCACTTCAAGTTGGTGACTAGGCAAGTACAAAGCAAGTGCAAGTGTGCACCGCTATGGTAGGTGATGCATGAGAGAGAGAGACCTTACTTTAATATGTTTTTATACTACCTGGTATATTAGAATGATCTTAAAGAAAATGTAATTTCAAGTCCTTTACATTGCCAGACAGTAAATAAGAGTGAAATCCCTGAGATTTGAACTCATATAGTGCAGATGTAAATAATTACTCCAGAGCTATGTGAGCAGAGGCAGCACATGCCGACATTTGGGCATGAGAGGCTTGACATTTGCACATACATCTGCAGTCTGAAAGCAGCAGAAAATGTTCCATTTGCCATACCTGCAAGCCAGAACTTGATGACACAAGGATGCTCAGGAGAGGCAGTGTGAATTAGCTGTTAAAGTGGATTAGTTAAGGATAATTAAAAGGCTTCAGGAACCCATTCAAAAGGAAAGGAGCTCAATTATATTTATTTTACTTTGCTTCCCAAAAGAACACAAGCTACCAAAGTTTCAGCTTGTGCATGAACTTAAGATATTGCAAATGTGAAGTAAGATATATTAATTTAAACCACTGTTACTGTTAATGAAGGTAATGCATTTTATGTCACAATCACCACAGAGTTTAAAGAATTCAGTCATTAGGTCTTCGCTGATGGGCAGAGAGTGGTTTGGTGTGGTGCACTGTGTATTGGAACCATGAAACTGCCTTCCACTAACAGTGACCTGCACTCTTAAGAATAATTTTAAATTTTGGTGAAAAAGAATAAGTGAAAACAAAACAAAAGAAAAGCCAAAGCCCAACTGACTGAAAACTCCTGGACCAGACCAAGTGAAACTGATTCCTACATATGTGCTGTTCCATGACATGTCTAAGCAAAATACAGTGGAACAAAACCTCTTTGAAGCTCTTTATGTGTTCAGTGTTTGCTGAGGTGTGTTGCTTTGCACCTGCGTTTCTGAAATAAAATGTATTTTGAAGAGAGGCAGGATTGATTTTGGAAGGTGAGATGGCTCACTCTGTTGTGTGAGTCAAGTGCAATGGCAGCACACCACAGATGTCTGCCACATGTTGCACACATTTTAATACTCAGTAGCAAACGTTCTTATTATATGAGAGCAAGAAGAATAAGGTTCATTTCATGAAAGCAGGTGAAGTAAACCCTATTGAGATGTATGTCATATGGAATGCATAATGGATGATGGTCCAGATGCATCCAAAAAAGAAACGTGCTTTGCGTGCAGCTGAGATAGGGAAGCTTGTGGTGAATTATGCCCTTTGTCTATGAGGCTTTGGCTCTGGACAGGGATTCTTGTCATGCATTTCTGCCAAATATGTTAGTATTTAACCCATACGTATTACCATATATGGGTATCTACTTAAGCACTTTCGTGTTTACCATGTGTGTATTTTTTTCCTTTTCATTCTTGCAGAACTGCTTAGTTAAAAATTCAGTGGGCCTAATGATTGTTGAGTTTTCATTAACTCAAGAGAAAACACACACATTTACTTTAGAGTAAGTATAACACATGGAAGAAAGAAAGAAAAAAAAATCGAACAAATGGAAATTTTCAATGAGAGAACATTGCAACCAAATTCTGCCCTCAAAAATGTACTCAGCTACCAGAGCCTTTATGAGGGAAGTTGCATGGGTAACTGCACGAGCTGGATTTTCATCCAGTGGGAGGTACGGTTCCATTTTACAATGGCTATTTCAGATGGAAGCTGCAGTCCAAGACAAAAGACCTAAATAAAATGTCATCTGTTTGACCAGGTCTAACTTTACCTGGGATCTTATTCCAGTGTAATTCTCATAATGGTAGTTACAGTAGTTAGTAGACACAGGTCCCTCTTATAAGATGGGGTTTCAGTTCTTAATAAGTCTGACTGAATTCAGATGACAGGGGTCAGGAAATAAAACATAGGCTTTTACCAGAATGCTAATGCGTCAAATCAGGCTGCTTATTTAGGTGCCTAAATATGGATTTACTGCCTAATGTTTGTGTTTTACATTAGATTTGCATGAGTAACATCTGAAACCTTACATTCTTGGCCTGAACAAATGAGTAATGCTTCTTTAAGGAAAAAAATAAATAAAGCCAAAAAAGCTAAAAACCCCAGAGCCTTCATTAGGTTTTGTGCTAACCAACATTCCTATGTTTTATATTCAAACCAACATATTAACATGAAACAATCATTCCAGATGGAAGAAAATATCAATTCTAAGGTCAGGAAAGGGGTACATAAAATTCTGGCAAATTAGAAGGAGAAACCTACAGGGGCTAAAAAGCTCATTAATATATACTTTAATCCCCTTGTGGATCGTTGTGGTTTGGACCTGCAGAAACTGAAATGAGAAAATGCTACCATAAGCTGACCAGTTTTAGTGCTGAAAGGCAATATCCAAAATGTTCCTCTGGCTTCCAGGGAATGAAAGGACTTGAATGGGTATGTCTATACCTTCTACTGAGCAGCTGACTGAGTAGACGCCTACCCTAAATTAACATGTCTCAGATCATGGTGTGAACTTCAATAGAAAACATGTACCTAGTCAAAAGCCAGCATAATTTAGAAAGTATAACACTTTATATGCATCATATTTTTAAAGCTGCTTTTTGTTGAGGAACAACAACAAAAAAAACCCCAACCATTGAACATTTTAATTTTGCCTCAGGGATAGAATTTCAAGAAACTACAGTTTATGCCATGCTTTAGCTAATCTACCTAAATACAGCATCTGTAACTCCTTTATGTGGTATTTAGTATTTTGACAAGAAAATTTTATTGGTTTTCTGTCACAAAACATTACCAGACGATGCTAGTACACGCTTCAAATTCTAGTTTTAAAAGTAGAATCAGATGCTTCTTCATTTTACATATTTAGTCTGATAATATCAGCAAACAAGTGTCATCTCCTTTTACTGTCCTCCCTTCCTGCTATGGGTTTGGTTGTTTGCAGCTTCAGGAGCCATGTCAAGGGGCACCAACTCATAGAACGAGAGGGAACATTTTTTAACCATCTTCAGCTACAACACCTGACTCTTGGCAGCATTTGTTGGGACCCAGATATTAATTAACTCCAGGGTGAGAAGTGAAACGCATTTTACATGAGCACTGATATGAACGTGACTGAAAAGCAAGAGTTGAAGTCTGAGCACAAAGCTGCAAAGTCAAGCACGTGACAGTGGTACCGTATGAATTTCACCAGCTGGCTGTCTACTAGCAAACTGAATGTCCCCGGCCAGGACCTGAAGGGATTTGAGGGTACTATTTGAAAGGCAGCCCATCTATTTCATACCTTCTAAAGTAAGATGTGATTTACAACTGCCTTAGGATGGGCCTCTTAGATCTAAACATCTTACTGGAGGAAGTACTTACACATAAACTACTACTTCTGTTTCCCTTCCATTCCTTCTGTACCTCTCTTACCTATGTATGCAACATTTGCGTGTGTGTTACTCATACAGTACATATAACTGTTGATTACTTCAAGACGTTGGATCAACAGAAGCTCAGCAAAGAGTGAGGCAATTCTTTCAGCCAGGAACCTGAAACATTTCTGAAATGTTTCCTAAACATTAACAGGAACCAGGAGGTATTTTGATAGACTTATAAATTTAAACTCATTTATAACAAATACTGAATTTATTGGTTTATTATGCCAGCAGGAATTACATATTGTATTATAAAATCAAAGGCCAACATAGTTCAGATATCTTCAGCTATAATTAAGACTTCCATGTATTTTACAAGATTCGAGAGAGAGGAATACTATAAAATCTATAGACCTTATTCATTAAAAAAGCTGCTTGTGTAATCAATTCACATTTTTCAATGTGTTTTATAGGCATCCTGGAATATCTGCATTCAATACATATTGGACAGTTTCAACTATATTTATAACGTTTATGGCTGTGGATCTACAAATATAGATGAGATATGGCTGCTAAAAGGTAGGTCTGTTTTTATACTTGTTATTATTTATTATGTATATCACAGTAGCACCCAAACTGTATGCACATGTTTAATGTCACTCATGTCAGTCCTCATGCTTGCAGCAAGACCTCTCCTAGATTTGTAGCTGAGCATACACAGGATTGGTGCTCTGGTCTGCGTACAATGGTGGGAGGAAGCCTGTGAAATAAACCAGGGGTTTCTCAAACTGAGTTTGTTTGAGGATTGCCCTCAGAAGCAGCATAGCAGCAGCTCCTGGTCTCCTGGCTTCTGACCTCCATGTCCTCTTTACGTTCCCCAAACGAGGACTCCAGTCCCATGCCCCTCACCCAGGTGATCTTTCTGTCAAGCCTGTTTAAGCCTCTAGCCCATATATATTCCTTCATTTGTCTCTATGCACCTATCATGACAAACTGCCCTAGGATCCTAACACCCTTCTGGTGTACAGGCCAGTGGTACTGTCCCTGTCCCAGGTACCTCGCCTTATTCTGCTGTGCACCTGCAGTAACGTTGGTCTAAGAGCAGTTCTCACAGACTTCAAAATGGTACATTAGTGCCAGCAGCTTCAGAGTCAGCTGCAGTTTTGTTTACGTGCAAGGCAGCGGCATTCATAGCTCCCTACTCTGCAGGCTTACACTTTATCATAGGATCTGTGGGGCACTTACAACACTATCCTTATAAGACATTACACATTGGAAGAACTGGGTACTAGCACTGGCAAAACGGTTTTAAATGTCCACATATTGTGATTATGAACTTCTTGCATGAATAGTTTAGTTACAATTAGCATCATCACTGCTATTAAAATGAATTGTCTCTGAGGTGCTGACTAAGATCCTGATTTTGCAAGATTTCTATACCACTAGCACCCCAAACTTGTCTGATACTCCACTGATGTTATGGAGTATACCAATATATTTGGTAAAAAGGCATCTGGAATAGAAGTGGGGTGGGGAAGTATGCTGAGAAAGCCACCTACCTCATGTCCAGGCAAGTCTAGAGATTTTCTAATCCATTACATCACTTAGTGGTTTTCTTGCTTTAAACTGAGTGGTATCATCTCCACAGCTTAAAGGGATCTGCTTAGTTGAGAGGGTGGCCTCCAGTCATGCCTGGGAAGTGCCTGTAGATTTGCTGCCTGTATCTGCAATTAATTTGTTCTGGAGGAGCGTCTTAAAATAACTTGTAGGCATTCCCACAGGAACTTCAAGTTGAAAATACATGAAGGATTGGGTAGGATCAGATTCAGAGTAATGCGTTGTTCACATTTGTGATCAGTTTTTTGATGCAGAATACTGTAGGGCACAGTTTTACTACAGAATTTTTCACTAACAATCAGCCTTAATGTTAAACATCTAAAGCAGGATGATGCAAAGAGCAAAATTCTGCATAGTTCACTGCAATAGGGGAAGATTTATTTATCCAGAGAGATTTCAAGTGGACATTTAGATACTGCCACTGTGGCAGATGAATTAGCATGGGAAAGTGCTGCTGATTCTACTTTCCAATAGATCTAGTGCGTTACCAGAACACCATGGGCTGGAAAAAATTATAATCTACAAATGGAAAATTGAAATATACTGAAATCTAACCAGGGAGTCAGAGGAACATGTCTCCTGGAATGGCTCCTGTGTTGGCAGAAGTGACTGGGCAGTGATCCCAGAGCATATTAATCTCCAGTCATGAAGCTAGCACAGGAAGGTCATTTAGTTATTAGGAAAATAAAACAGGTTTTATAAACTGAAGTTTGGTGATCATGAAAGGATTACACTCCTACCAGTTTTGCTCAGGACTGTCCACTGGCTACAGTTAGGGCAGCAACACTGCCTACTACAGGGCTAGGGATTGTTCCTGACCTGGGACAGCATGGCTTGCAACCACACAGCTTGGCTTTCTGTCTTCTCCCAAATAAGGTAGTCCCCAAACGTTGCCAAGATTTATGTCTGAGAGTGGCATCTGGCAGGAGCTACAGCCGTGACAGAGAGGGTGTTAACAGTTCAAGAGTAGAAGCAATTGTTGTTCACTGCTTTAGCTAGCACCTTCTCCCCATTTTATTTGCTAACACAGGCATTGCCCATATATCTTACAACAGCTCTCTGCACAAGGTATCCTGTGGATGTCCCTTGGCCTCCAGGAGCATCCTAGGACATTATCACTAGAGAGGAAAGTTTGAATCTCAGCAACAAAATAAAGGATAGGATACCAGATTGAGATACTTTCCACCAAATTTTAGTGATTTATATGTTAGGTGACTAAGTTTAAATTACTTACCCTAGGTTCTGTTTATGGATTGAAACAAGAACTTTCACAGGCAAGCCACCTCAGCTCTAGCTAGACATTTGAGTTAGGTCAAATGAATAGCTCTTTAGAGGTGTTTGTTTCTCTCCACTGACTAAGAGGAGACCCTGCAATGACACAGGCTCAACACGTCCAGCTTCCAGATCATGGGATAATTCAGATCAGAGGGTATCTCAGGAAATCTCTCGTGCAGCCTCCTCACAGCAGGGTAAGATATGAGGTCAGACCAGGCTGCTCAGGGCTTTATCCAGTCAGGTCTGGAAAACCTCCGAGAATGGAGACTGCACAACTTCTCTGGGCAACCTGTTCCAAAACCTACCTGTCCTAATAGTGAAAAGGCTTTCCCCTATATTAAGTCAGAACCTCTTCTGTTTCAATATATGTAATTTGTCAGTATGGCATCCTGTGTCATGTGCCACCATGGAAAACCTGCCTCCATCTTTCTGGTAATCTCTTTGTAGGCACTGGCAGGCTGCTATTAGGTCCTCTGGAAGCTGTCTCTAGGCTGAACAGGGTCAGCTCCCCCAGCTTCTTAGAGGGCAAGTCCTCCAATCATTTTGGCTGCTCTTTGATGAACCCACTTGTTTATTGATAACTTTCTTGTAGTGGGGAGTCCAAAACCAGACACAATATCTAGATGTGGTCTAATAAGTGCTGAGTAAAGGGGAAAGTCACTTTCATTGATCTCTTGGCTGTGCTCCTGTTCATGCAGCCCAGGGTGCTGCCAGGATGCACTGCTGGATCACGACCAGCTTGTGCCCACCAGGACCCCAGGGTCTTTTCAGTAGAGCTGCTTCCCAGCCAGGCAGTGACCAGCCTGTACCTTTGTAAGGGGTTAATGTGTAATCTGATCTGAATCTGAATTCTCTCAGTGCTAGGAGGCACACAAGGCGCGAACATCGTTCTTCCACTTCGATCGGTCTGCGGCTGCGTGCTCTGGAGTCAAGGGCCACAGCGCAGTCTTCTGTTGTTTTTTTCCTCAGGACATGACCGATCCAGTTCCATCTCCTCCTCCTCACTTCATTACTGATTTTCTCCATCTCCATCTCGAGTTGATGCTCGTCGTTTCTGCAACTTTTTATTTTTTTTTTTTCTGGGAGGAGGTAGTTGGCCTCCTGCCCAACCCCCATGACTTGGAGGGCCAGTGGTTTTTCTGTCAGGGTGGCCTTCCCTTAGGCTGCGTTGGTTCGCGGCACCTTCTTCAATTTTATCCGGTGCACCTTCCAGAGAGGGATCCCCTATCCACCACCCAGGGGACGTGCCTTCTAGCCGTGCAGCCCCAGCTGAAGGGTTAATGTGTAAACTAAAGGATTAATCCACCAGAAGTCATTCCAGCAGGTATCTGAACCTCTGTGGTAAATCTCACTCTTCTAATTCTAGCTGTAGTTTAAAGGAGTCACCCTCACTGCACTTCTGATAGCAAATGTATAAGTGGCAATAGTCAGAGAAGAGGATGTAATGGATCATCCTGATGAATTACAATAAAACACGAGATTTAAGATACGCCCTTGTGTATTATGCTTCCCATCTAATCAGCTTAAGCAATTTCCAGGTCAAATGTGCTGTTGTTTAGGATTTCTCTGCTCCACCTGTTAGCTCTTGCAGAAGACCAGATATCATACAGAAAATGGGAGTGCTTAACTGAAGGCTGTGAACTCCTTATGGTAATAACATCTACTGCTTGGTTCCCCTCTGACCTACAGCAGATTCATTGCAGCAGCAAGGGGGCACAGTAGTGATTTCCACATGAGACTGAAGCTTGCAGATGACCTCACCAAATTCACTGTTCCTGAGAGAAGTCTGAAATCATGTCTGAAATGCTCTTCAGTACTTCTGTACTCTCCTGTCTACGTCTCTCTGTACTATAAGCACAATTAGGAAGAGCTAAGGGTCAGGCCAGTCACATGCGACATGCCTTTGGCTGGGAAGACAGGAATGAGGAGACCTGGAAATATCTGAAGACATTTCTGGGCCAGTGGCTGAGGAAGGACAGGAAGGTTCCTCCCTTCCAACACACTAAAAAGCACATCTTAGAGTCATGCAAATCAAGGAAACCTTGAGAATTGCTAGGAGGCACCAGTGGATGCTCTGGGACTGCTCTGGGAGCTGCAGAGCCAGTATCAACTGTCTGTACTGCTTACTGCAGCAGGGAGCCATGCCTCACCCAGACACTCACTTGTGCACTGGCTCTCTGGGACTGGCTCCCTCTGCAGCAGACTAACTGACCTCCCAGCATATCACACTTGACCCTGTGGCTCCTCCAGGCATCACGCACAATCCCTTGGCCTTACAACGTAATTATGATTGTGTGTGTCTTTGTTTTTTCCTAGTTCAGACTGAAACAATTTTAGGGCCATGCTGCAGCCCGTCAGCAAAGTGCTTTTGCAGCATCAAACTAAAAGTATGTGCTGCATGCCCGAGGTATGAGTGAGGGCCGATGGTGGTATTTGAGGACAATGCTGAACAATGCCAGAGAGCAGAAGGAGCCAAATCTCATGCAATGTTGTTCTCAGTGCCAGCTGGAAAAATTTTTTGGCACAAGCTAATTTGTGAACTGTCCCTGGGCACCATTTGGGGAGTGTGAGCTGACAGCAGCCCCTACTGCACCTAAATTTACTCATTGGCCTTCTTCATTTAGCAGTGTAGACACAAGCTAACATCATGTCTCCATAGTAAATCAACCAGTGCCAAAAAGGGGACTGAAACTCTACCATGTAACAAATTTTTGGAAAGGTCTCCGTGGTGCTTTTGGCTCAGGTGACTACTGTACCTGCTCTGAAGGCTGCCCTCAGATTGCCAAGCCGGACCCCAAAAGCCAGGGTAGGGACATCCTCGAAGCAAGGAATGCTGCCTCTCCCCTCCGTCCTCGCCTTAGACTCCCACATCAGAGAGAGAGTTGAAAAAAGAGATGAGGAATGAAAAAAAGATTGTTTTCACTAGATCCGTGTTTTCATTTGCTTCATATTTTAGGAGCCATCAGACAAAAGGGCAAGAGAGGAAGCTACAAATCCTTTTCAAAAGGCAGAGAAAAGAAATGAACAGCAACAACAACAACAACAAAAAAGTCAAAAGGTAATTTTGAAATAAATCCTTAACTTCTAAGCTGGAGACCCAGGCCTTGGATATTGTTAATGAACCATTAGCCCTGCCTTAATCACAACATCTCTTTCTTTTGTTCTCACACCCCACTGCTTTTTCGCAGCCGGAGACACTTGGATTTTCAGAAGTGACAGCGCTCCTCATGAGCATAGTTCATGCTGGTTATAATGGACACATCTGTGCTTACAATGTTTGTCCGTCATATCCACTGTTTGCTTTTAGCAGCACGATGAAGAGTGCGTGGCAGTCTGTGTGTGTGTGCATGTGTGGGAGCACCAGCGAGAATGCAGAGACTACTTAAAACCCTGCTAGGCTGCTCTGTTTCTCAATACTGTATTTATTGCAACTCACTTTGTAGTCAGATGAATGGAGTATTTTTTTTTTAAAGGAATTTTACTCCCAATTGTTTTTACTACAACATAAATTTGCTGACTCTTTATTAGACAGTAAGAACTTGGGCAACCCTTTGTGAGACTTGATCTTCTATTGAAATATGTACAGCTTTGCCCTGGAAGTAGGCCTTTCAGCTGAATAACAAAAGCTTGCAGACAAAAGTTCCCCTTACAGCCACAGCACTGGTTTGCTCTGCCCAAGCCTTACTCCACCACTGCTCCTCAAATCAGTTCCCCGTGGCGGTGTCAGCACTGGTGAATGAACCAGGGCCAGGGCACAGGCCAGGGCAGTTGCATGCAATTGCTGTTAAATTGTTAGCATGGTCCCTGGCATGGTTTTGGCCCCGACCGGCGAGCAGACTCCTGCACAATGCCTGGCAAGGTTTGGGGAACTGCCTGAGCGATCTGGCTGCAGCGCCCCTGATGTGGTGAGGGTGTGAGTCATGCCACGTCCTTTGGCCCACAGCAAGAGACCGGGTCCTGGCCTGTGTTATTTACTTGAGGAGATGCAATCACAGTATCTGCTTTTTTTTTTTTTTTTTTCTTTTTTTTACCCTAGCAACAGCTTAGATTACTATTGTTTTAGGCTCTCATTCTGCAATGAAGGCTGCATGAGTGATTCTCTCTGCAGCTTTGGGTTATTTCTCATCAATGTGAGATTGGGTTTTACACTGAGGAAAGTGAGGGAAAACCTTGCAGTACTCTTCATAAGTCAGACTGCTGGTTGTCCTTGAAACTATGGAAAAAAACCCCACACAATGCCATTTAGGGGAGGGCTAAGAAAACCTGGTTTTTTTCCCTCTTCTTGATAACTTTTTTTTTTGCTTCCATGTTTCTTAAATAATTTTGCTGTTCTCATACTTTTTCCAGAATTTGCATATCAGAATATGCATTTCATGCTGATTTTTTTCTTCAGGTTAATGCTACAAGTTAGTATGTAAGACACAAGGTAATGAAAAGTTAGGCCTAAAACATAGTTAGATTTCATTTATTCTCTTGTGCATTTTTCTACCATCATTCATTTAATCTGCTATTATGTCCCCTTTTGTATAATGTGTCCTAACAATCCCTTTAGAACATTTCCAGAATGTTTGTTAGCCAAAATGGATATTGTGAAGCTAATGACTCTAAATATCAAATTAATTTCCCTATTGGCTGGATATTCTTGGGTTAGTAATATGCTGGTTTGAAATAACCAATATTTCAAATACAAACTGTTTCTTATGTATTTATCTTTTATTTCATTGAGACAAACAAGAATAATGTGAAGCAACAATGCAAATTAATGTTAAAAAGATTCGTAATTCACTTTTCCTTAGTGATGCTGATAGCTGAAAGAGCAATGGCAAATATAATTAAAGTTGCATAACTCTTCCATTCTATCCTCTTTAATTCTCCCATAGTTTTCTTAATTGATCACTATCCATTCCCAACATTTGTATTCATAGTTTCTGTCTGAAAGTGATTTTTCTTGTGGAAATCTATGTAAAAAATGTTCCAGCAATTCTTGAGAATAACAAAACTACAGAAAAAAACCAAAACAAAACTCAAAACAATCCCACAAACCCATTATTTTTCCCATAAAAAGAAAAACTAAAAAAGTCTAACTTTTATGAACAGCTTTCATTAAAATAGCTCCAGGAGGAGGATAAAGAGCCAAATACTTTGTTGGTATAAATGGGAAAATGTTGATAAGAAAAACGGGACTTGTGGTCATTGTCACGTGCAGGAAATTTGGCACATAACTTGCCATGGAAATAACCTCTTTTGAGAGGAAGTGATTTGGTACATATTGGCTGTGTTTTGACCAGAATGTGAACTTTTGGAAACTAGGCTCTATTCACATGGAGTAGATTTCTTGTTTGTAGCTATGAGCTGTCACTCAGTGAACAGGTAATCTCACTGTGCAGTGAATGAGAAACATTTTGGAAATTTGTGTGGGTTAAACTAAAGTTTTGCCTTCACAAAACTCATAAGCTAAGCAAGGCTTTGGCACCTGAAGTATCCAACATCACTAAAAAACATCTCTGAAAAGAATGGATGGCTGCATCTCAGTGGGTCACATTTTAGATCTTTCAGAGTTTAATTACTGCAGAGATTTTGTACATACTCTAAACTAAGAACAGAAATTTAGCTTATATCTTGATTTAATGTTTTTCTTTTATGCTAATAGATATAAATTGCAGCAATTTTGACTTGGTACCTATCTTAATCCCAAACACTACTTTTGAGACAAGATCCACATGAAATCTCAGCTTTCTTTTGGCTGATAGTTCATTATGTAAGGTCATAATACATTTTACTCACCACCACAAGTAGAATTTTCCACTTCTGCTACCTTTTTCTGCTTTACTGTACATCTGGGCATTTATTGACATCTGGGTTCAATTTGACTGAATATATAATTGTAAATACAGCACAAATAATCAGATCCCCTTTTTGAAAGGAATGTAAACAAGCAAGCCAAACGGTTTGATTTTGCCCCAGATACATTCTCAGCATCAATTATTTTAGAAGACCTGTTCCTGTCTTCATGCTTCTATCATTAAGCAAAATTGTAGTTCTTGTCTGTAGAAAGAAAAGAGCAGAATTAATCCCAAAAGTAGATTGTGGGCTTTACTAATCACCAATCAGCTAAGGACTAGCACAGTTAAGAAGAGATTTGGAAGAGAAGCTGACCAGTGCCTCAGAGAAACCTGTTACTGCTATGAATTCTGAATCATCAACATTATTGACAGTGAAATACTTTACACCTGATTTTAATCATTCAAAAGTTAGGCATCTAGTTTAAACTAGTTACTGAGGTTAATTCTGTAGTCAGTGGAGAAATAAATACTAGTTCTTTTGGATGGTGATGCATTCTATCTTTTAGGTGATGGCAGTGATAGAGGATAAACTGTCCTCTGAAGGTGCTTTTCTCATTCCATGAGATCTGGAGAGATCTTCATGCATTGCTGCAGGCACCTAACTCTTAAACTGCTAAAGTCAGGTGAGACAAATCCCAGAATAATTTCTCTACCATAAGCAATAGTCAGGTGTAACCTATTGCTTGAATTCAGCAGTTTATTAAATGTCCCTTTTTCAATGACAATAATAACAGGACTTGGCTATACCATTTAACAGAATTGTTCCTTGGATGAGAGAGGTGAGGAAGCTGTATATGCTTCACACACCTAGGAATAACTTCTGTGAATACTGAGTCTTACAGAAACTTTCTTCTTGTTTCTCCCTTGTTCCAGGTGGAAATTGCTGAAGTCTGGGGTATCCAGTTAGTGCTTTTATTGTATACAAAGTGCTCTAGTTGGCATAGTCTTGTGCTGTGATATTCCTGGGTGGGAGTGGTAACCATCACTTACAAACACTTTAATTTCCTCATAGCTATAAAGCAGAGGTCACTTTATGATATTTTATAACTTAAGGAATATTATCTTTAAAAACCTGCTCGTTTTTATCTTTGTTCTCACATTCGCTCCCTTAGCCAGTGGTAGATTGGTTGAGAACTATGTTTTTGCTTCTAACCCTGGAACTAATATTTTCAGCTGGTGTAAATATGTTTAATCCAGCACAAGATCTTTCCCTTGCATAGATTTTTTTTTTTCTAACTAATTTTCACTTTCTTTTAAATATAGACCATGCTATATACGAAAACAGAAAGTGTTCTGAATTGCTAAGCACACACATAAAAGGAAGGTGTGAAAAAGAAACCGTTTCATGGCTCTGAAACCAGTGATCACAATGTGTCACATGAGACCACCCCACAACAAGTAAGAAATTAGAAATGTTGAAGGCTGCTGAATACCAAATTTTCACAGCAGATAGACCCAAAGTTATTTAGCACAGATGTTTCTGTAATTGTGATACACTGGGAAAATTCTCAGTGTTCAGACTTCAATGGCTTCCAGACTCACACTTCCACCTGTGTGTTGTGGTGGTCTACTCTTAATACACTGGCCTGTAATGTGAACCATGTGGTAACATGTGTCTGGCTCAAAAACCTGTTAAAACCCCTTCCTTCCCCCAGTGTTGTCCTCACATCTTTAGGCTTGTTTCCTCATTTCTATTTTTATGTTTAAAGGATTTACAAAATGGAGAAAATAAAGACACCAGGAAGTTCATGGGACTGGAGGTATGGGAGGGAGCAAGTTCAGGTACTTCCAGTTCAGTAGTGATCAGAAGTTGTTAGCTGCTCTGTGCAATGCATGCAATGGCCTTTGAAAAGAAACATAGTGGTGCTTGTTGCAGCTGGCCAATCAATTTTTTTTTTGAAAAAAATGTTATTCGATGCATTGCTTCTTTTGTTTGGGTTAAGATACTACTTTAAAAAAAAGTTTGTCATGCAAATACGTTTCAACCCATTTAATTTTGTTGTGAGCTATTGATTTTGACCAACATTATTATGATGCCTACTAGCCCTCACATAATACTTTGTTTAAGTAGATCTTGGTGTGTTTTCCAAAGAGTGCTCATTATATACTTGCTGTCAGAGGTTTGCTACTGAACTCATGATTGTGCGTGTGTGTGTGCCTGTGAGAACAGAGGAGTCGACCTCATAACACAGGAAACGTGGACAAATATTTTGCTAACACTTTTATAAACATGTAGTAGCCTGTGGGTTCCAAAAATGCATCAATAATTTTTCTTAAAAAAAAAAGGTGTCTGTAAAAAATATTGTTAGACAACAGAACATAATCTACATGATTTCAGCAAATATTCTATTGGAAAAAAATGAGCAAAATACTTGTTTCCCCTCAAAGTCCTGGTTAAAGTAATAGAAATAAGTGGTATATTTCTTAGGTTTATACGTATACTCTCACCTACTGCTTGCTATTTTGTTCAAGTACCTCAA
This sequence comes from Platalea leucorodia, assembly GCF_965183815.1. Classification (NCBI taxonomy): domain Eukaryota; kingdom Metazoa; phylum Chordata; class Aves; order Pelecaniformes; family Threskiornithidae; genus Platalea; species Platalea leucorodia. The sequence continues at coordinate 116,577,395 of NC_138825.1, read as the reverse complement.
TACTGATAATATTCACAGCTAGAGCTTTTTTGGAAATTTTCCCACAGAAAGTCTTTGCACTGGAAAATTGCTGATTCACCAAAATCAACTTGTTTTACAGAAGGAAACAGTTTTTAGTGAAATTGTTTTTAAAGGAAAAATACAGAACTATTGTGATAAGCTCAAACCTATTAATTTTGTTATTTCCCAAATGAATAATTTCATTTTCTTTAAATGCTACTTATTTTAAACTTTATTTTGAATTATAAAGTCTATTTAAAATTATTCTTTGGAAGACACACTTAACTGCTCTAGAATATAATTTCACAGGGAATTTAATTTCATAGGAAGCTAATTTTAAGGACCTTTCTTTCTTTCTTTCTAGTAAGAGAGTAAATCTTGTTTCTGACTACCATTACTTATGATATCCATGCTATTGATATTTGAGAAATGGTGAAGTTAGATAGGGACTTTGAGCTATTCGAGCAGGTTTTTTTGTGGTATCCTTAAAAACCAAAACTATCCATCACTAAAATTACAGTTTTACCATGGAAAAGTTCTTATACTGATAATAAATGTTTCAGTACAAGTACTTTTATATAGGTTAAACTGTATCCAACCTAGAGAACGTCAGTTTTACTATCTTAAAATGGCATAGTTTGAGCTTATATATCAGTTAGAAATACTGTCACATGTGTCATACAGAGCATCACTGGGTCATCTAGAAAAACCTTTCAGCAGACAGAGCTTAAAAAGCAAATTTTTCAAACGTATGTGAAAAAAATCTTCTATCTCATCAGGTTCCTAAAAGTAATTTAGAATTTGGGCCTGTTGCTTCTGGAGATATGAAAACTGAGCTGAACTGAATATTGAAGACCCCAAAGACTGAAGCAACCCCCATTTCCTAGCTGTTGCTAATATTAAAGTAACACCGAGGCAGAGATGGAAACTATACTGTTTCTGTTCCTGAGAAGCAGGGCTGCCTCTCTGGATGTTTCCCACAGCCCACAGAAAATGGTTGAGCTTTTGGCAGCCCTCCTGGTCCTCACTGACCTTGGGCTAACGCTTTGCCACAGGGTCACCAAACAATAGATTGATCACCCTCAAAGTGCGAGTTTCTCAAGGGTTACACAAACAACCTCCGGTCGTTAAAACTAACCACAGAAAAAGTCTGATTCTCCTTTTTTTAAAGTGGTTGAGTCACAGTTTGAGAATGGAAAAGTGGACAAATCCACTTCCCTTAATAAATTTGTTTACTTCTAGTTAGCAGGTCTGGTAGATGACAACACAAATAGAGATGGATGTGAATTCCCTCTGTAGTTATTGAAATGATTATTTTTTTCACATTCAAATTAGAGCCACCTCAAATTAGCACTGAAGAATAAAGAAAAGTGAGTTACTTCTACAAGTGCTATAGTAAACTTGTTTTAGTCTAATGTTAATACATCTGAGTCATGGCTCAAGGAATGGCCTTGCCTGTACTATGAAACAGGATGAAATGCTTTCTAGCTCAAGAAGGTGAAGATTAAATCTGGTTGAAATAGCAGTGATTTATATGACATTTTTCTAAAAGAAATCTCTTTTTATTGGAGTTCAATTTTTAGTTTCCCAGAATGTCAGAGCTTGACTAGCTTTGCAAGTGTTCAGACAGAAGTAGGTACCATGTTTTTACAGAGACAGAATCTCTTTCGAAACACAAACTTTCTAGAGATAAGGTCTGAAATGTTTTAATTTAGAAAAAACAAAAAAGAAAAAATATTCCTATTTTTCATTGAACTTTGCTATTTCAACAAAAAATAAACAGATTAAAACTCAAAACATTCTCACAAGAATTTCACTTTTGGGGATTATTATTGTACATCTTTAAAGAGAACTGAGAATGCATGTAAAATCATAATATTGAAAAAGAAGTTACTCTTTTTTTTTTGAGAGAGAGCTTTGCATGAAAAAAAAAATTATTAAGAACTTATCCCTTTTTTTTTCTTTCTTTCTTTTCATAATACAAAATCTAAGGTAGGTGTAAAGAGCTTTCAGAAGACTGTTCTTGTGTAGTGACATACCCAGTGTAATAAACCATACGCCTGAGCTTCCAGAATCTTGATTTTTTGCATTCTGTGAAGTGGCCAGATACAAAGCCTACGTAATGCTAGACACAATCGTGGGAGACCATGGTGGGTTTTAAACCTTCTGGAATAGTCACTTTTTCACAAAAAATTGCTATGGTAATATAAAATCTTACCTTTTTGTAACTGTTATTTCTGTTCTGCTGGAAATTTGCTGTAGTGCAATTAAACAGATTTCAGAGTGTCTATCGCGAGTGCTCCAGCTGCCTATAAGACAGGTTGGATCATAGGTCAGAAGATACAGATCATAACTTTAGAGAAGCTTGTGTTTATGCTGAGGATCAAAAAGGTGCAGTGCCAATGTTATGAGGGGTAAATAAAAGGATGACATGGATTTGCCCCATTTTCTTCTGCTCCAAGATGCATCACATTTGCTCGGGGTTACATATTCTCTGGTACTAGGAAAAGATGTATGCAGACAAGGTTTGTAATAATTACAGATATACTTCCTTTTTAGTTACTTTTTCTCTGTAAAGGCTGTCTTTCACTGCAAGGTATGAAGATACAACTTGCAACATAACAAATTAGCTCTTAAGCATTCTGGACTTAATGATTCATTACTGCTTCATGTCACACAGACAAAAGTTGATACAAAATTTAAGTTTCTGGCTGACTTTTAGTAAGTGTTATGTCTATTTAAAAGGCCAAATAAACTCTCCAATTTCTGTGAAATAGTATTTATTACAAGAAGCAATGGGCCTGTTGCAGTACTTGAGTGCTTAGGTTAGAATTCATATGCTTAGTCTTTGAAATTTAGATTCTCTGTCATGTCTTGAAAAGGACTCTTGGGAGCTTGAATAAACAGTTTTGAAGAAAATGCTTTGCTTTAATGATGTTTGTGTTTTCTTTGTAAACTGCAGTGGAACCTGGTAACCCATGGAAGACATTTGCAGCTCCAATGTTTTCATCTATAGCTGAGAGACAGTAGGTTGCGCTGAACTCAACACTTAGCTTGTGACTGATGATTTCATATACAATTTGAAACTCATAAAAACCATAAGAGGTCCTTCCTTCCCTCACCCTAAATTGCAACAGATCTGGTGATGGAAACTGTTTGCTAAAGGAGTATCTAAAGAGAAACACAAAGGCTTCAGCAAAGCTTTTGCTGGAGAAGAGCTGAGCTACCCTCAGCTGAGGTCCTCTCAGGCCTTGAGGAAAAAGATTAGAAACTTGATATATTAGGATGGAGGGGAAATAACATCTTTTTTTTTTTTTTTTTTCTGAGGAGAACTTTTATATTAGTTTATGTGGAGCTGAAAAAAAAAAGAAGGAGCAAGCAGAGCTGGGTAGACAGCTGGGTTAACAGTAAATAAGCACTTGCAGCCTGGTGACATTTGTGACAATATCAATATTTTTCATTTGTAGACTCCTCATTTAGGCAGCCAAGCTTTTCAAGCAAGTGAGATCCCTGCAGAGTGAGGTTCTTTCATAGGGTAAACTAATGTGTCTGTATATTGGATGCCTTTTTCCTTGTTCGTGTATGTTACTTTCTTGCTACCTTGTTTACTTTTTTGAGATTTTCTGAGCTATTTTTTGTAATGGTGACTGTCAGATGTTGTGGATTGAATGTGGATGGCACCAGTTATGGAGCCAAATCAAGAAAAATGCCATCTCATTTTGACTGCAAGTTTAGAAGCCAGTTCTGCAGGGAAAAAAAGAAAGCTGGGTCCAAACCTCTTGGCTTTATGCTCTCTGCTTACTATAGCTCCTGCAATTTGACTAATTTTCACTGTGTACTTACAAAAGTAGTGCTCACCTCAGACCTGACCTGCAGCAGCTCTTCCTGCTGCCAACTTGCAGTAAAATTTATTGCCTTGTTTTATCAGATGACATGAAACAATGCCAGCAATTTCTCCAGTGTTATCTATATATGATCAAACAGCACCGAAGTTACTCACACTGAGCAAAGATAGCTGGTTTCTCTTGAATATTTTCAACCTGTAAAGTCTACTGGAAGCATATTTGTTTGACAAGAAGTAAATAACAGATCTTTAAGCCGGAAGCTTGTCAAAAAGAATACTTGACAAGCCAACATTCAAAAGTGCTGGGAAAAAGAATCTTGTTTTATACTGCAGAACGTTGTGGTATCATTTGATTTAGAGGTCAGCCCACTAAAGTTATTTATTGTTCAAAAGGTGTTTTTAATCATTTTGAAAAAGTATGGCTTCTCTCCAACTATGCCTCCCTTGTCCACAAGCACCAGTAGTCAGGATTAAAGAAGTTTAAATAACAACAAACCACACTTTGTATTTGTGCCTAGTGTCAACTTGTACTGCTGTAGGAAAAGGAAAGTTGATTTTTCTTTTGTTACTGTACATTTAAAAATAATTTAAAAAATCATCTTATAGTATTTATAAGTACCCCAAAGAATTCTCCAAGCCCTCTCTTTCACAGTGCTTTACACCTAAAATCTCTGATCACTCATTCCTTAAACCTAAGGGCATGTCAACATTTGCAGTGAAGTGGAGCAAATATGCCTATGCTCATGGAAATGGAAGTCAGTAAAGTCTCTCTGTACATCAGCATCCTGCTGATACATTGACAGAAATCCAAAAAGAGGACAGCCATGTTCATGCCTTGCTGTGACCAAGCCTCTTTGAAGTTGTTTGAGACCTTTTTCTCTCAATGAAGCTCTGCATAAATGCAATGATTTGCTCTGCAAACCAGCAGGGCTGTCACTGCATTGCACTCTTCCACATCTCCACCAATATGCACAGAACTCTTTTGCATCTACAATGACCGACCTATCATCTATTGTATTTTTACAGTCTTTATTACTGTGGCTTCTGAAAATCTCACATATTTGGCTGCATTTACATTAACCCAACTTCCCCTTTAGGCAGAGAATGCTATTACAAATGAGGAATTGAGGCACAGAAAGGTTAAGTGATGTACCTGTGGTCACAGAGAAAGTCCAGGGCAGATGTAGTCACCTTAGGTAACTTGAAACATCTAACTCAAACCCTCGTTTCCTTCCATTGACTTAGTGAATAGCAACGCCTAAATAATTTAAATAGTATTTCAGGATGAATTAAATGCTTCAAATACCTTGCACCATCTTCAGATTAGCACTCCTTTTCTTTGCTTCTGCCAGGTTATAAAGATGTGTCAGCATACAAATTAAATCCTGTATTGTTCAAAACATGAGTAAACCTTGAGTTGCCCTATTGCAGTCCTTGGCAGGAGATTGCATAAACTCAGTGCATACTAGTCATCTGTTGAATGAATCTTCATGTGTTTCATACTGGTTTGATATGCCTTGTCTAAGTTACTATTCACCATACAATCTAGGGTTTTGATGATGACAAACATTATGAAAGAAAAAAAACATGAAAGATAAAAGGGATTATGGGCTAGCTTCTGTACTCCAGGTCAATGGGAGTTTGCATGTATAGAGAAAACTCCAGCACTGCTACAGTCAATGGGAATTTTGCCTTCGGCTTCAGTGGGACTGGATTTTCACCCTCAGACTTTCTATGCAGTATGTGCTCATTTTCCAAAAGTCTACACTGCTTATTTTTAATTTAATTAATTTAATTTAATTAATTAAGTATGCTCAAAAACTAATTGCAAATTACAGTGCAGTGATTTAGAAATATTACTCTTCATTTTCATAACTTGGACTGTTATGTTTATTTTTAGCTAAGTTCTTTCTTCCTTTCTTCATTTTTTCTTTTCCATAGTGGCTTTAGCAACTTCTGCAGAGTTTTATAAACTTACCTTCTTTCAGTAAACTATTTGGAAACAACCATACTTTTACAATTAAAATTTTACTTGCTCCTTTCCCACAAACATATTGTCAGCTAAGTAAAAGCTAAACTATCAAGTGGTATTTATTTAATTGTGATTTTCTGTAGTTATTTAGGGGGGTTATTGGGTTAGGTTATTTAAACCCAGCTATATTGAACAGAATATGCACTGTACAGAATTACATCAAAGTTGTACAGCCCATAATATTAGACTTCTATATCAGCATTTTTGTTCTGTTTCAGTATTTCAGGGATTATTTTTTTTATGGTGAAGATGTAGACATCTGCGTGGAAAAAGCCCAATATCATTAACAATATTCTACCTGGAGAAAGTCTGCTTTATTGAATAAAGTAACTGAATGGAATATGACTCCAAATGTTATGCCTTTAATATTGTATGAGCATTATTCTTCTCTATTCAGTCCTTTTACATTCAAAAATATGCTGGGGGCAAAAATATCCTTATAAACTCAAAGAGTGGGGCTGGAATTCAGTTCATACCCACCTAAGGCAGAAAGGGCTTGGAAATTCTCTCTTGCAAGGAGTATTCATATCTACTAGCTGGCTGTGTTGGGGAGAGCACCCTCTGTAGTGCTAATACTGGTCCATGTAGGTGGGACCAGTCTCAACTTTGGATCTGATCCCCATGCTGTACCAGCCGGAATAACTGAGCTGGCACATGGAAGTGGAAACAACTTGTGCCGGGTACAGGACTCTTGCTGATCAGTGCAGGGGGAGCAGGGACCGCATTACAACTGAGTCACAGTCTAGTGGGCTGCCCCTGGGACAATGCAACCGCCTGCTGCATCATGCCCTGTGCTTGTGGTAAAGCCATGGTTGATTTCTAAATTAGTTGGTGGTGCTCACTGTAGTTTTTCGGGACATGCCACATGACCTACTTCCATTGGCCCACATGGAAAGAAAAAACAGGGAACTTGCTATTCACAGATTAGGTAGCTGAAGCTCTTTCGTATTGGCTGCAATGAAAAACTGCTGGCTGTGGATGCAGAAACCACTACTACTAGAATATGGAAATTTTTCTAGCTTAATGAAAACAGAAAGGTGATTTCATTGCATTAGTAAAACTTTGTTGAAGAGCTCTTTGAAAAAAGGGGGGATTGAGGAAAAGGGGTGGGGAGGCCAGAGGAATTTTAAAGTTTTTTTATCCTGACTTTTTATAGGAACTGTGCTGTTAATGGTTTAGCGAATGCTTGTTTGTCTCCATGTGAAGGAAGATGGATGTGTGAAGAGTCACGCAAGTTCCAGGGAGAAACTGAGTAAGACAGATTAGTCCCACCTCAGCCTGACACCTGGGGCATGTCCTTATCTAAGGGGGTAAATGGATCAGAATGTTACTGCCCGTTTATTTATTCTCCTTCTGTTTGGAGACTTTCCCTGATTAATTACTCTCTAGTAATTGCTGCTGTTAACTAATGTCAAACCTAATTAACCTGGAGTCCCTTCATCCAGTACCTCCACCATCCCTTTGCAAAGACAAGAAGGTCATCAGCAAGGAGGTTCTGAGGATGGCCACACTTTACCCATTCGTTTATTTGCTTTGGGCCTTGTTTGCTATTCCTGCTGCAATGCCTGGCGACAGCTTTCTAGAATTCCCATCAAGTCTAATTGGCCTGCTGAAGCAGCAGTGAACACAAGATTTAAGAAATGTTTTCTTTAAAAACTTCTGGTCCTACAGACACTTTGAGATCAAGTTTCACTCTGCTGAAATCACACACGATTCCCTGTGATTTTCATGAGAAATACTGTAAGAAAGTATTAAAAGAGAAACATGTCTCAGTGGTTTGGAGGGACTGATGGCCAGGGGGGTTGAAGAGTGGGTGGTGGTAACATAGCAAGGCATCTACAGAATCTTTAAAGGTTGCCAAAATTAACACATACAAGGTATTCAGTATCAAAGTTTTCAATATTTGGCTCCATAAACACAATACCGGTTGCAAAAACAAAGCTAAGGATTTCATGCTGATTACTTAAATAAAAACTGTTTAATTATGAACATTTGGGAAATGAAGTTATGAAGAACTGACCAATATCGCTATGGCTTCCTAGTGTTCATACCAGACTGTGAACACTGTGCCAGCATCTTACTGTGTAGCGCATTGTAGATCCAGCTACAGTAAACAGTTCTAAGGCTCAGCTTGGCTCAGGCAGATAGATAGCTCAATGCAGAAGGACGTCTATCTATCTCATCACTAAGGCCTATCGCTTTTAGTTTCAATAAGGTGTGGACTTTCCAGTCCAATAAAAGATACCAGCATTGTCTGTGGAGGTGCTGATCAAGCAGGTCAAGTTCCTATCTTCTTATCTTGATTTTATCTGGTTTTAGGTATTTTCATACAGCAACACTAGAAGATTTATTTCAGAAATAGGAATAAATCATGTTAGTATTCAGGAAATACTGGATGACACTTCAGATTGGTCACAAAGATCAGATTTGCCTGCCTGTTTTTCTATGGTTACTGCTGAAAATATGCATCTCTTGGCAATTTCTTACCTGGATTACTCTTGTGTCTCTGACTTTCCTTCCTCTCCTGTCCACCCTTCTGATTGGCTGCAACCAATTTTTCTTACTCAATTGCTTTATCTCACCATTTAAGAGTCTCATAGACCTAGCTTCTATTTGAAGTTTTGTAACATAAATGAAAGTTATAGAGGGACTGAGGTAACAGAGTAATGAGTTGTATGTTCTCATAAAGACGGTTTAGGGTCACATGCTTTACATCGTAATGTGTAGTGGAGAACATACCCAGTCAGTCACAACCAATCAGCTGGTGAGCTCTTGGTATGACTACTATAATGATGCGATCACTTTAGGCTCCTGTGCCCATCCACCCAGCTCCAGAATGTATTTCTTACTCTCTCTATTCATCTGGCATCAATTCAACAGGTGTGGACCACCTGTTGAGGCTTTTCACTCACAAGTGGGGATAGTAGAAAACCTCATAAAACTACTACATTGAACAGTTTGTCCTGCCCTGTTGTATGGGAAGAAGAGTTGTTTATGAAGTAAATCCTGCACTGTTCCAGTTTAGAGTCCAGTCTTACAAGGCAAACTAGATTCAATTTTAATTTGCTCTGACAATTTAGATTACAGCAGTTCAGTTGCTGTTTCACAAGAAACTTAATATTTGTACTGAGGACAAAAGGAAGCTGAGGACAACAGGCATCTAGAATTTGAAGCCTTTTTAGGCATCCCATATAAGTTATTCCCAACCAGAATTCCAAGTTGAAACTTTAATTATCTAATTAAACCAGTGGATTGAAATTACTTAATGGGTTGAAGGTTGGTATGTTTTAGCATGATACATGTTACCAGTACTCACATCTTACTTACATCTTCTCTGAACTCCTCTCATTTTTGGTGTTGTAACTCTTCTGTTATGAAAATTCTAAAACATGTCACTCTTACTTGCTATGTCTATACTAGTAAATTAAACAATGCCAGATAATGTTTCCAGCACAGAAATTTACTCGTCTATCATATTGGATTGCTAGTGTGGTGCCTGATGTATAACATTGCTGACATTTTGGCCTGGGTCATTTTGCATTTCCCTAAACAATTCCTGGGCACACTCTGGGAGTTTGCAAATACCAGGGACTATTCCCAGTAACTGGTTTGGGCACAGCCAACCCACTTTAAAAGGTAAGAGTCCTCAATAATGTAGACGTAGTTTTTTCCGTCATACCGAGCCCCATGGCTAGAGAGTGTCTTGGACGGATCACTTTGAATTTCTTCTTTTTTCTCTCAGAAGTACATTACCAGTCATTTAAAAATAAATAATGTTGGGTAATGTTAATTTTTAAATAGCTAACATTAGGATTGTGTTTTTCTCCGATTCTCCTAAGGCAGAGTCAGTGGAAGCTACAAAACTGAAGGAAAAAAGTATTCCTAACATTTCTAGGTGAAATACGTCACCACCATCACCAGCAGCAGCAAACCTTCTTAACCTTCATGATATGATGACTGAACTTTCTAGATTTCCTATGAACAACAAAGGAGACGAAATTGCTGTTACCATCTAAAGGAAGAAAGGAACACTTGTTCCAGCTCTATGCTTACATGTATATTTGACATCAAAGTATTCTGTTATTATTAATTTCAGCCAATCATATAAAATATTATTAGTTTAATGTTAACAAAAATGCAGGTGCAAATATCCATGGTTTTCATTTATATGACCCTAAGGCCTTAAGACTATTTACTGTCTTGAAGAAAGACAGTCTTTTGTATAACATTGTTCTATTATTCACTTACCTTCCCTGTGCAAGTGCTAACATGAACATGTGGAAAATGGCAGAATACCTTCAACTTCGATGTCCACAAGGGAATGATGTCAGAGTAAATAAATTTTAACAAAAAGCCTCCTCTACCTCTCCTCTCCTCTCCTCTCCTCTCCTCTCCTCTCCTCTCCTCTCCTCTCCTCTCCTCTCCTCTCCTCTCCTCTCCTCTCCTCTCCTCTCCTCTCCTCTCCCTATAGTACAGAACAAACCATACTAGAAAAGGAAATATGGGAGAAGGTTTAACCAGGTACCATCTGGCTAAGGATCTCAACTTCTGGAGCTCTGAAACTGCCTCTGTAATGGCAAGTTAAAGAGTACCTGGAAACATTCCCAGGCACTGAAACTCAACCCTGTACTGTTAAATTGTCAGCATAGCCCCTGGCATGGCTTTGACTCACTCCAGCTAGCCCCCTCCCAAGCATTCCTAGACAATATGCAGGAGTTAGTATGGGTGGGGGACCACTCTCAGGAGGCAGTCTGGGTGGAGTTACAATTTAAGCTAAGAGACCTTAATTATACAGATGTGGCCAAACTGTGCCACTTGGCCAGCACAGAGGTCTTGGCACTGTTTAGTTTACTAGTACAGATGTTACCTGAAACGTCCAAGGTCTGTCCTCACATAGAGTCAGTTCTGTTACAGATTAGACTGTTTTTCTGGAAAGATTTCTAGCTGGTCTATTGCAAGTGCTTATGAGATTACTATTCTGAAAGCAGTTTGATTTATATTTACCATTTCTGTTGTATCTGAGTGTTTCACAGATACTTCTAACCTACCTGACTATACAAGATGTATAAACAAAGCAGGATTATGAACAGATTCTGAAAGTCATTCATAGATCTGGAATGAGGAGGCATCTCCAAGGCCACACACATGCACACACCTCACACCCACCCACACCCCTTTTCATTTTGACTCTACCTATGATTTTTTTGTTGCTGTTTTTTTTTCCTTCCCAAAATATCGCAAGTGAGGTCCAAGACTGAATCCTTTGTGGTCACATTGAGTCTACAATTTAAGAGGCCTAAAACATGTTAAGGAAAAACAATGGTTAAGAGCATTTTCCAGCTCTATTTTACATCTTCAGTAACAGTGTGCAAATGAAATGGCTTGTTACTGTAATTCCCTCGTGAAGATTCCTCTTGCCAGAGCTGCAGCATCTCTGAAAACATGACTCAACTATAGATATTGGTATTAAGTTGAAATGCTCAGATTTTACACTGATGTACCTGAGAACAGGAATGTTCCCTAATTATTCATCCTTTTGCTTTTATGACCAGGTGTTGTCTATGCTTAAAAGTGACAACAGTCAGATAGAGGTATGTATTTTATTTTTGACTTCCCAGATGCGGTTATACTGACAAACCCCTCATTTTTCTTTAAGAGCTTAATCGAAGCAGAAAAAAAAAAAGAGTTAAGATCTTAAAAAATATCTTTACTGTAAGAAGGCTTGCTGGTATGTTTCTACTGATTAATCTATACCAAGAAAACTATGTATAGACAAGAGCTAATGTTCATAGATACTGAGTAAAGAGAAAATCTCAGCAGCTTATTAGACTCAGTCTCAAAATATGTGTGAGGGGATTTGCCAGAATAGTTTAACATTAAAAATTCTGAACAATGCAATTTATTGTAACGAAGACAGAGTATAGGCAAAGCCTTCTTAAGAGTCTTTGTATTTCCTAGGCGCCTTAGGCAGTTGCCTTTATGCAGAGCAAGTTACAGCGGGGTTATCCAGTGTAGACAAAAGTGCCTACTTTTTTTTTCTTTTTTTTTTTTTTTTCTAGAAGGTGTATGTATTTCTGCCTCAAATGACAGATCCATCTCCACATCTTCTGACAGTTTAGGTCTTCAGAAGGTCTTTCATCACCAAAGAGGAAGACATGTTAATACTAGTAGGTTTGGCACAGGATTGCTACTTTTGGGTAGAAAAGCTCAACTGATTACATTAATTTAGCTACTGTAGTTAAAAATACTACAGTATAATATTGGAAATACTGCATAATGCACGGTTTTGTCTCTCCTAAGATGTAATTGACTTGCTTAGGAAAAGTGTAACCTAAGAATTAACTCCTAGCCTATGAGACAGGCCTTTCCAGTGAGATGTAAATACACTCCAGATGAAGCCAGTTTTATGAAAGAGAGCAAAAAGGAGACAGGAAGGGGAGAACTGAAGCAATAGGTAGATTTATAACTAAGATGCAGCTATAAAAATCTTGGGAACTCATAGCCTAGCAGAACTGTGACTTGCATCCTTGGGTGTTTCTTTGACTTATGACAGATGCGAAGTCAAGGAAAACTGTGGGTACTCACTGAGTTTTTAAATCTTGCACATTGTTCTCTCTTTCTTTCTTTCTTTGATTTCTGGCTCCTATCTCAAATGTAAAGTGGGGATAATGATGTTTAGTGTTTGTTTTTCAGGCCTAAAAAACTAAGAAATAAGTTTGGTCAGTGGCAGCAGTTGATCTACCTGCTTAGTCCACAAAATAGAGCATTGTGCAGAGATCCATGAACTATGGGTTTATTATGACCATGACTTTATTATATAACCAACACAGATGTATCACTACACTGCTGTTCCTCATCTAACTATTGCTCCTGAGAACTCAGGCCTCTGAGTTGGACACTGAACCTTTAGGGACCAAACCATCACCATGAAATGATGAATGGATCCAAAACCTCACTTAATGTTATCTTCAGGTAGCCTCTTAACAGTACAGTGGAGTTAGAGACATACTTTCAGGAGTTTTGCTCTGATCCCAGATCATTTCTCTGGGTCATGAAAGGTGGTAGGAGAATACTTTCTTCATGATCACTGTTAAAGTGGCCTGACTTGGTACTGGTGGACTTTCAGTGTCCAAGAAAGTTTTTATTGCACTAAAACACCTCACTGTGCCTCTCAGTATTCAGTGCTGCTTTTCAACAACCAGAAATACCAAAGTCTGTTGCCCATGAGATTCCAGAGTGTTAAATCATAGATCAAGTATCAAACCTAACAGAAAATCTTGCTACACACATATAAAAAAATCCAACTCCCCCAAAACTTTCAGTTTTCATGTTGTCCAAAGAACTGAACAAAATTCCTTTACACATGGTTTATTCCTGATCCAAAAGAGAAACTTAGTTTAGGGTAAAAATGAATTCACTGAGCAAAATTTCTGAGCAGAATGTATGCAAGAAAAGGGCATTTTATTTTAATAGAGCTCCTTGAAAGCTGTTGAGCTGATTAATAACACTAATATTTCCAGAAAGTCTGAAAAACAACAACAGTAAAATTTAAAGTAGCAGACACTACCTTTCAGTTATAACTAGTTTGTGATCAGAAACTATTTTATTACAGGGAGAATTTGCATTTTGTGCAAGAAGGTATAGATTGGGGGGAAAAAAGACATTAAGAAAAAAATCTTAATTAAAATCAGACAAAATCAATCAAAATAAATAAATGAAGGACTGGACAATAATATTGCAGCTTAAGTTAACTGTTAGGCAAAACAGTCTTTTGAGAATTTTACAAAGCATATAAAAGCTATCCTCCATGTGTGGAGTTGATAACATGCTGTGTCTCATGGTACTATTTCACCAACGATTTCACTACTAATCCTGTTCCTAGAGAACTGTGCCACAGAAGTTCTGTAGCCAATCAAGCCATAAATAAGGTGCACATTACTTAACAGTGAAGGCAGTTAAACATTTGAAAAAAGTTGCAATCAAATATCGTCAATTCTCCATCACTGGGAGTCTTTCCATCAGAACTGGGTGGCTACAAGATACAGGCTAACATGAACAGAAGTTATCAAAAAGGTAATGTAGGGTGAAAATTCCCTGTAGCCTTAAAAATCCTGAATCTTTCCATTGGTAATCATTAAGATGTGCTTCATCAGTCAAGAACAGTTCAGTAGTGGAATAGATAAACAGAAATCGTCAACTTTGTTTTGCATTTGCATGGATGAATTTGAATCTTACAGGGCTGCAGAACACAATATACTAAGTGATACTTAAATGATGCAGTTGAACTTAGTTTGTTGATCTCTGTCATCCAATATCATGAAATGCTCTGCAGTTGTCAGGGTTAGAGCAAAACCCTGAAAGTCAGTAACAGTTTACAATATTTATTAAAAAAACCAAACAAACAATTCTTAAAATATTTGGCATCACACAACGGCATATGTTGTTAGCCCTTTGGCACTGTGTGGCTTGATCAGAATTTCTTCCTGCTTTGGACTGCTTTTTGTACTTGCTCAGATTTCTTAAGACGTATTGTCAACTGTTTAAAGCAGAATTTGGATACTTCTGCTCTCAGAAAAGGAAACCTCAATTGGATTCTCTTTCCTTCCTTTGTAATTAATCCATTCTTTTGCCTTTCTTCGTATCTATATCTTTTACACTTCTTTGAACACTTCACAATACATTTATGATGCTTCTAGTGCTACTTCAGCGAGGAATTTCAACACCTTCTGCAATATCTCTGTCCTGGTTTCAGCTGGGATAGAGTTAATTTTCGTCTTGGTAGCCGGTATGGGGCTGTGTTTTGGGTTTAGGATGAGAACAATGTCGAGGATACACTGACGTTTTGTTCTTGCTAAGTAGTTGCTAAGTGGCGCTCACAGTGGTAAAGGACTTTTCAACTGCCCATGCTCTGCCGGGTGCACAAGAAGCTGGGAGGGGGCACAGCCGGGGGGAGGGCTGACCCAGACTGGCCCAAGGGCTATTCCATACCATATGACATCATGCTCAGTATATATAAGCTGGGGGAAGAAGAAGGAAGGGGGGACATTGGGCGGGATGGCGTTTGTCTTCCCAAGTAACCATTACGCGTGATGGAGCCCTGCTTTCCTGGGGATGGCTGAACACCCGCCTGCCGATGGGAAGTAGTGAATGAATTCCTTGTTTTGTTTTGTTTGCGTGCACGGTTTTTGCTTTGCCTATTTAACTGTTCTAATTTATTTTACTTCAATTATTAAACTGTTCTTATCTCAACCCACGAGTTTCCTCCCTTTTACCCTTCTGATTCTCTCCCCCATCCCACTGGTGGGGAGTGAGCGAGCGGCTGCGTGGTGCTTAGTTGCTGGCTGGGGTTAAACCACGACAGTCCTTTTTGGCGCCCAACGTGGGGCTCGAAGGGTTCGAGATAACAACAGATTTAATTGGAATGCGCTAGATCGAATTTATAGCTGTTATTGCTGTTTAGCTGTTAATCGGCAGGCTTCTGTGCTTGACATGGGGCTTGCTTGCCTTACTGTATGTTGGAGTCATCTTACTGTGTTGTGCCTGGGAATATTTTGATAACAGCAATGGCCACGTACCCGGGCTGGCAGATGGCCAGGGCATCGCTGTTTTTCTGTGCTGCTTTACTGGACAGGCTGGAACTCCAGTGTCAACTCGAGTCGAAGGGACTGTGACCTGTGGACGAGTTCCTGCGGGAGCATGACACCCCAAAGCGTCTGTGGACGTGGATAATCCCATGTCAGAGCAGCCCATGGAGGTTAAGAGTGGAGCAGAGATCCACCTGCAGCCCATGGAGGACCCCAGGCTGGAGCAGGTGGATGCCCGAAGGAGGCTGTGACCCCATGGGAAGCCTGTGCTGGAGCAGGCTCCTGGAAGGACCTGTGGACCCGTGGAGAGAAGAGCCCATGCTGGAGCAGGTTTGCTGGCAGGACTTGTGACCCTGTGGGGGACCCACGCTGGAGCAGTTAGTGAAGAACTGCAGCCCGTGGGAAGGACTCACATTAGAGAAGTTCATGGACTGTGCTGTCAGAGGGACCCCACGCCGGAGCAGGGGCAAGGGGAGGACTCCATTGCAGTGTTAAACCCTATAACCTGGCCCAAAGGGGCCAGGGGTGGAGACTGTAATGGAAATACCTTTAAATTGTTGTAACCCATGATCTGAGTTGCATGTTATAGGAACTACCATAGCAGGAACCACCTGAACCAATGGAGGAGAAGCCTTACAAGAAGCAGTGCAAGTGCAGCAGTGACCTGACCTGAGCTGGCTTTGGTGCCCAGTAACTCCACACAGCACACCACCTCTCCTGTCCTGAGTGACCACTATCACAGATGGAGCCCAAAGTCATGGACTAAATGAGCTCAATGGACATTTTTGGGACAACAGGGGTGGTGGTTAAAAAGGATGTATTGGATAATGTGGGACCTGAGCATGATGTAAATGGTATGGAATAAGGGGTGGATACTGTCCTGGTTTCAGCTGGGATAGAGTTAATTTTCGTCTTGGTAGCCGGTATGGGGGCTGTGTTTTGGGTTTAGGATGAGAACAATGTCGAGGATACACTGACGTTTTGTTCTTGCTAAGTAGTTGCTAAGTGGCGCTCACAGTGGTAAAGGACTTTTCAACTGCCCATGCTCTGCCGGGTGCACAAGAAGCTGGGAGGGGGCACAGCCGGGGGGAGGGCTGACCCAGACTGGCCCAAGGGCTATTCCATACCATATGACATCATGCTCAGTATATATAAGCTGGGGGAAGAAGAAGGAAGGGGGGACATTGGGCGGGATGGCGTTTGTCTTCCCAAGTAACCATTACGCGTGATGGAGCCCTGCTTTCCTGGAGATGGCTGAACACCTGCCTGCCGATGGGAAGTAGTGAATGAATTCCTTGTTTTGTTTTGTTTGCGTGCACGGTTTTTGCTTTGCCTATTTAACTGTTCTAATTTATTTTACTTCAATTATTAAACTGTTCTTATCTCAACCCACGAGTTTCCTCCCTTTTACCCTTCTGATTCTCTCCCCCATCCCACTGGTGGGGAGTGAGCGAGCGGCTGCGTGGTGCTTAGTTGCTGGCTGGGGTTAAACCACGACAATCTCTTAAGATGCAGGTCTTAGGGCATGCAAACAAGGTTCTATTTTAACAAAATCCCTTGCATCGTGTAAGAGAAAAACAAACTGGATGAAATTCTGGCCTCATTCTTATCAGTAGTAATTTTGCCATTGCTTTCAGAAGGTTTATTCATAATTTGATCTATATTCCACCCGGTTTTGTTATGAGATGCTACCTGCATTTGTGTGAGCCTGTAAACTTGACAGGCAATCCATATTCAGGCAATTGTAAGCAATTCCTTAACACCTTTGCTGTATGTCCCAGATGGAAGCAAATACACCAAATCAGTTCTTCTTAACACATGCAGAACTGTTTTCTATTTCTCCTTGGTAGATTTTTTTCAGGGTCGACAATTTCCTTCACTATCGATTTATTAGTAAAATCTAGGCATCTTTATCCAGTGGTCCCAGCCAACTGTAAGTGGAGCCTGAGATATCTAAATAAGACATCACTGTTTTTACTGACATCTCAGCCAACATCTCCTCTTGCTCAGCCTTCTCCTGCCAGCTTCAAAAGGCCAAAAAATCCAAATACATCAAGTTCCCACCCCTATTCTTAGCATGAACTGGTATTTTCTAGATTACTCAGAAGCCAAAGTTAGTTATCAAAGAATGGTCTTAGATATTATGTTCTCTGAGCTATACAATCAATCTGTACAAACACAGCTCTGATGCAGTTTCTTTCTTGGCTCCAATTTCTGTGTCAATGGTAAAGAAAAGTTTCACAGTTAAATACACTCACTGTCTGCACTATACAGTAAATCAGAGATCCCATTGTTCAAAATGTATCCTGCAAAGATCCTTTTAAATACCTCTGATGTCATATTCTTAAACCCCTGACTTCTTTTTGATATGTCCAGATCCCTTCTCTGATGGCATTGCTGAATGTCCCCACTGGTTATCTCTTTCTCATAGATCTAACAAAGAAATAATGCTGGACATTAACTAGGCTCGAGAGATGTTTTAAAATTTAGCATCCCTTTCCCTAAAACACAATGTATGGGGATTTCTACTACTTAATCCATCTTTCTCTTCCCCCCGGGTGGTTAGAAGGACCATCCCATCTTGGCTCTGACCCTCTACTCCTGCTACTGTTGTTGATATTGCTGCTGACTCTCTGTTGTCATGATTGATGTCTTGCTGACAGGCACATAAATCATGTCTGTTCATAATGGTTAATGTTGGTATTTGCATGTATTAGGCATGTTTTTGCTCTAAAACACTTAGCACCATGTGTGCTGCATTCATTCTGCTACCTCAGGGTTTCAGAGGGAGGGGAAGCGAGTTTGCCGTTTATAGATATTTTTGTTTGGGCAGTGGGGAGAGCAGAGACCATTGTTAAAAACCCGTCCAGATGAAAAGGGATGAACTTTGCAGCTGCAGCACAATTCACTCAGACTACAAGACCCTACAGGATATATTGTCTGGCCGACAGCATATTGGCAGCTGCAAACAAAGATGTATCTGCAGTATCACTGGATTTTGAACCATGCACTGGGGTACGAGTGCAAAAGAAAGATGTTCTTTAACCCCAAAGGCTTTTAATGTTTTACACAGCCTTTTGCGGACACCTGACCTTTTACAGATTATTTTTGAAGAAGGTGCAATTCAGATTTCATGTATTTTACCAGTATAATCTCTTTTTCCCCCTATTGGCCTGAAACAACCAAGAAACTGTTCTTATTATTTCATAATATAATTATCAGTCATGGATCCTATGTTTCTGTCCTCTCCAAAAGTTCTCTGAAGGGAACAATTTGTCCCAGAATTTGGCAGCCTGGACAGCCTGCAGTTTATATGAATCCTCCTGATGGGAATGAAGTTTTGGCAGCTGATGGAATCACAGAGGTATGTGAAAGTCAAGACTGAAGAAAATCCAGGCTCAAACCTCCAAATCTGCAGAGAGATTGTCCCTTTGGGAATCTCCAGTTCTTCGATAGCCGAGCTCATGGAGGCAGCCTATGACACTCCCCATGCAGTTGTAGAAAAGAAAGTTAATGACATGAATCATTCTCTCCTTTGTAGACAAGGCTGTTTTCTTTGCAAAACTAGAATTGGAGAGCAGATGTCCTACCTGGCATTATCCATTTGTGATGATAATAATTGGTTTTACCTTTTACTATGAAATTGTTAGCACAGTCCCTGGCATAGTTTTGGCCCAGGCCAACTTGCACTATTCCAAAAGATACTCTGTATAGCTAGCAGCTTACCACAATTTTTACATGATCACTTTGCATGATGTAGTTTTTAACTTCCCTTTAGCTGACATTAAGGAATCTGTATATGCTTGTATTCTTCCAGCAGCCACCTTACTATTAAAAAAAAATAAATTTGTAATGCAGTAAAACATTGCAGAATGGACCCCCAGTGTGGTCTAAATGGCATCTTTCGAAGAAACTTCACAGCAGAAACTGTGATGCAAGTCCAGAAGAGGCACCTGCATTTAAAAAAAAAGGAAAATAGTTTTGTGGACATTAACATTCTACAGAGAGAATTTTTTTTCAAGGGGTTGCATTTTTCTAATCCATTTTGTAAATATACCCATTGCTCTATAGTATTTTCCATTAAGTAATGGGCTACATTACAGAGAAAAGTAGTCATCAGAAGTCCTTATGATGAAATATGTCCGTATCCTCTACCCCTGGGAATTGAACCCAAGCCCTTTGTATAGCAGATAGCAGTGATTCTTGTAAATGTCAGTGCTGATTAATTAAGGGCCTTGCCTGAACATACCTATTGAAGCAAAGCTGTCATTTATTTCAGAGGGAATTTTGCTTCATCAAAATGAAATGCTCAAATTTTATGCAGTTAAAACTAGCACTGAATTTAGAAAATACTAGCTTCTGAAATAATGAAGGGCCATCTTCCAAAAAAATCTTTCCCAGGACAAAATGGCACGTGAACCATACATGAGGCCAAGACTATGGATTTTTGGTCAGGCTCATTTAGACTAAATACATTGCTATTTCCCAGAAGTTCTTCAGGTGTGAGACACCAACCCAAAGACTGAGGCCTAAGACCTTCTGGTTTACAAAAGCAACATGTTCAGCTGCAAAAAAGGGTGTGTTACCTTGTTACCTTCTCCTGTCCATTTTCAGGGCTCTTACAGACTAACAAGAGTGTTTTATTAAGGAGCATGAGAATTTTCATATTAAGTGACAGCTAAGGAACAGGAGAGAATATTGGGTGGGTGAGATGAAGAAGTGGGAAACTTACAGTATGAATTCTTAGGCAACAAAGAGATTACTGGAGGAAACCCTGAGGTTGTTTAAGAAAAAGAGAGATAGAGAAAGGGAGTAGGAAAATGAAGAAATATTATGAAATTGCCAGTTAAATATACGTGTAATCATATGCATCTTAAAAATTATCCAGTTGTTTTGACTGCAGTAGTGAAAGGTGAGCCAAGGAGAAGGTGCCTGTCTTTTTTTACTATACAAATTCTGACAGTTTCTTGTCTTACAAGTTTTATAAAGATCCCAAGGAGTAAATTTTCTTTGTGTACTCCTCTGATCAACTGTGACATGGTAAAGTTTAGACACTGGTCCTCCATCAGGATGAGACTTCCTGGCACATTTTTTCTTTAAATCTGGGGACTTCTTTAAAAAAACATTTTATTTGTTAATATTTTAAATTGACTTCTATCTATCTCCCTGAAAGCATTTGGATATTTGTCCTTTACATAAAACATTCCTGCAGAGGTGTGGAATATTTTAAGACACCTCAGAAACATTCTTCCCTGGATTTGCCAATAGCGTAAGGATTCAGCAGATGGCAGGATGTGGCCACTTCAAGACAGCCAAGAATCTGGGCCTCCACCCTCCTTTCTGAGCATGTGTAACCAAGCTGTCTGTCTGTCAGACAGTGGGAGAGAGACCAGTGTGGGAACTGCATGTACTATTGGAAAGCTTTTTAATGAGTATCACTGTCATAATTAAGAAATTATCTTTATGCGTTTAAACAGAGGCCCCATTTATGTGCTGTATGAAATTCTTACTTTGCATCTCTGGAAATCATAGAATATTTCTTTGCATTGGCTAGGAACCCACAACTTAGCACATGCATTATGGTAAGTATGAAAGGATTTTTTTTATGATCCATTAAGATTAAGAAGTACATGCACCCATTGCCAACAAGCACACCATCTAATCAGTCTTGCATTCCATTATTTGGTTTCATACTATTTTTGATGGGAAAATTCCACTGGGTGGGCCGTCATCCCTTTTATAAATTAAGGAATAAAATAAACAAACAAACAACCCACCCGCAACTCAGATTCA
The DNA here is from genome assembly GCF_965183815.1 of Platalea leucorodia. Lineage (NCBI taxonomy): Eukaryota > Metazoa > Chordata > Aves > Pelecaniformes > Threskiornithidae > Platalea > Platalea leucorodia. Next base: position 116,556,142 of record NC_138825.1, on the reverse strand, counting down.
TTCTAAGACTCAGAAGGTTCTCATATATAAAATGACTGCATCCCAAAGTAACATCTATTTTGTATTTGAGTTTAAGTGATTTCAATGAAAATTAATGGGAGTTGTGCACATTTGGGAAGGGAAGGATAGACCCCGAAATACAACGCTATTGCCTGTCTGTGATGGATTTGGAAGGCTTGCAACCTGTCTTCCTATAAGGGGAGAAATCAGTGATACAGAATATCTTAGAATCATTTATTTATACTGTGTGCAATAGTCACTGAACATAGGTGGCCATAGACTACATGCAGGCAAAACCTTATTTAGAAGTCTTAACTCAAAAGCCACTTTCCAGATCTCAGGAAATAATTCTCACCAAGAATTGAATCTAATCAAAGAGCATAAGATAGGTTGAACTCTCTGGTTGTTTACAAAAGCTCCCCGATAAACCTGAATCACCAAAAACTAACAGTACAGCATTCCTTGAAAGTACATGTATTCCTTATAGACTAAGAAAAGGAATGTGTAAGATTATATTTAACATGACCACCTGGTGACTCCTACCATAACAAAAGAAAGTTAATATTTTCAAAGGTGCTTAAGATTCTCTGACTTTAGTGGAAGTAAGTTTTATGTTCCGTAAAGGATTAAACACCCAAGTCCACACACAAATAGGATTCAAAAAGTGGCCAGCATGTAGCACCCAGGTGCAGTGCTGTGGGCATGAATATTTTCTAGACAGAGAGGTGGGGTTCATCTTACCAAATCCGGTCACCTGCACTGAAGAAATCTGTATCTGAGCTCACTGCTGACACTCCCTTTTTGTCCATGGAGGGAAACAGCCACTTCTAGGGTGAAAGTCATCTCATGCTGAAGTAAATATCTGAGCTAGGTCAGGTAAGACTTTACCAACAATAAAAAGATCTGGGGAACGAGTCTCGCTAAGGCATTGATTTCTACATTGCAGAGGTCTACCTCTGGGTGGGATGAATCCCACTGCTTGTGCTTTGGCAGTTTTCACATAGAGAACTAGCCCAGTTTTGACAGTAATGAGTGGCTCATCACCTAGTTTGTGCTTGGACTCAAGTAAGCTCTAAAAGCAAGGTGTCTCTCTTCTTAAATCCTTTGGGATGTATAATGGTGAACGCCTCTCAGAGATCACCTATATGCTCCAACAAGTGAAAGATCTTGACACAATGTCTATGGCTTTTTTCTTTCAAAACCCCAGGCAAGGGCTCCCACTGTGTATACAACCATGACTGTGTCCCTCTGGCGGAGGGAGGTTGGGTTCCCTTTCACCCTGTGGGATTCTGGAATGGCATCTCCCACCTTGTTCAGGAGCATCCTAACCCTGTTGACAGGATAAGGAGAGGGGGAACAAGCTCTGTACCTCTTGCTGGAGATGTTCTGTCAGGCCAAAAAAATAAAGTATTTATTGAGCCAGAAAGAGAGAGCAGGTGGGACTCTGATATTTGATTGCTAGTGATTAAGGACTTTAGGGCACAGGAGAAGGGAGAAGTGGGTGAACTGGGTTACAGGCAGTTCTCCGAGAACTGTTTTACTGCTTGGCATGAGATAAATCTTGGTTAAAATGTATGAAATGCAAACCCAAGAAAAGATATGTCTCACAGGAGAAAAAGTATTTCACTTGAGTGAAGGAAATCAGAGGTAATATTGTAGTTTCCCAGTCCATGTCATTTCTAATATAATCTGCGGGTGACTTACTTTTTGTGTAGCATAATGCTACAGAAAGCAGTCAACTCTGAAAGTGTAAAACTGAAGTAAATCAATAACAAATAAGGCCAAAGCAGTTTAGACATTTAACTGACTCTACATTTATACAGAAAGGATGAGATTGAACACAGCCTACTTTGTTGTGAATTTTTTGCATGTGTCCTTTGAATTTCAAGAGCAGAAAGTAGGAGTCAAGTTTATAAAAGCTGATAAGGGAGGTGGAAGATTTTGCAGGAGTCTGCTTGAGCTTGCTCACCTCTCCCAGACTTCCTTCAGTTAACTTTCCTGTGCTTCTCCAAATCCCAGAGGCTTTGGAGCTCAATCCTTAGACTGTAGTAAAGTATTTAAGCAAATATTTTAATAGCTTTTCAACTCTTGTTCAAATACATGCATTGCTCAGCAGCAGTTCAAGGGTTAATAAAAACACACAAACATGATTTACTATAAGTTTATCCTTAATGTGTAGAATGAAGACATTTTCAGTAACACTTTAGCCATTTTGCAGCTCATGCAACGTAAAAAGGAGCAATTTAGGTGGCATATGAATTATGAAAACATTGGATTTCTCTACTGCTTTGCACTGGAGGATCTCAGTTCACTTTCTGTCAGGAAGAACAACATTCTCAGAAGTGTCCCTTCATGTTAGGGCTTATTTTACTCCACACCTGGAGACTGCACAGCTCTGATTTTCACAGCAAAGGAGGCTTTTATGTTCTCCCTGGACATTTAGCTCTTTCTCTGGAAAAAAGTCTCCTATCCATCTCAAAATTGGGCATCCAGAAATGATAACGTTCAAGATCTATGGTAAAATAATATTCCTATTACGTTCATTAGTAATCAGATCAGTAAAACCCTCATGACTGTTACATGAGTTTCATCAAGCACTGAAATGCTGCACAGCAGTTTCTGGGAAGAATTTAAATAGTATGCTATATGGGAATGCAGCTGCTTGGGGAATAAGGCACAGTGTTATGACCCAAGTTTGGATTAGTTCTGGACAGAAGGGTAAGTATTACAAAATTCACTTCAGGGACTTTAATGACTTTCTCCTGTCTACATTCATGATACTAATCACTTCATTGAGATCCTACTGCACACGGTTAGTGAAGTAAATGGAAGAGATCTACAAATGTGGGAGAAGTAGGTGAACCTCAAAAGCACAAAGGTTCATGTGAGTTATTTAAATGCCTTTGCTCTCTACTGGGGCGTTGGCATCTCATGAGAGCATTCTTACAAGAGATCAGATTGGACAGAAAGAAATGTACAAGCAGCTACTCTTGAAATATCTCAGAAATTCTACTTTCAGCTTCTTTTCTCCTAATTCTGGATCTTTGGGAAAGATTATAGTTTGAATTAGGGCTCTAGATAAAAATTTAGAAGTGTCCTTATTTCATCCAATTTGAGTTAGTCAGCTCTCTCCGTTAAATGAGTGCTTATTCCTTCATTTTGTGCAGGCATTGGTAGTTACTAAACATTCCTATTAGTTCTCTCTGATGGAGATATTCCCAAACTAAAGAGCAGATGCAATTTTGATGTAGCTTAAATTTGTACAGCTCACATTATGTTGTCTCAATAGATTAAACCCAGAACTCTAGAATAAAAGAAGCCTCAAGCTTGGGATAAGTGTGGGCAGAAGTTCAGATTCAGTTTTACTCACTGTTAAATCATTGATTTCATTTTTTAAGCTACAACTTAAAAAATCCAGTGGTTTATTATTTCATGTGAATAAAAGTTGCTTTATTACAATGGCCTAAGTACATGTCATACCTTATTGAGATGTATCCCCTAAGTGCTTTATATTTACTCTATAAAGTTTATCCCATATAGATTGTTTGTATTCACTTCTGTTAATGACAGAAAGTTTACCAATAAACCAAGGACCTGTATTCTCAGATAGTTTAAACCAAGCATTTTTAAATGAAACTCCAATTTATAATTCCTCTACCTTTATACTGGAACAAGATGGCTAAACTTAGGCAAGTAAAAATCATGTAATGTTTCTGTTTAATTTCCTTGGCAGTAGAGATGAAAATTCTAGACTGAAATGATATTGTATGACATCTGAACCAACAGTCTGGCTAAATAGAGTCTTTTCCTTCACTTTTGGCTGTCTGGATCAATTCTTTGATGAGTTCACTAACAAAGAACAAGACTGATTGTAATCTCCACTATGCTAATTTTACATGAGTGTAATTCTACTGACTTTGGTTACTTTACTTCTGATTTTCACCAGTGTAAGCAAGATTACTGAGGAGCTGAGGATCTCAGTCCTTGTTGGTATAAACAGATGCAGCTTTAATGAGAGGATCATGGTCATGTACCTGTAAACAAAGAGAAATAAAATCTTATTCTGATCACTTCTAATCTCAAAATTACTGTTTACACTTTCTATTTAAATAAGTAAGTTTAAGTATAATTCCATAAATAATAAACGTGCATTCCAGGTCCTTTGCCAGGAGGAGTATACTTAGCAAAAGGAAGGAATGTTGAGGACCACCTGTAAAATTATTTGTCCCTATAAGCAACAACAGGCATATGTTCTACATCACATTTGAGCCCAGTCTCTGTGGCCCAGAACCAAAGTAAACACATTTTTCTGATGTAATTGTTGATTCTAGTTGAATTAGTGCAATGCAGTCATAGCTGTGAGAAACATTTTATTTGGACCAGCTCTCAACCAGAGCTCAAAGAGGTTGCCTACCTGGCAAACCAGCAACAGTAGCTTGTTTTCACAAAGTTCTCCAAGTTTTGTACTCAGAGGAGCATATAAAAACATTTTAAAGCATGGGTTGTGGTCCTTCTCCAACTGACACTTGAGTAAATCAGAAGTAACTACAACGAAGTCAAATGCAGCCCTCCTGGTATATATGAGATGGGCTTTATGTTCCACTCCCTCGCTGTTTTCCACTCTGGCGTACTTAGCACTCAGAGGAACATACTCATATACTGTTTGGGGACACACACCACAGTTTCTTTCCTTCTCCCTTCATTTCCCTAGCACAAGTGCTGGACACCAGATGAATGTGTAGCAGTAGTAAGAATAACTGGAGCTCACTATCTGAATGTTTCGACAAAAATATGTGCATTGCACTAACTACTCCTTTGAAATGATACCACTGCTTTCACTCTTAACTGTCCTGATTCACATGCTTAAAAATGGAGGGAAAGAGAAGAATATTCAACTTTTTCACCCAGTACAGCAATAGCAAGTGCTTTATACATGATGTATTTCTGAAGAAAAAATGGTACAGTTACAATAGCAAGTTTTTTTTTTCAAAGTTTTAAAAACTCACTATAAGCTTCTATATATACTAAAGTCAACAAAGATCTTTGTTTTGGCTTTGGGAGGCTCAGGATTTCACTAAGTTTTAGGAGGGATAAAACCCCACATACCTCTGTAGATAAGTGTATTAAGTAATAAATAAGCCACAGGTAAGCAACTAAAGTTCGGAGATATGGGAGTAAACACATAAAAATGGTGGCTGACTAAAAATATTTGCAAAATTGAGGTGCTATTTTGTACATATTTTCAGGTATGAAAGCGATTGCACATTTCATTTATTTTAGACTTTTGTGGGCTTTCAATATGGAACTTCCAACTTTTTATTCTTAAATTGTATCATTTTGGAAAAGAAATAATTTTTAAGGGAAAATCACAAGTCAAACAAAAGTTTTTCAAACCAGCTTTTTTACCAGATTTCTGAAAAGGTTTCATTTTGTGTTATTCTAACATGAATTATTCTTATTCACCCCTTCCCCATTATACAGAGATCTGTTGATGACTTGCCTGCTTACTCACACATCTAAAGTAATCATGAGAAGATTCAGATTATTTCTTACCAGCAATGGAAAAGAAAAACAGGAGAGAAAGAGAAAGAGAAGGTGGGAAAGGAAGTGACCAAGAATAAGGGAGCAGTTGTAACTCTAGGCACTGGGAATGTGCTTTTGCTGTACTTTAACAATGACCAAGCAAAGTGCAAGAACAAGAGCATTTAATCACAGGAGTTTTCAGTGGTAGGAACAGTGTGGTTGCCTGAAGACTGAACTTAACATTTCTTCACAGAACATCTAATTGAACACTCTCACTGACATTGCGTATGCACATGGAGAGGAATTGGTGTAGCATCTCTATCCAGTATTCCCCAGCGATTCGCAGAATGTCATCTAATTACCTAAGAGATAAACGGTATTTCTTCCTTCTTTTTTTTTTTTTTTTTTTCAGATATACAAATAACTAAAGCTGAAAGCTATCTTTCTTCTGTTTCCTATAGCATTGCACAGGTGTTTCATTCATTGAAAACACCTTCTGCTGTTCCAGATAGATTATTGTACAAACAAACAATGGAAACCTCTGCCCTGACAACTGAAAAGAAAGATCCCAGCCATTCGATCTGTAAGGTTTCTCCAGCTTTACTAACTCTCTCCAATCAAATCCTTCTGTGAATCAAAAAGAATTAGCCATAAGCCATTTTAAACAAAAGATGTACATCTGGAAAGAGATTACCTAAGCACAAATGTACAACAGAAATCTGGGAGTCACAAAATGATAATCTCTCTGCATTCTTAAATGTCTTAAGCCAAAATGCTTCGCTTGTATTGTAAGTAAGTTTTCTTATTGGGCCTCTTCCATCTATATTCTTTCATGAAATGAACTCATTTAGCACCTGAAGGGAAATCTGGTTCTAGATGTTTAGCTGGATTGAGCAGCCTGTTAGTTCTCATACTGTGAGTCGTGATGATGTTCTGTACTGTAGATGTGGCATTAGCCAGTATCAAATCAGTCCTTGTATTTATAATTTCTCTTTTAAAAGAATCCTTCATTTCTTGTTAGTTTTTCACTCAGCTGATAAATGCTACTTATGCACAGAACATAAGGTTTTCAGTATTACTTTTAATCTGGTTTTCTTAGGGGATTAGTGGCAGAATCTAGTGTATTTAACTCCTGCCTAAGACTCAGGCATCTAAAAGTAGTAGGCACCTCTCTTCTTAACTGAAAATCTCCCACAGACACTTTGCAAATTTTACTGCTCATGCGATGCCAGAGATGTTTGCTGCTGGGATGCAATGCTTAACTCTTCCCCACGCAGTGATCCAGGCCAGTACAGTCTAAATTCTGCCCACCTTCTCCTGAGAAACTGAAGTTAGTGTGCTCAGGACTAGAACTAACTAGACATCGATGGAGGCAGGAAAGGAAATTAATTTTATAAGCAATTGCATTGAATAGTAAGGAAAAATGCAAACACATGAGGAAAAGAAAAAATCTTCAGCTCCCTGTCCCGCCAGGAGAGTGAGACAGAAAAGTGACAAGTTTGCACATGCTGGCTCTCCCTTGCAAGTCTTGGGGGTCTTCTACCCTTCTCCAGGGACAACCTTGGCAACTTAGGCAACTACTTTAGGGTTGCCCAAACCTAAGACTAACTGCCTGTGTGCATAGCTGACCAACCCCCTTGATAACTTTTGATTTTGCTGACTGGTTTCAGCCACATTTTATATATCTTTCAGACATGAAGTTCCAGCATGCACTGTGAAAGCAGACATCTGAAGGAAAGGATGTAGTGCAAACTCAACTTTCACTAGACAACAGAGAAAAGCTTCATTTGAGGTGTGCTCATAATTACACTGGAGAATGCAGAATTCTCTCCTCTGAGAAATATGTGACATCTAACATTTTTTTTCCTTACTTTGGAATATTCACAATATCTCTCTCCCATGTAGATTCTCTAACATCCATCGAGAGTGAACTCATGCTGCAACACTGGTATCTTTCATCTAAAAATGTCAGCCAACCATGAAACACAAACCCATCAGAAAACAGGCTTCAATTTTTTGACAATCAGGAAATCACTTCTCTTAAGTAATTCAACCACAGTTCTTATTAAAAAGAGAAAAAGGAAAAAAACATATTTTTTCCAGTAGAATATAATTCACTGAAAGAATGGAGTGAAATTTAAAAAAAAAAAAATTATAGAAGGATAATATTTATAAATGGAAAGATTGTCTTCTGGGGAGGCAATAAACAGGAAGCCATAACACATTGGTGGAACTGTACTACTGGGACTAACATACTCAGTATTGGGCACAACTGTTTTCCTAATCAAGATGAGAATACTTCACTCTCTGTTATGCTGAATTTAGCAGCCATACGGTGAACTTTACTCATGTGAAGGGGGTAATGCAGTACGCCCCACACAAATTATAGATTGCAATCATACAGAAATGTAGAAGGAGTTAGAAGGGTGGTGATAGTTTTTCATGCACCTCAAACATCTCAGGGATTTTCTTCCATGATTACCACTTGTCTTCTCCAACTCAACTTGTTCAATGATAAGAAGCCTGGGAGAAGACACACCTTTGATTTTAAATAGAATAAAATAACAAATAGCCTAGGGAGAGACACAAGATCAGTGCTAAGATAGGTAAAAAGCCTTTGGAATAAATACTGAGAATAAGAATATGTTTGAAAATGTTATACATTTATTATGATGGGCTCTTGCTGAAACAGGCAAGAGAAAAGAATCTAATTTTCTTTGCATTTTATTGAGAAGGGCAGCCAGAAGTACTATTACATGCTCTAGAATGTAGGTAAAAGCCAGGGCTGGAGTAGCAGCAATGTCAGAGCTTAGACTGGGAATCAATTGGAGTCTTTAATTTTCCACGGGCCAACTGTACAAATTTTACAGGAGTGCATAATGAGCTTCATTCCAGTAGAACTGACTCAGTCAAAGCCAAAAGAATAAAATTAAGACTGCCTCTGTCATCTCATTCTTCCTTGAGGTCTCAAAAGATCTTTGAAAAGGGTTAGGAGGTGTTCATGATGGAGCGTGCAATAGCACCTACCTCCACACATACTCTGCAGTCCATGCGACTGTACTTAAGTTGCCACCGGATCAGCAAGGAGGTGCATTTGCATAAAGCGGGAAAAGCAAACAAACCACTGCTTGTGCAATAAAATAGCGTTTTACTTCTTTGGGGGCATTCTGCCATGGTTTCCTTAACCCTGTCAGCTAGCCTGCTCCTAAATTTGAGATAGCCAGGCTTCCTCATGGAAGTGCCTGAGTTCCCAGTACAGCCTGTGGTAAGAATGGTTGCATTTAAGTGCCTCTAGAGGGAGGTCCTGTCTCTGTGACTTATGTACCCATAGAAGAAATAAGACCTTAACCTAGGAACTCTAGTTTACTAGGCCCAGAACATTTAGACAGATGTTCAGAACTTATTTTAGGTGAACTGGATGAGCCTTACACATTCATCAGAGACCCATACTTTGCAACTCTCTTCACATATTTTGTCAGAGTTGTTTGACTTTATATTACTCATTCACAGTCAGAGCACTGAAATGTTCAAAGACCTGACTGGACTTATTTAGGCAATGCATCAAATAATTCAGCGATTAGTTTTGGTTTTAGTGTTTGTTTCTATAATGAAATCTCATGGATAAATATGATTACTGCTATGGCTTCTTGGATTAATTTAGGGGATTAGTTTCTTTTCCATGGTATTTCTTGATTCTGTAGCAAGTAGCAAGACTTGGTCCTCTGGATTCATGTCTCTTCCTTTATGTATCTGAGACAGCTTATTATACATCTGAATGCACAGATTGTTTTAAAATGCATTCACTCCACTGAACTTGAATTTTATTATGCATATACCAGGTGCATAAGTGCTTTTAAGAAACTGCTTTTGCAGTTGTGTTTTTGTGATTGTTTTCCTCCCAGATCTATATTCCACATACCGATCTTTATTAATGGAGAGAGAAAAATGCAAAGATGTAAAGATCCTGCCCTTTCCTTAGTGCTCATTTTGGAGCTGTAGCAGGGGTACACTGAACAACCTTGTTTCAAGCCATGAACTTATGAACTGATGATTTTATGAAATCCAACTCTTACTGTTATTATAATATAATCCTCATTCCCTCCATCACCCAATTTTTCTGCAAAGTCAGATCTTGCTTTATTTTCCTGTAGGGTGACATGGATGTACATGCCCACTTCCATCTGTCATACATTGTGGTAAAACATCAAGTGATCAGATAGGTAGTTACTGAATACAAGCAGCTCCTGCTGACATCAGTGGCTGAATGCTTTTCCTTGGCAGTGGGTGCATGATCTAGTCCCAGGATAACAATGCGTTTGGCCTTCTCATCTGCTTCCTGACAGCTGACTGTAAATCTGTTTTTGGGCTTCTTTTCATTCCATGTTAAAGAGTGAACTGGGCAGTCATTTGCAGTTCTTTTTCTGAATCCAGGGTAAAGGCAAGCTGCTATTAATTTATCACGGTCTTGTCTGTGAAATTAATGCATTTCCATCAGCTATCCCTTTTGCTAGTTTAGAGGTAAAACACTATATTCCTGAAAAAAAAAGATTGCAAGAAATGGTACAAAAAGCATAACAGAGGCAAATCCAGCAGCTAACCAGCTTCATTCGTTTAGGTCCACTACAGAAACAGAACTTACTGTAATTAAGTCTATTTCCAGTTCTGTCATGTTGATGGAGAAAAACGGTCTAGAAAAACGTCTCATCAGGGAGGTCAGGCAGGGAGGAGAGAGGTGGTAGACATCACCAGATGGCGCTGGTAGATACGGTGTGCAAGAGCCGCTCACGCTGTGAACACTGCTCTGTCTCGCTTGCCTCTGGACAAAGACCGATTTCGAAAAGTTGTCAGGAGAAACACAGAAGTTGCCTCCTTGCTGCAATTTCCCCTGAAGAGCTCTTCTGAGAGGCATTGTTTCCTGGGCAGTTGGGTTTGGGTGGAGGTTTCAGGGAGCATGTTTTTTCTTGGGTGTTCAGCATACTGCTGATGGTAAAGGCCTGGGGTGGGAAACCTGCCACCCTCCACTGCCAGCAAAAGCACCCAACAGGTCAGCAGTGAGCAGCAAACTTTGGAGTCTGAGCCTTGGACCTGCCTGCTTGAACCTGCTTGTCTCGCTTGTCTTGCTGGTCCACTTAGCTAAGAATTAAATATGAATCGTTCAAAATATTGGCTTTCTTGTGGCTGAATAAATTCTGATCAACTTTATGGTTGGACTGTATTGTAGAGTAGTGTAGTGTAGTGTAGTGTAGTGTAGTGTAGTGTCTTGTCTTGTCTTGTCTTGTCTTGTATTACGTTGTATAAATATATGGTGCTATGCGTTACTGTTTTTCAGTTGGTGGTATCCAAATATCTTGCAGCCCGATAATTATGTTGGAGACTTCTACTTCTGTGCATTGAAACTGCTCAATTTCAAAATTTAAAAAAAAAAAAAAAGCAAAACAAAACAACAAGCCAAACACCACCAGTAACTGAAAGAGCCCAACAGAACTGTGCATACTCTTTGGGGCCAAAAGGTGAGAATACTGTTTATTTCTTTGAAACTATTTGGAAATTTAGGGACTATCACTAGAGTTGACTTTCCTACTCGTGTATGAATACACGAGGACATTTTTCATGTTCAATTTTCAATGAAAAGTGTAAGTTTTATGATTTTTTTTTTGTTTAGAAACATCATAATTTGGGGAAACGTTATAGAGAAATTTGAAAGCAACCTCTTTTTCTTCTGTTTGAGAAAATGGACAGCATTAATTTATTTTTAACCTTTGGTAGCAAATCTTTACTGGTTTTGGCTAACTGTAGCAGTTAACTATAACAGAATCCTGCCAGGACTTTAAAATTAACATATTTCCCTTCTTTCTTTCCAATTCCCTAAGAGTTTGTGGGTTCTTTTCTGATCACAGTTGGTTGGGGAATCTGATTTGTGGTTCAGTATTAGTGCACTGAGAAAAAGTGCCACCTCTTGCATTATTAAAATCACTCCCTGCAGCCTCTAGGGATCCTTATATGTCTCTGATTCATAGAATCATAGAATCATAGAATCATAGAATCATTCTTATATGACCCAGCTTGATCCTGTTTGGCTTTTTAGTAAAATTTGACAGGATCACAGCTCAAAGGGCTGTGGTAGGTGTACTGTCTGACTTTAACTCCTTGATGACCTCAGAGATGTTCCTGTGTCTACAGATATGCACATACCCGTCTGGGGCTACATCCAGTAAGGTGCAGAGCAATGTGGCTCTGCTCCAGCAAAACACTTAACCAACTGCTCAGCATGGAGCCACTGGGTTCAAGCCAAGAGGGAGGTACTGCGACATGACCTGCATTGTGAATTGCATTCAGATTTATGGCTAGAGTTGGTCTGAAAATGAGGATAGATAATCCAAATATGGTGTTTATTTTACATTGAAAGGGGGTGTTCACAAAGGTTAGCTTAGCCTAATAGAGTCAATCCTAAAGGCCCCCTGGGGAAGCCCATCTTGCTCCTCTCCCTGTTGAGGATGTATCTAGAGACATTACTCTTATGACAATAAAGTGAAGCTTTATGAATACTTTCCAGATTGTCATGCATGTCATATTTTTCTGACCTGCTATAGTTCTTGGACTCTGGGTAATGTTTCTGAAAGGTTCTAAAGCATTCTAACACTTTGGAAAGTGTTACCTCTTTGCTTAATCCTCAGGTGGATGGTGTAGTATCTGGAACTGTGTTTAGAGCTGAACCTTGCTTTTAATGCTCATGTTAAAGATAGCTTTATCCTTGCAAGTTTTCAATTGTTCCTCCAGTTTACTGACTGAGGTGTGTCACTGACATGTCTGTGTATCATATGATGTTGATTCTTTCAGTGATAGCTCTGGCAAAAGTGATACAGTTTTCCAAGTTGTTAAAGTAGCCGTATGACTTTCAGTAGCTTTTACCTTAGCCAAATACAGTGACAAAGTTTGTGTTGAACAAGTGAAGATAAACATGGACAGCAAGTGTACAGCAAATGTGTAATCTAGATGATAAAACAGGTTAAAATGATGATACATGACTCTAGGATATTTTGTAGTATGAATCCATGCAAGACTGTGTCAGAGTATCTCCTTTTAGGTTCTCTTTGCATTCTTAATTTTAGGTCTATTTTATTCAAAGTGTGCTTAAGTTTGTTCTGTGTGCAGAATTAAACTGGGGGTTAATCCTTTGGGGCACTGGCACTCATAATCCTATGGCATGAAGAGCAGAAAAGGAGAAGACAACATCTCAGTGGATAGGGCTGAAGATGATTGGTAGCAACTGGCTCCCTAGTAGTTTAGATGTGATACAGGAATGTATTGTGGTAAATGAAGGATTTCAAAGCAAGACAATAAGTTTAGGAGATTGTAAGCAGCTCCCAGTTCTGTGCATGAATTTTGATCATTTATTGTGGTTGTGGCTGGTTCTTTTCAAGACAGCTTTCTAGTGCTCTATCTGCTCAGTTCTCTCAGCATATAATGTGTATTCCTTCCATCAGATGACAACTCTGGCATCTGGGCATTGCTGCAAATAAGTAATAATTTTATTCGGCAATCCTTGTCCCTTACAGTATGATTATCTGGTGGTCTTTGTCCTCTCTGATTTAATCTCATGTTAGTAAGTTCAGACAGTAGCTTTAAATGTGCCTCCTCCTGCCTGAGCCCAATTCTAAGCACAGGAAAAAAACCCACAGGTAATCAAAATACTAATTTTCTTTTCCCGTGTGAAATATTGAACTACTGCCTTTTGTCTGTTAAAATACGAAAAATACATCTTATACTTATTTTGGTCTTGATATTACAACCAAAACACACTTTTTAAACAGTCAAATGATACACAAGCAAAGAAACCAACCTAGCACTGACAACAAACTGATAGGTTTTTTTCTATACATTTTCTCTCCAATGCATGATAATAGCATCTAATTTTCTGTCAGAAAAGATAGAGCCTAGAGAAGCATCTGTGCCATTTGGCCTGCACAGCTGTGGAAGTTACTTTCTACCCGGAGGGAATGTTTTGACTAACCATCACAGAAAGGGAACTGTTTCCTAGGGGAAAGGAGTCCATTGGTATAAAGTTCATGTCCTCCAATACATCTACTGATTCACACATGCATAAAAATCTGGGAATGAAGATCCTTGAAACACCTTTTGTGAATGATCATTTCACATGGTGGTGTTGAAGATAGATGGAGAAGGGTGAGATCCATTCTCCAGCTCACATCTGTCATTGTCTTCTCAAGTACAGCATCAGTATAGAGTAGGAGACTCCTGTTTTGATCCATAATCAAGGCCTGCATTTTAAGTCTCCAAAAGGTAAAGAATTCTTGTTTCTGTTTAAAAAGCTGAAAACACATGCTGAAGCTGTACAGGCTCTGAGCTGGAGTAACTCCTGAAGGATGCTAGGCCCAGTGGGAATTAAAAAGCCAGACCTGCTTCCCAGCTTCAAGCTTCCTCTCCCAGGCATGCTGCAAACGTGTTATTCACTGCCTGGCCCTTTGCACAATGGGCTGACCTTTCCCTCAGATAAGTCAGCCCAGCATGAGAGCAACATATGGAGCCTTTTGGGCCTTCCTCTGTCCAAAAAGTTGTGTCATTTTTAGGCAGCATAGGACCCCCAGTGGGACTGACCTTCCTTCTCTTGAAATAAGCATCAAGACTCTCATTGACTTCTGTGGAAAGGGGACTGGGCATTGAGCTTGCCTCTGGGAAAACAGAAAATAAAAAAGGCAAGTTATATAGATCCCTGAGAGTCCATAATATAGGCATTACTCATGTAAATGCAATATTTAGACTATTTTAAATGCATATTAGTTGGAACATACACAGCAATATTTTGTAGTTTGTCTGCAAATAGAGCTTCTGTATGTGCAAAGTAGCTGGTGATGTTGCAGTGACACAGTGCAGTGAATAGCAGTCCCTATAGTGGGAGAACAGTAGAGGCAGGGCTGAGGCAAAGCACTTTGCACCAAGACCTTTATTTTGGAGAGGATCCTGGTGTAGTAGATTGTGATATTCAGCTTTCACTCTGGGCCTCTTAGAATTTCCATCAGATCATGAACATGATCATTTATGAGTATTTTAGCTGCACTGTCTTGGGAGAGTTTACTGTGCACTTTTGTGGAAGGCAAAATCCAAGTTTTTTGAATGTCTAGGAAAAAACAGTATGGGATTTCTAACTTCCGCAGTACTGCTTTAAGCTTAAGGCACTTAAGATTGATTTCAAAGACTTCAGTTCTTCTCTCAGCTTTGCTCGTGGACAAATACAGATCTTGGTGACCCCTCATCCCACTCCCCAAAAAAAGGACATGAGAATCTGGACTCTTTTTTGTAAAACAAAACAAAAAAAATACGCAAAATGCCACACAAGAAGATCTTAAGGAAGAAACAGCCAAGGCTAGAACCAGGTACACTGTGATGGGTGGAGACAGATGTATATAATTGTAGAGCTAAAACTATGTACCTGCTTCTCTGTATGGTATACACTGAGGGAAGAGGTTAGTTCTTCTGCTTGTAAATCTATACCTCGTCATCCCTACATATTAGTTATGTGTGAACTGTAATAATAGATTTGTCAGGTAATCAGTCCAAATATCTTCCTCTTACTAGAAGCTATACAGGAGACTGTGCAAAACTATAACACTGACAGGAGCTGCTAAAGCAAAAAAATCTCCTTTGTTTTGATGCAAAGGTTATTGGGCAAAACCAAACTTAAGGCAGAACAGATTCATTCTCATGTTTACATACCACTATACGTGCTCTCTACAAATCAGGCTATGTAATGATGGGACTGACCTCTAAGTGTGGGAGTGCAAATAAGTATAACGGATCACCATCTTTCTATGAAAGAAACTCTCTCCTGGAAACAGACAAGCCAGGCAGTGTACATTTTAATTAAAATCACATCCTGGGCATTTAAGTTTTCAAAAATTATTAGTATGACAGAGGTTACCTTTTCTTGTGACTACTATTATTACTGTCAGACTGTCTGCTTCAAGTGGGGGGCTGAAGGTTACATATGGGATGGGGGAATGTAAAGTTAGTTGGAAGGGGTTAGAACACGGGGCCGTAGCCTTGGAATGCTCTTTGTTGGCTAGCGGTCTCTTGCTGTCTTGTCTACAGCTGTGCAAAAGACCCCTTAGGACATTATGTATAGCACTCAGCAGTGACTACAGTGCTATAAACTGCAGGTGACTCTGGTCAAATCCAATTTCTCTTCCTGAACGGAGCACATGCTATCACTGCTGCATATTCCTTGCCAAGGTAAACAGGGATAACAACTTTATGGATTATTATAGAGAATTTCTTTCAAATTTATGCTTGGTATTGTTGTATTTCTTTAAATAATTTTGCACTGTTTGCATTCCTGCACTTGTAATTGAAGCTAATGGAGCATGATGGAATAAGATGACATTTGGGTGTATATAAATATTCTTACAGATGAAAAGATGAGCTGTTTAGCTTAGTAAAGGACCACACTTGTCTTTCACGTAGCCAACTTAGGACTCACAAAGAGGCTTTCTAGGAACATCTTAGTTTTTTTTACTATTCACACTGACATTCCTATGATTCATTGATGTGCATTTTACAAATAAAGCTGTGCCACAAAAGGATGAAATGACCTACCCAAGGCTGTACAAAAACTTGTGGTGCAGTCAGCAGTTGACTCATACTGCTAAATCTCTGTTCCATTCTATTGTATTATTTTTTGGCACCTAAGTAACACTTGTGCCTTGAAAAGTCTTCCCTTCTGGAAACAAGTTTTGTTTCAGCTCTGAGGAGCCCAGCCACTTTAAAAACAGAGGAGAAAAAAGCACATCTTTGGGGAAAAGTATAAAAAAGGCACAAGAAAAACAAATTATTTCATAGTTTAAAATTCCACTTTGAAGTGCATTTTGGTGATTATCAGATAAATCCCTAAGAACAGAATTGGAATGACACTATATATATGCTTGAAGCAGTTCTCTTTTTAATGGATCTTTTGGAACTTGACTAAGTTGCTATGAGAAGCCCTTTTTTATCATGCTGTACTGTAAATATTTTAGTACTGAAATTGGCTTTTAATAAAATTAACTACAAGTTGAAAATGTTTAATGGACTCCATGGCAGTAAAATTAAGAAGAATGTCATTTTGTCTCTTTAATGTGCCCCCAAACATTCTTGCAATGAATTAGAACGTTGATTGTTATTTTTCAGCTCAGGACTTGGCAGGTGTGTAACGCAACTCCTGATAGCAGGACAGCAGATTACATTCTCCTATAAAACCATTTCTAAGGGACTTGGCGCAAAAATTGTTATTGCATGTCTGCAGGTGTTTAGTAATTGGATTAATGCAGAGCAGAAGGAATGTCTGATGCCCCAGCATAGAGGAACGCTGAGGAAAGACACATTCATTTCTGAGAGTAACCTGGAATGCATGATGACAGCCTGTTCACACACATAGAGCCAGATCTAAGCCTGCAAGTTTAAAATTAACTGCTGTGAGCAATCACCTTCCAGAGAAAAGTTTATCCAAACCTAAATACAATAACAGGAGCTCTGTAAGTAAGGAGGTAGGGAGCTTTGGGCTATGTTTTGATCCTATTCCAAAAGCAACTTGCATAACCTTAGCAAAAGTCCTTATATCATGCATATCACGGATCCCTAAAATCCTAGGTGTCTAATAAAAATGTCCTTGATAAACATATAGACCCTCAAAATTCTGTAAAGGTATAGAGAATATAATATAATCTCAGATCAAGGGCTTTTAGGATAAATTGATATTCTTTTAAATATCTTGATCATGAATTAGAAAGGCTTTTGTAATGTCTAGGGACCAAAGACATAAATCTTTCTATATTGATGAAAATATTAAACTAAGAAGTCCATTTGAACTAGTAAACACTAGAAACAAGTTTCTAAAAGGTTCTCAGATTAGGCCCTGTCAGTGCTCAGAAAAATACTTACATGTAATCTTTGGGTTCACTAAGTTTCAATGTACAGCTGACAGGTTGTCCTTGAAAATTCACTTGAACATGGTTACTATTTTAGAAAGCAACTTTTGCACATATGGTTTATAGATTAACTTTAACAGCAGAGGGATTTAGGGATAAAAACAATTCTTTGTGTTATCCTGTGCTGGGAAAGCAGGACCCCTGAGAAACAGTTCTCTGCTGCTAGGGCTCCTGGGAGGACAGAAGTGATGTGGGTCCAGAGAGGGTACTTTAGGAAGTATTATCTTTTTTACCTGTCAGAGTATTATTATCCAGGTCTACACTGCGAGGAAAAAAGGTACTGAGGTGACAGACCAGTGTGCTTTTTGGCGGTCTGGTTCCTCTGGAAGCAGTACTAGCTAGATACAGGTAGGAGAGACCAATGCCCTGTAACGAGACTGTTGGCTAATTAGAAAAGCCACCAAGTTTGGGTAATGTTCATGACTCACACTTTCTGGGGTTTCCACAGTGCATCTTCTAGACCACAGAGATGTCTCAGATGAGGATCTAAGTTCTTTTGGCTTTTGTCCCATCTCTCTGGCCTTTATGAAGAAAGATGAGGAGTAGGTATGACTCCACGTCATTTTCTTATGTTGGTTGGTCAGAACTGCAATTTACTGAACTAAACAGTGGATTAATTTCAAGATGAAGTAAAATTTGCAGTTCTTCATATTCTCCCTATGAATTTATTAGCAAATAAGAATCCTAAGGGAGGAGAATATATTCTTAAGCCTAAAATAGATACAGAACATTTTCATTACACCACATTGCCTACAGAAAAGATAAATTTTCCTTGGGGAATTTAATCAAAATAGCCCTGCCTTTTGGGAATAACACTTGAATATTTTACCAGAATCTTAAAAGCTTTGTCCTATTCAATGAGTGACGTTTCACTGGGGATCAGGAGTTTTATGACCATGGAGCAAATGGCAGCCTCATGGAGGTCGTTGAGAGCTCTGCACTGACTTCCAGATGCAACAGTCACAAGTCAATCCCACTGCAGTTAAAGTTGTCAAGCAACTTCCGTTATAGCTTTGTCTTTTACATGCACACAGCTTTGTCCAGGCTTGATCTCCATCAGAAGGCTTATTGTTGAGGACATGGACAATAGAGGACTGACTGCATGGATAATAGAGCTCATATTGCACAGATAAATACACATGCACAACTACTGCTTTAAAAGTTCTTTAGGATGAAAGGTTCAGCTTCCCTGAAGGTCAGAGAATGCCATATCACCATTCCCTTCACAGAGGCAGCTCTGCCTTGGTTAGATCCTTTCTGTGCATTGCATGTGTCAGGCCCTCACATGGAGGGTCCATTTCATGTGGTGTGGGGAATGCTTCATTTGAATTTTTCCAGCTTTCAGATGTTTGACTTTGGAGCTTTAACACTCCTTGCTCATCAGCTTTTATGAATTTAATTTCTTTTTTTTTTTTTTTTTTCAGAGCAGGAAAATTAAAAAAAGTCTGTGGTGAATCCACAAGCTTGAGCATCACATTTCTGTGGCACAGAACTGCTGTGCTGATTGATGATGCTGACCATATAGGCTGACAGTGGGCTGTTCTAACAGAGAAATGAATATTGCTTGAATGACTCAGGGAATAATAAAAGCAACCAGTTCCACATCTAACCATCTCTTCCCCCAGAAAGGTGATGGTGTTTCCGTCTAACCTTTTCTAACTTTACTGCCCAAAATTTAATTAGTCCCTGAAAAACAACTTTGAACAATTTTTGAGAAAGTCTCTGAAGCCCAGAGTTCCCTGCAGGTGAAGGAATGGCTGTATGCTAACAAAGCATCACAACAGTGGGAGCTAAAAGGACATAAAGGGATAACTTTGCAGATGTTTGCCCTGTTTGTACACTCAGTATGAATTCACTCACAACCTGTTGTTGAACACAAGAAAATAAGTTGTCTGGACCTTTGGTCAGACTCAATACACACCGTTATGTTCTTATGTAAGTCTGAAAGTTATAGAGTTCAGACAAAACAAGTTGCCTCAACTCCCTTTATTGTCAGTGGAGACAGAGTGATTTATGCCACCTTTCTTGAACACCTGGCTCAGGAGTTGCCTTCTAGAGGTACCTGTACTTCTCCACTGACTAGAAGGGGACTTTGTGTAAGTCTTAAGTCTGCCTGAGACTAGAACCATACTTTCAGACTATTGCATTAACTGATCTGAATCTCAGTCGAGCCTGCAATATCAGAAAGGCTTCATTATGCATTGTTACAGTGAAACAATACTTTCTCCTCTGAACGAAATGAAACTATCCCATAAAAATTTTATACTACTGAAACTACTGTTGACACAGTTATATTAGGCAAGGCTCACATCTCTTCACATAGCTATGCAAGAAAATTCTGCAGCCTCACGAGCAGATCTTGATATTTTTATTCTGGGTGAATAGAAGCGTTGTCCATCTATAGTCTCACTGATTTCAGGGAGCATCATCTGGGAGAAGACTGTGCTTCAGTGTAGCAGGACTGATTCACGTACTCTGTTTGTGTGTTTACTGAAGGGAATTACAGACAATATTACTCAAGAAAACCACTATTCACCATCCTTACCGAAGAAATTTGTTAGTTCTCCTTTTACATTAATATTAGTATTAACATAGAAAGACATCACTAGAAGATCCTAGTAACACAGCAGACAGTTTTAACCATTGTCCAATTCTATATCTAGATTGTTTTTTCACATTGTACTCAGAGAAGGTGTTTGCAAATTATGAAGTTTTAAAAAGCAATTTTTTCCACAAGTGGAAGAAGAAATGCAGACCTTACTCCAAGGACAGATGTCCTGATTATTCTTTAACTGTATACCTGCTTTTTAGGAAGAAATATGGGCAAAATGGATTGTCTGCTTGAAGTATTAAGTATTGTGCCCTGTATTTTTAAAGAATCATTAACTGTGATATGGAATATACCTTTGCGCTTTTTTAAAAGACGTTTGAAATTGCTACCATGTCATAGTTTGCTGTAGTTTCTTTTATTTTTGTATTTAAAAAAATGCAGAAAATAAAGAGACATGCCAACTAGAGGCAGAGATGTGTTCAGATCTGTAATGTTACAGGTTCAGGAAGACTTCAAAGTTGAAACTAGTAGGATCTGGTTACATTTCATCACAGAGGATAAATTTATGCCTGTAAGCTATAACCTTTGGTCAGTCTCTGTTTCTTCCTATTGGCTAAGAGATATACCTGTGTTATTCATCTGTCATGCAGTCACACTGAATAAAATTCTCTTTCTTTTGTTTTTCATTTGTTTTACTGGCTACTTACATCTTCAACAAAGACAGGAGCTATCCAAATTGACTGTGTGCCTATCTGCAGAAGACAAATCAAATTTTTTTTAAAATTATATCCACGGTGCTAATGCAAAGGATGGTGATTGCTGGGGCTGCTGTAAAAACTGAAAAGTAGAATAGCTGTTATTCACACAGCAACTGAATTGAGAAAACATTCAGCTATTATTAACACCATGTTTGTGTAGCCACAAGGCAGAACTCTGGGGCTACATTTATACCAGGAAATAAAATGGACTACTGCTCTCTGGCTCGGTGGCCTGTTGACATGAGTGAGCTTGTGGTCAGCCAGCTGAACTCTTTTACTTTCCGAAACTGTGTGGCTGCCTCCAAAGAGGCTGTTGGTTTTGGGGTTAGCTAAGACCTGAAAACTGTGTCCAGGCATTATCTGGAAGAGTATTACTCTGGATCAAAATGGTGCCAAGAGGTGTGCTACTAATTTAACATCATGACCTGGCCCTGTTTATTATGCTAATATAGAAGTAGTAAAAAATGCCAGGTGCGGTACAGAGCCAGAAACCAGCACAATGCCAGTCAGACCTTGATATAAGCAGCAATATTGAGAGGACAGTTATATATAAACCTGGGTTTTGCAAAGATATACATAATTTTCCTTCTGCATTGCAGAATAGAATAAAAAGTAACTAAGTTTCTTCTAAAATTTGGGAAGAGAGACATGCTCTTGCTGCTACTGTTAAAAATCTGGGAGGGGGAATTTAATTTCCGTCATTCAAAAATGTTCCTTTTATCAAAGGAAGGCAGTCTCTGAACAATATATTACAAATTTGTAATGAAAATCCAGCTTCACAAAACCAAAACAATACGAAGCATTCTCTTCTCCCAAATTATGAGGGTTTCAAATTTCAACCTGAATGAATAGTTCTGTTTCCCACCCAAACATATTTCTTGGACAACTCCTGGAAACCTGATACCTGAACACTGCTCTTTATGGGAGCTCTTCTGAGTTTCCGTACCAGGCTACACCTGAGGGTACACTGAAATACATGGCTGTTCACAGCTGGAACCATGGAGCTATATATATGTGTCTTGTATGCCTTCATTATAGACTGCACTTGGATATTACATCTAATTTCTATTTTCAACACATAATCACTGTACTGAATTCTAGTGGTGTGTTCAGTGTGGGCCAGCTGCTTTTATGGTGAAGAAACTAAAGCTCAGGTTCCTATTTCACCTGACTGGGCAACTTGCGGATCCCATCCTCATTTTACCATGAGGGCAAATCCCTCAAACGGACCAAGCTTTTCTGGGCACAAGCAGATAACTGTGGAAGGACAGCATAAAAGAGTCAAGTGCCTCAATTTGTTGTGAAATCATGAGTACCTTAAGTGGCTTCAGGACAAAGCGCCTCCAGATTTTGCCTGTGAATGAGTCCAGCCCTAAGAAGGACTCGGCAACTTTGCTACAATTTTCTTTTATTGCTGGCTAAGCTAATCTAGACACGGAGATGCTGATTACCTGAATTAATTCTACAACAAAGACATCCCCTTCAGATTTTATTTCAGGAAGCAATTCTTGACTTTGAGATGAAAAAAATTTGGGTGCTAGGCTTCTGAAGGAAAAAAAAAATAGGTTCTGGGCTTCTGAAGTTCCCTTAGTAAAATAAAGGCTATTGCTACAGAAATTATTGGCTCCAGTTGTCCCCTGCTTGGAGGGATCTTGTTGCTACCTGATGATACTTACCCAAGGTGGCATTAAAACACCCTTCCATTCTTAGATGTGTGGTGCACCATCCTAACCAAAGGCAATCTGATGTTAGAAGTACACCTATACTGGCAAGCAGTGCTTAAAGAAATGCAAGGCACAGCTGGTGTTGAATAAGGCCATCCCACATTTCTGCATAACACAGGCTGCAGCCCAAGATGAAGCCACTAGAAAACCTCAGCACAGGCAAGATACACAAGACTGTATAGCCAATGATAACAGGAAAGTTTAACACTAGATCAACACAAGTATAATTAGCTGTTTCAACTGGAGACATTATTCTTCATTTCCTGCCCTTAGCTTGTTGCTCTGAACTGTTAAACAATAGCTATGTTTCATGCAAGAAGGGTTGGGTTTCAGAGGCTGGTGAAATGGTTCCCCTGTGGGACCTGATCCAAGGGCAGATGGATTCACTGGGAGTGTCACTGGGCTGCTTCAGGTGGGCCAAGACAGCCTGACAAACAGAGAAATGTTGGGAAAAAATAGCTTAGTTGACAATCAAAAAGCCATTAGAATTATTTCAGGAGTGATTTCATCCAACTGATTTCAGTGCTTTTGACTCACATATGCTTTATACTCACTATACTAAAACACAATCAAGAGATCCTCTTCCTTTTTTCCGGTGAGCTCCAAATTTCTAATATGAGGATAGATTTCCCCTTTCTTTTCCCTACTTTCTTTTTCGCCTCACTTTGCCAGTCTCTTTCATCCATTTCCCACCTTTTAGTCATACTCTTTCAATCATACTTTTTTTCTTTCAGCATTATCTCTGTTGCGTACTAGTAACTTCCAGATGCACTAAGCTTTCTTTCAAGTCCCAGTGAGACTTGCCCTTGGCAAATATTACTAGCCTATGGAGGCAGGCTGGACACCATCTGAGTCAAATTCCTGGGTTCCAGGTAATGAGAAGCAGCTAGATCCAGGGAAAATCTACCTTCTTTTGGTGATAGCTTATTCTGCAAGTTTTGGCAACATCTGAACTTAGTATTCCGTAGTGAGTCTAATGTGAATGCAGCCTTCCACCAACTTCATACTCATCCTGCAAAATCAGCAGGGCCTAGCATCATCCTGTGGGGTAAGAAAAACATTTAGAAATGTCCAGCTGAAAAGTTTATATAATGATATCAATCATTAGATCTTTTGTATAATATATGTGCAGGTTATAGTTACTTGCATGTGTACCTTATCATTTTTGCCTGACATAGTAAACATTTGATGATTTTTCCAAACTTTCTTCCATTTTTAAATGGCAGACTACAAAAAAAATAGGTTATATGCTCCAAATACTTAGAAGTTTTCTGCATGCACACATGCTATGGCTGAGACCAATTCTGACTATCTGCAGATGCAAACAACATGACATGCAAAAGGGATTATACATAATTGGAAGATGTGATGTGGAAAATTACTTCTTTCACTGTCACTCTATGCCTTTATTTGTTCTTGAATCTCTTATTAAAAAAACCCACCCACACAAAGAAACAAACACGTACACTGTACATCAGAAGCTGGAAATCTCCCAAACCACAGTCTAACAATTGGCAAAACTATCAGATAAGATTCAACAGAAAAACTACAATGTGATGATGGGCCAATTTTAGAGACAAGACACAAGACATGTACTTCTGGTAGGATTGCTAGATAACAAATTCAATTCCTGCTTCTGCTACAGGTTTCCTATGTTACCTTAAATAAGTAATTTATGATTTCTGCTCCTTGGTTTTCATATTCTGAAAAATAAAAATCCCACCACATCTTTCTCTCCCAGAGTTTCTCTGGCTTCACTGTTTATAATACAAGCAAACCTTTGCAAATAACTCTGCAAATGAGCAGAATGGACCTTATACCTAAGAAGTCTATTGTCTCATAAATAATATCAAGTTCATCTATTTATATAGTATGTAAGTAGCAACGAAGCCTTTTTCTGCAAAGTGGTTTTGTTCTTGGTTATACAAAAGAATGAGTAATTCCTTTCTTGTTCCAGACATTTTTTCTTGTCCTCCTTTTAAAAATTACACAAAAGGCAAAAGGAAAGATTGCATGGGTGGTGTGAACTGGGATAGATAGGACAGAAAGATTGGGAAGAAGCTGTGGAAGATACATAAATGGCTTGGGAGTGTGTATAAAGACTTTCTTTGCAATCTCTAATCTTTAAGTAACATTAAACTGTCTGCATTAGGTTTTCTTCAGCTGTATCACTCTACACAACAGATGTTGATCCCGTGAATCTTTCAAGTGAAAACATTCCATGATTCATAGAAAATTTATGATTAAAAGATGGTATAAAGATGAGAAACCAACCACCATTATGAGCCACGATGAACATGTGTGCAAAGTTATTGCAAAAGACACTGTGCATTCTACTCCCAGAAAAGGGAAAAAATGTTCCCTTTGGTTGAATAAAAAGTATAAATTAAGTAAAGATGGTCCTCTCCTACTGTTCAAGTCTTTCATATCAGTTTACAAGCAGTAAAATCATAAGAGCTCAGCAATAAGTACAACATTACTTCTACTCATCTGTCAATTTCAAGAAATCAGAGTATATAATTTGTTGAGTAATCCTTTGAATTCCCATCTGAACATTAAAAAAGAAATGTGGTATCACTTCATGTACCTGTCTGTGACTTTTCAGACTGTAAACAAGTCTCAGTGCATAGCTTGATTTGGCTGTCTGAAACCATAAGGCAGACATTTGTATTAACAAAGGTTTTGTTTAGAACTGCTGTTTTTATCTAATGAATGCTACGATTCTTCCCCCTCCTGAAGGCGTATAGTAAAGGCAGTGGAAACAGTAGAATTTTCACAGTGTTGCTATTTTGTTTTCCATTCAGCAAGAAGAAAAAAATGCCATGTGAATTAAGTAACTGTGAAATTGAAGATAAGTGCAAAATTCTGAATATTCATTTCATGGACCAAGAAAATCTAAAAAGATATACAGTGAGTTAGGAAAACAGAGTTGAAAGTTCCTCCTCACAGACACAAAGCTCCTCCCATGAGGAGAGACCCTCAGCTCTGACACCATCCCTAGACTCTGCAGGGACCAGCCTTCAGATCCCCCATCTGGAAGAGCTCCTCACAGTCCTCATTGGTTCCTACGGGGCCAGCCAAGCCACTCAAGACCTGCAGAGGCAGCTGCTGGCTTCATGGCTGAAGCAGCCCCCAGACAACGCAGGGCGCGCAAAGACAGACCCGGCAGCGGAGCTCGCCGGTGCCTTGCAGAGCTGCGGCCACAGAGGAGCAGAGAAGGGCAAGGGAAGCGCCCAGGACGGAGCTGGCTCCAGGAGACCCTGCCCCGAGTGCAGCAAAGCCCCCCGCCACAGCCTGCCTGGCAGTGCAGGCTCCCAGACTTGGGCTCCATCTGATGCTGCAGCCCCGTGCGCAGCAAGGGAAGGGACAGTGGGAGAAAGGCGTCCACGCGAGGACAGGGCCAAGAGGCAGCAGGGCCAGACGAGGGCTGCTGCCGCCCAGCAAACACAGCGGGTCCATGTGTGCGGGTCCACGGTACGGATCCCTCTGTTTCGGCAGGGGTGACTTCTGCCGCAGTGTGCTCCCGCCAGGCTCGCGCCGCCATGAGAGCAGCCACACACAGGAGTCCTGGGGCAGAGACACCACCTCTGCCAGGCAGCAGCTGCTGTGTGCTCCCCCTCCTCCTCGTTTGCTGTTAGAGTGCCTGCACCAAGCTCATCGGCAAGGCCCAATTTGACAGCAGCAGAAAGGAGAGGAGAGGTGATGAGCCCCAGGGCAAGAGGACAGAGGGGATGGGAAGCAGGGCCTCAGCGCCCACCAGGCACCAGGCTGAGGGCACCACGCTCTCTGGGTGCCTGACCATGCTCTTCCCCTTTCAGGTGCCCATGGGCAGAGAGCCCAGCGGGGCATGGTCCCTGCTGTATTGGGTTTAGGTGGCAACGTTTTGGTAGGTGGGGGGCTGCAGGAGTGGCTTCTGTGAGAAGAGACCAGGAGCTGGCCCCTGGACAGGAGCTGGACAAAGCCAGTTCCTGCTGGCTCCAAAATAGACCCACCCCTGGCCAAAGCTGAGCCCGTCAGCGACAGTGGTGCTGCCTCTGTGCTAAGAAGGGGTAAGAAATGCTGCCCAGCAGCTGTGAGAGAGAGGAGTGAGAAGAATGGGAGAGAAACAGTGCTGCAGACACCAAGGTCGACGAAGCAGGAGAGGGAGGAGGTGCTCCAGGTGCCGGCGCAGAGATTCCCCTGCAGCCCTTGAAGAAGACCGTGGTGAAGCAGGTTGTCCCCCTGCAGCCCATGGACGACCATGCCTGAGCAGGTAGCCACACCAGCCCGTGGAGGACCCCACGCTGCAGCAGATGGATGTGCCCTGAAGGAAGCTGCAGCCAGTGGAGAGACGGTGCTGGAGCAGGCTCCTGGCAGGAACTGTGGCCCGTGGAGCAGTCTGTTAGAGATGGACTGTACCCTGTGGAAAGGACCCATGCTGGAGCAGGTCTTGAACTGCAGCCCATGGGAAGGACCCATGTTAGAGCAGTTCATGAAGGACTGTACCCCATGGGAGGGACCCCACGTTGGAGCAGAGGAAGAGTGTGAGGAAGAAGGAGCGGCAGCGATGAAGTGTTATGGACTGACCACAACCCCCATTCCCCCTGTGTGGCTTGGGGGGAAAGAAATGGAAGAGTCAGCAGTGCAGCTGAACCTGGGAAGTGGGGAGAGTGGGGGGAAGATGTTTTTAGTTTTGTTTTTATTTCTCACTATCCTACTCTCTTAATAACTGGCAAAAAAATAAATTAATCTTCCCCAAGACAAGCCTGTTTTGCCCTTGACAGCAGTTGCTGAGCAATCTCCCCGTCCTTATTTCATAGAATCATAGAATCATAGAATCATAGAATCGTCAAGGTTGGAAAAGACCCTTAAGATCATCAAGTCCAACCGTTAACCTAACACTGCCAAGTCCATCTATACCATGTCCTCGAGCACCACATCTATCCGTTCCTTAAATACCTCCAGGGATGGAGACTCAACCACTTTCCTGGGCAGCCTGTTCCAATGCTTGACCACCCTTTCGGTGAAGAAGTTTTTCCTAATGTCCAACCTAAACCTCCCCTGGTGCAGCTTGAGGCTCTTTCCTCTTGTCCTATCACTCGTTACTAGGGAGAAGAGACTGACCCCCACCTTGCTACGACCTCCTTTCAGGTAGTTGTAGAGAGCAATAAGGTCTCCCCTCAGCCTCCTCTTCTCCAGACTAAACAACCCCATCTCCCTCAGCCGCTCCTTATATGACTTGTGCTCCAGACCCTTCACCAGCGTTGTTGCCCTTCTCTGGACACGCTCCAGCACCTCAATGTCCTTCTTGTAGTGAGGGGCCCAAAACTGAACACAGTACTTGAGTATTTCGACCCAGGTACTTTTTAATTTAATTTCTCCCCATATCCTGTAGAGGAGTGGGAGTGAGAGAGCAGCTTGGTGGGCACCTGGCAGCCAGCCAAGGCTAATCCACCACACCTGGTGAGCTCCCACTCACTTCTCATCCCTCCTTGTATGGGCAAGTCAGGCAGCAGCTCTGTTGGCAGCTTCTGTAGAAAGGACCACGATGGCCCTCTAGATTCCTAAGGAGGGGGACCTGGGACTGGTCCTCTGCTTCAGGCTTCCAGAGGCAGCATGGGCTGCCCAGCTTCCTGGAGGTCCCCTGCACAGCACAGCTGTGTTTCTGTGCTCGAAGTGGTGCAGGTCCTTCAAGGCAGCAAGTGTCAGAGAGCCGATGAGGTTTGGTATCCACCATGGAACAGAGAAGATAGAGGATCCAGCGCCTGTTCTTCTGTCTGCACTATGACAGGCAGTGGGAATAATAGATAAATGTCTCTGTGGGCGCCACATCTCCTTTTTGTTGTGGGATGGGGTGAGCCCATCTCCTCCAAAATCTCTGCCTCTCCCTTTAAAGGGACATCTGGGGAATGGGACGGAGGTGACCTGAAAGCCTTGGAGGGTGGCAGAATCACAGCCCTGAGCTTTGGGGTTCACTAGCAGCTCTTTTTGCTTGAGGCAGATGATGCTGTGCTGAAAGCCCTGCATCTTCCCCCTTCACTTTCCTGTGATCAGAGCAGATCCTGACATGAGAAAAAGGCCATGGAGGAGGAAGAGATGAGCAGGATTCCCTAGCAGGCAGAACAGCGTAGTGAGGGCTGGCAGAGGGGAGGGAAGAGGTCTTATAAGTCCCATTGAATCTCTGAGTGGCTGCCGATTCATTTATTTTCTGAAATAAATGGAAATTATTTCCTGCACCTGAAGTTAGCCATCTACCGAATATACATCTAGTTTGAACTGGTCATTTTTTTCAGTCAGTGCTGAAAGACAGGTACATTCAAACGCAAAATAACAAACTGTTCAAAATAGGATAGCAACATTCATTTATTGTGTCCTGTAATAATAAACAAAGGTGAAAAACAGAGGAATCCTTTCCTCTTCAAAACCTTCTTGCAATAAACCTGCTGTACCCATCTTGGATTTCATATGTTTTGTACTCCTATAAAGGATGTTCTGGACTTGACGGAACAAAGCACTTCAGACTATTCCTCTTTTTTATTCTGTTTGGTATGATACTTTTAATGGTAGTTGGTGTTATGCCCTTGAATGAAAAGAGAACAACCAAACTACAGATCTTGCCTGGAAAGAGATTAGGAATGCTAAAACGTTGTAAGACCTTGGCAGGGTCCTACAGTAAAGGAAGGAGATTATCTCTGAGGCAAGGAATTATCATGATGTCCTCTTCTGTTCTGCTGATAAGCTTCTTAGGTGAGACACTGGTCAAAGACATTTTTATTCTCTTTAATGACATCTTGTAATATTTCTGTATGTTTTTTGGATACAGCTGCAATGTGAAAATAGAGCTGTTGATCAGTTAAGGGAATGGATCTTTCATTTTTTATAACTGGATACTCTAGAAGCATTTTCTCAGGTATCCTAGGAGGGCATTTTTGAGATAGTGCAGAATTTGCTTGATCATGTTCCAACATGGTTGTTAAAAGAATGCCTGCCTTTTCTCTGCTATCCTGAGAGTTGTGAATTGCTCTCTTTGATCTGGGACGGTTCCAAAATAATTTAAACTGGCCTACAATCATTCTTTTGTTAGAGAAGATGTCTTCATCCTAGATGTTTTGTTTAATAGCCAACCAGTTCATAATTTACACATTTCAGTTAACAAGATGGAAAAAGTAGTTTAAAGTTCAGTCCAGATTTTATATACGTTATAGCAGACATCTGGCAGAGCTAGACTTTATGATTGTCCCTTGGTTGTTAATAGTGTAACTTTTTTGCAATGAGCTCTGTTCTTCCTGCTAATTTACTTTTTGGCAGCAATTTGGCAAATAACTTAAATACCTGATTACCGTTATGCACAAACCTTTTGTAATAGCTATTATTGTGCTTGCCCCCTTATCTAAAGCAAGAAAATATTTGTGCCTTCTTAGTGGAAGGTTAGTAGTAATTCTGAATGCAAAATGAAGTCTTAGCAATTTAGTTCCAATAAATTATCAACATAATTGCCAGGAAATGAGTAACTAAAAATATGGCTGAAACATTGGAACAGAAAACTCTAAGATATCTAATTAGTCTGATCCATTTTGCATGAAAATCAGTGACACTGAGATTCACAAATATTTCCTAGGTTTTCTCAGTGGTACATAGGAAGAAAAGGCCACTTTCACAGTGTTATTCACCAGTAAGTGAGTCATACCCTGGAAATGCCCATTTTTTCCATTGTTTCATGAAGGGGCAAAGTTCCCTGATGGAGACTAGACTTTTGCTTTTAGGTGTTAAAGTTCAGTGAGATTAGTCTTGAAGGACTTCTCTGGCAATGAACTCTAAATGATATAACGGGGCTTTTTAGACTTATGAAGGCCAACCTGTTGTTGAACACCAGTGTCAGTTAGGATTTTATTTAGCATCTTTGTTTGATAAGGCACAGTGGTCTGTAAGCCTTTTATAGTTTCTTAGAGAATGGCACAGGATTGCCAGCTCTCACAATTTTTTTTTTTTTTTTTTTTTTTATGAGGGTATGGTGGTCTTTGGTAGTTTTTCTCTTCCCTCGTTGTTGAGTTATATAATATGTGAATATGCCAGAATTCATTTGAAAAAAGTTTTTCTAGCCCTCAGGACAGCATAAAAGAAGCTATAAAATAGGAACCATATATAAGTAGTAAAGTTGTGATATTTAATGTTTCTGAAGAGTTGTGGGGCCTGAATTATTGTAGCCTGATCACAGTTTGAATCATCTGAGAAATACTCCCACTCTTAAGATAAATACATATTTTCATAATACAATCTCTCTTCTATTTGTGAATTTTAATTACCGAACTATTTGTGAAGGAAAAGTTTAGCTAAGTGTTAGAAAAAAATCCTATTTTTTGTAGAGGACTCCAAGAAATTATCTTTCCAATATTCTTTGTACCAACAGTGAGGAGGGTTTCACTGAGAATATAAAGCTTTGTGTGAACTTGCTGTTACAGACTGTGAACTGCCTTCCAGCTCTTTCAGTATCAGTTGGAAATGAAAAATAAAACCATATGAAAGATTAAAACAGCATGTTGATGTCTTATTATTTCAGATAGTGCACCAGTATTTCCAGCAATGCGAGAAAAAAAAATGGTCAGAACTTCCCAAAATCATAAAAATGTTTTAAAATACTATAAAACAATTTTAAAAATTGCAAAAATGGTTTATACTTATTCACTGCTTTAAAGGAAATTAGTTTGGCTGGAATAAGGAAAAAGAAAGAAAAACCAGCATGAACACAAAACACTTCCTTTAAAAAGGTGAGTTCCCCTAATGCAGATTATTTGCTTTTGTAAGCCTGACTAAAACCTTGATATGGTGAAATTGTGAACATCTGGAATCCTCAAAATCAGTAGGAAATTATCTTAACACAGAGTATGGGTTTCATTTGCTCAAATTTAGACATCTACAAAGTAGACACCTAAGTTTGAACTAGTTTTCCAGGCCCTAGGTAATCAATAAAGAGAAACAAGCTCTTGCAGAGAAAAATTCATCCCCATTCTAAAATGCATCTGAAATGGTCCAGATGAATTACTCCCAGAAATTGTTTATTTTTCTCTGTTAAACACAAAGACAGAGATGATTGACTACCTTGGATGTAAACATCTGTAATGCAGTCTACAGTTAGGCAAGACACCTTCATTATTTTCAGAACTGTAATAGCATGTGGACTGTCTGCTCCAAATTTGGGTACAGAAATCAGCTACATGGTTGAATTTCCTTAGGTTTAGCATGGTTACCTCATAATCTTTGCATGCGTATGCACACACACATGTATCTACTTGTGTTCATAGGCAGGATGTATAGTCTCTATCAAGACATATCAGAAATACTTGCCTCTGCAATGTCACATACAAAACCCACTCACGTTACTCAGACAGGATTTTCAAATTAATGCTATGGAGTTGAGCAAGAACATTAACAGCACTGGGGGTAGAAAGTTCCTTTGCTTATTTTGTAAGCCTCAACTCCAAATGAATGCCACATCATCTCTCCTAACTCGTTCATACATGTGTTTGGAAATTAAAAGGACACGAGTTCTGCACCAGAAGGTTATTGAGAATGACTTTACTACTTTACTATTACTTTACTCATTCTATGAGAAATGGTCTCTTAGAGCTAAGGGGTTGTTTAGCTGTTAGGCAGTGCTTAACAAAAGGTGAAATATTAGGAGTTCTAAAGTCTGTACAAAAATCTTTAACAAGCAGGTAAATGCTTGATTTCCAGTTTGCATAAAGTCTGTTGTGAAGTGATGAAGGCATTGGTGTCACAGTACTCACATCATAAAGATAAAGCTTGGGTTGTGTCACATGATATAGATGAAAAATAGTTCTGTCAGTCATTTCTACCTAAGAACATCAATTTACAAACCCATATATCAAGTGCTGAAACCTTTCCCGTAACAGGAGCTGATGTAATCCTTACCATCTCCTCCAGTTGCTTCTTCCAACATGCCAATCTTTTGTGACAGTATTCTCTTGAACTTCAGTCAGTAGCCCTAATCTATTTTAAACTTTTTTTCCTTTCTGTTGCACTCAATAAGACAAATGTTAGTTGGGTATCAAATTGCCTTCATGTTTCCTTCATGGCTTTGTGACACATAGGGCATGATTCAATTTAAAGTGCATTTAGATGTCAGGAAGCAGGTGTCAACAAGCATGCTAGTAGCTGATATCTCATTAGAGCCAATGGAGAGCTAAAGCTCAACTCATTTGCCTAAAACTAGGCCTCTAGTGGCATTTAAAATGCCCTAAAATATCTTAAGACAACTGGACAGGGCTGGAAGTTGTGACACAAGCCCTTTGGGGAACTGAACTCTCTTGATTCAGCAGCTGGAGGCCTAGCAGAACACTAAGGCAAATCAGTAGGTACTAGACGTCTACCCGTAGGCAACTGAACTTGAGCCCTTGTGGTTTGGGATCTCATTCACAAGTCTAACATACAGGCTATCTGTATTTGCCACCATTCACATGGTTCAGCTGGAGGTAGCAATGAAGGAATTGATCTGGCATGGAACTGTAGCCCAGGTGCTGAAATCAATTAACCAGGAGCTTTGGGTATGGCCCAAAGGTTACAAAGGTTAAGAAAATTATTTTCCCTAAACATGCTACACTTTGGATCAGGCCATCTGCACATGAAATAGCTTCCAGGATCAGACCTATCATGACTTTAATATTCACTGCAGATTTAATGAAACTGCTTCAACAATATAAACTTGGTTGTAAAATATAGATTTTAAATCAGCATTCAGTCCTTGCACTGTTTTATGCATATGATCCACTTATAAACTTTCATTAAGGAAGCTGGGTTAAAGTCATGAGGCATAGTTTTTATAAGCTTTGTCTCCTTCAAATCTTATAAAAATAAATTTAAGTAGCTTACATATCCCTAAATAAGCTATAACAATAGTATAGCACAGTTCAGTTAATTTAGTATGTTAGAAAAAGTTTTCTTGCTGGTTTTCAAAATGTTAGAGTTTTGCCGGATATATCATTACCACCAAGTTGGTACTGACTTGTGGAGGCTATAAAACAAATAAAGTCATTAAAAATAATTTGAACAAAAGGAGTAACTTGATATCATAATGCCATCCACATTTGGTTAAAATGACTTATTTTAAAGCTCCCTTTCATCTTACTAAACAGATTTCCAAAGTTAAAAAAAATGTGATTAATAAATTATCCTCCATAAATCTTATGATAACTATGATAGTCTTTGGAGAATTATGAAGCCACATCTGGAAAAAGTATTTTACTGCCTGTAAAACAGCATGCCATGAATTTTACTAGTTCACATTAGTAAGTAAAATACGGTATATAATTTTTGTATTCATCAGTGTGAGTGCAAAACACATCATTTTCTTCTCCCCAAAACCCTTAGATTTATTTCACAAAGAATGTTTCTTGTAAAGTTTATAAGGAGCTTGTTTTCTTTTATTCATACAGAGATATTTCTCCCTTATATTGGCTGTAATTTACAAGATGAACTGGAGAGTACCTAACATCAGAACAGGAGTAAGTAAACAGTAAGAGTAATAGGGTTCATTTGTTATTATTATTGCACCAAGGCTAAAATGAGCAAGGCCAAGCCACTGAATAAATGCCAGAGCACTAATCAAGAGAGAAAGCAAAGAAGTTCATTTTCTGCTACGTAATCCAACAATAGCCCTTACGTTATTCTTTTTCATTAATGACATTTTAAAATATATAGATTAGAGTCGCAAGTCATTCAAGATGAGTGGCTGTAATATTTCTGGAATTAAAAACTTGATTAAACTTAAGTATTTCTTAAATAAAATGAGCAATGTTCTTGTAGAGCCAAGTATGTCCCAGGGAAATATAAAACCCTTTTTATTTCCAAGCAGATGTTTGCAATAAGAAATGGATGGTGAGTGAAAGGGAAGAACACCATTAAGCTAAGGTAACCCCTAAAGATTTTTATATAGTTCTGCAATCATAAGCTCCATCAGTGATAAATATCACAATAGTGGTTGTAATGTACCTGGTTTTATTTATGTGTAGGTCCTTGAATATGCTTTACCTCAAGCAATATGATTTGCTTAATGACCATAGAAAAGCTATATTTTAATGTAAATAAAAGCAACACAATTTTTATAACCTGAAAAGTTTCTTTCTGTAAAGATAATTTACAATAAACCAGGACAATAACATCTGTAAATATGTTTTGTTTTTAGAAATAATAGAAATAATTAAAAATCCTAGAGAAATGTTTACTAAGAAAATGTATGTGGATTAGATTCTGACGGTATTCTTTTTTGCAAGTGATACTCTCACAATATCGATATTTTAGAATTATTTGTGTAACATATTGCTCAGACTTATAACATGGATGACATTCTGGCCATAAAATTGCTATTGCAGTAAATCTAGCTCTGTGTTCTGGTTTGAAATGGCTGTTATCTTGCAGTATTATTATGCTAGTTGTAGCTGTTTTTTTAAACATTCAAAGCTGAAATGGGCTTGTACCTATTGATGCTTTTTGCCTTTTCTGAAAAAAAAGACTATTGATGCTTTTTGCCTTTTCTGGAAACAAAGACTTTATTTTCTTCTAACTTTCCTCAAGCTTTCCTTTGCTATCCTCCTGTGATTTTGGCAGAGGTTTATGAGAAATACTGGGGTCTTTCCACAGCTATTGTGATGCTGCTGTAGAAGGGGTTGGATAATGTCAAAATCACACGCCCCCAGACAGACTACCCAGTGCAAGTCAGCATTTAGTTAGGGAATTGACATTGAAATATGTATTGGGTTTATGTGGCAAGGTTTTGGTGGTGGTGGGGCTGCAGGAGAGGCCTCTGTGGGGAGAGGCCAGGGGCTGCTCTGTGCCAGTCACAGCCAGTTCCAGCCAGTTCCAGCTGGTTCCAGCCGGTTCCAGCCGGTTCCAGCCACGCACACAACAGACCCACAGCGTGCCAAAGCTCAGTCAGTCTGGGGAGTTGGTGGTGCCTTTTGGGAGTTGGTGGTGCTGCTGTGAAAACACATTCAAGAAAGGGCAAATAACACAAGACAGAGATAGGAGGAGGGAAGAAAAAAGAGTGAGAAACAAGAGAGGGAATACCAAGGTCAGAGAAGGAGGAGTAGGAGGTGCTCCAAGCGCCAGCACAGCTACTCTCCTCAGCCCATGGAAAACCTGTGCTCTGTGGAGGTTTATCCTGAAGGACTGCAGCCCAAGGAGGATATACGCCAAAACAGGTTTATCCTGAAGGCCTGTAGCCGGTGAGAAGGACCCAAGCTGGAGCAGAAGAAAAGTGTGAGGAGAAAGGAGTGTCAGAGAGGAACTGTTATGTATTAACCACAACCCCCATCCTCCATCCTCCCTGTGCTGCTGGGGGACATGTAAAGGAGCCTGGATTGATGGAGTAAAGTTGAGCCTGGTAGAGGAGGAACAAAGGTGTTGGTTTTGTGTTTTTCTTTTTGATCATCACTACCGAAATCTATTTTAGTTGGCAACATTCCACCCACGCCCTGCCCCCGTGGTCAGTCTGTTTTGCCTGTGATGGTAGTTGGTAAGCAATCTCCCTGTCTTTCTCTCAACCCACAAGCTTTCTCATCCAATTTCCTCCCCGCTCTGTCCCAGTGAGAGGTGGTGGTGAGAGAGACAAGTGAGTGAGCAGCTGGGTGGGTATTTGGCCAAGGTTAACACACCACAAAATAGCATAACAGTCAAACATTAGAAGCTACATATGTAAATAGACTGGTTCAGTGCAAACCGTATGCAACAAATCCTTACTTTTATAGCATGGATGCATGGTTGTGTTAGCTTCATTCTCATGAAGTTATTCCAAAATGAATGTAACCCATTTTGAAAGACAATTACAAAATTTGTGTAAGTTCATCAAACAATTTTCTGTATAAATTCCAGCATATAAATTGTCTTGAAAAAACATCAGTGTGAAAGATTTCTCTCTATCAGCAATCCTCTCCCCTTATCATCAAGGTGCAGGAAAGGCATACTCTCACTCTGCAAACTCTGGATCACATAAGAAAGAAAAATCAACTGCACAAACTCGCCAGAAAGCATCAGTGTGGAAAAGGCTCTAGGGACTATGGGAGAGTACAAAACCTATCCATTGCTCTTTGATGCTACTGCAAAAAAGACAACTCTCATTTGGGAGTGTGATAACAGGAGTGTTGACTCTGAGACAGAGGAGATAATTATTCCATTCTACTCAGCACCAGGGAAACCTCAGACGGAGTACTCTGCCCAGTTTCAGTACCACATTTAAAGAAACATGTAGTCATATTGGAAAGAGTCCAAAGGTGAGCAAAAAACCAAGGGATTAAGAAAACATGACCTCTGTGGAAATGCAAAAAGAACTGCTTTTTTAAAAGGGAAGATTGCAGTTGAGTGGAGAGGGACATGAACTGGTGACATGATAAGATATGTAAAAGACCTAGGAAGAGAAAGATTATGAGCTTTTTTCTATGCCTTTCATAAGCAGGATAAGGATAAAGCGACAATTTAGAAAAGAGGAAACTTTAATTAGATAACAGAAAAACTTTCAAACTAAAAGAATAGTTAAGCTCTAGTAAATGTTTAACTAATAAAATTGTTGAAAGTCCAGAAAACTTGTTAATTACCATTGCATGGGGATAAGACTGGGAAAATGGTCTTGATGATTCATGGCTCCATTCCAGCCATAACTTTCAAAGATCCCTAAATTTGTCTCTTTGAAAACTTGTGCCATGTGCTACAGATATGAATTCTAGTATGAGTTCTGACTAGGGATAAAAAGTAGGCTATGACTTTGCTCTAGAATACCCAGTTCTTTAAATCTAGTATATAATGGGTGGATTTATATTAATGTTTTAGTGAACTGAATGGGTTCTTCTTATGTGCAGATTTGTCTTGCCAATTACTGTCTTACAATACACACCCAAATGCACACCTGAGGCACTTGAAGTAGTTTCCTTCCTGGTGTAACTGAATTTGAAGTCATTCCCAGAGGCACTATTGAGAGTATCCACTTGTAATGTAGATGCCTGGTCCTTCAGTATTTAGCTCTCCATGCATGCATAGTGTACAACTGGCACCAGTAGCTGGCATGAACTACACTGCTGGTAAAGACATGGTATGGACACATCCTGCTAGAGCCATAATGGATAGCAGTGAAACAAACCCTTGTTCTTCTGTCTTTTTGCTGCACCAGTCAGGAAAGTGGATGCATTCAATGTCCGGAACGTAATATGAAGTATTACATATGTGAGGTCAGTGCATCAACTTGCAAGTAATTACCAGGACTTACTCAGGAAGGGTTATAGAACGTGACCTTTTGAGTAATCCTATCATGATTTCATTGTGAGGGTGATTATTCTCTTCTATTTACCTAAATGTCTCTTGCAAATCCAATTAAAAAATAAGTCTGTATTTACTTCTTTCCAAAACTGTTATGTGAGGATTGACTGACTTTTGTAATTTTGTTAATTTTTAAGTATAAAAAACAATGCATATGAGATATAGTTTAAAAATTCTTATGGTGATAATTGCTTCTTATTTTTCTAACCAGTGCTGAACTGGCTGTGATTGAATGAATTTTGATATGTTTTAAACTCTTAAACTTTAACTTACATTTTAACCAGTCTAACATTTTTAACAGTACTGGCAGTTGGAGTTCCAGGTCTTAGCAATGTTCCCTGGGATTGTGTAACTTCCTAGTATAAATGAGGCCAGCATGTCCTGGGTTAGTAAGGACTGGCAATTAAGACTGCAACTCTGTCTCTTCAAAAGCATCTGTACAAATTCAGAGCACAATATTCTGGATGCCTGGAAGAAAAGGAGTTTGCTTATTTTTTCATCACTTGTCTTCCTGAAGAGCAGAATGAACAACCCTCCATTGTAAATCACAGGGCCAGGCTAACTGCAATTAAGAGGGTACCTATTTATCTCAAGCTACCAAAATGGTCTTAATTTCACTGTACTTTTTGTTCTCCTTCTGTGAATGGGGACAACAGTTCTCCACTTCAGAGGCTTATTCCGAGGGTAAATATGTAACGCCCATCACATAGTCAGGTGCTATTGTCAAGTTTTCCATTAGAACTAAGGCAGAGAGACTGTGAGGTACCAGCACTTTAAATAAGCAAGGATTCATATAAATGTCGCTTGTTTGGAGAGCCACTGTTAATAGAGACAGAACTTTTATATCTAGGAAGACTTATGGGAATTAAATCTTCCTGTTTGTTTGTTTCTTTTAAGCAACATCATTTAACTTCTCAGCCTATCTCTTTTGGTTGAAATTAAGATATTACCATGTTCCTTGTAAAAGATGCATTAAATGATTTCCTCCCATTTTATGTGTATTTTAAAATCACTCTGTATTCCTAGGCTTCAAGGAGTTCTGATCTAAAGACATTAAATAAAATATTGTTTTGTTTCTGCTGTTGTTCAACCATAAAAAAGGCCTCTAAGAGGCAGGAGACATGACACTGAAAAATATTGATGATACTGATCCTCTGATTATTGTAAAAAGTTTTCGTGTGTTTAACTTTCCCATCTCTTTGCACAGAAAATCATAACATATCTCTGGGCTTGTAAAACTCCTGGAACTCAAGAGACAGCTAGTGCCATTGATTTGATGATGTGTGAGACTCAAAACCTGACATTTTTCTAGGACAGCAAGGTGGATAATTTAGGTTTTTTGTTCTCAATTTCCACATTCTTATAAACACAAAAATGATTTGTTTAAACAGTATTGTTACAAAATACACTGCAAGCTCTTTCAAAGTGTATTTTTTTGGAGGAGCCATGTGGGGCAACTGCTTTTGTCAGAAATACCTCTTTAATTTGAAATTTAAAGCACCAAGACTATAAAGATGATGTGGAACCGGTGGGAGAGTTACAGGTCAGCACAGCTACATGGAGTTCAACCACATTAATTCGGGCAGGAAAATGTGCTCACCTGTCACTTCCTCACCTGGAACACCAGAGAGGTGAGTTTACCATTTTCTAAACTTACCATTAGTTCAATGAAAATGTAAAAGAAACAAGTCATTAGTACTACTGAAGAAACAGGACCTCCAAAAGAATAAAGGTACCAAATGAAAGTCCATAATTTTAGGCATTCGTCGTGATACTGGAATTGTTTTTCTAATCTCAGCTCTAGAAAGTGTCTCAAGATTTTTTTTTGTTTTAAATTATCTACAAATCTGGGCTAAACCACTGTAAAGGTATGTGTATAGATACCTCCAGATTATATCTTCTTTTATGAACTCCAGGAGAATCACTTTTATGTTAGAACATATGAGTCTCAGATAAATCTTTCTGATTCCTTCAGTGCACCAGAACACCAGCACTTTCCCAGGGAAAGAAACATAAAAAACACTGCATTTTATTTTCCTAGCAATCATAATTATAGACATTTATTTTATTAATTATGATTAGAATATATATTTATACATAAACCATTAAAATAGACACGAGGTAGATTTGCTCAAAAATATTGGGCAAATTTGCAAGAAACAAAATGTATTTCGTTCTAAATGCCTTACATGGTTTTTGTCTTTTGATGAAATGTTTCCAGCTGTTTTTTCCTTCTTCACACAAGAAAAATAACTTTCTCTCATTTACACATTTATTTTTTTACTGTCAAGAAACTGGTGGTGAAAAGAAGCATATGAAGAAAAAGGGTGAGAATGCAGAAAAAAGGAAGAAAAGTCTTAAAAACCGAAGGTGCATAATAACTCAAAATAGTAAAAGTAATTGAGAAAGTGCTAACTACACAGCTCCAAAATGTGTTATGAACAAATGCCTTCTGCATTGCCACAGTTCACACAAACCAGAACATGGAGATGGCATTAGTGACTCTAAAAGGTGTCTCCTCACGGTCGTGGCCACAAGAAAGCTCTCCATGCCTGGTGAGCTGGACCTCTCCTATTTTGCCACAGTGAGCCTTGAGATTCCCCCGTGACCCAGGAGGAGAAATGGTTCCAATTGATTCTCTCTGACTCCTCAGAGTGAGAATTGTTCTCCCGACCTTTTTCAGAACTCAAAGGCAAAAGACTAATGGAGTCCATTCTAATTCTTCTTTTGATGAATGAATGAAAGTAGTTAGGCTGGTTAGTCTGGCCTCAGTATGTTGACATGCAGCCTTAAATGTCATTCCCACTGGTTCTACCACCAACACATACATTGCCTCCAAAAAAGCAGCCCAGTTGAAAGTAATTGTAGTATTAGCATTAGTAACACTAACAGTAACTAATGTTCTTGTTGCTTGGAGGTTCTCTCTCATGTCTTTCTAAGGCAGTGCAGTCAGACTGATTCATTGAAAAATAAATCTCTTTTTCCTCCAGCCTCTGAGGAAATTGCATCCCTTCCTCCTGAGGGGAGAAGGAGGAGAGGTGTCAGTGATCTGTATGTTTGCAACCTCATTAAAGGCTTCATCTGAAACTGAGTGAGGCAAAATTTCCAGCTGGCACAGCCTACAGCTGCCACCTTCCTGAGGTCAGAGATAGCATGAGTGCCTCAGATTAATGTGATAAATCCTCCAGTGGCCAACAGTCAGATCCAGAGCTGGATTAGTCTTTTATTTTAATTTTTAATCACTTTCCAGTTACATAAAAAATTAAACTGCAGTCCATGAACACACACTAATTAGCATCAGGGGTCTGGGGCAAAGCTGCTGTCACAGAGCAGGATGAGAGATTTAAAGAACATCCCAAAGCCTTCCTCTTAAAGACAGTCTTTCCACCAAGACAGACATAACCATGTGATCACCCTTCTTTATTCCTAAGCCTCGAATCATTCCTGCTTCCTAATCTCTGACCTCAAGCAGAGATTTAATGCTACAAAAAGAGAAGTGTCAGAGGCTTCGTGAACTCCAGTGAGGATCTTTCTCTTTGGGATGGGTGACTTGCAAACACTGCAGCAATGAGTGGCAAATTAAAACTAAGATAAATAGACAGTCAGACTTTTACTGCAAAAGCACTGGCAAACACCATTATTTAATACAGAACGTCTAAATAAGTGTAACACTGAGATAGGATTATAAAGTAATTCCTAAAGTTGCCTGGCAGATGTTTAGCTATACAACTTGTTCATACCATCAAAGGGTAAAATTTCCGTTACATCAGTAAGGAAATGGTGTAATGTCTATCTTGAAATAGGAAAAATAGCATGACAGCCCTCCTGACAGCTGACAAATAAGGATTTGGAGAGGAACCATCAGCACTATAACCATGAGCTACTGAAGCTGGAAGAAGTAAGCTAAATCTCTCTCCTCCTCTACAGTTATGAGAAGTGTATTTCCTTGTCAGACAGAGAGATGGATCTTCAAAGCTCACTCATCCCATTACCCTGAGACAACATATGAGAAGATGTGAGATGCCAGGAGTGTTCTGCATTTCATTTCCCTAAAAGTCTGTATAGTAAAGCTCATTTATTCACCTTGATTATGCAAACTCTTGTCACAGGTGAAGTATTTTGCCTGGTTTCAAGAATATTGGTTGTCTTAGTCAGGTATGTCGTGAAGGTGCTTCAGGCTCTATGATGGCTGATCAGTTTTCCCACTATTCATTGCTCAGTGTTGCATCAGATTTATTCTCCTCTCCCTCTCCTCCCCCTCTCCTCTCCCTCTCCTCTCCTCTCCTCTCCTCTCCTCTCCTCTCCTCTCCTCTCCTCTCCTCTCCTCTCCTCTCCTCTCCTCTCCTCTCCTCTCCTCTCCTCTCCTCTTGTCTTGTCTCATCTGTTTTTCAGATAGCAATTCTGTGAAAAAATAAATTCAACTCCATCTCTGGGACAGCTGATAAATCAGCTTGTTTTCATCCCCAGGAGAGAAAGGAATGTGTTTATCCTAATTTGTCTTTTTCTTTTTTTTTTTTTTTTTAAACTTGACTGTTTTGACCAACATTACACTCCTAAATGTCTGACCACTTAGTTTCCTAACGTAGCTTTCACTTTGGATGTATACTGTGTTTTGGATCAGTTTAAACATTGTTTGGAAATATAAATAACTGTTTGATGAGTCTGTGTGCATTCATGTCACATGAAGAGAAAAATATCTTAGTAAAAGAATTCTTTTGAGGATGGAGAAATGCATTTGAGATTAGAACCAAACTTGATTTGAATAAAATGTGAACTGACTTTTCCTCCAATTTCAAACTCTTTTGTGTTTCTAGTTTTCCATTTTTATATCTTTTTTTTTTTTTCTTTTTCTTTCCCCTCCCCTCCCCCCCCCGCAATTCCTGGTTTTGGCTTCAAAGCAGAAATAGAATAAT
This sequence comes from Platalea leucorodia, assembly GCF_965183815.1. Lineage (NCBI taxonomy): Eukaryota > Metazoa > Chordata > Aves > Pelecaniformes > Threskiornithidae > Platalea > Platalea leucorodia. The sequence goes on along the minus strand of NC_138825.1, from coordinate 116,513,398 downwards.
ATCAAGGGACAAGGCTGTTCTCAAGATTTCCAATCTCAACAGAAGCCAAACTAGTTTTCCATTTTGCATGATCTCAAAAATGTTTGAATTTGACTTTCAGTTCAATTAAGCATCTGAATTAAGCATATTCCTTAATAATCTGCTTACAGCAAGCACTCTTCCTTCACGCTTAGGTTGAATTTAGTATCCTTGTTTCAAAAATTGTCTAAACTCTGATTGGAGTCTTTAGGTAAAATTAAGGCTTATTTGTGTGAATAGGGCAATAAAGAATTTTTTTTTTTGTGATCAGAGATTATCGACAGTGAGGTGTTAATCTAGCCACCAGAGGGCACCCATATGGCCTTGTGAAAGGAATAGGATTCTAATGAAGTTGCAATAGAAAAATTAATAACAATTATTAAATGAGGTCAACAGATGTCAAACAAAGCACGTTCACTACTTCCTGCCAAATTCTACATGTGTGGAAAATTAAAACAATGCCTCAGTATTAAACAATCTTAAAACAAATTCTGAATCCCATACTCAGGTTTTACTTAGGAGATAATCTTTTGATTGCCAGATCCTGAAGTCCTTTACTTTTAACCACTACCAGTTCTAGAAATCTTCTATTGATGTTCTCCTGAGTAAGGACTGACAGAATATTGACCGGCTACTATATCATTCAACTTGCAGAGACATTTTCATGTCTACAACAAAAAGACAAATGGATTTTTAATTTTTGGCCCCAGACAATGCATTATGATGCTGATTGGATGTTGACAGTACTCTATTTTTAAAAAAATACAAATTATTTTCCACATATCACACAGCTAAAAATAACAGCTTTTTACACTGTGTATTCCATAAATTGTAGGTTTAACAGGCCAGGAAAGGAATGAAAGGTCAATGAGCTTATGTCCAGAATGCCGGTTTTCCAAAATAATTTTAAGAAAAAACCTAATTATCACAATATCATGAAATCTGAAGACTTTTGAAGACTGCTGATTTCTAAGGAATTTCAGGAAGAAGCAGTATTTCAGGATTGTTGAATTTTTTACTTTTTGAAGAGTGTATCTCAGTAGGACCGTGAGACCTCTAGAAACTGTAGCTACGCCAAGGGCTGTGCTATATGTCTTACTAGGTGCTGTCTACTACGATATCCTGCTCCCAGACATATTAATATTTTGGAACATTTGACAAATTATTTCATATTTGCATGGTTGCATTCTATGCACTGAGGGTAAGACAGAACTCATTAATGTCCTGTTGATTTTAGGGACAGTCACCATTGCTGTCAATATTCTCAGAAAACAGCCCCTAGCATGTGATGATTAGACTATTTGTCCTTTTTTTATCCTATATAATCAGCAGGTGACGAGTTGTTAAGTTAAAACCAACACTCAAACCCATTGTAGGTATATTGTTTATGACCTGCTTATATTCTCTTTATTTTACAAATGAGTCCTAATCTTTGAGATATTTATGCAGCTTCTTTTGGGAGTCAGTGCTTTCAAATCTGAATTGTGCTTTAAGGAAGGAGGTTTAACTTCAAGGGAATAGTGCACCAGAGGCAGAAAGGAGACTTTGGGGTTTTCAAGAGTGCCAAACAGCCCTCAGTGGTTAGACTAAAGGCAAGTAGCTTTGCAGAAGGTTGCAAGCAAACTTGCAGTCAGAGATAAAGGATGAATAATTCTCTTCAGTTCTGTATATGAAAAATTGTACATTACTGCAGAAATTCTTACTAGCATCCAAGTCTGGTGATATGTCTTACAAGTAATTAGTTTAACTGATGTGGAATCACTATAACCCCAAGACTTCAATAATTTTTTAAAGATTTAAGTTTCACAGTTGGTTTCATAAGCCAGAATAGTCAGCAGCCAGGTTTGTGGCTGAGTTGTGAAAGTTAGCAGAACACTGTGTCAGAACTCACTTTAAAAAACATTAAAGTCATAGGATTGGAAGTGAAGATTTTTAAGCAGGATGCAAAATTTTACCTGTCGCAGTTTAACTAGTGAACAAACCTGCAGGCTCTATGGGAAAGATACCTAAACTGTGACACAAATTTCTTCCTGAGTTTGTTGGTACAGACATTTTCCCAGTAAGATTAGAAATAAAAACAGATGCTAACTGTGATAAACCCAGAAAAACAAATACATACTAGAAAGAAAGCTTGAAGTAAATGCAAGTTTTTACATGACAACATATGTGCTTGAAGATACTGCACCTATGAACTCCAGAGCTTTTCTGTAGGTTTTAATTTTGTAATGCTGTAATGTTTTTTTTTAAAAGAAGAGTGGCTTCAACCATTTAGGAAGACCCAGAAGGTTCTTCTTTCTCAGATAGCAACTCTAAGATGTAATTAACCATGAATAACCCCAGAAGTTATTTTGGCAGTCTCCTGTTTGAGGGAGAAAGCAGGTCCACTGTAATAAACATCCTCCTGCACCAATAAATATAAGTCTGTAAATTAACCGAGCTTGTATCAATTAACTGAGTTTATTTCTAGAGACTTTTTTGACTGCACAGATTCAACATTAAAGAGTAAACTGTCCCAAGCTCCAAATGGTGGAATCCACTACTGAGAACAGAGGAAGCTTTGTAGAGGCACAACGCAACTATTTCTTTCCTCCAAATGGATCAAACTTTAGGATTCAGACTGCCTGACTTTCTCTTTTGACAGGCTTAGGGCTGAGTGGGATCTGTCTCTAGTCAGCAGAGGCAACATACATGGTTAGCTTCAGCTAAATATCTGTTTTAAACAGCTAAAGTTAGATGAGAAAAACCTCAGCCTTGTCTTACAGCACAGACTTTTGCCTGCGTATTGTAAAAAAAAAAAAAAAGTTCTTATAGTTAAGTTTTTCCTGGAACCTAAGAAGATAGGATGTGAAATCTGTTTTTCAGTCTAAAGCAGTTTATATTTAAAAGAAAAAAATATATAAAATGGTCTGTATTGAGATTATATGAAGTTAGTTTGTATCTGAAATGAAATAAAACAAAACAAACACTGGAAGTTTCTTACAATGGTGTTCACATTCCCTGCTAAGTTCTACAGGCCCTAAAACAGATGGTGAGGCCGTTCACAGTCAGATATGCCACACATCAAGATGAGGAAAATGTTTTAATTTTCAACAGACAGAGCTGACGACAAAGAAATAAACTACTGTAACAGTTGCTTTATAGGTCTGATGTTCTGAAGAGGCACAAGAACTACCAGATCTAACAAAATTTAGGATTGTTTCACTACTGGGACATTTCATCTGAGATAATGAAGAACTGATTCAAAGGAGACAAAGGGAATCAGGAAAAAAAAAGACAAGAAAAAGGAAATTAAAAACCTTCTCCTCAACCTTTTCACACTTTCAGAACCAAACTGCAACCAAATATTTTTGAACTCCTGGAACAAGTAGAGAGGGAGTTTTTATTTTGACAATTGTAATTGCCATCAACGTCTGAAACTGTAACACCACAAAAATGATGTTTCTGGCCAGCACCTGAAAGGTAAGTGCCAGAAATCTCACATGAAATGCTGGTTTTCAGTAGACTGCCAGTTCAAACTGGAGATTTGATAGTTTCAGATAATTTCAATAAACATTCAGACTTCTGGATGATTGTCTGAACCAAACTTGCACTCTGAACCTTTCCATTCAACTGTCTGAATAGAAAATCACATTTATAGTTTATGGATAATAGCATTATCTGGGGAGTATATTACTCAAGGAAGAATATTTAGTCAACAACTTCTGAGATTTATCTACCAGTAGGTTATTTTTTCTCCCCCTTACAACCTCAGTATTTTGCAGCATGACAGGATTGGGGAGACAGTTTTATATTTGAAATTTGTTTTCAGGAAGCTGGAAGTAAAAACAAAGACTTTAGTGAGCTGTGAAAACACAATTAATTTATTTGTTAACCATGCTGACAACAATAACTCCTTGTTTTTTCGCCATGCACATCACCCGCAGTCTGATATACAAGAACATTTGATTTTCATTTCAGATTTACCCCAATTGTACTTTCTTTTTCTTTCAGTCAATGGAAATGAAGAGCTCAGGCAGGTTTCTGATGTGTAAAATAACATAGGTCTTCTGGACACTCGGAGCTTATGTTAAGCTACCAACCTCCATTATACCACAACTTCAGTTCAGATTTGTTCAAACAAGTTTCCACCTGCACAACAACCTCTTTTACTGCCAGTGAAACACGCTCTTCCCCAAGGAGCCCAGTATTATAAATCACTGAAGTGCACATGCTGCTGCTGCCAGCATGAGAGGGGTCTGGCACGATGAATCTGAGGAGTAATGAGGGACGTGGAATAGCCCACACACATTAGGAAAGGAGAAACTAGAATGCAGCCTTAGAGTGTAGAAAGCATGTATCAAAAGCTTTTAAATACAGCCTATTAGATTCAGATATGGAATTTTAATCTGCTAGCTGTGACCATGAGGAGAGCAACCAGTCCCAAAACCAATACACGCCATCAGATAGCCTAGCATGCGTGTGTACATACACCTGTGCATTATAAAACAAGAATAAACTATAACATCAGACTGCACTATGTGCATTTCATCATAACAACAAGATATGATCTTCAAATGATTGGACAAAAACCCTACTGAATTGAATAAACTAGAATCTGAGACCCCATCCTTCCTGAGCTGCACATTTTCACCACTTTACGAAGTTTGCTCAACTGATTTTTTTCTCAATAAGATCTCAGGAGCTAGTTCCAAGTACAAACAAAAAAATTACACTCAGCCCCTCTCCCTAGCCACAGTTCCCATTGGTAACAGTAAATTGCTTTCTGTTGCAAGAGCCTGTAATGCCTGTAGTCTCCATTTACCCTAGCCTCCTTCCCTTTTCTGAAGGAAACTGGTGGTCTTACAGCATCCTGGGGGTGGTCTGCAGACCTCCTCTTAGCTGCAGTTGCTCTGGTTCCTGTCTATGCTCCAATCAATTCATACCCAGCTCAATGCCACCCACAGTGCACAGTTGCATGTGAATATCAGAAAGTTCTCCGAAAGATGCCAGCTCTATCTTCCTTTGATGTGCCATATTAGGTCCTAATGGGCCAAATTCTTCCCTTACACACATGCAGCTCCTGCTGACTTCAACCCAAGGCTGCAGATTCACAACACACAGCTTTATGCTAAGTAGAGACTAACCACAGTTTCTGAAGTATCTGAGAATAGAGCTCCCTCTGGTACAAGAAGTCATGTTCTTCAGTGCCTCAGCTATACCAGTTGCTGGAATTTGTTTGTCCCCAGGAGAGGTCCATATCCATGTGTAAACACATTTTTATGGGTACACTATTGCAAAAGACTAATTGGATTAGATAGTTCTCACTGCCTGAGTATTTTTCTGTGTCTACAAGTTATACCTGTAGGCACAGGCCATTTCTAAATAAACTAGCCTGGACACTACTAGAAATGTAGCTAGAAATGTAGGAAGGGATTCAGTGCAGGATGCAAAATTCACAAGGAGGCTGGGTAAGATTCATGGAATTTACCCATACTGTGTTCTGTACTGGGATAATTGCTCTCCTAGCAGAAACTAACGAGCTAGTTTAAAGACAAATCAGCCTCAACAACTGGTATAAATTGCAGTCATAGTACAGACCTCAGTATAGCCATCCCCCAAAACAGTGATCGTTAAGCTTATGCAGTTATTTGTAGGACTGAATCTTAATTATACCATAGCTGTTCCACTCCTTCATCCACCATATGTGTAGATGACAAAGTCAGGTTAACAGAACATGACATTCACATGCCTGTGGATTTTTAGTTCATTTTTTAATAACTGACATATATTTTATGGTAGAATTACAGTGATGAGCTGGGTGCAGTTCTGAAAGCAATCAGAAGCAGTTATTTACATTTACTTTAGAAAAATGCACCATATGTTGAACCCAACGCAATTTATAAAATGCACAGGGTAGTAGGAATACTTCAGAACAATCCTTTCTATATCTTTTCAAGTTTTTTGAAAAATACATAAATATGCAACTGCCAATACTGACCTGAAAGATTCCTGCATTTTGTGCACACATTGTGTAATTTTTGCCAAGTATATTGGCACAAGATTATCCCAACAGCAAAGGCTATATTGAATTTTATATAGCAGAGGCTCCCAGAATTTGTACCCACATCACTCATTCTGTAACAGCCTGCAATTAATTTGTTACAGAAGGATAACAGATTATTTATCCATGAGTGGTAAATTTAATATAGGCTGGAAAATCTGGCGGAAAAATTGGGATTGGACTATTCTCAGCTAGCTCAGACAGCAGTGTCTTGATAAGACAAGACAGGGCAAGACAAAATAAGACAATATAAAACAAGATAAGGCAAGGCAAGACAAGTCAAGGTGCAAAGTTAGGTGGAGTGGGATGGTTTGCAGAGTCCCTTATCACATCCCTGCTGGGGAAATGAAGGGTTATTGTGCTGTCATCATTTAATTTCTCTGTTTGTATTGCTGTCTTCAGATTATCTGCTCAAATAGCACCTGCTCAAATGAAATGCAGGCAGCAGTAGTCCAGTACAGATTAAATGGTGGGATTAATTGCTCTGTAGCCCCTTCCTTCTGTGTCTTTTTTTATTCTTTAACCTCATGAGTTTTCCATTTTGCAGGGTCACATAATGCCGCAGAGCTTGCAAAGTGTGCAACTTCCCTGGCATGCTGATTGCCTTGGCATTTGTCCCTCAGAGTCATAAGGCCTAAAGCTGTGACAGTCCAACAGTCATTTTACTTTGCCATGTTTCCTGGCAACACGATGGGAGAGAAACTTTGCCAAAACCATCAGTGAAACAAACTGACTTCACAGAGCTGGTTATTTTAGATTTCATTGAAATTAGGGACAGAAGAGACAAGCGCAAACTGTTTCGTCTGGACCTCCTGTTTATCCCAAAACATTAAATATCTGTATCTCCAATTCAAGTAGCTATTCCCCTAAGAATTGTTCCATGTACTATTTAAATCCCAACTCCACCCTCTAGCCTCAAACAGGTACTGGGGGACTCAAATCAGGACATGGATGGGGTTTCACCAGTGCCAAATGGAAGGCGACAGTGATCCCTTAACCACTTTCCTCCTGATGCAGCCAAGCATGCATTATTCACGACGAGAGTACTCTGTGGGCTCATATTTAGCCTGGTTCCCACCTTCCCACCAGGGCTACTATTGAGACAGTTCCCAGTCTGTGCTAATGCATGGAGTTGTTCTGTTCCAGGTGCAGCACTTTGCACTTCTCTTCATTGTACTTCAGGAGTTTTCTGTTGGCCCTGTCCTCAAGTTTATCAAGTTCCCTCTGGATAGAATATCTGCTACTCAGTTTGTCACTGACTACCCCTAATTTATTATAATCCTCATATTCTCTGAAGATATGTTTTGCCTCATTATCTTATTATGGAGTAGCAAACATTGCTGTTATGTTCATGGCACAAAAGGTAAGGGATGAACAGAGAACTTCAGATTCAGAGATTCCCATGCCAGAAAGATACATACCACAATGTTCAGCCAGATCTTCTTCCCTCTTTGCACACAGGCTGAGAGCCATCTCCTGTCTTTTCTTACAGATAGGCCAGTGTGAGTAAGTCATTCCAATATTTAATCATTCTCACTGCTAGGAAATTCTATCTCATTTAAGTTTGTTTAAGGAAATTCTCTCTGCCTTTTTCCAACTGTTTCAGATTTCAGTCTAAAGCCTTACTACAATATTACATGAATTGGTATGGGAAAGCAACCTCAGACATAGAATTTTAAGATTTTTTTCCCATATTTTTGAAATTTATATTTGAAATTTTCTATTGTTCTGAAGATGGGAAAGGAATTTGTGAGAAAGCTGCATATGTTTTCCCACTTTATTTGCAATTTTTGAAATTTTACATTTTAAAAAGAATTTTAGACTCATTCCACTGTGGATCATTTAGACCATACCTAGACAGTAAGAAACTATTTTCCAAGTGTGTTTGATAGATCTATATGAATTTCAATGAAGTTGCCTGAGTCTGATACACACGAGAGATTATGGATCTGAAATGTCTGGATATCAATATCTTGTCGGGAATGAGCGGTTAGGTTCATCGCTCAGAGGCCAAGCCTTGACAGGAATCCCTGTGATTGTAAGGTGGTCCAGAGGAAGGGGCGGGGGATGCACCACCACATATTTATGATCAGTTAAGGAGTTCTCAGCCTACTTTAGACTTCATGTATGACTTCTCAGAAGCTCTTGGTTTCAGAGTTGAGGAGCATGGTGTGATGTTAATAAGAACTAACTCAATATTGCTATTTCTTCCCACAAAGAAATCTGGTTGTAGTGAGTTTAAAAAACACAGCAGTGGAGATTTGCTTGCATATTAACTTAAGAAACAGAAGTTACAACCTGTTTGGGTTACTGCTGTTAAATGCTTAATTTTTCTTTCTTCCAGTATTTATTTTCCATGTATTTTCTCTGCATCTGGAATTGGTACTAATCTTTGATGAGAAAGTCAGAAAGGTGAGAAGGTAGAAACACTAAAACACTGCAATATAGATTTCCATAGGTGTTCCAGCTGTTCTGTACTTCTCTGGTGACACACGGCAGCCTTACATTAGTTAATCTACTTTTACGGCTGTCTTGTATCACTAGGGTAACATAAAACCACAGGAACATATTGGTGAATCTGTTTCTGTAAGTATGCTTTTGGCCAGGTTTGACTTTTGTTTTTATCTATATAATTCAGCAAAAATAATTCCTTTGAAATCAGTGGAGTAGTAGCTGGTATACGCATGAGGAAGCTAGAGCATATTTCTGAGAAGAAAATGCTTGTATTTGTAGCATTAGAATGGGATTTGAGAGCTCTGCATGCAGTTCCTCATTATCACAACCCTTTTGTGAGAACTTCTGCAAGACATCATTTTCCTGCTCATGACATGTAAAATGAGGGTGGAATTTTTTTCTTTCATCCTTCGTATGTCCCATTTACTTGCATTAAATACTGAGATACAGCAACTGCTTCCTGGCATGTCCTTGAAAAACACCCGGCACAACAGAGCCCTAATTTGTGATGAATTTGTAAAAAGAAGGTTAACTTTCCTTAATTCATGCCTAATGATGCTTTAGATGAGACACAGAAAAGTTCACATGCACTCTGACTTTTTCCTGGTTACAGCGTTAAACAGTTTGACTAGAGCTATTCATATTTCCTCCAATATGCTGGTAGCACTTTCTATTCTACCTGCCAAAGAAACTGAACCTTTGAGAGAATCCTGGAACTGCACAACATGTGGCTTTTTTGCCAAAATATTTTCAAGGTGTTGCACAGTGGTGAAAAGTAAATTTTGAAAACTGTTTTTCACCCCACTGCTAAAACTCATCCATTCCCAACAAAAACATTGCTCATGTCTCAGGCACTCTCTGCCTTACAGGCTATTTTATGAAGAAAAGGAGGAGGGAGGGAACACTCTGCATAATTCCTTGCAGTCCCCTGCCAGCATCTACCTCATCAGTGGAGCTAAGTCCGAAAAATATTGTTAAATCCTTATGCCATCCTTCTGAGACTTGTATCCAATTTTGTCTCCTGTACATGTGCTTCCAGGTCCACTAGGATTGCTTCAGCATCAATTTTAAAAAAAAAAAAATGCAAGGGGGGGGAAATAAAATCCCCAAATACCCTGATTAAAATGTGGGAGGTCTCAGCTCCCCAAGAAGGCCTGTGAGATGTTGAGCATGCTCTTTTGGAGACAAATTTTGGCAGTTTGCCATCACTAAAGGACAATGTAGGCTCCTGAGCTGTGTACCACCTCTGCCACTCTGTAGGTGTTTGAGAAGTGATGGTTGTTAGAATAGGCAGTGTGAGTTCAAGCTTATGTGCACTGTGGAATAACAGGATGGTTTCTTCTCCCCTGTCCTGTTTGGGTATGCCTGTGTTTGTGTGCAAAGGTGGAGAACTGCCTTGGTCTCTCATCTGTTTAGAAAGCGCTGCTTTTGCTGGCCAAGAAAGCAGGCAGGTGGGCAGATATTTTTCCAAAATTTCCAGTTGCACTATATGCCTTCAGCCAGGTATGAGGCTAATTTGTGTACATAAAATTTCCATTCATTTGTCGTCGCCCCCCTCTGAAACTACTCATTTAAGAATCATATTTTTGAGTGATTGCACCGGTTCTATTTGCCTAGTTCTCTTTTTTTAAATGCTCCACCTTGTTCCGTTGTTTATTCCCAAGCCACCTATGAACTGACTCACCTGTTGTATGCTGAAAAGTCTGAGTTGATGATGAATACCAGTTCTGTAAAGCTGTTCAGAAGAGGCAAATTACATGGCCATTATAAGCCAGTTGCATGAAAATCCTTGGGTAAACATCATGTAAGTCAATGAACAGAGCTCCAAGTTGGCACGTTTTCCTTTTAGGTAATGGATAACCCTGCATACAACTACTAGAGTGTTCCCTCTGAACTAATAATGAGGAGGAAGCAAAGATCATACTTGGATTTAGTACAGCCAAGTGTGAGGGCAAGAGTTTTATTAAAGGAGTTCAAACAAAAGGGCAGGCATGACCAAGATGTTATGCCTAAGGATTTAAATTTAGTTTCCTGTATAAGTATGCTACGTCTGCCAAGAGACAAATTGTTTCCAGGGTAACACTGAAAAGAGTGATCATATATCCCTTAGAGTCAGGCAGTTGAACATTCGTATAGCAGGACACCACCGTGACGTTGTGCGTGCATCAAGTTTTACGCAGAAACTGTGCTAAGTGAGGTTGTATTGGAGGGAATGTCATTCACGGTACTTTTTTTTTCCTGCCATTTTCCAAGAGAAGGGCCACCAGCAAAGGATTTCAGCCTAGAATTGTAGTATTTTTGTATAGTATATAGTATAACATAGTATAGTATAGTATATAGTATAATTGTGTATTGCTGTAGATACTGCTGATTAAAAGTGCAAATGACTGTATAAGAGCACTAAGGCTTGAATTTTCCGCAATGGCTGATGGAATTAAGTACTCAGTTCTCACTGAATTGCAGTAGACTTTGCATATTTTCTGTTCAAGCTTTTATGGAAATCCCAGACTAACAGCCCATGGCACTGTGAAATGGCTGAAAGACTGATCATTTGGTGCATCTGACGTCTAATTGCTGAAGCTATACATATGATAAAAGGTGTTCTTTATGGATTCCTTGTATAATAACAAGTACAGTAAACAATGTGTTTATTACTAAATTAGTTTTGAAAAATGTGGACAAGTCAATCTGCAGGTGGGTTCAGAGCAGACCTGGTGGTGACTAGTTTCATTTCTAATGCATCGTGCTCTAGGATGTCGAAAATATTGTCCTGACAGCTTCATGTTCATTTTCTGAAAACAGGAAAACAAATGCTAAAATAGCTTTTGCACTCAAGTTTTATCCTGCTTTTTATCTGGCGTCAGGTTTGAGGTAGTTGAGAGATTGCCTGATCTTTTTTCAGTTTTTTGATAGTTTTAACAAAATGGGAATTTGAAGTCACTTTCTGTTGACTTGATTAGAGAGATTTCCTTTCCAGTTTTTTGGTGAACTGCAAATTTACAAAGATTGTATTTAATTTAATGTTTTACTCATGCCTTTATTCTTTTTTTAGTGAAACTAAAACCACTTATCAAAATGAAACATCATTTTGTAGCAAAACCTTTTGTTCTCAAAATGTCAAAATGAAGTCTTTAGAGTTAAAAACCAAAACAATCCATTTTCCAGAGTCAACACCAGTTTAAAAATATTTTGGTTTATCAAATTTGCATTTCCTTGGCAAAAAGAAAAACAAAAGTTGTATTCTATTGTATTTTATTGACCTGGATCTTGTTAGAAAAAGATACAAGCTGAGTGAAAAAAATGGAATATAAGAAATGAGAGTGCCAGGGCATTGTACTGTGTTGCAGTTGTCCTGGTGTAAACACAAAGATATCAGTTTTCAGGGTTGCATTTTTCTTTTGTTAATGCAGAATCATTTCTCTCTTGGGTGGCTGAGATAGCAGTGTGCAGATTTTAAATGTCAGCTCAAGCTTTTCTGCTTGGTGGAGCATACTTATTTCTGCCTTCTAAGGTTGATTTAGACTTTATTGAGAGAAACTTTTGTTTAGAACCAAAGCTAAGAAATTTGGCTTCCTTCTACTCAAAGTTAAAATACCCAAGATCGTGATCTTCTGTAAATACCAAGATAATTTCTGCTCTTGAGAGCAAAGGTGTTCAAAGGACATAGTTGGCTTAAAAAATCTCTTTTCTCAGGCATTTGGTTGAGAGAATGGGATGTGGGGGAAGGAGAGTTTGATTGTTTGTAGTTTTACGTCAGGAAGTCTAGCAGAAGCCACTGCAACATCTCATAAAACATTGTGCAGCTGTGTGCAGACCTCAGGGTGCACAGATGCGTATGTATTATATTTCCTTGGAAGGGGCACAAGCTGAACTTTTCGATTTTGACACCCGACAGCATCCAGCAAAGGTGAGGTCTGCTACTTGTGCTTTAGGTTTTAAAATTAAAACCGTGTGTGTTATAGTGCTCACATGACATGTATAAATGTATAAATGAGGGCCATTAAGTGAGTGCGTTTACACATCATTTAAATGAAACAACACACCTAACCAGATGGATTCCTAAAATGAGTAATTGTGTACTGTTATTTCCATAACTATTGCCCTTCTTGGTATACCCTCACTTCTCTGGTATGTCCATCACTTTGATTTGAGCTTCCAGACTGGGGGCCAAGACCTTGCTTCTCTATGTTTTCTGTGAAGATCTTGATGTTATTATGTGCAACTGGGAGTGGGATTTTTCTCACCTAACTTTATCCATCAAACACTTAGGCTCTAGTCTGAGCTTGCCTCTTTGGCATCTTCACTAGCCAATGGAAAAAAAAGTTTTTTTCAGAGGGCAGTTTTATCTATCCAAAGATATATATAAAAGACAGTTAGATTCATGTAGTCCTCTAGATGTTCCTGTCACTGATTGCTTATGATAAAGGGAGTCTGGAAAACTAACTTGGACAAATTGCCAACCTTTCAATGGGAACAGTTAGTGAGATGAAACCAAGCTTATAAAATAATATCAAAGAGCTAAAAAGAACACAGAAAGGTAGAAAAAGACAACATCCAGGGGCTTTTGGGAGGCACTGAAAGCTTTTACTACACCTCTGCATATAGCAATTTCTATAGCATTTTGTTCGACTTTCCATGAGAAAGTCTGTCAACAGTGCTGCATCTTATTATGGTTTCCAGGATGGCTGCCCAATTTAAAACAGGAAAATCAGGTCTCAAATCTTGACATGCATGTAGGAGTCCAGAAGCCAAAATCTAGCTACATGTCTGCAACAGCTGGATAAAACTACCAAACAAAAATAGAATGTTAACCGGCCTACAATCCCTCTTTCAATTCAGACCTTAAACATGCCAGTGGCGTGAAGTATAAACTCTTGTTTTTTAGATTTTGTTGTCTTTGTTCTTGAAAATTGGCAAAGTATCCCATGCAAATACCACCCTCCACCCAGATAATTCTAGCCTATATGAAGTTGTCAAAACACATCTACTTCTTTGTTTCTGTTATATCAACTTTCATCTTTTTTCCCTCCACAGATGGTAAGAGAAAAATAATAATAATGCCAGCTTTTCTTGCAGCTCTTTTTCCTTGGATTTCAAAGTGCTCTACAAAGGTCAATATCATTATTCCCCATTTTTCATATGTGGAAATTGAAGCATTTAACTGTGAAGTGGTATCCAAAATAGAACCTGAATATTAGTTTCCAGTTAGAAACAGAAGTTTATATTCTTTTCAGTAACATTTCCAGCAGCTGAAGTGGGTCTTAAGGAGTACCAGTATGCTAGTAGCGGTGCATTTAGGAGTTCTGGCACAAAGAAAAAGAAATCTGCAAATGTCATTCATTATTGTGACCCATTTTGCTGTCATGACACTTGCTCTTTGCCACATGAGTATGCCAGACAGCTGTGCAGCAAAGTGTTGCAACTTCTGGACTGTTCATCAGTTGTTTTTTTATGGTGATAAAGTGAAAGCTGAATTTGTAATAATACAGGGTATGTGTTCATGTGCACGTGCAATGTGTGTAACATAGGTGTGTATCCATGTGCTATGTGTGGTGGTTTGGCTGTGGTCTGAGCTGCATCTGTTAGCAATGAAAAATATGTGTTTTCTCACAGGCATAAAACTCTGGGCCACTTAAAGGTGAATATTTTCATCAGATCTCTCCCCATCCTGTAATTTATAATCAGTGGAACTAGTGTGCAGTGCTCTAGGAGCATAAAACAGATAGAAAATAATCATGAAGGGAGAAGTTTGTAATGTTTGCCAGATGATAATCCAGAAGGTCTATATGCTTGGAATTTAGATTGGTGACCCCTGTTACCTTCTTCAACAACACAAGAAGGAAGAAGATAATAAGATTATGTATTGGAGAGTAAGTAGTAAGCAGTGTAATGGGGCATACTTCTATTGAAGTGTGTGGACAAGATTTTATAATTAATGGCTAGCTTTATGCACATCCTACACATGTGCTGTGGGATACAGCAAGGGGACTGGGTCAGGGGAGGGAAGGGAATGGTTGGAAAGCATGTCAGAGGACCCATGTGAAGAGCTAAGGGAATGTAGCAAAACAATACCACCCAGTCATCCATCTGTGAAAAGGGGAAAATCTTAAATGAAGGATCCTTTCTAGGCTTTTAAATATGCCATATATAACATACTGCTTTGTACTTCCTGTTTATGTTTTGCCTATTTTATGAGCTCAGGAGAGTGAGTCAGTCAATGTAAAAATGGAAAAGCTTTGCTGGAAAATGCTCTGCTCTTTTCATGTGATATGAATCCTGAAATATTAATTTCTTTTGCCTTTTATTCCTAATAGGACTGCAGAGCATTACAGCTCTTGGAGGTACTTCCCAGGACTCTCTGGCTATATCCATACAAGTAAGACCACAGACTGTTCTCTGGCTCTGAGGTCAGTAGCATAAAGAGCTGTTAAAGTCCTTCAGCCTTCAGAGACTTCAGAGGCTTCAGAGGACTGCAACCACTCTGCCTCTGGGAAATCGCCCCTGGCCCGTGTGTACTTCCAAACAGTGTCCAGGAACTGTTCACAAAAGAGACAATGGCAGACGCTGTTTAATTTACTTGCTTAATAGATGTACCCTGTTTTGCTCTAAGCATCATCCATACTGGTCCTGCAAATAGTCACACACTCAGTGCTCCAAGCAGGAAGGAAAAGTAGTGAAAAAATGTCTGTTATTTAGAGAAACTACTTGTTCTTGTTAATGTTAGTAAGATTATGCTGATGGTAACACAGTTATTCTGAAAATCAAGTCCTGCTCTATCTGGGCAATAGAATACTAACTTAAAGGAGATGATCAGTTCTCACTCTGAGCATTACTTCTCTGCCTTTAGGTAAAGATCTGGGGACTCGGAAGCTCTATACCCAGTGCAGAATTTTCTCTAATGATTTGTCTAGGTTGACTCTCTGACATGGTGTTTCTTTTCATTTACAAATTGAGCAGATTTGTTCAGAAGTCACTATGCAAAACTAGTAATGAAGTTACAATGTTTAATTTTTAGACTCTGAATTTTAGACATCAAGATAAAATAAGCAAAACTGACTGTTTTCATTAAATAATCATTGCTAATTGTGCAGTCATCTAAGGTTTTGTTGTCCTGGACCTATGTGATGAACGCTTAAACCAGTTTCTTTTGAAATTGATGGGAGGTTTTCCACTGATTTGATTGCATTTTATATCAGTCTCTATTATGAGCCTTTCCAGTACATACTAAAACCTAAATTGGCACAGAGATAGTGACAGAGGGTCTGAAGTATAAAAAACCCAAATCTTCATGTAGACTGTATTGTTCACAGGCATACAAATAAGCTTCTGATTGACTGTCTGACCTGAGCTGTGACCTGAAGTGTACAAAGCTTGAAGGTTTTACATCCAAAGTGTCTGTTCTCATAGTGCATTCTGGAGCTCTTCCAGAAGTGTCCAGAACTTCCTCTTTGTCACAGGACATATTGCCTTCCTTTTCTGGCAGCAGACCATGAAAATGTGCAGGTAGAAACAAAACAGAAAATTTCTAGCCCACGGCATATTATGTTAAGGGAATCTATTGTATTGACATATGGGTAACTAGAGATGAATGAACTAGTTCAGTCTAAATAACAACCAGCCCCAACCTTTGCCCACTCAAAAAGTGACCCTAACCCAAATCTTTTTCCAATTTGGCTTGGTTCAGAGAGATCAGCTGTCGAGCCTGTCAGCTGGTAGCCAGACACCAGAGCAGACATAACTAATTAGGATATATTCCCTCATCTGGAGATTAAACATATTTTTTGTGCTCCTTGCATGTTCCCATAGTTACAATTTGCTTTAAAGCCTCCTGGTCTGAAAGCAGCGTCTTCAGAACCAAAGCAAGTGAAAAAGTAGCTTTTTCCCAGAGAAACCTATGGGAGTTGAATTTGTCTTAACTGGATGTTCTCTCCCTCAGCAAAGTTCAGCCTGCAATGTTATTGACATCCCCTCCTCACAGAGCATCTGATTCTGAGTTTCAGAACAACTTATTTCTCAGCTCTTTTAGTCAAACTTAACCCATGTATTATCAAAATTTGTCCAACAACCATATGATTTTGTCACTCATGTCTTGAGAGAAAATATTGCAAATCCCAAAGCTCTAAAAATATGCATAACTTGGCACTTCAGTGAGGTGCTGTGTATTCTGGTGGCTAGAACTCATGAGGTGTCCATGGAATAAGGATAACCCATAGGACTGGGAAAATTAAACTGAGCAGCTGAACTTTGGGCCTCTACTAAACAGCTTGCTGACTGCAAGAGGCAGAGTATGAAGCTTCCCTATCTTTCTAAAAATAAACATTGTTGCTGATGTATGTGTTCTTACGCACTTGCTATAATTGCAGCTTTTGAGTGATTTTGCTCTACCATTTATTATTTTCTGCCCAGATTTCAATCTGGTTCCACAATGGTCAGACAGTGTGCTAATGTATTTGAGTCAGAGTATATTTACCCTGTACTTTGATGCCAGTGGTATTCAGAATCTGGGGAAAAGTTAATATAATGGAGGTCAGGACTCAGTAGGTTTCAAAATCAAGATTAAACATGCTTATGGCTAAAAAGACCATAGGGAAACTTTTTGATAGGGAGACTATAAACTCACATGTTCCACATGTGTTAGTGGATGGTGGAAAAAAGTTTGGAAGAATATAGCATTTCAGAGAAACTAAGCATCCTGTGCTCAATTTCTTTCCAATATGGATTGTGCTCCTGAAAATCAGATTTAATTACATATTATGTATGTATTGCCAGAAATTATTTAGCCATTCTGTGTTCAGCAAGGTACTGTACCCTACTGTTGGGGTAGGATGGTAATATTAGTTGTCTGCACAATTTTTTTTAATGCCAAACTGTGGACTGATTATGTGTAAATGACAATTTTATATAACTGGAACAGGAAGCATATTTCCATAATCCAAGTGTCAAAGCTGTAAGACAACTGGAATGGCTTTCTAGAAACTAGGCTTTCTGACAGCCCATATTCATGTCTTTATTTTTGCTGCAAATGCAGCTCAAACTTCCCCTTGCTGAGTCAGTCATTGTTTGTAACAGAAATTGAGTGCTGTTGAATCTCGCTCCTTAAATATTCAATGGCATAGTAGTCAGGATTTATTGGGCATAATGGAACTCAAAAACATCTGTACCAGAAGGCACAGCAGCACAAGAGCTGAATGGGTGCAATTTTCACTGAATGCCATTTAAAACTTCTTAAACATTTTATACGATTAAAAATGCTTAGGAGCATCTTCTAAACAGTTTCCCTCAACTTTGTGAATTAAAAGTTGGGACTGATTTCACCTGCTTCAGCCATGTACTTAGCCAGGTACATACGAAAGTATGCATACTTCTGTGGATACCTTACTTGCTGCCACCCAGCTGCCAGCACAGACGGGTGAGGTCTCACATGATGTGGGAACAGGTATGTCCTACAGCATTTCAAAAGGCACAAGAAACTTGTGTGTAGGCAGCTGAGTCTGCCCCTAGCATATAGTTAGCTGAATCACTTTCTGTGTTCCTTTGATTGCATCTTCATTGACCACTTAGGGAGCTTAGGCACCTGGCTCATGTAATCCAGGCCTATGTGTAGAGAATTAAATTAGGGTATCTAAATATCTTGCTGAATTCTGCCCTTACTGTATTTAATCATTTAGTCTCAAAGGGAAGAGACAGACACTTCCACCCATCTCTTCACCCCAGCCTAAGACCAAGGGATGACTCTTGTCCCCTCTTGAAGTGTCAGTCTCCACTGACATGAGGTGACATGAGCCCTCCCCCCCCCCCCCCAAGATATTTTTATTCTGGAGCTTTGGTGAAAACCCTAAGGCTTGGCAACACAGGTTTCTGTTGTCTGTCTGTGCTTCCCACAGGCAAGTGAGGGGCTGGACCTGCAGCTCAGAAGTCAGAAGAGCTTTGTATTGATGTCGGTGGAGGAGCTTAGGACCTTACAGAGCAAGAAATACTGCAAGCCCAAAAAACCTCTTCCTGGATCAACAGAATGGGATATATTTGGAAAATAGTACACATCTGATCTGAAGGGGGCCAGGAGATGTCACACTGAATGTGTATTTTCACTTGCTGTATGTATTTAATTAGACATAATATGAAAGCATTGCTACCTTCCTGCACAGTTATTTTACTCTTTCTGTGAATGCTGGGTGCACCATCAGACTGAATGGCGAACTTTGTATATCTGACCTCTAATCCACCAGGTCACTGGAGCTTCCATGATGTTACCTATACTGTCCTTGGAGGAAAAATGTTGCATATGTAAGAACAGAAATAAATGTGGAAGTGTTTTCTGCATACAGCATATCTTGTCTATTATTTCTTTGATTAGTTTTAACAACAGTAAAGGTTTGATATTTTCCAGGCACTGTGACTGCTCTTCATCTGAGAATCTCAAAACATTTTAGAAAGATTAAAATTACCCTCACTCTATATGTATATGCTATGTAAGTTTTATTACAGACAGTTTACAATACTGTCATTTAGCACATGCAATCAGTTACAAGGTGGAAAGCTGAAGCAGAGTCCAGTTATCCAGTCTCCTAATCTTGTCACTAGAAATCTCTGATTAATATACAGGCAATTTTTGTGGATAGGGTTAAAGGTACCAGGACCTTCAATGAAAAGCTTGGTGCTTGTCAGCAGCTACTATACTGTGGAACCATTAATGGAGATCACTAATAATATTTTTGATTCTGTAAAAATGTGTAGAAGCACTGGAGCTGAACTTCTGGATGGTTCATGTTGCCACATTGGTAAGACAACCCTTGTTATAAACCTGATAGATCCAATGGCCTTTTTAATATGAAACTTTCTTTTAGCATGTCTTAAAATCATCACAAGCCCCTCTAAGCAAAGCTGTGATTTGATACATAGTCATGCAGTAGATGTTTAACTAGCTTAAAGCCACCCTGTGATCCCTTCAGATTCCTCTATCCATCAGCAAAACTGCACAAAGGGTGAACAGTTGCATTGATGCAATGTTCCCTATGGCCAGTGAAAGGGGATTTGGATCTGTCTTATTAACATTTTGATATTGGTATGCAAGAATACTGGCAGTATAACAAAATAAAGGATAAGACAACCTTACCATGAAGATCCTACAGTCCAAGGTCCAAATTATATAATGCTTATTCCGGCACAGCGCCAATTGCCTTGACAATAACTGTTGAATTATTATCCTTGGACAGAGAAATATAAAACTGTGGATGGGCAGGATGATATCCCCATTTAACTCACTACAGTAGACTCACTGAGTAGGGTTGATGGCTGAAGCAAAATAAGATGTGGACCACTATGTTTAAATGATGGGAAGCACAGGTCATTTCAAAGTTAACAGATTTTTAAGACCAGAGGTAGCACTGTAATCATCTAACTCTTATTTCCTGCATAACACAAGCCAGAGTGTTCTGCAGATTAATTCATGCTGTGGAGAGAATCATTCTCCCTTTTTCAAAGTCAAGAATTCTGAGCTCAAAAGCCTATGGTTGAACTAGACGTGGAGGTGATGGGTTTGAGCTTATTTGTTCAATTATTTCCTGGAGAAGCTGCACAAGCAAAGGTACAGAAATCAATTTTATCTTTTCAAATCTTCTTCCTCAATTGTCTTATTATAGCAGTGTTTATGATCTGGCCTATATTTATTGCATTCTTCGCTAGCATAGGCCTTGCATTCCTCACTTGATGTTTGCCATGTGTTGGGCATTACTTGAAATACATAGTTCTGGTTTCTTTTCTCCACAGTCACCGGACAATTAACTGATATAATGTAGGCAGTTTTTGAAAATTAATTTCAAGCCATCAGTTATAAAGGTAACATATTGCTAGAGTGCTGGCATCAAGAAGAAGATGTCAGTGAAGAAAAGAAAGAGGCAATAAACAATCAAGCTGGCACTAAAATCTAGCAAGATTAGTAAAATGACATAAGCTGTAACCCGCATTCCTTCTTTTGCTCTTCTTTCCATACATACATGCATACATACACACATATATATACTCTTGTGTGTATGTGTGCATATAAATGGATTCTTGCATCTGACATAAAACATAAAGGATCAGGTTTATTTTTTCCTAGCTGGGCGATAAGCAGAGGCAAGTTTCACTGGTCTGAGTTTGTGTGTCCAGATTTTTCCTGTGGCTATTATTACTCAGCACCTGTACTTCCACTGCTTCTTGTCTCCTGTAGGAAAGTAGGTCTGTTCAATATCGGAGCAGGTAAAGTGAAGGCTGTGTCTGAAGTCACTGCTTTCTATTTGTACAAGCAATAGGTACAAAGTGGACATTAAACAGGCACCCTGCTGTGTACCTGATCAGTGTCTGTTTCATGTCTATATTTTTCATATATTTATCTTATACCTGCTCCAGGAGCTGTTTCTCTCTCGCGCGCTCTCTTTCTCTATCCCCTCCTTCTCCAAACATACGCTTCTTTTTTCTTTTCCTTAAAAAAAACAGATGATGAATTAGGATAAAAAGTGACATCTTTGGGAAGATTAGATAAATCAGTGCCTCTGGGACACAAACACAAAAAACCCTGTCAACTACAGGGATCACAGAGCTAATCCGCTAGTGAAGATGGGTCTAGGAGAAGAATTTAAAGCCAATATTAAAATAGATGGGATTCAGTCTATGTGCTGCACTCACCAATTCTGCATATAAATTCCCTCTTCTCATTGTCCAAGCTTTTAATGCAGCAGGCTCAAGGGAGTTCACTTCCAAACTTAGGTGTTTCAGTTCTGTGGGCTCAACCTACCTCTGAGAGCATCAAAAGCACCTATCTCTCCTCATTGACTTAAATGGATGTCCTCGCCAGACAGCTCAATGCTAGTTCATGCTATTAGCTTGCCCCTAAGAATGAATTGAGTTCTAATAAACCAGGAGGAATACATCCTTGCATGTATTTTTTCTTGCAGCTGGTGACTGCTGAGACCATGTGGCATGCTCTACCTCTTTCAGACAGCTATTGCTCTTCCAGAAGTCTTTCAACCTAACGTTGAGATCAGACCTGTAAGTGGTACATGGGAGGCGTGGATAGGCAACCCCTGATAGCTCCAAGAGAAGAAACCATGACTGAAACTGGTGAGGAGTCTAGAATAGCAATTACGTGCTGGCCTCTGCTATCTTTCTAGGCCATTGCCATCCACCAGATTTTAAACCCTTTACCTTGCCTTGCTTTAGATCCCTGACTTTAACACTAATGACTGCATGTACAAGAAATTAATCCATTAGTTATGGCTAACAAAAGACAGTATGGCATTGTGTGACTTCATAGGAGTTAGATATACTCTAATTGTGATATATATAGATTTTGCCTCTATTAGTCTTTGCTTTGTATACCATCTGAAATCTTAACTTGAAGGTCAAGAGCACGACAGATACATTTTCATATATCGCCTTTTGTTTTGTCCCCTCCAGAGTGCATATTTCAGGTGACAAATGCATTTGATCCCAAAGTCTCTTCCTCTGAGACCCTGTGACAGTAGCAGATTAGTCACTCCAAACAAAGCATGATTCATTTTGTTGCTCCAGGGAGTACAACGCCCAGAGCAAAGCCCTGAAAGAGTAAAGGTCTAAGCACAGATTTCCCTCTACCTAACCCTTGTTTCCCTTTTCTGGCTGGGGGGATTCATTTGGTACATCATTACTTACTGATCATTCTGCAAGTGCTGTAGTCTGGGAAGATGTAAAGCAAGCCTGTATTTAAGTCCTAGTGAAATTTAGATGCCACCCCATCGGATGTGTAAGCACCTCTAAAAACTGAAGAATGAGGTTGAGGTGATGGTGGCAGAGATGTTGCTTACCTACCTTTTGCACAAGATGATCCTTATGGGTAGGACATCTAGGAAAGAGGAAAAATTTTCTTCTGCCTGTTTTTCTTCTGCCACTTGTTGAATGGCTTTCTATCATAAAATAAAACTATTAAGGCTGTGGTGCGTAGAATCACAGTTTTTTCCATGCTGAATGGGTGAATACTAAACTCAGGAAGGCACAGGGGTCTGCTTGCCTTCCCTCTTCCTAGCCCCATGAATTTTTCACACATGGGTGCAAAGTGGACTGGGAGGTGAGGCAGTCTCTTAGAATACTTTACAGGTGCTGGTCAATGAGCTCTGCTAGAGCATGGGACTGGTGGGCTCCCACCACTTTTGTCCAACATGGGTGTAGATCCTGGATCCTTCCTTTTGCTTGGATTGGTCTGGACCAAGTTACACCCTTCCCTGGTGGGAGCTGGCTGTTGTCAGTGTTATGTCAAATAGCTTCTGCCAGACTTAGCAACCCAGCCTCTTCTTGGGACTGGGTCAGAGAGAGTCAGTCTCTGCTGCCTAAGTGGTATTGCACACATATCTCTTCCTCTGAGCTAGTCCCATCCAGAGGATAGGACAGAAACTTTCAGCACGGCACCTAAGCATTTAAACAAGGGGATTAAGGTTGCTTATCTGAACATACATATCTAAAACTTATTTTACAGATTGGACTCAGTTCCCTCAATTTAGGTGCATGATTTGCACTCAAATTTAAGGTTCCTAATGAATCAGTTTACATAAAATAAGTGACTAATTTCCCTATGTAGATAAGGACGAGAGGCAGGTGCCTTTGAAGACCCATGGATGGTGATTTTATTTACCTAATTCAATTGATACGCACTGATGAGTATAGCAAGGAAAGAGCAGGCTACAGCTGGGCAAGATTCTTTGCTAATATTTTTCATCTTGTGACTTGTGACTTTGTCGTGATCACAAGAAAGTTCCCTGCAAGCTCTGTGTTCTGTTGAGATCTTCCCAAGGGTAGCAACAGTTCTAAATATGTCTTTCTTTTTTAATTATATTGTCACCTTTGTACTGGATACTAGGCTGAACCAATCAAAATGTTACATGTTTGTTTCCAAACATAAATTTCAGTCGTTACTGATCTGTACTGGATTTAATCAGTGACCTAGGAACTTTACCAACAGGCTCCTCAGCTATTCCAGCTAGATCTGGTTTTAAACAGGTTTTATTAATACTAATTGGGGATACCATTTAAGTATCCAGATAGGATGTTAATTAAAAAGGCACAGGATGTTGGCTGATCTTATGGTAATTTTTATGATTTCTGACTCAGATTCCATTCCTCAGATAGATTGTCACTTAAAATATTTCAAGATGCATCTTCTGCAGTATGTCAGATCCATGTAACGACAATGAAGTTGTTCCAACTCATACAAGAAGCTGGGGAAAAAAATCCAACAGCATTCCAGTACTTCAGAAAGTTCCAAATTTCAATTAAATTGAATATAGGCATAACTCTCCCAAAGGATCAATTCAGCCTCAAGAAAGATTACTGCCATAAAATTAATTAGAATCTAGGAGAAGATTTTTTCTTTTTAGTAAATGTAAAATATATATATATATAACTGTGTATGTATGTAAAAAAGGGAGTACAACTTCCATCATGTTTTTTATCATAAATTAAGCCCACACTTTAGAGGTGAAGAAAATATTTTCTGTTGTCATAGTTAGATTAGTCTATCTACTCGGATAATAGTTTTCAATATGCTCACAGACAATGCAGCGAACAAATCTACTGATTTTCGAATTCCAGATTATCATAAAACAAAACTCAAATTCTATAATTGAAACGAAAGCATAGGGAAAAAAAAAAGGACCAGATTCTTTCATGCATTGCTTGTATGTAATCCCACTGACATCAATAAGTGTGTACATGAATAACTGGGGAAGAGTTTGGCCCAGGATGTGGAAACTATTTGATAGAAAATGCTGAATTAATTTAAATTGCCTGGGGTATGACCACTATCTTGTGGAATGAAAAGTGGCTGAAGAACTATAAACAAAAGCAGAAGACAAAACATTAAAATATAGATTTGTGGGAAGGTCTTTTCCTAGTGAGGTACTTCAGCGATCTATATTCAGTACGGTTTTATTTAACATTTTCACTAACGATCTAGAAGTAAGCCACCCATTAATGAAAGCCCTCGATGATGAATAAGAGGGTGGAGCTGCAAAAGGTGGTGAAAGACAGATAGTACAAAGGGACCTGGATACATACCCAAGATTCCCATTGACTTCAATAAGCTTTGGAGCAGATCAGCAGAGATATTAGAATGATGGGCAGAAAGAATGACAAAATGAGATTCATCTTGGAAAATATACAAAGGCATCAGGTGAAAAATTATCCTAGACCTAATAATCAAGGGGAGACAGAATCATAGAGAGCATCATTACAAGTGAGTTTCCAATGCATTAGAGCAAGGAAAATTATATGAATAAAATTTGAGCTTTATAGTCTGCAAAAGGGAGGTACCATTTTCTTGTGCTCAGGCTAGACATTGTGGTATATTACTAGGAAGAATAACAAGGGACCCAAGGGCTAATTTACAAAAGGAGAACATTGTGCATATGCAAGTAGCAATGATACAGTCACCCCTGTATCTACTAGACCCACTGATTAAAAACTTGAAAATCTGACATATCTTTTTGGCTCCCTACTTGGGTGGTATCTTTAGTTACGCTAGGATTCAGAAAAGTACTTAAGCACATGCTTAAGTTTAATTTTAAGCAAATGTTGGAGTGCTTTACGGAACTGGGATGCAAAATTCATCATTTCCTATTACCCAGACTCAACACTGCATATAACAATGTAAGCATTCTTTTCAAATAAGAAACGCTTGCTATTCCCGTTCAGTTCTGAACATTGTTCTACATTTGCCGGAAACAAAATAAGTCTGGGGGAATAATATGTTTTGGAAACTTTTTATTCCCTCCAACATCAAGTGGAATTTATTTCTAAAAAATACAAACATTTTTAAAGGTACAAAGATGTATGAGAGAGATTGGGAAGCACGGCTATAGCCTGATTCCTTTTCTTAGTATACCCTTGTAAATCAGAAGAAGCTCCAATGGAATTTAACTATTAGGAAACCAAAAGATCAGAATCACAGCACTAGTTTCTTCTTTAAATGAATTTAGCATTTTTGTAATACTGGCTTGAATTTGCTAAAATAAAGACACTTTATATAGCTCTGGCACTGTAAAATCATTTAAAAACTTATCTAAATTATGTAGTCACACCCTTTTAAAATCCTCCTTTGCACCAGAGTAGTGTCAAGCCAGTGGAGGTAACATCCACGTCCCATAGATGGACGACAACGGTGGGTCACACACCTTAGCTCTGCGTGAGCCAGTGCAGGTTGACAGGTAGCAGGTAATGCTGTCCAGGTGGCACTGTGCTGTGCCTGAATAAATGAGCTCTCATTCCAGCCCCTGAATTGCAGGTCCATCATGGAAACTTTATTTCCCTCAAGCTGGTGTTTCTTTGGGAATCTCTGCACTGTACCCCATGGTTTCCTGAGGCTATATCTTCAGTGCCAAAAATATTAGCCCAATGGAGTGCAAAGGACCAATAACAAACATAAATGGGCATACATTAGTAAAATAAGATGAAGTTATTCACTGATGTGGGAAAGCAGTTGCTCAGTGATGCTTTTATCGGTCTTCGAAAAGCTTCTTAGCTCAGCTCACATCAATTGCTACCACGTGGGTGCAAGTAGTGGTTGAAACAGTATTTCATGCTAAAACTGCACAGAATCCCAGGCATGCATGCAGTGCCTTCCCAGCATGGACTCAGGAAGAAATGGATTTCAGAACATAAATTCTGTTTTTTTGCCAGGACTTCCAAATTTCCATTTTGACTAGGGGTGTGTTACTTAGCCAGCCAACTGAACAAGAAATGATACTGTGGTGGCATAGTCAGAAGTTACGAAGTATCAGCAATGTAGGTTAACTGTAGTTGACTTCCTTAGTGCACCAAATGAGCCAAAAATCATCACCAAAAAAAGGTATCTATATAACTGAAGATTGTGCATAATAGTTAATAAGAATCTCATTCTCACATGTGAAGCAACAAAAGTGTCAGAGATGGCACTAGATTCTTTGTGGTTTGTTTTGAAGCTAAATAAATAATTTACAATGAAAGTTTTCAAATTATTTTAGTTTCCTTTTTTTGCTCCAGGAATGTCAGTAAACAGGTTTCTCTGTCCTTAAATTATTTGTTATGAAGCTTTGATATGTAAATTTACATTTTCTTGCGTTGCTAAGCTATAATTTGATGGAATTATCTCATCTGTTTTTATTCCTTAAATATATCTATTTAGAGAGTCATCCACAGTATTTTAAAATTAAATTTCCATGAACGCTCACTTTCCTTGATCAAGGATGCTATCAAAATTTAATGATTTGAAGATAGACTTGAAATGCATGATATGAGAAAAAATTAAGAATAATTTTGTAGTTAGTTAATTTTAGGGAAAAAACCCTACAAAGGCAGCAAAAACTACTGCCAGTGTTACAGTGATGAGTGCATCACAAGTGCCTAGATTACCCAGACAGACAAGAATAAATTTATTCAATACCTCTGAGATAAGAATTGGCTCTGTCATACAGTAAGTGATCCTTCACTCTTTGAATGATCAGACATCGCAATCAGTCAGAACTATAAAAATGTGACTTTCCCCTCTACACCCAAACACAGATTTTTTTTCTTCCCAATTCAAATCACTTTGTGATGTTTGCCTACTTTCAATTGACCAAAATTTTAGTGTGCAAGAAGTAAAAAATTAATCATTCTTTCTGAAATGAGAATTCCAACACCTAGTGAAAATTGGACAGCATTTCACAGAAATGAGGTCCAGCTTTCTTGTTGTTAAAGATACAAC
This sequence comes from Platalea leucorodia, assembly GCF_965183815.1. Classification (NCBI taxonomy): domain Eukaryota; kingdom Metazoa; phylum Chordata; class Aves; order Pelecaniformes; family Threskiornithidae; genus Platalea; species Platalea leucorodia. Next base: position 116,486,159 of record NC_138825.1, on the reverse strand, counting down.
AGTTTTTCATACAAGAAAGGTTGTTTATCATGACAGTTTTAGTATTCTGGGAGATTGCATTCACATTTTCTAAAAGCAAGCCTGAGTTTTCATCTGGTTTCAGTATTACTTCTTCTCTACTTTGTATCAAAGCTGTTACATGGTTTTCCTGTTCACTGTTAAAAAGTTATTGCTGTGTACCTCAAAGCATGATGCTCTAGGTCAATAGATTAATAGCAAACCATCCTTCTAAGAATGAATGCTTTATTCTGACAGATCAATAGAGTTCAGTCTGTAAAGCCAAACAGACATTATTCATATATGAAGTAGTTCATGATTTATTACATTACATTTAATTGCTTCAAATAAAAAGAGTGTAAATTCCTATATGGGCAATGTCAGGATACTGAGCTTAATGAATGAAAAACTGCTATTCTCATGTCTTTAGGTTTACCTAAATCCACTGCATTTCTAGTACACATGTAATCATCACCACTCTATCTGCATCTCATGCACAGAGGATAGTCAGTATATTCTGTCTCAGACTAAATTTTATTCTTAGCCTGTGCGGATTCTTCACCTAACTGAATATTGCTCACAAAGACAGTGTAGAATCTCTGACATACATTATGATCCCCTTCCCACAATCTCCTGAAAAAGGTTATATACCAGTATAATTCTTGAAAGCCCCAGAGGCTGATTTAAGTTTTCAGCTAGAAATTGTGCTAAGAATAATGCCAGAATTGCAGGGTTTTGAGATCTCAGAAATATTTCTGATCTTCATTATTTGTTATATATTCCGTCTGATGACAAATGACTTTAGAAAATACCATAAATACTTAATACACTTGTGATATTAGCCCATTTATAATAAATACTATGGGTGGAGTTATTTTGTAGATGATTTAATGTAATCCCTTTGGCAGACAAGCAAACTGGAAAGTTTTTTTGGCATACAGTTCTGTTAATAGATAATATGGCTTACTACATGATTAATAACTTAGTGCTTCTCATTGGGATACATAAAATGTAGTAAAAATAAATAAAACTGTAAAACAATTAAGGGGATTTGTACTCACTGATTCGTTCCTGTTTATGAATATACAGTGTTAGTATAAACAGACAGGGGGTCCTCACTTTATCCTTTTATCATTTCCAAATGTTGTTATAAGATGGTAACCCCACTGAAAACAAATAAAACAGCATGTCGTGTAAATGTAACTTCAATCTAACATTGTGTTAGGTCAGCTCGGCTTTGAGAAATATGTGGCTTTTTCAACTGTTACTTTTGCTGGAAGGTTTTGTTTGTAAATGTCAATGATATCACTTAAAAGCAAAACAAGAAAACCTTATGTGGAAAAGTTGCAGAAATGGTATTCACTAAAGGCAGTTTTCAGTTACATTCTTCATAAGACTTTACATTTTATGCATTTGTCAGGATATTTCTTTAATGAAGAAAACTTGAGTTCATAAAAAGATTCTTTGTCTATTTTCATGTAAAATTCCCAAACCACACCCTTTATATTAAGAAAAATATGTTCCCAGTAACATTTTCATTTCAGTGAATGCTACACTGTCTTTAAGATGCAAGGTTGCACCCCTATGGTGCTATACTACTTCTTCACTTCCTAATTTACACAAAACAAGAAGTATTTCTGTGAAGATGGCTGAGGGTGTAGCTGTCAAGAAGAAGGAAGCACAACTGCATGGGCAAACATAGCAGGGGCCAGGAACTGGCCTGCAAGGAAGTGGCAAGGTAATGAGTGGTGCCTCATTAGAGAAGGGAGTCCCATCTAACCTCTGTGGGTACAAATCCCAGAGCTGCAGTATTATAAAAAGAAGGTTATGAGAGACTTTGTAAAACTGTTAATATTCTTCTGAAAACATAATGTACGGGAGTTTTCCATCAGAAAGTTAAAGTGATGGCAAGTAAGAATATATCCCACTTTCATATCATGAACTTGGAATAAAGGCTGCCAAAGAAACACTTTACCTTGTAACGTGTATTTAAGCCATGGTACTCGTTGCTGCATATAAATAGTACAGATATAAATAAAAAGTATAGAGAGGCTTAAAAACTATTTAAAAATCATGGAAGAATTAGATTTGGAAACTCGGCTACAGACCTTCCTTTCTGGAAGCCTCTGTCAATTGCTGGAAAATGCAATTAAGATGTAACAAAAGAAATACTGCTGTAGGTTGGTCTGCTTATACTCCTTCCCTCAGTTTCCCCTGCTAGGAAGTCTTCATCCAGGTGTGCAGGCAGGATGCTGCTTTGAGCGTCCCTTGAACTGCTCAGCCTGAATGCCCACATGTTTTGGTAGGTACAAGGCTGGGCCCAAATATTTGCCATAAAAGAAAGGGCTGCGTAGCCTCATTTACATGAAGTAGGTCTGGAAGGCAAGAACTTGAGAACTCTAGCTGTGGTTGTAGCACTTATTTTGTGGGCTTTAACACACAAAAATTTTTAATTACTTTTTAGTATTTTCTCCATTTCTTGAACTACTAGTTTGTTAATGGTCAGGTGATCTGCTGAATTAATTTATAAATCTCAGGGCTTGAAGAACAACATTTTTCCTTGTATTAAAACAAGCACTTAACAGTATTTGCAAAATGCTTGTGTTCATCGTTTGATCTTCATTTTCTTTTGTCAAACACATTCACGAAGCTGTACGATTCCAAAATGAATAGCTTTTACTACTGATAACCTTTGATCACAAAATATACACATTGCTCTATGTAGTCAACTCCTAAATTAGTAGAGGAGGAGAAGAGCTTTACTGCATGAGGAAACACACTGTTCACCATAAGTGTCTCACAATCTGGCATTACTTTTTGAAGATGGTCTCAAAATAGTTTGTTTTGTGATTGTTAGGGAAAAGAAAAGGGAAAAGAAAAAACAAAAGGAAATGTGTTTATAGTGTGAATACATTATGCTTTTTCAATCAGCATAGCCCCCTGAGAATTTGTACTGCAAGATGAGTGTGTGTGGCTCCATGCGTGTTTGCATGTATTGAAGGTGTTTTTCATTTCTACTATGTAATAAGGCTTGAACTGATGCAAGAAGAGGACGTTTCGTTCTACAACTTTATACTACAGGAAGAGCTCAAGAACAACAAAAATAAATTCAAATACTCTCTGTTCTGTTCAATAATGGTCTTTTGCAGGACAGTCAAGTTTCCCACAGAGTAAATACAATCCATATTTTGTAAATATGATCTTGTGTACATTCATTTAATTTAACATTACCATCAGAATAACACATTTCACACGTGGGAATGCAAACCCCAGCAAGGGAGCAAATTAACTGCCCGCAAATTGTTTGCTAACTATGAAGTTTTCCAACAGAAATCTCTAAGGTATATCTTTACCAAGGGCACAGTATTAGAACTCTAATACCACATGTTTCCATTTGAACAGATGGCAGTGAAAGGTTTGGCTGCAATGTGTTATTAGTTAACAGAAAAAGACTTACTGATAGAGATCAAGGGTACTGTGTAAATTTACTTAGAGGAATGGTGGTTTGTAATCCATTCATACTTGCAAGTATAATTACTTTATAATTGCTTGTAAGTGGATAGAACCTCAAAAGTCCAATGTCTTTTCTGCTCCAGAGACTGTATCTTATCTGCTGTTGTAATCATCTCTTTAATGTGTTAAGAGATGCCTTAATTCAGGTCCATCTGCTGTTGAACTGTGACAAGTTGTAACACCATTTCTGTAATTTCATTTCTAAAAATTCAGAGGAAGCAACCCATTTTATGAATGCTATGATTTTAAGAAACAAGAAATCATTGCTTATTAATGGAACAGTTTGCATTAAGTGTCTCAAAGCTAAAGCAAAACACATGCTTCTGTTATTCTTGTTACTTATTTGTGCTTTAATACAGACTGCTGGGTGCTGGAATTCCTACACCCAGAACACTGACCCCTGACTGAGAGTTTGAGATTCAGCTGGCACATCAAGAAACACAATCTTCCCCTACTTTCTGCTTGACCAGAAAGTGTCCAGTGCATAGCAGGTTCAGCCCTCGGTCCTCCCTGTCAGATCCATAATGCTTCCCAGTGACAGGCAGGATTGAGTTAAGTGACTTCAGAGTGTCTGAAAGTCCTGTCTGAAGTTAGTGGGACCACTCATATGGACATAGTTAGCCATACGTGTCAATGTCTGAAGGACAAGGATGAGGGGTGCTGGGCTAAGCTTGCCATTTCACATTAAAATAGTTGTGGAAAGATGTATAGAGTCAAATTCTATTGTACTTATTCTGTGTGAATAGATTAAGGTTAAAGTAATCTCCAGTCAAATAAGAATAAAGAATGATATAGTATACATGTCAGAGAGAAAAGTTTACAACAAACATGTCAGTAGAAATGTTGCCATATTTCAGTTCTGCACAATGGGCTAAGTAACAACTGAACACAGAGTAGGTGAATGAGTCAGCTTTCATTCCACAAGAAATTTCCCTTTCTCCATATGCAAATTCCCTTTTTTAGAAAAAATTGAGATTTGAGAATTAAATTTATTTCTTAATTTCATTCAAGGTGCACCTACATGTGTTCAAAGAGAGGCAGAGTGTTTTTTAAATTAATATAACATATTGAAATAACATATTCCTTTTTTCATGTACAAGGTTTTAGTACTATATGAAAGCAAAAATCCTGTTGACATTCAATATGAAATATGCAAATGTACTTATCTCTCTCATGGGGAAATTTTTTTGTTAAATTACTTTCAGGAAAAACCATACAAAAATGTTTATTTGATATTTAGGACATTTCACTTAGAATAATTATAGTTGTGATGTAAAATACTTTTTCAGTCTTACTGAATCCTGTTACTGCTTCTGCTTTTTATTTTTTTCTTGAATATGATTTTTTTTTTGACAAAACCCCAGAATGTCATGAAAATATAACTCCAGTTCTAGGAGAAATGTTCATGGTCTTGTACATGATTCAACTTGTATATTAGTGCCAAATACTAATAAAAATTCTTAGCTGGCATTTTACTCCATCTTAAAATATTTTTACAGTCTCTTTTTGGCCATCTCCAGTAGGAGATGCTGGGAACATGATGTCATAGTCTTCTGAAAAAAAGCAAGAATCATATATAAAGAGTACACATAAGATAAATTCAGTTTAAGACTTGTAATCCCTTTATTCAATGCTGTTAAGCCTTTTCTAAAGCTTTCATGGGTTTTGGGAACCCATACATCAGGAAGAACATTTAGCCATCAGAGAGTGTCCAGCACAGAGATCAGAGGTCTAGAAAATATGACCTCTGAGGAGAGATTGAGAGAAGACGATTTGTTTAGTCTAGAGGAGCGAAGACTAAAGGGAGACATGATAATAGTGTTCAAATATGTACAATTGTGCTGCAGAGAATTGGGCAATAATTTGTTCTCCTTGTCCACTTAGGACAGGGCAAGAAGTAGTGGTCTTGAAATGAAGCAAGATAGAAACAAGTGAGAAAAAAACCTGTGTTTTTGGCAATGAAAGCTTTGGGTGCCACAAATATTAGCAGAAAAGTAAGTAAACAACAGTGACAGATCTTTTATCTTCCAACTAAGAGTCTTATGTTAGATCATTTTCCTGTTGAAGTAAGTTGAGCTATTGAAACAACAGAATGAGAATCCTAGCTGTAAAAAATGGGAGTCTATTTCAGAAGGTACTTACGAAAGCAGAACCTTTTGGTCATTACAGGTAACCAGTCAAGCCCTTGTTCAGCTATGGCTGGGAAGCAAGGGCTATTTTCAAACATACAACACACATAATACAGATGTGGTCTACTATGCTAATTCTGAAGGTAGTATTTGTAAAGTTCTTAATATTTCTTGGGCTTGGGTCAGTTGCCTAAAAACAGGCACCTAACACCTTTTGAGCCACTAATGCCTAGTGTACCCGAGATGTCCGTACAGGAGTAGCAGATGTAGCCCCAGACCTAAAGGAGACTTCTTTCCTTCTGGAATTGCAGCTGGAGGCCAGGTGTGATAGGTAAAGCTTCTATAGGAGTACTAGAAACGAGAAAATGAATTGAGTTCCTAGTGCCTGGAGGGTAAAGGCTTGTCAGCAAACTGGAAAGAGTCTATAAAAGTAAAGTCAGAAACATTCAAGGTTTGGAAAACATGTTTTTTTAACGAAGAAGCTGAAGCAATTAAGTAGAGAAAAGTGAGGGCTACGAGTGTGAAGTGTTTGCAAAGATTCTGATTTCTAATAAGGAACAATTTGTTGAATATTTTGTATGCTGAACTTAAGAAATTCACACTAGAAAGTTAACGTATGTTTCTGACAGCGAGAGTCATTAAAGTGGTACAATTTCCATAAAGATGTGATGGATTGTCTTACTGTTTGAAATCTGTTAAATTAAGAATAGTCCGTTCAAAAGACTTACTGTGTCTAAAATAGAAATTATGAACTGGAAAAGAACTGAATTTTTGGGCCTGTGTTATGCGTAATGCTAAACGAAATTATATCAGCAAGTTTTAAGTAAGGCCACAGATAAAATATTTGTCCTCATCCTTTAATGAAATTTGAAATACACCTACTGACCTTTGTAGGCCTTTGTAGGTTTGCTGTAGCTGCACACATCAACAGTTAAAATTAATCCAAAATCACTACACTAGATGTTAATAAGTGTTCCTCTTGGTTGTAAAAGATAAGGACTTATGAATTAATATCTGTTGCATTAATTCGGTTTCTTTTTCAACATACTGACTTCTTTTCTATTACAACGCCAACTCCAGAGCAAGGTCAGTTTGTATAAATTTTGTACATATGTATGTGGATATATATGACCATCCTTACTCCTGCAGGATAAAGTTTTAAAACTCCAGGCCTTCATATGCTCAAGCATATGGACCCCATTGTCAGTAATAGGAGCAGTTCCATAGGGCTCAAAAAGTTACCCAGGGCAAGATTCAGTTTGAGGCAAAGGTGCTTCCATGTAAGAGTCTATAGATGAGTTAGGTGCTTAAGGGCCTGTTACTGCTTGTGAAAAGTGGGATTGTATCTTACACCATTTGAGATGCCCTGTGATAACCTGCAAGGCTCCAGAAGGGTACAAATACTCTATAAGCTCTGCAATGCAGCTGCCAGCCTTGGCACGTGTCACATATGTTGGGTATCTACAAAGAGCTTGGACATCATAAGTGCTACTAGTTACTTGTGTTTAGGCAGCTGAATCTCACTTTTCTAGCATAAGTTAAAAAAACCCATGCATTCAAAGTAATGACAGACAAGAAGAAATTGAACTGAAATATGAATTTTTAAGCTTCTCATTGTCATCTAAGTTTAGTGTTTCACAGTCTGTCAATATTTTCATCCTCTTTGTGAGGCAAAAGAGGATTGTTACCCTCATTTTCAGGAAACAAAACACCATGGACAAAATAATTCCTCAATGGGAATTCTCTAGTAAAACAGAAAATCCAGCCTTAACCTTCCACTCTCTGGCAGTGAATACATGTTGCATACTTCAACACTGCATAATAGTAAATTTATTATAAAGCTAGTCTAAAATGAATGCTTTTGTGAAAAAAAATTCAAACTAAATGAACATAGCTAAAGATGTCTGTGACTGTCATGTGGAAAACGTGTGACAGAGAAATAAGTTTCCTAAGTCCCAGATCTTTCACACCCTTCTCTATTCTCAGTTCTTCTAGCTATTTACTAGGTTTGTTTTCAGTATTCTCTGTTTAAAATTTGATATTCAGTCTGTGCAATTTAAAAAAAATGGCATATTCACATAAAGTTAAAAACACACTAGTGCTGATCTACTCTTGTATCAACAGCGCCTCTCCAGACACCAATCTTCTCCTACTCTTAGGTCACAAAACTTCATTTATAGTTTTGAATGACTGCAAGAATAAAGGATAGGATATGAATATACAAAAAGTTGCTTTTCTTCTCTCTATCTCATTTTCTTTGGCTATACTACAAAGATTTTGATAATGCACTTCCTCAGTGAAGTTCTTTTGATAACTCTGGAGGACCTCTGCTACATCAGATATTTTGTACTGGATAGTGACAGCAGATAATTTTTCAGAACCTAAAGTCTAGAGCAATTAGGAACTTAAACAATATTTGAGTTACTTTGAAAAAAAAGTCAGCTGAAATTTTGTAAAATATAATGGAATCTCTTAATAAATTACTGCAAAAATGACAAAATAAAAAAAATGCAAATCTTCCTGTAAGATGCTAAAAAGAAGCTTCTATGATATTCTTTATACTTATATAATTAAAGCAAAGAGCAGCTACAGGAATATTTTGTCTTTTAATTCCACAGTCTGTTTTCATTCAGTCTTCCATCCTGTCTTGATATCCTACAGCATGTGGCCTGGAGAAATGAAAGATTAATATACTGATCCTGGATCGCCAATGACCTTAATTCAGCTTTAAAAGCAGGTGCCTTTTTTATAAATTTCTGGAGCAAAAGTGCAAACTTTGAGTTTGCACCACAGTGACGTGGATGCTGTACAGTTCCTTGGGCAGCTGAGGTCAGGTTTACACCGACAAGGGCTGAGGCAACGAGCTGGAGGCAGTTGTGTCTGCAGGGCCAGAGCTGGAGTGAGTTTGGGAGCGGGGAGCAGATGGATTGCTCTAAATAGAAGCCACAGCATAAAGCAGTGTCTAGGCAACGTGCATGATCTGAGACTGGGCTTCAGATCAAGTTCTCTGGTGGTATAGCCATGGCCTGGAAGTCATAACCGTGGGGATGAATTCAAAGTTTGGCATGTGAGGATTCTCACTCTAGTGTATTTCTTTTTGGCCATAATACTTGCTGATCTTGTTCTTCCCTTAGTGCACTATATAACACTATTCACCTGCCATGGCCTGTCGTAGAATTGACTGAATATTTGTGATAGCCTTCTGTTTCTAATAGCCACTTGCTGGTCGTTGGCAGATAGCCACAATAAGGCTAGAATAGCATAGGCTAGGTGGAACAGAAAAAGATTGTCTTCTTTTAAAATACATGTTTTATAGCCTCAGGAAATTGCTATAAACCATTGCACCTTGGAAAAGGAATAGGGGTTTCTATTTAAAGCAGCCTTTGCAAACTTGCTGTGTAGCTTGTGCAATCACATGGACAGGACTGGATGGAACTTATTATTTTTAGTAGAATCAGAGAAGACCTGCAAAGCTGGCAAACTAGGTGGGCTTTCCTGATGGCTTGCTGATCTCAAGGCGTGTGTGGATATCTCATAGCTTACACAGCTGTAATGTTCTTTCACACACTCTGGCTGGACTATCACATATGTTGCCACGAAATGTTAAGACATCAAGACTCAAATGTTCTTTTGTTCCTTTTTCCTCTCTGTGTATGTTTTACTCAGTAGCTTTGTTTATTTTCTTAAAATATTTCCTTTTTGTTTGCATTTCTTGGCAAAGGCCTCCTTGTGTTTTTATAACTGTAATCTTCTTTTGGTCCCTCTGCCAGCTATATTACCCAAGATTAGCCACAAGTGTACTCCAAGGGCTTCAGTTCCTCAGAGGCACTCGTGGTGTTAAAAGGAAACCAAAAATAGATTTTCATTTGCCTCTCAGCCTAATTTGTTCAGTCCAGGTACAACACTAAAGTAGAGAAACATTTTATAGCATTGTTTTCCTTTTTTTATCTATCATCTACTCTCAGTAAATAAAAAAGGTCATCTTATGTTGAAGAAGTGCTGCAAAAAAGCAGATAATTGTCTTTGGTGTGGAATTATTTATATTGATTTTTTATATGGTAGGGAAATGGCTATTGTAGAGCTGCATAAATTCCCTCAAATGCCATTTCTGAATCAGAACTGCCTTATCAGCTACTGGCATTTCAGTTTTCATGTAGTGTTAGGAGCCCGTTTTTGGAGCAGGTGAACAGGAATGCTGTTCCTGTTCCAGTTAGGATTAGCATGTGAGACAACCATTACAACATGGCTTTTGTAGGGAAAGATCAAATATTAATTTATAATCAGGTCAAGTGTACTTTATGATCATTTCCATATAATCAATGTCGCTTATGATGAGGGAACAGAAGAAATCCCTTTTTATGTGAACCAGAATTCCTAAATGGTTAATCCACAGACATTTTGCAAAAAGCTACATTTCTAATCTTGTGCAATTTTTAAAATTTTATTTTACTAGCAGGCTGAAAGTTGTTGGCTTGTCAGAAGCTTCCTTCAAAGAGCTAAATACCAGCACCTCCTGAACTAACAATGATATGTTTTACTAGTAGTGATGAAACATCTTCTATAAACACTCCCTACCTTACTGACCATCCTTTCCCAGTATTGATTCACCACTGAAATATTTGTGTCACTTGAGTTCAAGTACATGAAACCAAACCTTTCAGTGCTTGGAGTTGTATGAGTGCCACTAAAAGCAGCATGCACTTCAGCAGTTAGTGAATTAAATAAGCAAAAGCATGCTAATGGTCTCTGTGAGACCAGTACTGCTGACCTTAGAGAGAGAATGATAATAAAATGAAGAATACAAACAAGAGATGGAACCATGGGCCTTTTATGGGTCATATCAATAGAGCATGCAGGGATTCAGAGCTACATGTTATCATTGTCAGACCATCAAAAGAAATGTATTTTCTCCTTCTTTAGAATTGTGCTATCAGAAAGTACTCTGAATAATTTCCCTGAAATATTTGCAGAATCCTATCCTTATTACATTTCTGCTCAATTCAGCAGTTGATAACAATTGTAAAAAACTTGAACTAATCTCTTAAAACCAGGAAATACTCCACAGTTAAGAGAAGTTTTACTCTTATTTCACAAGAGTCACAATTTGGCCAATAAAACATAGAGTGCAAATAAACTATATGGAATTATTTTTATTGACAGGATATTTCAGAGTTGACTGGAATTTGACTTTTCTCCTACCTGGAATTATTTAATATGGTGTTTAATTATAAGGAATAAAATAACTGGTGAACAGAATATGTTATCTTTCGATAACACATGTTTGAAACCGAAGAATGCCAGATTCAAATTACAAGCCAGCAATATTTAATCATGATTTTCCTTTAAAATATCCCTTACTATATATTTAGCTAGAGGGACACAATCAGAGAATATATGAAAGACAGAATAACTAATGTGAGAAATAAAATATATTTTTGCAGCATAATATGCCTACATAAACCAAGGGGCTTCCACGCAAATTGCATTTTGGCTTTTTTCCTCTTATTTATTTACACTATATTATGTATATTGTATCTCATGATGGAGAGCAAGAATGTGAGCAGCAGTTTAGATCCCCAAAATAGAGTGGGGCCAACTATGCCCTTTTGGAAGTCTTTTGTTGGTTTGAATGGCATGTTTTCTCCTTTGCTGTGAATATATTGCAGGCGTTTGTGTAAAACTATTACCCACTTACTCAGGCCTTATAAACCAAAGAAAGACTTGGGCCAAAGCTGGGAAAGAAAAACAAATTACCTCTTTCAAAATATGAAAGTATCCTGGGATGTTTTGTCTTGACATGGGCAGATGTTGGCAGTCAAGCTATTTGACCCCGGCACCATTTCATTGACTATTTATTTTCAATCACATGAGAGAAGGAATGAATCCTTGATGTTGCTGAATTCTTGATGTTGCTGAATTCTTGATGAAGTATTTTTAAAATAATTTAATTTAGGGCGGTATAAACAAACATATGTAAGAATGGAGAACTGGCTTATTAGACAACACAAGAAAACAAAAAAAGGAGGGAAATAATGTACTTTCTCTCCTTCTTCCCACTCCAGAAAACAGTAAAATCGTGTGTCCCAAGTCTGTGAACATATATCCAGAGAGATAATTGTACTTTCAAGAAAACTGTCCTATGAATGCTTATAGCTTGTAATCTGTTTGGATGACCATTCATGTATCACCCAATAGAACGGATTTATGATAGCAGTGAGGATTTCATGGGTAGTATCACGATATTTCCATGTTCTTAATGCATTTACTTACAAAGCTATACATATCAAATGAACACCCAAAATGGTTTTAGATATTTTTTTTTTCTATTTCTTACTCAGCAATGTAAATTTACCATGTTTATCTAAAGTACAAGTGCAAGTATGCAAGTAAGAAAGGTAAGATGAGGAAGAAGTTTATAATATTTTGGTGGTTGAGCTATTCAACGAGACATTGGCTAAGTGAGAAGCAAAGCCTTGGTTCTTTGGAATATTGCCTGCATATGCTAGCTGACATAATCTAGGAAAGACAAGAAGAAAAAGAAAATAAAAAGTAGCCCTTCCAAAGCTACTAGTAATTAAACGCAGAAAACTTGCACATTTACTGACAGACAGTAGTTGTGCATTTTTTGTCTATGTGTATTTTACCATCATCAAATTTTAAAGAAGGCAATGGACTTCAGAAACTAGAACAGTTAGCTATGACTGTTGCTAGCCATTGCCAGTCATGACTCCAATCTAGCTTTCGGCACACTCCTATCTGTTGATCTCCTCTGTCATCTTCTTTTACATAAATACTTCTTTCCACCTCTTCCTCCTTCTTATTCCACCTTCTTAATTTTCCATTCTCCAATCTATATTCTTATTGAGAGGTGCACACCTTTAAAGTATCATGGATGAAAAATACATGTTTTTTTTTCTTGAACATGTAGAATGAAACGAAGTAATATTAAAGTCCTGTAAGTATCTTTTTCTTACTGCTGTGGGCACTGACTTGAAACATTCCCTTTCATGTGTGTGTTAAATAAAATACACAAGAAGCAGTGTATTGCTCAGAGCTTACAGGAAATATCTCATAATTTGTGTCTTCCCATATGTATTCTTTAATGTTTTATACCTGCTGCTGATTTCATTACTGATATATTGCAGCATCATGCTGCCACAAAGGGGACTGCCCCAGGGCTATTTAAGGCTAAAACCAAGAACACTCACTCACACTCACAGGTAATTTGTATCTTACACAGCCTGGACAGCTGGCAGGTTGAGTGACATTCTTACAGTGATGCATTCATTTACTTACACTTATTTATGGCTATGTCATACCTTAGCACAAACCTCCATGTATACACTTTATATACACTTCCTCTATCTAGCTTCCATGTTTTCAGCAGACATTAACCATATCTACATTTTAATTTTTGCACCTGCAATTAATTGTCTAAAGAAATCCATGTAAAGAAAGGCACTGGTGTGGCTGAGAGACACACCGGGCAGATGTGCGCACAAAATACACTAAAACTTTCACTTGTGTTTACCTTGGTTGCCCATTAGCAATGGTTACACAATGCTTTGGCTACTTGAATTTTGAGAAGGAACATAAAAACACTAGGAAATGTGGGAAATTAAAGGCTCCACAAATGAGGAATAAATCCAAGTGTATGCTGCTAATTGCTCTCTCTTTAAAAAACATGATTCAGTAATCACTCCTACACAGCAAAGATATAATAACACCCTTTTCTAAATACAGTAACAGTAAGAAGAGCTGCTAGAGAAGCTGACTTTTCCTTTAACTACTGTTCTTTAAAAGTGATTCTGTTCAACAATGTACAAGGTCGACAAGTCAACGCAAGACCACCCTGCTTGGGGATTTGCTCTCAACACAGAGTTGTGTCGAATCCCTCAGCTGAGAAATGTCAACCAGCACCTTTCATATTTATGGTGACTCATAAACAGGAAACTCAGCCCTGTCCACGACACTGGAGCTTTTTCATATCGTAGATCCTTTTATGAAGGAAAAAGAAAAGGGTAAAAAAAAAAAAAAAAGAAAAAGAAATAAAAGAAACCTCTCAAAACAAAACAAAGAATTTAGCAGGACATTTAAAGCAGCTGCCTTCTATTATACGTGCCAAAATAAATATTGCCAAATTAGTAAGGCATACTGAAAAAATTAAGCGCTAAATGCAAATTTATTGACTGAAATACAATGGTAGAGTAGCCAAGGAGCTTGCAATGGTATAGTTCATCTTTGTAAGTAGGTGTTTTGGTTGGCCAGTTGCTGGAGAGTGACATGGGAACAGTAATATAAAAAGAGTGCATTTCTGTTACACCCAAGATGAACAGTTTGTTTTAGAAAGTTCAAGTAAACATTTTCTAACATATATTCACTAGTTTCGGAGTGTCTTTTGCTACCAAGAGAGAGATAAAAACTGGTTTTAAAAGTCTCTTATGAAAATACAACACTTCAGAAATGGTAATGTCAGCATAATAAATTATCCAACAAAATTTTGGTGGAGTTTCTCATTTCAGAATAATGAGAAAATCTTGGTTCTATTCCCCCGTATTCTTATAAGGACACACATGGCCTTTTTATTTCTGATGTGTTTAACCTTAAATAACTAGAAAAAGCATCACAAGAACTGCTATATACATATGTTATAAATGAGTATGAATACATACATATATATATATATATATATATATATATATATACACCCAATATCCAGAGGGAAATAACCAGTCTAATACACTAAATCTAGTGACTGGGTAGTTCATACACATGGTTTACATGAGATCTCATGAGCCATTTTTGTCAGTGTACTGTTCACTTTTCCATAAGTAAATTTCAATGTTACTGAAAAAAAATATTTTCCATTGGGAAAACTAAAGCTCAAAATTTTGCTTCAGGTCAGTCCAACCCAGACTTTCTTGCGTTTTGGCATTACTAGTTTGTTGGCTTGACACAAAACATTCAGATTTAAAATGAAATGTTTAAGGTCTCCCTTTGATAAAGCTGATAATACATTGCAGGAAACATACTGTGGCCAAGAAGTCTGATCCATGTGGCAAAAGCAGAGATTTTTTTTTTTTAAGTAATGAAGCTTGCATGGATCAACAAGGTTCTGGGAATGACACAGTTAATGTGGAACTGATTTTGAATACCAAGCATACCTCTCTGTTCAATAAACCAAACAGAAGCATTGAGATTCAGAGTTATCAATGTATTTTTCAAAAAAGTATATCAAAACATAATATTGATCAATTAGTGACTCACAACTAGTTGGAGCCTTTCCCTTGGAGAACAATTTCAATATTTTAACTTTTCATCCTGAATTCAGGATGAAAAGAGCAGTGAAATATTCAAATGTTTCTTGGAACCAGACTCCATTTTTTTCCTGTTGCAATTTTTGTTTTTGACCCACTATAGCTAAGAGTTCTCAGGTAATAATCCCACCTTTACAGTTTGAGCAAGCTATAGTGAAATAATTTTCATTGTAAAAGTAAAAGCAAACTAGCAAGATCTCTCCCCAGCCTCTTCCATTCCCACCAAACAAAAAAGAAAATGTCCAGTTGCAGCTAAGAGTTTTAGCCATCTTTTCGGATAAGATGGTAAGTGCCTGCATTTCTATCCTGTAAGCATAGCTCTCACTGACCTTATCTGCATCACATCGCCTCATTGCAGGGCCCCAGCCATGCAAGGATTGGTGTTTGGGAGCAGGCTGTTTAAAATCAAGTGGCACCTGCTTCTGATAGACAAAGATTTTAGCTTCAGATTTTCTCTCTTATGCTCAACCTTACACTTTGGTTGAGCATCTACAGAGTTGCAACTGAAACCTATCTCCCAGCAGACTCCGGGGAGTGACCGCTGCTTTGATTATCAGCAAGAACATTTGGCAAAACATGTGCAGCACAATTAAGAAAAAACAAAGTTGTGAAGTTTACTGTTTGAGTCAGCCCAGTTCAAACCAAACAAACTTATTCCAGCAAAATGTTATTGGTTTCCTTGGCTATAGAGCTCTTCTGGAAAAGAAAAAAACCCACAAAAATCCCAGAGCAATTTTAAATTCTGACGCACTTTGGGGGTTAGATTTTCCTCACAGAACACTGCAAACACTTTTTTTTGCATTAATTTAAAATCAGAGTGGATATTTTACAGAAAGCTGGCTTTCTGTGCTCTAAAGAGGCCTACACGTTTCCTAATTTGTCTTGAAACTTTGGTCAGGGTGAAAGAGGGAATATTTCCATATGCTGAAAACTTATATGGGCCATGATGACGCTGAGACACAGAGGAGAAAATAAGAGCTGATCCAGGAGTTTTCTCATAACTGAAAATGAGGCAAAACCTAACTCTCAGGCTGGACTCAGAGGCTAAGTTTGCATCACCACAATTTTATGTACCATGGTGGCATTTAGAGTATGATCTTTAGCCCACGCCAGCACTGCTTCTGTTGGGGGAGATGCCTTTCTCCCCATCCCAGGAGGCCAGTCTTGCAAGACAAAATACCAAATTATTTTTCTTTCTCAGATTTATACATGTTTATCTTTTTTAGAATTCATCTGAAGTAAAATGGATCCAGCTTTCTTTCAAATAATACAAAACATATGGGAACAGGGTTGTGCAAGTCACAAGTTGACAAGAACCAAAGCCCTTCAATGATTGTCTCAGACCCACATGATATTCTCAAATCTGACAGACCCGTTACGCGAGCAAATACTTGTAGCCCGCCAGCCAGCTTTATAGCAACTTCACAACATGGACAGCTGTGAGGAGAGTTATTCCACTTACTTGTTCTTCAAGCCGATTTGTGTTACACCATTTCGGAGGGCAGAAATGAGTGAATTGCATCTTGTGCCAAAACACTCTTTCTGTGACACAAGCTCCTCTTGCTCCTGGAAAGCTAATATCAGTACAGGACCTACATCAAACTCACTTGCACATATGAACAAGCCCTCAAAACTTGCTAATATCAGTGTCCTCTCATGCTGAATTGATTGATACATGTTACATTGCAAATTGCCGTTGCAGAGGCAACCATTGCTTTGATAAAAATGGAGAAAAAGGTTCTTTTTTTGACATTTTTGCTAATATGGGAATTGTAAATTAGAAAGTTTAGAAATTAGACAATTTAGAAAATTTCTTCATACTGACAGCCATTGTTTTCAGTCACACCTGCCTTCTGCTTTCTGCTACCTTTAGAGCAAACCACTTTTTGTAAGAGTTTACCAATATGGAGTACCCTTCATATTCACCACTGAATTTGGCTACTGGGTATGCTGAAGATGTTTACTTCACCACGAGTTTAGATGTGCCTCATACAAATTACACTCCACCATGCCATCTTTCTAATGTGACAGGTACATCCGTGCTGTGTGGATGTGAGCTGTCACCTGCTGTTCTGTACCATGAATCTATGGTACAGATGCACAATAGGGATGTCATGCAGGTTTTGACCGTCATGCAGCAAAGGTGGAGTCCGACTCATTTGAAGAACTGTATTCAGGCAGCACAGGGGTTGCCACTCATGGTATTCAGATACCTGAAGAGCTGAAAGCTTTTGCCTGGCAGTGATCATCAGCACTTGACCTAGAGCACATGCATCTTCCAGGTTTCACAAAGTGGCTCAGGTGACAGGCTGAATGCACCCTGCCCTCCGAAAGCTGCAGGCCGCTCTGTCCAGAGTATCTGCGCTTGCTTTCTGTGAGCAGTTTAGTATCAGCAGAGCTGCAGCCCAGCCTGACGTTGTGGCTGTGGAGTAGGTAGGTGTGCCCAGTGTGCTGTACGGAGGGTAGCTCGCAAGCAGGAAGCACCAGTGGGTGTGACAAAGCTGGAGCTGGAAGCAGTTAGACATGTCGCATTATGTAAGTAGCTCAAACTATGCAACAGCAGAAGTTCTGCACGTGCCACAGGCAGAGCAGAGCCAATTATGTTTTATCAGTCTCAGACTGCTGTATTGTCCCCTTCACTTTTTGACATTGATCTAGTGGAACCAGTGCATATAAAGACACACTTTCATAGTCTTTCTTTTTTTTTTTAAGTAAAAATATTTCAAAGAACCCCTTCCCATCAGTAACACCATATGGTTCTATTTTACTTAATTGTTGCTCTACATAAGAAGACTGGAGATAAAAGTTATTTTCTGCAAAGTCACAGCTGTATTGCCAGCTGCATTACTGGCAAAAGTAATTATTCTAACATGATTTTTTTTTTCTTTTTATATTCTTGATACATAGCTTAGATTTATATTGTCTTCATTCATTTGCGTAAGCTGGAATAATCTAATGTCAGCTATCTACATCAGAGTCACTAATTTAATGAAAATATGTTTAACTGTACTAAGATTCCTAAAACCATATGGAAAAATCTCCCTTAATGTACATGCATACAGCTTTGGGGAAGACAATCAAACATAATCTGAGCGCAAAATGTGGCCACTTGCTCTATTGAAAGAAAAGAAAAAAAGCTAGAATTGTACCTATCCCTCCATCCCCCATGTTACCAGGAGCCAATTTTTAACAAAGTGTAATTGTGTTAGGTACAATCTGAAGAACACACTATATTCTTTAAAATGCTTAAGGATTAGTGTCTTCAGCTAGAGGGACAATCTTGCTATTGTCTCCAAAGCTTGCAGTCTTGTTGTTTTATCTTAGAGGAAGTTTATTCCTAGATAGTGATCTTCGTAACATGGATTCGAGAACAGAGACATTGACAGTTAGTGGATATAGTTTATTGCTTCTTCATAAAAGCACTATTTAGTAGCAGGAGTGAATATTTGAGTCAGCAAAGATTTGCATTTACTCCTCTCAGCTTATCTGTCAGTTTTTGCTTATTTATAGATCTTAGGACCTTCTTTCTAACTTTTGGCCATAGCCAATACTTTGTCTGACTTTGTAGGTTTCCACATGCTTTTTGGAGAGGGCACAGTTTAAACTTTAACTTTTATAGTTACATAGGATGTATAAAATGCTTGCATAGTGTGGTTTGTATGCTGAAAGTTGCACAGATCAGGGAAGATAACTGGCACCAGGAAATTCAAGACACATTCACAAATGTGTTCCTGTGCCAAAACATCCCTAAAGTTTTCAGAAGTCACTTTCTAGTGCTTTGTTGGCGGCCTTGGTGCTTTCTGCCTCTGAAAATCCCTCTCAGTTAGAATATCATCAAAACAGTTACGGTTTCTAATTAGACATTGACATAATGACTGTTGTCATTATTTTGTTGTTTTCTATGAAACATCATTTACTCTTTTGTTTTTAGAAGAATTACTGTGGTGGTTTGTTTGGTTTTTTTTTTTTTTTTACTGACTTGCCAAATGGATGTTACCAGAAATAAACAAATAGGATTACCAAAGTGCCTTTCTTTGTGGGATGACACTCCTCTCTCTCTCATGGCCACTGGACAGAATACCTTGAAATCTGAAAAAAAGGTACTAGTTTTGTTATCTAAGTTAATTTGTGACATTTTAGGAGATGTTTATCTGTCTGGAAGTATATTAACTTCAAAAAATCAGTGACATTATCCCTTATTCCTGATTATTATTCATTCTTTCATCAAGGTTGACAAATTTAGTTTATTAAATAAAGCACACTTTTGGGAACTTTATGGTTTTCAATCAACATTAACTCCTTTGGCACCTGACTTCTCAGAGTCTCAGAGCAACCTGAAGACTCCCAAAACTTCACATGCACTTTTCTGTAGCACAACATACTGCTCTGAAACGCCCCAGCTCAAGCTGCAGTCAGGACTGAGTACTATCACCGCCTGATGACACTACTTGACTTGTAATGTTAGTTAGCAATAAGAGTTTCCTACCAGCAAAGACAAAACTTGTGGAATAAGAAGAGAGAAGGGAGCAGGTTTCCATGTGTCTCTGCCTTTAAACCAAAGCCTCTTTACCACCCCTGAGCTCCCACCACTTTCCCTTTCTCCTCCCAAAGCCCCAGTGACCCTTCCTGCTCCAAAGCAGCGTATCTACCGCAGACCTTCCCAGCTCCCCGTCAGATGCTCCCAGCCCCTTCCCTTGCCCCTTCTGCCCAGGTCCCTGCCAGCTGAGACTTGTCATTGTGACCCACATCCACCCTCCTCCTTTCTGTTACACACGCTCTGAAAGCCAGCCTCCTGAGTTCTTCACACTCCCATGGGCCACCAGTGTCTATTCCTGCCAGCCCCAAGCCCTTGTCAGCATTTGCTGGCAGTTTTGAAAGAATGCACCTAGACATGGGATGAATGTAAGTAAGACTGAGATGGGGCCCTATGGGGATAGGATATGTCTGGTTAAACCAGACATATGTAGGTTAAACCCAATAGCAGTTGCCTGCTAGTATTACAGAAGTACTTCTGAATAGCAGATAAGAAGTATCCCTGCTTCCTCCAGGCGTATCTGAAGTGATGATTTTTTTTGCAGCTTCCCATATTTTTTTAGAAATGACACTCATAGTAAACTGCTGAAAATGTGCATCTGTCTTTAATAAAGAAGGAACTTAATTAGCACATCTCCTCTGTTGAATAAGAAAAAAAGGCAGAGAGGCAGGAGGAAGAGATTTATTTTGGTGCCATTTGAATCATAGCTAACCTAGCATGCAAAGCCTGAAATAATGCTAAAGCTGAAAGAAATGATGTATAAATGGAGAAGTCATCCCCCATGTTTAACAGCAAACAGTAGATACAATACACCATGTTCTGGTGCAGAAGAGCAGCTTTCCAGTGGAATTATTCCAGATTTACACTGTTGTGACTGAAATGAGAAACTGTCCCACAGAGCATATGTAACTGTAGGAGTAACATGATATTCTTTTTCCTTGGATGATCTTGTTCAAGCTCTGCTTGAACTGCTACCCATGGCTGGCAGTCAGTAACATGGCCAGGTTAAGTGCTGTACAAGCATGTAATGAAAGATAGTCCCATACCTGAAGAGCTTGAGACTTGACTATATTATTAGAGGTTGTATATATATCAAACATATATAATATGTTTGTAGGAATATATCAAACACAGAAAGCAGTGAGTTTGTTATTGATAGAATGAAAATAATAATTTCGGCTGTTAGGCCAATGATTATCATGTTGTTTGAAGGTGTTTAAGAGGATCCTGATATGGTTTTGTGGATGCTCCTGATATGGTTTTGTGGATGCTCCTTCCACACTGGGTAGCAAGAATAAAGCCTCAAGCTGATTTTGGTAAAATTAGACTAACAGATGGTCTAGGTGAGGACCATTTGGGACAGAAAGAGTACTGTTTGGGGGACAGAGCACTATTGTCAGCTTTGCTGATGTCGGAGCATGGGCCACAATGGGTGGGTAACCACACAGGTTTTCACAGGCTTTCAGCCCCCTCAACTGATTGTCATGAAGGTGGAGGTGGCAGGTGACATTTTGCTGGTGTGGAAAGACAAAGAACTAAAGCAGGAGCAGGATGTGAAAGCCCATAATTTAAAGGTTTAAAAGAGGAAGATGATGTGTCTGAAACAACCAACCAAGAAAACTATGTTTGGAACACTGTTCTGAAAGTATTTTAAGTGAAACAGGATAGATTTATATCAAAACTACAGAGGAGGAGGGAGTGGAATCTAGAAGATCCTAATTTATATTGATAGTTGTCAAACTTGTTTTGATTCTGCCTGATATATATTGGTTATAGGAAAAAGCCTTAGAGAAAGAATTAAATTCAAGTTAGAGTTATCTGAAATAACTGTAAATAAATTCATGACAGAAGCAGATTAATTGTAAGCTGAGAAGCAGGGTGAATTAGTACATTTAGAGTTATTGGTGTGCTACCAGAAGCTACAGGCTTAAAAATATTCAACATGGGCAAATGCTGTGTCCAGAAAAAAATCCAGCCCAGCTATGACTGCTGTTTCACAGTAAGTAGATAGTGCCAAGCTGATTTCTGTAGAAACTAAAAATAAGTCAGGAGTAGGCATGTTTTGTGTAGACATATCAAATTTAAGCTCACACTGTGCTCTTTTTGGGTGCTTTGAGAAATGTCCTAAGATTTGAGTTCATGCATATAGAAACAGGACAAGGAAAGGATGTGTGGGTTACTAATAAGAGTATGAGGGTTGAAACTGTGTCTCGATTTATTTAAACAACCCTCTCTTCATTGCCGTGTGTTCCAAGGATGCAGCGCCATTCTCAGAAGACAGGTTCATCTTCTCTCTCAATGCAAGTTGAGTGGTAGTACTCATGATTTTCTTTGTAGCTTGTTGTAAAACTAGTTTAACTGAGTAGGCATCTGGATCCAGTGTTCAGTAAATGGAGGAAAAAAATCCAGGTGTTTATTTTTTAAAAAAACATATTACCTTCTTTCAAATATCCTACTGCATCTGCTGTCAGAGTATGTGCCATTTCACTTCATGAGTGACACTGTCTCCCTGTGCTGGGAATGTTATCCTTCACAGCTACCCCAAGGCAACTCTACTGTATTCCAGTGCCACAGCCAGCCAAAAGAATGAAAACTATTTTCATTTAATCTAAATCTTTCAGAAATTATTAGCAGCTATATATTATCCCCATTTATGCCACTCAGTGACTGCCAATATTTTAGATTATCATTTAGTGGCTTTATCAGAGTTGTTCACGTTTTAGAAATTTGATATACTTTTTCTTTTTATTAAGAAGCACTTGAAGAAAGCACAGCCTTGACTTGTAGGCATGTTGATGCAATGCTTTCCATTCAAAGTGTGCCCTTATTTGCTGGTCTATAGTAAATGTTGAAAAATGCTATACAATAACATCTGTTATTACACAATAGTTCTCTATTTGCTTCCAGGGAGCTTACACTAACCAAGCATTGCGTAATTTTTTTTCTTCACATAAAACAATGAGAGGGTATGCTGGCCTGTAAAAGACTGTATGGCCTCAAGTAATAAATACCTCTCAAAGACACTCAGCACAAAACCTCATTGTTAGAGCAGTTTTGCCAGAAAAGTTGCACTGTGGCTCAGTCCAATGAAGACTAGCGATCTTGATGCTGAAAGATTTAAATTATCTCAGAAAAATTTTGAAAGAATTCACATATCAGGCAAGTGAGTCAAGATAGATATGGCTGGTTTATGTGATTTGAGAGTGACAGGTGCAGTGCTGGCTGCACAGTGTAAACACAGAGCTGGGTCTGTGATTACATCCCTGACCTTGCTAACAAAATCATACTGTCCTAAAAAATGGGAATAACTCTTTGCTCAGTCTGCACAGGCTGCTTTTGGAGCTTGTGTCCCAATGTGATCATCCTCTCTTTTCTCCTGAATAACACATGACATGGAGTTCATTGCCAGAGCAGTTGTAACTTTTTTTTGAACCGTTAAAAATGTGATAAATGGTGGTATGTAGGTGAAAAAAAAAAAAAAAAAGCATTTAGATTTCTTCCAAAGTTTTCATTTATCAATGAAAATTCAAAGAGGAAAACCGGGTTTAACTTTGCAGGAACTCATACAGGCTTGATTTTTTTTTGTGTGTGTAGAGACTTGTGACCAGAGACGGCACACATGACTGTGTCCAAGCAAAAGCCTGTTGCTCCTACAGTCTCTGTAAAGAATTTGTTACTATTGTTAGTTGCTTAACATTTGAAATTAGATGCCTTCTGGACAATGAACATAAATAGAGCCAGATGGGTTCCATCTGGCCAAATATAGATGTTTACATGTAAACTGGTCCCTATAAAAATCCCGCTGTAGTCAGTGGCAAGAAAAGGACACTTTCAGGCTTCAATTTATCTCAGGTTAAATTAGATACACAGAACTAGCCAGCTGAATAGCCATTCTCATAGCTCCTATTTCTCCCCATGGATTTCAAAGGGAGTTTAGGGAAACATCCACACTGTAGATACCAAAGTAGAAAGTTCAGGGAGGTGAGTCCTACCCCTCTTATCACAAAAAATGTAATGCCTTAAGCAGTTACTATGGTTTTAATTAGAGTTTGTAACTCTTTAAAAAGACTACATTCAAAAATGCAAAAGGAAGACAGAGAGAAGTGGGACATATTTATATACTTACTGGTTTACTTTTGGCAGTATATGAAAGCTAACACATTTAAGTAAAGTTCATTATACCCTCAAGTAGCAAAAATCAGGTATGAAGCTACATTTTTTCATAGGATTGCTGTTGATGCAACCCTGTTGATATTCCAAAGGGTGACAAGGAGTAAAAATCAGTGCAGAAGTAGCCTTGACAGTGTCATGGTAAAGGATATGCTTTATAATGCATGTTTCCCCTCCCACTCTCTCTGTTAATGATTATTGGTGTAATGTGCTTTGTATGGGAAAAGCAGAGTTATTATTGGTGGTTCTTCCCTCCTCCAGGTTTTAATACTGGCCTCATACAGATTGTTGTGGGCCAAGGCCAGTAATTCTCTGTCAATGCTTTTAATGAGGAGCAGGAAACAGGGAAATATTTTTGGTCCTTTTCTTTTGGAATGAATGGCTCCAAAAGAATACTATGTAACGTTACTCAACTCCAAAGTGAGTAATTCCAGTGGTTTGACAAGAGCATCCTAGTCCAACTTTCAGGGGATGGTGCCTTAGCCAAATAAATGGTAACAGTCCAAAGCAATGCAGGCTTCCATTAAACATTTGGAAGAGCTAGCCCGTTAGGACATTTTTGTTATGCTTATTTACCTTTTGCAATATCAATGCACTCCTTACTCAGCTGTAGCAACATGCCTAGCTGAAGTCTGAAGCAGGCTGCTGCAATTCTTTGCTACTTCATCTTTTGCCTATGGTGCATGCTGACCCACAGTACACATTGAAAAAGAAGAATTGTGTTGACTTGCTCAGCATCTTCAGTCTTGAATTTATGAATGAAAAATGCACTATCAATCACCCTGATTATGTGGTTCCTAGTGTACTGCAAAGGCAATATTAACATAAAATAGACTCTTCTGTGAAAACTGAGCTTGATGTCTGGTCTTAAATGAAAGGGCCATCAACAATGATGATTCCCATAGTAGTCGGGCACTCTCTAATGAAACAGAAGACCTCTAGCAGAATGATAAAATAATAGAAAAAGAGTTATAAGCTCATATTTAAAAACAAGCATGATCTTTATTCAAACAAAGATACTATCCTAAAAAGGGGAAGGTTGAACGGAGAGAAGAAGGACAATGAAAATGACAGAAGGCCAGAGAGTTTTCAATGTGGCAGAAAGTTGACATGGAAAGTTTGTTCTTCTGCAGATTTGTAATCCTCTTGTGTTTCCTGTCAATAATGGGTGAGTCTAAGAAGTTTGTTTGCAAAGTCTATGATCTCCTTGCTTTAGCAGTCATGGTTTGTCCAGAGAGTTAATATGTAAAGTGACGTCAGTGATGGAAGTCTGGAGACCTTATGCAGATGTTGCTGAGATATTCAGACAGTGTTAGGAGATGTGGCAGCAAAAGGTGGCATTAGAGCACCACAGTCTGTGTAATAGCTTTGGGCACAATTTTTTTTCTTGCCCACAAACCCTGACTGTGGTCCAGCTAATTATTTCTCTGCTGTCACTCTCAACTTTTTCCTCATGAAGCCATAACTCCCAAGAGGGAAAGGAAAGGACAGGGAGTTGGTGCTGTTGAGGTTGGATAGAGAGATGAGAGGGCTGACATGAAATTAAGTTGGCTTTGAGGAAGATAGGATCCAAAGTCTGAATTCAACTGAGCAGTGTGATGATCATTCAACCATCAAAGCTGTGAGATCTTGTGGCACCAGAGTTCATCTTGGGAGGACCAGCTACATACATACTCCAGAGATTGGGGAGTATCATAAAAAAGATGTAAGACACTGAACATAGCATAACTCTTTAGCTAGAGGAATGACCAGCAGACTCTCTTGTAGCTTCTGCAGAACATTGTTTCCTTGAAGGAAAGCTCTGGGAATTGGTGTAAGATGGGCAGAGGGTCAGCAAGGTTTACGGCAAAATGGAGATACAACTGAATCATGTTTTGTCACAGAGCAAACTGATAGTACTTTTCTTGTAAAAAAAAAAAAAGTGTTAGTTGTTATTTCCAAGTTATTGTTTTGTTCAGCAAAAGATTGATTTCATGTGATTTAAAGAAAGAGGGTGATCACAGCTGTCTTGTTAGAGAGGTCCAGAAACATTATTGAAGAGCATGCAACAGAAGGAAGGCCCTTGTGACAATAAAGGACACCCGGAAGTTCTTTTTGTAACTGAGGATCTCCACAACAGCACATTCAAAACTGCTAATGGAATGATCTTATGAGAAACCATTGTAGCTATTACCTGCCCAGAACTGCCTCATAAAAGTTCTTAAGCATTTCAACATGTGTTATTTTGGATGGCCAGAAAAGCTGGGAGATGTGGGAGGGTGCAAAGAGCTGTCTCAAATATCAACAAATATATAAATAGCAATCTTGACCCCTGACAGCTCACAGTTCCAGAGCAGCAATGCACAGAGAACAGAGGGAGGGATGAAAATAATGCCACAAATGTACAGGATGAAATTAATTCTTTATATCATTCCAGTGAAGTCATTCTTGACTCCTGCAGCAGAACAACAGTCCAGATGAGCTGATAGCATTTTTTACTTCCAAATGGCGTAAGGAGATGGAGCATAAAAGGCAAAAAGCTCAAACAAAACTTAAGAAAAGTACTGAAGAAGACTGTTGAAGTCTTCCAATTCCCTTTCCATACCTGCTTTGAACATAAGAAAAAAGGTAGTCTAAGTCAACAGAAAGTCATATTCTATAGAATGAGACACCATATTCACGATATTATGTTGAGAACATCTTGTGCTTACAGCAATAGAGAAAAGAAATATTTCTCTAGTAGTTGGAAGCCAGCAATTATCATAGCACCTGCCCCTACTGCAACTTCATAGAATCATAGAATACCAGGTTGTAAGGTACCTCAAGGATCATCTGGTCCAACCTTTCTTGGCAAAAGCACAGTTTAGACAAGATGGCCCAGCACCCTGTCCAGCCAAATCTTAAAAGTGTCCAATGTCAGGGAATCCATCAGTTCCCTGGGGAGATTATTCCAATGGCTGATTGTTCTCATTGTGAAAAATTTTCCTCTTGTGTCCAATCAGAATGTCCCCAGGAGTAACTTGTACCCATTACCCCTCATCTTTTCCATGTGACTCCTTTTAAAAAGGGAGTCTCCATCTTCTTTGTAGCCACCCTTTAAATACTGGAATATGGTGATAAGGTCTCCCCTAAGCCTTCTTTTCTCAAGGCTGAACAAACCCTGTTCTCTCGGCCTTTCCTTATACGGCAGCCTTCCCAGTCCTTTGATCATCTTTGTGGCCCTTCTCTGGACCCCCTCCAGCCTGTCCACAGCTTTTTTGTACAGCAGGGACCAAAACTGAACACGGTATTCCGGGTGTGGCCTGACAAGCGCTAAGTAGAGCAGGGTGATGACTTCTTTATCTCTGCTGGTGATGCCCTTGTTGATGCAACCCAGCATCCTATTGGCCTTCTTGGCCACAGCAGCACACTGTTCACTCATGTTGAGCTTCCTGTCCACCAGGACCCCCAGGTCCCTTTCCATGAAGCTGCTCTCTAACCAGGTGGATCTCAGTCTGAGCTGCAATCCTGGATTATGTTTTCCCAGGTGCAAGACCTTACACTTGTCTTTGTTAAACTTCATAAGGTTCTTGTTAGCCCACTCTTCCAGCCTATCCAGATCTTCCTGCAGGGTGGCTCTCCCTTCCAGAGTGTCTGCTTCCCCACTCAGTTTGGTATCATCAGGAAACTTCATCAGGGCACACTTGATCCCATCATCCAGATCACTTATGAAGATATTAAACAGCATTGGGCCCAATATCAGTCCCTGGGGAATCTCACTTGTGACAGGTTGCCAGTTTGAAAAGGAGCTATTTACCACCCCCCTCTGAGTGCAGCCTGTCAGCCAGTTCCCCACCACCATACAGACCATGTGTCTAGACCGTAACGCATCAGTTTCTCTAGGAGGAGGCTGTGAGAAACCATACTGAAAGCCTTGGAGAAATCCAGGTAGACAATGTCCACCACTCACCCCACATCAACTGAGCAGGTCATTTTCTTGTAGAAGGCAATCAGGTTTGTCAAGCACGATTTGCCCTTGATGAACCCGTGCTGTTTTTTCCCAGCTGTGCTTCATTTGACCTGGGATAGCCCCCAGGAGGATTCATTCCATAACTTTCCCAGGGACCGAAGTAAGACTGATGGGCCTGTAATTTCCTGGATCCTCCTTTAAGCTCTTCTTGTAGATGGGGGTGACATTAGCCTTCTTCCAGACTTCTGGGATGTCCCCCAATCTCCATGACTTCTCAAAGATTATGGAGAGCAGCCTTGCAATGACATAATCTCTTAACACCCTTGAGTGCATATTGTTAGGGCCCATCAATTTGTAGGGATCCAGCTCCTGTAATAGTTCACATACCAACTCTTCCTTCACTGATGGTGGGTCTGTGTTTGCATCAACCTGGATTTTTGTTCCCAAGGTCTGGGGCCCAACAGTGCTAGTAAAGACAGAGGTGAAGAAAGTGTTGGGAACCTCTGCCTTTTCAGCGTTGTTGGTGACTAATTCACCTCTCCTGTTTAACAGCGGGCCAATGTTTTGCTTCTGTTTCTGCTTGTTGTTTACATACCTGAAGAACCCTTTCTTGTAGTTTTTGACATCTCTGGCCAATTCCAATTCGATCTGAGCTTTTGCTTTTGCTTTTCTAACTGCATCTCTGCATGCCCTGGCAATGCCCTTGTAGTTTTCAACAGGTATTCACCTGCTTTTTTCCATCTCTGGTACGCTTCTCCCTTGGTTTTGAGCAGACTCATAAGCTCACAGTTAAGCCAAGGGGGTCTCTTTCTCTGCCTACTTCCCTTACCTTTAAAGGGGATGAACTGTTTTTGTGCTTCCAGGAAAGCATTCTTGAAAAACTCCCAGCACTTCTAGCTGGGAATCCCTCCCAATTGAGCTCTGAGTGAGCTGAAGTTTGTTCTTCTAAAATCTAAAACCTTTGTCTTAGTACTAACCTTCAGCATGCTCAGCAGGATCCCAAACTCCACAATATTGTGATCACTGCAGCCAAGGCTGTCGCTAACTGAGATATTACAAAGCAGGTTTTCTTGGTTGAACTCAACCTGGAGAAGTTGAATTCAATGCTCTTGACTTTTGCTCCTATCATGAGCCACCCCATCTGAGCTGCTCCCTATCTGCTGCAAGACTGCTTGTTGAGTGTTATGCAGGTTATATTCCATTGGCATCCATGGAGATCCAGCCCACACAGGAAAAAAGTGACGACAATTTGGATGTAACATTTTCATCCCAACTTCATCTCAAGCATTCAAAATTGTTTTAATCTGAGGTAACTTCATTTAAGGGATTTGGATCTGAAGTTTAGATTTACCCTATTCTAAAGATTATATCTTATTACATGATTCAGAGGCAGATGGATGGCCTGATTGCAAACTTCCTACTTAAACTTTTCTCCTGGGATGTGGTTCAGGCTCATTTCTCATTTTCATATAAGCTTGACTGTCAGTTTTTTATTTTTATTAAAATGGACTAATATAGCCAAGCCAAAATAATGAAGACATTGCTCATTGTAAATTAAATTTAGAATGCAGAAGTGTCTGTGCCAATTAAAAAAAAAATATTATTTTCAAAGATAGACTTTGCAGACACAAATTTCAAACCACATTATATTGCTGGAAACTTTTTTTTTCCAGTGGAAGTGATGACACAACTTTAGATGGCAACATCCTGAATAAAACATTGTAATAAATACTCAAAAATGGTTATTAAGGGAGGAAAAAGGCTTGGTATTCATATTACACCATGTAGTCTTTTGTCCCCTAATCTTCAGCCTTATCCAATCTTGAAAGATTTATAGTTTGCTAATTCTATAAGGCAAAAGGACATTCTCCTACGAGCAAGGTCAGTCAAATCCACTCCAGGCAGCGATCAGTGGATTAACACATGTCACTGAACTCCTTATAAGTTTACTGCTGCCAGGACATTTCAGTTAAAGACCATGACACTGTGAATGTTGGAATGGACAGCTGGTCTTACCTTCTGGTTGCTGAAGGCACGAGTAAATTAAAAGCCCTCAGCAATATGTTTCTTCGGTATATCCCTGTTTAACAGGGAGTCTGCTCTCATAAGCCTGGTAGATAAATATAAATACTGCTGTGTATATACATGATTATATAGTTGGAGATTTCCAGAGTTCTCGAATATTTTTGTTTTGCTCTAGAGGAGTCAAATCAAGTTTCTCACAACCCCCTCAAAATATTAGGAAAAAGTTAGGTTGGAAACAGATACAGAGCCTTGGTCCAACTCCACTCAAGTTAAAGTTTTCCCACTGACTTCTATGGGAATAAATCACACTACTGGAGTGGGTGGTCCCTCCGTCCTGCACAGTGGGCCAAATCACCCCCAGATCCTAACTCACCATGTGCTGTGGTTTGGACTCACTGCTGCTTTCAAATTTCAGGTTTGGCTGAGTTGTGCAGTGGGAGGAGTGCAACAAAGGATGGGTTCTTACCAGACTGATGCTTTTGTCTTCCCAACTTGGCCCCTGGCACAATTTAGAACATCCTAAGGCGCTAAAATCTAAAAATTATGAGCAGCAGTAATCAGTCTTCAAGGGCAACACTGGCAGCTGGAAAACACTGAAACACAGTAGTAGTTACCCACATGCATTCCCTGGCCATTAATACCAGCTGAAGATCCCCCAAGCGTATCCTCAGTTGGCCTTTAGAATCACTAGAAAAATACAAGGGGACTGGAACTGAGCTGAGTCATCTGCCTTCTGCCATGGTGCTTGGCTTTTCGGTCGTGTGTCATACCTCTGCTCAAGACCAGTAATATTTTGAGGAACTGGTTATCACTGGTGCTCTTAAAGAATGACTAGAGCAAACAGCAGCATCCTTCAGGTACTGGTAAAAATTTATTTTCTTTTCAGTATTTCAGTGCATGTTAGCAGCTGTCCTTTGCTGGCCAAGTTGGCTAAGGTATACTGAAATCATGGAGCCATAAAAATTTACATAAGGGGAAAACTGGATCCAATCTTTATTTCTTGTTTGCTGTAGAGTGAGTGTATAACCTGTGCTTGAAAAATATTAAAGGAGCAAGTAAGTATAACGATATTTGTCCAGATCCACAAACGTAGTAACTTGCCATGACACCTCTGAATTCCTGGATCAATATGGGTTTGCACCTGTTTAGGACCCTCACATACATGATATTACTTGAAAAAGTGTGTCCAAACATCTGCATACATTTAAGCCCTAAAGGACAAATTTCAAGATAAGATTAAACATACTACATATCTACAAATATCACCTGTCAACAACTGATCCTAATTCTTATGTCTAAACATGGCACTTGTCTCTCTGCCTTCCCTGTTAGTAAAGTCCAGTAGTCGATTGAAATTATTATATTTTACCCCCAAAAATAGAAAATAATAGTTGTTTTGAATTTACTGCCCTTTCATTGAGTGTCTTGTTCTTGCATTATATGGTTGTCTGAAATGGAAGGGATAGTTGCACCAAATAATTTTGCCCTTGTAACTCTTCTCCCATGCACTCTGTGCTGCCCTACTTTTTGCAATCTGGTTTACATATGCCCCGCACCACTGTGTAGCTGTGTCCAGGTACGCTGTGCTCAAGGAAGGGAGCTGGCCTGCTGCACGTCAAGGCTTGGCTGCCGAGTGCCCACAGGATGGATCAAGTGGACGAAAGGTTTCCTCCATCTTTTATGAGCTGCCAAACACTGCCTTGTTCAAGACACTTTAATCTTCAGGGCTGGAAGACAGTCCAGGTTTATTATAAGGTGGGTATTTGAGAAATAAACAGCTGTTGGCATCTATAACTTGAGCTCTTTATGCAAGATACATAGGCTTCTTTGTAGTAGGCTTTAGCAGATATTTATGTGACGCAGTGCCCTTGCAACTAGAATTTTGTGGAAAAAAGAGCACGTGGAAAATTACATCATTAACTAACTTTTGGAACATACCATGCCTGGTGTACTTTTTGGTCTATGCTCCTCCCTCTTTCCTTATTTTTCAGTTTTGACCCTACATTTGAATGCTGCACCCGCTCCATTCCTTGTAACCAGCTACTTCATATTGCATGGTGTTCCTGGCATTTCTTTAGCAGCAATGGGAATTTGACGTCTCTGTAATTCTCACTATTAACAGTGTTTTACCAAAGCCGGTAAATAATGAATCATATGGCAAATATATTCAAGCAATTATGTTTTTATTACTTCTTTGTCTTTGCCTTAGTGTTTCATAATTTTCAGAAAAATTGTTTTAAAATATAGGACCTATAATTATGGAAATCCAAAGTAATTTTGATTAATTATTATATTACTTTTCAGTGTCTTATGCGTATATTCCATATTAATATCTGACAAAAGCTCTAACTGTGTGAATCAGAGTAATGTCTCACACTTCTGTGCAACATTTGAAATTTGGTCTGGTATTTGAAAATCTTTCTTTTATCATTGTGCTCTCAGTGGACCATATGAAAGAATTTAGTAGTCCCAGCTTCTCTGCATTAGGTGATCAGATTGCCAAATTAGGAGCAAAATACCAAAATATTCTGGTTGTTAATTTTACCAATGTTACATAGTGTTCAGTACTAATTAAATCTGATATCAGACTGTACAGTACATATTCTATGCAAAGAATAACATTAAAGTGCTATGTGTTAACTACAAATAGTTAAAAAGTATGCAGTTTTCATTAAATGTTACCTTTCTGTGTGATGTTAGAAGCTGCAATAGAACGATTACTGAAATTATTTATTTGAAACAACACTCTATGAGGTCCAAATTATTAGACAGTATTTTTTCACAATTGTTTTCATTAAAGAAAATCAGCCAAGTTCCTCTCTGAAATTTTGGCAAAAAACTTGAAACTGCAACTTTTCAAAACTTGAATACAGCTCTAATTTTTAGTACATTCCTTTTTTTCTGTTATTTAACCAGATCTGCTTGGGATGCACTCTCTTTTTTGTATCTTTCACTTCTTCTGTTTTTTATTTAGGGCCTTGACATAAGAAAAATAACTTTTCTCAGTAATATGGTGAAATGGGGGTGGTGAGATGTCAATTGGATAGATTTTCCCTGACAGAAGACTGGTAATCCTCATAATTTCCTTCTGCATCGTTCCTCCTCTTTGCTTAGCTCTATAAGTGACTTAGGTTCTGCTCATTCTTGCCTGTCTTTCCTTGCTTCTCAGCAAGATCCATTAGCAAAATCCACCTTCTTCCCTGCCATCCTTTTCCAGACTATTCCACCCATATTACAAAATTACAGAGGAAAATAGTGATGTTCCCTTTATGAATAATAAACAGTACAATCTAAGAGTTAGAATAAAAGCAGAAGTCAGGGACAGAAGACATTATAGCTCTGCCATAATGAATGTACCAGAAAGGGGGTGTAACTCCCGGAAACATTGATAACAACTGAGGGCAGAGGTCTTTAAAGCAGCCCTGGGACCAGACACATGGGAGATGGAGGAGCACAGCTTTCTGTCTGTGCTAGTGCATCAAGAGGCACGGCTAAACTCTTGGGTGCAGCATGTACCCCTGCTCCTGGGTCCCAGGATGGCATTTTGAGAAACATTCACCCATGAATATTGTGGAGTTTTCTTGACAAGGCCACGGCTAGGAGGGCCATGCCAAATAAGAAGCTGTTGTCATTGCTCCTGCTCTACGAGTAATGGCAGAAGTCATGAGGATGAGCTTCAACTCTGTCTCTTACAGAGCCCACAGAGCGCTCTGCAGGGAAATGTGTCAATTAGAGAGAAATCAGGAAAATACATACAGGGGATGCCATCTACTCCCAGGTCCAAAAATTACCAGTGTGGCCCAGCCAATGGATTTGTCCATAGTGTTTCAGCTGGAAATGTATGTAAAGAAAAATCCATTTAAATACCAAAACTTGGAAAACTGTGTATATATAAGTATTCTCAAAATTTCAACTCAGACAATCTCTGTGTCACCCAGAAATATGAAAAGTCCTAGGTATTAAACTGTGTTTGCATAGTTTACTTACAATGGAAGCTCTTAATGGGAAACATTTTTGTTACATATTTACACAGTGTGCAGTAGAAGTGTGGAAAATAACAGTTTTGTAGCAATGATTAAAATGTGAACATTTCTGAATTAAATTGAGGTTTTTGGTTTGGTTTTCTTGAGAAAGAGCTCTTGTGTCTGCAAGCTTTGTCATCTCTGTAATTTAAAACACAGTTCAGAACATAATTATAATGGAAGGCAGTATATCCTACTTTAACATTAGTCATTAAGAAGCTTGACATCTACCAGTTTGACACCTAGACCTCTCTTCAAGGAGTGGAGTGGAGAGGGTTGGCACATCCCCAGCTGATCCAGCACATCAATCTTAAGCACCTCTCTTAGGATGGGGTGAATTGCTCCCTCAAAGACACCTCTCTCCATTGGCTGCGGATGCAGGCTACACAACAACTTCAGCTGACACCTCACTGCCAATAATCTCCTCCGTTGACAAGCTTAGTGTTCACAACAGTTTCTAAGGATTTGCTGGTTTATTATTATTGTCAGTCTACATTAAAGATCCAAATTAGAGATGTAGCACTATGCAGTATACTTACTATGCAGTATACTTGAGCAAATCAAAGTATTTAGCAGAGTTTCTCCTGGACCGTGTTTTGGAAATTTCTACCAAGTTGGTTTTTTTTGTTTGTTTGTTTTGTGTTTTTTTTTTTTTTTTTTTTTTCTTCCAAAAAACATAAAACCACTTCCCCTCCTCTTTCTCCTAGGGGGCAGAGAGGAAACAAACAAAAATCCCCTGTCTTCAATTTTTTTCTTTCTCCTTGGAAAATACGAAAAAAAAATCAGTAGTTAATACTGAGGTTATTACACTAGGCTTCATTATTATTTAAAATCCTAAAAAGGCTAACATCTTTTTCCATAAAACGTAAAAAGAAAAACTTAAGGGCTTTTGGGGACTTTTTGTTTGTTTGTTTTTCATTGTCAATCAGCTATTCAATCCCAAGTAGAGATAAATTCTTACCAGAAAAATTGTTTCTAAAAGCCATGCCAATTACCATGTACCTACAAATATATATAAGAATTTTACCCTTCAGTTTTTCAGTGAAGAAATCCATTCTCCTGTAAAAAGCTGACTGTATGCTATATTAACTGAACAAAGAACTGCTTTGCTTAGTTCTACAAATACTCTCCTTGCTGAAAGTCCTTGGGTAGGACCAGATTTTTTATGAAATAATCATGATTCAGTTCAAATTCCACTTGGTCCTTGTTATCCTGAGGATGCCACAGAAATTTTCTGATGTTATGATGATGAATCTTACTTGAATTATATGACAAAACTTTCTTCTGAAAAGCCAATATCCTATACTGTTTATACATCAATAACTCATGTGACAGATTTCATATAAAGTCTCATAAGTCTCTGCTGTGTCTTTTGAGTTGTATTATATGTTTGGAAAAAAAAAAAAAAAAAAAAAAGAATAAATAGAACCTGAAAAGTGGATGCGTGACTGTTACAGAAGGACAAGAGACCATATTTTGCATAAGAATTATCCCTTATTTTGATCTCACAAAATTCTTGAAGCTCAAGCAAAAGTATGTTTGCTTTTTCCAGACACAATAAAGTTGTTTTGACAATATTTATGATTAACTTCTATATAGACTATGTACTCCTTTTCTGAACCATATTAAGCTCTTAACATCAATAATGTTCATTAACAGTACTTTTCAAAAGGAATAGAATATTATGTACAAGTTTCTATCAGTTTTAAATTGTTGTGTTTGTTATAACTCCTGGTTACTGTCTGTTGGTCACTTATACAAACTACATTTTAAACTAATTTTGTGCTATTTCCTTTCAGTCACCTTGACCTGGAATGAATTCATTTCCATCTTCTTCCTTCTAATCCCAATAATTTGGATTCATGTATACATTTAACAAAAAACAAAACAAAACAAAACAAAAAAAACTTAAAAATGTAAAGAACAAAACACACATAATGGAAGATTATTGTTACCTTTAGTGTTGACAAAATGAATGGAATTAATGTTACTTCTTAACATCTCAGTCCTCTGTAGAGCTAAATGCCCTCAACTCCCATTTAGTTTAATAGCTATGGCAGATTAAAGCAGGAGTAGTTTTTACCTTAGTGGATAATAAGCAAGTGGATGTTGTGGGCAGAGGAGGTTTCCCCTTCCTCTCCTGAGTGAGCATATAGTTACACATCTGCTTCCCCTTCCTCTAATCTCTAATTTACTTTAAGGGTAGCTGAGGATTTGCAACACAAAGCCGAAAACGTTTGTGTCATGAAATCTTAGCTCCAGCTTCTGAGTTGCTAGTCATTGGGGACTGAAGCTTATGGCTGCTATTTTATTGACCTTAAGAGAAAATGGATGGGATTGTAATGACAACACCAGATTAGTAGAAGGTAGCTAAAATGAAGCCTATTGCAGATGAAAGCCAATGATCATCACCTTCATCTGTGTATCTCTAGCTCCCACTACCTTCTGCAGCTGATTCAGAATTTCACAGAGATTTTAATCTGATGTGGTTACCATTTTCAGTTTGAAACTTTCTATGGAGAAAGATCACTTGCAATAACTTTTTAACACTTGGGCAAAAATCAGACTTTTAAAAATACTTTTTAAACTATTGTATTTAAATATTTCAAAATGGAAAATATCAGCTTCCTCAGTTTCACATAACTTTTGTTTCATAATTTCAGCTACTATTAGGACATAATTAAAATGGACTGTTTAGAGATTATTGAAACAATAAAATCTTTCTACAGATGGGGTGGGACATTCTGAATATTGTTTTCAGTTGTGCTTTTTCACCCTAATTCTCCAAAGGAAAGCTTTTCAAGATCTCATTTTGCCTGAAGGATGGGGATGTGGTTTCTTGATTAGTTGTATCCCTTTTCAAACTGGTTTCTAAAAGGTGGTTAGATTTTAAGATTTAGATTTGGTTTTGGTTATTTAGCTTGGATGATTTCTAGTAGAAAACAATTCTTGCCTGTTGTTTTGTCTTTCATCGGTTTCTTACGAGAGCTCCATTCTTGGACAAAAAGCTAATTGTTTCTATAAAACCATGTCTTAGTTACTCCTTGACATCTAGGATTCTTCCTGGATATTAAGAACACAGCTGTGGTTTTGAATTAAATGACACTGGCTTTCATTAACTTGAACTCCCAACGTTAGGGCAAAAGGACAGAGTGAAGAAACCATTCTGCTCAGATAGGCAGTGGTTTGCTCTGAAGCCTCCAAGACTTCCCCAATATGAGACCCAGGACTGGTTGTTCACACCTTGTTTTTAGGTAAGACATTTTCCCCTTTTTATGTCTGTGGAAATTAGCCTGGCTAAAAATCATTTTAGGCAAAGATTTGATAGACTTTCTGTAATTAATTCTAGATGGGGTAGCTAATATTTGTCTGTGTTATGCTGCCTTTCCTTCCTCACCAAGCTGCACTACCGCCTACCATGCTCTCAGCAGTGTGCAGCCCAACTGCTCTGGCCTGAGAAACTTCATAATGGAAGGAATGAATGAGAGGAAATGTCCTCAAGTTGCACCAGGGGAGGTTTACATTGGATATTAGGAAAAATTTCTTCACTGAAAGGGTTATCAAACATTGGAACAGGCTGCCCAGGGAAGTGGTTGAGTCTCCATCCCTGGAGGTATTTAAAAGACATGTAGATGTGGTGCTTAGGGACATGGTTTAGTGGTGGACTTGGCAGTGCTAGGTTAATGGTTGGACTTGGTGATCTCAGAGGTCTTTTCCAACCTACATGATTCTATGATCAAGAGAGACCAAGAATGCAAATGTTTTGATAATCCCTGATTGTAAAGGAAGTTAAGCACTGATCTTAAACTTGATAATTTAAGAGGGAGGTGCTCATCTCTTCTCCCTGGTATCCAGTTATAGGACATGTGGGAGTGGTTCAAAGGTGCATGAGGGAAGGTTTAGACTTGACAACTCTGGAATGGGCTTCCTAGAGAAGTGGTTGATGCCCCATGCCTGTCAGTGTTTAAGACATATTTGGACAATGCCATTAATAATATGCTTTAACTTTTGTTTAGCTGCTCATGGCTTTGTCGGGCATGCTCTTTGTTGGGTAAAAAACTGGCTGGATGGCCGGGCCCAAAGATTTGTGGTGAGTGGAGTTAAATCCAGTTGGCCACCAGTCACAAATGGTGTTCCCAGGGCTCAGTACTGGGGCCAGTTCTGTTTAATATCTTTATCGATGATCTGGATAAGGGGATTGAGTGCACCCTCAATAAGTTTGCAGATGACACCAAGTTGGGTGGAAGTGTTGATCTGCTGGAGGGTAGGAAGGCCCTACAGAGGGACCTGGACAGGCTGGATCATTGGGCCGGGGCCAGCTGCATGAGATTCAACAAGGCTAAGTGCCGGGTCCTGCACTTTGGTCACAACAACCCCATGCAACGCTACAGGCTTGGGGAGGAGTGGCTGCAGAGCTGCCCAGCGGAAAAAGACCTGGGGGTGTTGGTTGCCAGCTGGCTGAACATGAGCCAGCAGTGTGCTCAGGTGGCCAAGAGGGCCAATGGCATCCTGGCTTGTATCAGGAATAATGTGGCCAGCAGGACCAGGATGGTGATAGTGCCCCTGTACTCGGCACTGGTGAGGCTGCACCTTGAGTACTGTGTTCAGATTTGGGCCCCTCACTACAAGAAGGACATGGAGGTGCTGGACCATGTCCAGAGACGGGCAATGAAGCTGGTGAAGGGTCTAGAGAAGAAGTCTTATGAGGAGTGGCTGAGGGAGCTGGGGTTGTTTAGTCTGGAGAAGAGGAGGCTGAGGGGAGACGTTATCGCTCTCTACAACTACCTGAACAGAGGTTGTAGCGAGGTGGGGGTTGGTCTCTTCTCCCTAGTAACAAGTGATACGACAAGAAGAAATGGCCTCAAGTTGTGCCAGGGGAGGTTTAGATTGGATATTAGGAAAAACTTCTTCACTGAAAAGGTAGTCAGGCACTGGCACAGGCTGCCCAGGGAAGTGGTTGCATCCCCATCCCTGGAGGTATTTAAAAGACCTGTAGAACATGGCACCTAGGGACATGGTTTAGTGGTGGACTTGGCAGTGTTAGGTTAACGGTGGGACTTGATGATCTCAGAGGTCTTTTCCAACCTAAATGATTCTATGATTCTAAGTGGTCAGGCAGTTGGACTAGATGATCGTAGTTCCCTTCAAGCTGAAATTATTCTAGTCTAGTCTAGTCTAGTTGATTTGATTCTAAGCCAATATCCTCTAAACTTTGGATGTTCAATGCAGCAATGATGATAGTACAACTGATTTCCCTTTTCCTCTGCTCCTGGTTTCTGACAAGGAAACCCTTTTTCCCTTTTCGTCTGCTCCTGGTTTCTCTCCTAGTAGATGATGACCTTGGTCTGAGTTTATACAAGTTTTTCTCACCTCCCATCTGGAATTCAGTAACGCAATATACCTGGGCCCTAAGCCATCTGTCCTAGGAATCTGCAACTCAATGCAGTAGCGTAACTCAACAACACAAACTATAAAACTATCCCAGAATGTTCTCTCTCTCCACTGGCTTCCTCTAAGAAGAAGAAAAAAAAAAAGTAGTGAGTTAAAAGTCTTTCCCCTTGCCTGCAAGATGATTGATGGCCTGGGCAAAATAGAGCATGGTCCAGAGATCCAAATTAGTAACTCCTTGCAAGTGCAGAGTAGGACTTTGTGGACTCACCAGTTTGCATCTGGAAGCAGTATAGCTGCATGTACTTGGCGCAATGCCCAAGCTAATATACCCTGCCCTTTGTGTGTGAACGTGACTATTCTGCTTCCAGGCCTGATTTGGCAGTTTATCCAGAACCGCCCTTCTGGTTCTGGGGTTAACGCAGGAGGAGAGAATCTGTCTGCAGCTGGCAGCATGGATAGCCTTTCAAAGACTCTCTCTGGCACAAGAGAGGGAACCTGGGATGCAAAATCCCCTCCCCAGGCACAGCAAGGTTTTCTACTCAGAAGGTAATGCTTGTCTGTGCAGAGGAGAAAACATTCCTTTCAAGGGGTTGGTCCAAGTTTCTGGAATTAATTCTCACAGGAAAAGAAACGTTAAAAAAAAAAACCAACAACTCATGTTGCCCTGTCTATCACATGTCGTTCATCCGACCCACTTTTCTGCTAGATACATGCAGCACATTTATCACTCAGCTCTCCCACTCTCCCTCCCCAAAACTGTTACCCAAATGCAATGATATGCATAGAGTATCTCCTCATACTGCAGAAAGATAAACTGCATATGACAGATATTAATTACATGACATCATGCTCTTTAGAAAGGCATTGGGATACGAAGAGGTATAAATTCTCCCTAGAAGTGAATGGAATAGAAAGGATCCATATTTTAGCGTGGTACTTTAGGACACACAAAAATTGAATTTGCTAAGCTTCTTCCCTGCCAGATCAAGCTGGACACACTAAATTTTCAGATAAAAATATTGTTATATTAATCTGTGTTCTGTATTATTGGTTAGAGATTACATTTACTCGTGCCTTATATTGTGCTGAACAAACCGTAAATAATAACTGCAGGCAAATACTGACTTTCTGTTGGGAAGCATCTTTTTCACAGTTTCAAAGTTGCTGATGCATTTCACAGCAGGCTGCTGACTACACAGGAGTAGCATTCTGGTGTTAAAAATACTTGAGGCTGCCCCTGCTATTTCTTGCTCATTATCAGTCCTCTTAGCCAGGTTAAGCTTCCCTTGAGGAAAATGGAAATGGGAGCTTTGCCTGAGGTGAGGTCTTCAGAGCTATTCCTGTTGATCACATTTTTGGCAGACAGAGAAGAGCTGGGTGAAAGTTCGGGGAGAAGGAAAAGTTTTATTTCGAATTTGGAGCCCGAATAAACTGAGCCAACACAGAGCAAAACTGAATTAAAAAGCAAAACCTAAAAACTAAAGATGTTCCTTTGATTTCACATGCACTCTGGGCTTTGGATAACTTAAATGCAGAACTATACCTTAGCCAGGTGTATTTGAAAGGTTTGTGAACTTTATAAAATGTTTGATGAAGCTGGGCTGAATTTCAGATCTGTAATGAAACATGGAAGCAGGTGAGTTCCATGTGGTTTGGAGATTTTCTCATAAATAGTTTGCATTGCTCTAATAGTGACAAATTTAGAAAACTACCTTACCAGATGTACATGAAAAAAAGTATGTAATATGAGGACCAGATAGAAAGCCTGGACACCAAGCTGACTGCTGTGCATTTCTGCTCTTCTGAACTGAAATAGAGCTGCACAAAGCTGTGTCCAAGCTGAACACTGTCAGAGTATAATGGATGGTTTCTATGGTAAAGAGGTCCAGTTTCAAATAAAAAAAATGAAAGAAAGAAAAAAAAAGAAAGAAAGAAGAACAAGAACAATGTGAAGTTCTAAGTACTTATTTTCGCAGAATTTTAACAGTCAGAGTCATAAGGGGTCACAGTGAAAGTGGTTATAAAATGAGGTCTCTTTCCTGAGAGTGTTTAAATGGATGAGTGTTGACTGGCTTACAGCAGCTGACTACCTGAGCCATGACTTTAATATTTCAATTAATAGAGCTTTGTGTTGCAACCATGTTTACCCGAAGAGAACTGGTGATTCAAACAGACACAGTAAGAAGAGACTTCATACTTCACCAACCTTACAGTTCATAGTTAGTGTTGGTATGTCATGCTTATTATGTTTGATAGGTTTTCGTGTGTAATATGGGAAAAAGCCAAATCTCCTATTTATTTATTTAGAGAGATGGTTGGAAAAAATATTCCCAGAAAAAAGTTTTGATGAATGTCTTTTGCATTTTCACTGCAAATAGAAAACCAAAAAAAAAGCCCTCATCAAAACAAAACAAAATGAAACAAAAAAACCCTTTGGGTGAACAGTAAGCATTTCCATCCAGAAACTCCTGTATACTTTGCAGACTTAAACCATACTATTTGCATGACTCTCAGTTTCCTAACCAGACAATATCTCATGTGATATATCATAATGCTTTATTTTGATGAGCTGACATGGTAAATTATGGAAATATCTAGGTGTGATTTAAAAAGATGATGACACTTCTCTGAAGTGGTAGTTTTGTATGTCTATAAATATCAGTATCTGTAAGCATAGGCATTTCCAGTATAAATAAAATTTTGTTTCAGACACTTTTGTCCCAGTTCATTCCAGCAAATTTAAGTACTTACTGTGGTACAAATGGAATCATTCTAATCCCCTTCTGTAGTCAATGGAGAGATTAGACATCTCCAGAGGTCAGTCACAGGAATATATTGACTTTGAAAGTGCTTTTCTGCTGTCACTGAGGCATAGCATTAGATGAAGTAAGTCAGTAAGTCATGATCTTTCAATATGGTTGCAAAATCAAAATAACTCTATAGAAGCTTTCCTCCATTAACCGAATATTTAAGTTTTCAATATTAAAAACTTTAAAGCCAGACACTGACAGTCATTTTACAGATGAAAAATGCACATATTTTTTAAAAAAGTCTGTCATTGGACCATCTGTAAACAGAAAAAAATATAAATACGTTAAATATATTATTTACCACAAAGAATTTACCAAGAACTACTTCAACATTGCTGCTAGCTCAGAATGAAGATCTAATTCAGTTCAGGGTCAATGTAGGAATTATAGACAGATGCTGTGTATTCAAAATAGAGGCTTTGGGAAGAACAGGCTCCTATGACAAAATATACTGGAGTTTTATTGTGGCAAACTCACACTTTCCTTGCCTGCATTAAGTTTTATAAGCAAATTAATTTTCAGGAGCAAGTAAAAATTGAGATGACTTCATGATTTCCAGGAAGAAATGAAGCAAAGTGATCTCAACCAGAATGTAGTTAGCTTCAATTGCCTGAAGTAGCACATCATCTTTACCACTAGCCATTGCTTGGTATTATCTGAAGGAAGAAGCAGTGTTTCACGGTGGTCATGCTTTATATAGTATTTGGCACACCTACTACTGGGCAAAAACTGCTGTTCATCTACTGCTGGGCAACAACACCTTGCCATAAAAGATGTTAGCATATGTCAATAATTCTTCCATGAAATGTTTCTCCAGTTCCCTATAAGAAATAAAATTCCCATAAGTCACAGACAAGGTATAGTGTAAGTCATGATACATGACTGCCCCTTATGGGCAGCAAAAAATGTTTCTGCCCTTTTTTTTCAAATCACTGTTCAATACAGACTTCATCTTTTCTTTATGTATCATTTGTTAGAAGTCTGATATTTTTGTGATTCATTTCACATTGAATCCATAGCCCTGAGTCACAACTAAAATATTTGCAGAAAGAATGTGAACAGCCTGTAGGAGCATACTTCGAATAAATAGCAACCTTATGCAAAGAGCCAGATTCTTCTACTCTTATTTGCGCTGGTGACTGTCCAGAAAAAAGCCCACTGATATCCATACAGTTACTCCAGATTTATCCAAATCCTACTGAGCAGAATTTAGCCCATTACCATAAATCAATGACTTAGAGTCATTAGAG
Source organism: Platalea leucorodia (assembly GCF_965183815.1). NCBI lineage: Eukaryota > Metazoa > Chordata > Aves > Pelecaniformes > Threskiornithidae > Platalea > Platalea leucorodia. Next base: position 116,443,073 of record NC_138825.1, on the reverse strand, counting down.
AGTTATTTAGAGTGAAAATGGGCCAAGACCTGCTTGCCCAACTCATAAAAGTTTCTAGTAATCTTAGAAGGAATTTTTTCTGATTAGGGCAGGATTTGATTTTATGTCCATTCCCTGGAGGGTAGCTTCTCTGAGCTGGTCACCTTCTTGCTACATTATAAGTTTTGAAATTATAGGTAAGAGAAAAACCGTCTAATATTGTGGGAAATGCATTTACTTGGTAACAAAGTTGCTGATGCATTAACATTTTGCAGAGTATTAACCGCAAAAGAATAGTGTTCTGGTATTAAAAATAATTTGACATTGTCCCTGCTATTTGTTGCTCATTATCAGTACTCATTGCCAGTTCAACATTCCTCAAAAAAATTTAAATCCTACCTTGGGAAAATGAGGTAGGGAATATGTGCAATGGCTGATGACATCATCTGCTAGTAATGGCTATAAATCTTGAGTGAATTTGTAAGTACAAATGTGCAGCTTGGAAGGTGCCAGATTTCACGCCTGCATACTTATAGCTTGCAAATTCATCACGTGCAGAACCTGGGAACATCATTTTCATCCAGAATGTGCTCAACTACACCTTGATGAAGCCAGATCAGAAAAAAATGCTAATCTCTCCTAGAAAAAATAAGGTGTCATATTTTATAAGATGAAAATTTTTATTTTATTTCAGATTTTTAAGTTACTTCAAATGCTTCATTTATGTCTTCATCTAAGCTCCAGTGTGACATTTTGGAGACATTTTAGAAATTAGTCTTATGATATAACAGCAAGAAGGTTTCTTGCATACCGAGTGCAGTATAAGTGAGTGTTAACAAAGCACTAATGCCATTTGGGCAGGATAATACTAGTTAGCGTATCCAAACCTCTTAAAAGTACATTCTAAACTATTATATTGCCAATTAAGCAGCAAGGTGGAAAATTCTTGTCTTTCTGTTGGCATAGAAAGGGTCTTTCTAGTTTTTTTTTTCTTTATAACTTTAAAAAAAATGTAGGATAAAACTTTACCTTACAAGGTTTGTATTTAAAGAGGTGCTTCTTAAATAACTTGTACATTGAGGCAAAACAATATCACCTGGGAGAAAACTGGCAGAAAGCCTGGTTCAAAAGGGGTTGGATGGTTCAGGGAATTGGTAATGAAATCCTTAGATTTTACCGATCATCTACTTTGTTCTGATTTCTGTCCAGCTTTGGTCACAGCCACTGAAAGTTCCTACTGGAGACCAGCCCAAGCAGCAAAGGCTCAGCCTGACTTCTGAGTCCCCTATTAAATGCTGGGTGGTTTGGATTTAGGAAGAAACTTGAGGCTTATCTCAGATTACTGCTGTCTGAAATCTCTCCAGTTATCTATGTGGAAAAAGTTGCTGACATCCCTGTCAGTGCAGTTCACAGTGGACAGATGCCCATCTTCTCACCACTATGCAACAAATAAACTCCAATTTGAATGCTTGTTGAATGGTCAGTTTTCACAGAGTAGCGCTTCAAAGGGCGTGCAAGTTCCAAAGTTTCTGCTGACCCTTCAGTCCCTGACTTGCATGTAGGCCAATGATGTTATATATAAGCTTTTATGGACTTGTGGCCAGGCCATATTATTGTAGCACTCTATCCCTACTCTGTGACATCACTAAGATGTTTCCATGCATCTACATGAGGAATTCCCCTTGTTTGGGATCAGACTTGAGCAGTAAAACTCAAGTCAGGTTCTCTAGAGCTAGAGAAGTTTTGTTCAGAGCTTAGGTCCAGGAACTAGTATTTAGACTCTGGAAGCCCAGGCCTTGCTACATCAAAAGTCATTGAATTTTGAAATAAAACCTCCTTGGATGGAATTATACATTCATAGTTGCTTCCTTACCCTGCTAGCCAAGGGCATTCAAAAATTTTCTTGCCTTTTCTTGACCTTATTCCCTCCTTCTGCTCCTGAAGTGAGGTGGAAGAGTCAGCATGTAGAGTCCTCCTTGTCTCCAAGTTGCTGATCTAGCTAAACAGCAGCCCCACTAACAAGCCAATAAAACATCTGGCTTTTGTCTTAACGAGTTCTCTGATCTGATGCAACACCCAAAGCACTCTTGTTCTCACAAGAGGACTGGCAGGGATGTGAAGCCAGGAGTCAGGAGAGAGTGGACTGCCATTTTTGGGCCCTAATTTGGTTTTGGGTATTTAAATTAGCCAGGAAACAACACCCTCATCCAGACAGAGGAAGTGCAGACATCATTCCTCTGTATTTGCCCATTGTTATGCCTGGAGCTTGTTCTTGCAGGTATGTGAGGGTACTCAGCATGGAGGAATCCATTTCCAACTAAATCCATCTCTCTTGTTCCTGCTTTTGCTCTTTTATGTTCTAAATGGAGGATCCATTATATAGTGTTAACATTTAAAAGGAATCTTATTAAAAAAAAAAAAAAAATCAGATTTGTTTCTCCAGTCAGATACATCACAGAATCACAGACTCACAGAATCATTTAGGTTGGAAAAGACCTTTAAGATCACCAAGTACAACTGTTAACCTAGCACTGCCAAGCCCACCACTAAACGATGTCCCTAAGTACCACATCTACACACCTCCAGGAATGGGGACTCAACCACTTCCCTTAATTATGTGATTATATTATCATATAATACTTCTGTCTTTAGCTGGACTGCAATAAACATTGATAATAAGTTAATGGTGCAGATGAATCTGTACTTTGTGACAAATAGTTTTATTATTTTCTTTTGAAAAGATCTGGATTCCTCCACATATTGAATTGTAAAGCCACATTTTTGCTGTCTTTAAACTCCATGGACTGCAAATGAATAATTCTCTGTCACAGTATAACTCACATTTTAAAGGCCTTATTCCTGTACTGTACATGCACAAACAATAGCTCAGAGTATGCGGAAACATTTTGAACAAGCAATTTTGGGTTGATATAAAAATGTTCTAGAGAAACATTTTAAGTTATCCAGAATTAACCTAAATTAATTAGCTTAATTAGACAACTGATCTGTTCAGATTCCTATCTGCTCAAACTTATAAATCATGTATTCCACTATATATATTATTTACATGCATGTTTCATTCTAGTTTCCAATGTTATTTTCTATAACAGATCTACTCATAGTTGCAGTTCAACCAGATAGGGCACTATGCTAGTGTACATCATAGAAGGTCCTGTTGAATGTACAGAAATTTGAAAATCTGCACTTGGAACAAGTATGAGAGAACACATACATGAAAAAATTAATTCTGACAATGGAAGTCAGAAACAAACCAAGAAGGCATAAACACATTTAGTTTGAAACTTAAATGAATATTTTCAACAATTATAAATAAAATAATTAACATCTTATACCACATCTTGTGCAACAAACAATCAACATCCATGAATACTGGGTTATGGAAATTCATCTTAAGAACCATGCCACATTGTTTTAGTCATTCTGTTATATTTTATGCCTTTGTGTTGCCCTTCCTCCCACTGTTAGTAATCTGGATCCAGGGAATAATCTCCAGGGAACTGTGAGTTTGTTTGGAGGGAACCATTTTTTTCTCACATGTGGACTCTAACTGTTAAAGCTCCAAACAGTTCCTCATAACAGTTGTGAGACTGAGGTAAAAAAGAACAGCAGTGGCTCTTCTCAAGGGAAGAAGGTATTTCAGCTGAATGAACGGAAACTGATACTGCACAAGCAACTTGAGGTAAGAGCAATCCAGTTCTGCCCAGTTCCAGAAGAACATTAGCATGAAAATGAAGAGGCAGAAAGCTGAGTTACATCACCTCATCATCACTATCACTCACTGACTAATTTTCCCAAAGTGCAGAACACTATTTTTAGCTGTTTTCAGAAATATCTGATAACTGCAATGTTTCCTGTTATCCTTGCTATTGACCTCATGGGCCGTCCATATTATTTTCCTTAGGGATACCAGTGAGGAGCCTTCCCCATAACTTAGTAGACATTATCAAAGAAGGATAAAACCATGATCAACAGTGGTATAGCACAGGAAATGAGACAGAAGCAATTAGGAAGAATAAATACTAATGTGGGGCCTTGTGACAATAGTAATCCAAATTTAGGTGCAGGATTCCCACCAGCATACCTGGAAAAAAACCTCACTGGTGTCCTAGAACTCAGTTTCCTTGGATTATTTTTCCCCTAATAATTTTGCAATGATGTCCTTTTTTAAAGTGTTGCAAAAACTTCTATTTTTATTTTATTACCTTTTAGCTGATGGTTCATGCACACCTGTTTAATTGCCCCTTAAATCTGCTACCTCACATAGTTATTTCCACCAAAACATAAGCTACATTTCAATACCTTATTTGCTAAAAGATTTCAGTTTATGCATATGACAGGTTTAGAAAAAATTAAAGTATTTGTATTTCTAAAGTTCTCACACAATTAAAATATTATTTTTACCAGCAACATTTAATGAAAAGAAAAATACTGTTTTTCTGCACTATGTGTGTGTCTATATAAGCATATATCTGTGAGAAAAATTGCTAGCTTCTGTTTGTATAACTAAAAATCTATTTTCAGTGACTCACGTTGTAGAAGTATTGAATTAGATCTTTTCTCTATTAATCCTATTCAGTGACCCACATTATAAAATATCAATGCACTAATAATAAAACATTTAAAATTATGTAGGTAGATGTAATTTTCTGCACTCACATTTAAGTATTTCTACAGGTTTGTCCATTCGGAACATTATGCTGGAAAGAGTTTGCATAGATTTTCCACTGCTCACTGCAGCCACCAACAGCCTGAACAACAAAGAATCACAGAATCATTTAGCTTGGAAAGGACCATCTCACATTTCAGAAGTCCTTGCCACTTATTCCACTGAGAATACATATATAATGTACCAAGATAAAAGATGCTAAATTGTTACACATCACTACAATTCTAATATAAAATATTCTTAATGTAATTCCAGAGGGAAGAGTGAATAGTTCCCCTCTCTCTTTTTAATGGATTAACATATCCAATAATTTTTTCCCCCTCTTATTTCATTGGAAAGATTTACAGCACAGTGTGGTTCTAGCTGGATGTTGGGCATTGCTGGCTGACTGCAGCATCACAGGACTCCCTAGTCATAGAGGCTGGTTTGCATCCTGATGAGATATGGATTTAGCCAGCCAAACCTTGGCATTACTGGAGATATAGCAGGACTGAGTTATTCATTCTCAGTCTCACTTGGAGAGACTTCAGTGAACCTGATGGTTTTGGACCACATATCTGGGCTCAGACTCTCTGTGATGCTGAGCTCCCATGGACATCAGATGCCTAAACCCCTCTGAGACTTGGACCTTTAGACTGTGATAGCACAAAATCAGCATCAATGAAGAATTAATCTGTTATCAAAATGTCTGAGGGGGGATTTTCATAAAAATTGTTGTGAGGCACCCAACTCCTGTTGCTTGCTGTAGCATGGCATACATGACAGTATGTCAGCTCACTCATATGACCTGCTTGTCAAACAGACATGTCATCTGGGATTTTTGACAATTGGTAATTTTACCCATCTATACTGGTTTATACAAGGCAAACTATTTGGAGGAGGTATATTACTTGCAATGAAATTTTCAGACAATATTACACATATGTGAGAGTGACTAACTGTCTACAGCCTGCGGTTAAGACATTGGCTTGAGTTGGGTAGAGAAAGGACTGATATTCAAGCTAATATTTTAACCACCAGACTGTCATAGCTGTGACTAACTCAGGCAAAGAAGGCAAGACTTGAAGCACTATGATCTCCTCGGGAGTTCAGGTTACTTGCAAAGAAGGTATGAAAACAAGATGCCAGATTGTGAGGAAATCTATTGATTCAGGGTACTCCTGGACAATAAAAGCTCTTGTAAGGGTACCATGAATGTATAAGAAAAAGGAGATCAGCGCACTCCGACACTCCTGCCATTTAAGGATGTTCCAATAAAATAGGATGCCAACCTACAACTGTTTGGTTTTACCTCTGAAAACTCAAAGCCTTGCCTGATTTCCATAGCAGAATGACTTACATTTAATTCTTAAAAAATGCAGTATCAATAACAAGATTCAGATGACTCATTACAAAATAAAGTTGGAAACCTCATGTGAAAGTCACCTGAACAAATGTAAATGCTTTCTGCCTGCATCTTAGCTAGTCAACCCAACCTCCCTTTAGACTCAATGGAGCAAAATAGATGTTTTAGTACAAGTCATCTTAGGCATTTTAGATATTGACTTTAGGATAAACGGAGTTGCACTTTAGCAGGGTCTATTTCTCCCCACTGACTATAAGGGGCCTGAAGTGATAAGCTCAGATGTACATGTCTAGACTGTAGATGTTTATAGTTAGGTGATTGAATCCCATTTGTTCAATCTACTACAGTTAGTAAAGTACAAAATTTATTTACACCACGTTATTTTTTCAGTGAGAATGGATAAAGCCAAGCCTTGTATTATTTTTTGATCTATCTGTTTATGGCCATTGTTGGAGACAAATGCTTGAGGAGACGGACCCTGGGTCTGAACCAGAAGGGTTAATATTGACTTCCTCTGTTCCTAGTCTCAACATTGAGAGTATTATAAAATGTGAAGGGAAGGAAAAAATAGCTTAAACTTTGAAATGTAACAAAGTGACCATCAAAAGAAAGGACCCTAGACTTAGAGCTAGAGAAAAGACAGGCTTATAAGATAAGGAAAAGCTAAACAATTTAGACTGAGCCTCTTATGACCCAGTTCAAATATTTCTGGTGGGTTACATGAAGCTGACCTACTGTGTACTACATAAAGCATGAAGTTTAAAAGGTATGAGGAAAATGCAGTTAAAGGAGCTCATAAATGAGATTGACCCTACCAAAGGTTTGCAAAACACACTAGAACCATAAAAAAGTAGCTTTTAGAAATGCAGTATTTCTAGTTATTATCTACAGTTGCCTACCATAGCAGAAGGGATTATACTGTCCTTAATTAGGGGGTGTACCAACTGTTTAAGAAATTTAATTTGAATTTGGATTAAGCCCAACATTTAGGTGACTGAATTTTTATATTACAGTGAGTTACAATGAAAGAGGAAACAATAAGAAATATAAGCATTTTATATGATATGCCAAGTAGTTTATAGCGCATTAAGTCATCATGTAAATGTCACAGATAACTCACATTGTCATAAGAAAACATAACTTATCCTTTTGTGTTTGAAGCAGGAAGGATGGGAAAGCTCAGGTTTCGTTCAGGGACTGCCCAGCCTTTTTATTGACACATTGACATTTTTTGGGCTCCTGGACTCATGTTGTAAAATTTTGTGTGACCGAGTAAGTCACATCACGTTCTGTACTGAAGCCTGGGAAATATGAAAGGACTGTTGTTTCTGAAAACAGAAAAATGCTGTAAATTTTTTATTCTGTTCAACAGAACAAACAAATTTTTAAACCTCCCTGTAAAATGTTACTGCACAAATATTTTCACAAGTAACCCACATGCCAGGTAAAGAATTATCAACCTTTGTCCAGTTTTACACGGTCCATTCTTTCTTTCGAAGACAGGTGAACATATGAAGCTGTATCTTACAATACATTTAAGGGCTTTAGAGTGAAGAAAAAGTCTGTACCCCCATGTGGAACAACTTCCATTTAGAAAATAGCAAAGGCATAGGCAGAGCCTGTAGTGTGTCCATTAGCACAAACCTCACTGGCAAAGATCTCTCCTGGAATTAAAATCCCATAACTTAACCTCAAGATCATCCATCCTTTTTGGGTGTTATGGTCCATCTCATTTCTGAATGCCACATTTGGAAAGCAATTTGAAGCAAAACTGCTTCCACTACTACAATATTCTTTTCTCTAATGAGCTGTCTCTGTTTTGTGCCAGTAACAGCTCTGCTTTGTGGTCAACTAACATACTGTTCATAGCTACGATATATCCCTCCTGGGATCCATTTCTATATTCCCAGTCCTTCAACTGACAAAAGAGTTTTAGGTGGACAAGGAACACTAGATGTGGCCCTGTTCCTAAAAGAACCCCGAGAAACAGCCGAGGCAGCACATTTAGGGTTTATGAGCAAACATATAATAGAGACTGAAGAACTGGCAAATAAGAAGGAGATAAAAATCCAGTACAGAGCTTTTTAAAAAACTACATATTCCTCCACAGTATAGATGCCCAAATGTTTTAACCTACTTTATGGTGGGGGCAGAAATATACAGTGTACCAGCTGAGAGAAGCATAAAAACAAACAAACTGGTAAAAATGTATGAGCTTTAATCAGTGTAGACTTAGTTGTATTTATGTAAAAATGCTCTAAAGTTTTAGATTTACAGTTTTAAATGACAATTAGACAACTGTATAAAAATCATATGCAAGTCAGTATAATTTAGCCACTTAACGAATCAAAGTAATAAAATGGCAGCTTGACAACCTCCACCCATGTCTCTCCCAGTCTTTCATAACATGGTCTTAAGCTTCACCCAAGTCCTGTCAGACAAATAGCTTCTGCAGCATGAGACTAGAAAGTCATAAATTAAGCCTATTTTATACAAACTCATGCTTTTTAGCCCTATATCTGCTTATTGTTTTGACTGTTATACTTAAAACAGGATAACCTTTATGAAATTTTTTGAAAGAAATAATTTATTAAAGTGAAATTCTCAATGATATCTAAAGCGTTAAAGTTCTCAGAGCTGCTACTGGCTGTATTGTGGAAAGTCTGCATACAAACAACTTTACTTGGATTGATAGGTAAACTGAACACTTGAGTTTGGAGAAAATTTAACATTTATGTTTAATTTGCAAACAGAATGGGGTCACCTTTGACTGAAGTATGTTTTTGGTTTTCTTCAGAGCAGTCGTTACTTGAATCTCAAGTGCACAAATCAGTGGGTGGTGAGGGACAAAGATATTTTGGTATCCAATTATACATACATTGAAGAAAAGGCAAGAATCCTGTTCCTTCAGCTTCAGAAACAAACACAAAGTAAAGGAGAGTTACTAAAGAATAAGCAATAGCATGCAGTAAATAAAAGCAAACCTTTCTTTTTAATAAATTAAAGGCCATGCTTTTTACTGGCAAGAGTTACAGATTTCTAACCCTCTCTACAGGCACAGTTCTTTAGATATTTCTCCAAGTTAGGCAGCATTAATTGTTCGCCTTTCCCCCATTTGGATCTGATAGTTGAGTGTTAATCTGTAATGAATTCCTATATTGTAGAAAGCTGACATGATTATTTCATAAATCATGGCGATAGAGCTAAAAAAGGCAACAAAACCCACAAACTATGTCTTAGAGATTCAGATGTAGAACTAAGTGACCCCTTTTCCCTGCAGACCAGCTGGGTGGGTGCCAGCACACACTGTTGGTCGTGGATCTGCTCTGTCCCCCTAGGTGAGAAGAGTGCTATGGAAAAAGAAAAAAAGTTTTATGGAGAAAAAAAAAAGGGTAACAAACACTAATAAGATTCTTGTGAGTGCTCACAGTCTGCCTGTGACTGAGGATGGTATCAGTACTCAACAGTACACCAATAATTCGTGAAGAACAAGGAAGTTAATCCCCTTTCTGTGTCTGAATTAATCAGCCAAAATAGAAAACAAAACTGGCAGGACATTGGATGTTTGTGTGCCAGTTTATGGGGCCTCCATAAACCAACACCAAGAGAACACAGCTAACAATTTTGCTGATTAAAACAGTAATAACTGTTCGGATTTTACATATTTAGCAACTGAAGCTACTAATGTGGGATCTGGCCTGCAAAACCAAATATGAAGTTAATTAAATATCTAACAAATGTTTGTGAAGCTACAGAAAGAAAAGCATTTGGTTTTCAATTTCCTTTATTATGTCCCCACCCCATGAATCCCCCCCAGGCCCATTTCCTTTTCTTGTTCAAATTGAACAGCAACTTTCCCAAGAAACTTAAGAGCTGGGTTTTTAAAGGAGCTTAAGCGAGTTGGTCACTCAATCAAAGCTCGATTTCAGTGAGATGTGAATACCTCATTCAACACTTTTCTTCTTACCTAAATCAGACACTGATTAAAGATATGAAGCAACTGATAATATGAACAATATATATGTACTATACATATAAAAAAAACAAAGAAGAAAACATTTATCATCCCGCTGCTCTCTTCAGGGGACCTTTCTTTCCTTCTCACACCACAAAAGCCAAGAACTGATTGCAGTTTTTGTCCAAGCTCAGTCAGCCCTCCAAATGGAGACCAAATCAGTGTTTCTCTTGCACTTGTCCCAAGGACACAGAGCAACCTGTTTTCATTAATGAAGCCACTCTTGAGATACCCCTGGGTAATCAAATGAAGGTCTGGTTATAATTATAGGCTAGATGCTGGGATGCTTACTTTAATGTAGCGAGCAAGGGTAGCAGTTGCTTTTTGAGGGTCTCCACTGGGTTCATGCTAACTGGGTTCAAGCTGTCAGGGATATGCCACCCCCAGCCTAGACGACAATCTCATCTTCACTCGCTTCTGCTATGTAGCTCATAGTTTCATTTAGTATTAGCAGCTGACACAGTAGAAATAGGGAGAATGAACCTTTTACTGTATTTCTCAAGGTTGTTCTTAAGGACGGTGAAGTAGGCAAAAGTTACAGCCTTAAAGCATCGTGGTATAATTACCATCTTCTAATCCAGTGTCCTGCTCAATACAGGAATCTAAACACTCTTTATTTTCTGCATCTGTTCTTTTAAAGCATACTCCTAAAGTGGTGCTTGTCTCTCTATGGAAGAGGAGTATTTTTCCATGTATACTTTGTAGACATCTCATCTACTACAGAAGCTTAAAGTAACAAGTTTATGCACATGTTAAGCTCATTTCCTCCCATTTCTAATTCTGCAAGACTTCTCTTGGTACACTACCAGTTTTTGCAAACTACATGCTAACTTTTTTTCAGAAGAAATAAGGAGAATAAAAACTGGAGTCAAGTTGTAACATCAGATAAATATCAACAGAGCTGATGTGAAAAGCAGTTTGTGATTTTCAGACCTGAACTGTAGTGGCTGTAGCGTCACCATAAAATGGTGAAGTTGTATATCTTGAGGAGTTCTTTTCTTTGCTACCTAAATAATTTCTTTTCAGGTAACAAATTGAAAGGATTTTTGAAAGCACCAAGGGGTGGTCTGAGTTAGTTGTTTGGAAATGAGTGAGCAATACAGTTGGTGAATATTTGTGGAAATCTCATCCTTCAATCCCAGCTTGCACTAGAGTTCATTTTAAAGAGACACGGAAAAGTAAAATCAATAAATGGAAGAACAAAGCTCAAACTCAAAATGAGAGGATAGTTCATTAGTTTAAGTTTTGAAAATTAATAGATTTATTCAGCTGTGGCCATTCTATGATAAAGATGTGTCACAACACAAACAGCTACAAAAGACAGGAGGATAGCGATCCTGAAATATAAGCTCCGATCACACACTGCCAAGTGTCCTGGAGAATTAGTCAGCTCAGAATGTATGGCTTGCAAAAAGCAGCATTTTAAACAGCCTTTTCTTTTTTTAAATCAGCCAGTTAGCCACAAAGAAGTAGATCATGCTAGAAAAATCCTCCCATGTCTGAAGGTAGCTTAAGTATCTGATTCAAAGCTGCAGAGATATGTTCATATGTCTGTGTGTAGATATATCTATAGAAGGTAAATCATGTGCCCATGTTCCTTCCTTTCCTTAGTACACATCCCCTCCCTTCCCCAAAAGTGCTGTATCAGTCAGATCAAAAGCTAAACTGCAAAGAAGTAGTGCTGCTCTCTGTACCACAATTCCTTACTCCCTGTTTAGATTAGCATGAAAGATCCTGAGGGGTCTATCTGATTTCTCTTGTACAGTGTCCTTCGCATAGCCACTGCTTCAAGTGCAGGAGAACCCAGTGAAGAGTAGGGTGCTTCCAGGAAGTGAAGATGAGGCATGATATTTGGTTTCCCATTTTTAATTACTGTTTGAAGAAAGATCCTGCATTCTAGGAGCACAAAGGCAGTGAGATTTTCCTGAGCTGCCTTCCAGGAGTTAATAAACACTTCTGCCAAAATCAGGACCCTTCTTCAGGAGGCCCTGGGCAGGCATGTAGTAAGAGAGAGCAAACCCCAAACCCAACCCCAGAGGACTCACTTTCTAAATAGACCAGAAAAGGTGTGGGAGGCCTCAAAAAGAGCAGCTCAGTGACCAAACCAGGAATAAAATCTGGGTTTGTTGGCTCCCAGGAACCTCTCTGCTGCTACTAGCACTGAGTGAATTGCTCTGGTCTATCCATTCCCATATGAGTCAGTCAGCTGAAAAAAGCATGAAGGCCAGAAAGAAAGTAGCCTAGAAACAGCTCTGGGATAAATTAGCTCTTTACATAAAATTATTTCATGTATTATTTCATTGAAGTTAGCAAGCTAGAGACCATGTTGTGGTTCTGCAGCTGAACAGAGTTGCATAAAGTAGAACAGCACTTATTTAAAGCAAACAAATGTCAAATTCTTGCCTGCCATAGATCCTGAATGCTCAGGGCTTGCCCCTGCTTGAATGAGGCACCAATGGCTTTCAGCAGAGCTCGGTGATGTACATCCTTCCATAGGGTTGGACGCATGCCGTTATGTTGGATGTACATTGTGTTCCATGGACACACTAAATCTGTGTTCTCAGTACTTACATGTGACTCAGAAGGAAAGTATTGATAGTGGATATGGCAGCAGATTGCACATGGCATTAAACTTTGCACATTAGGCTTGCTAGGAGATATTGCCACCTATTGTTTTCTATCTTGACTGCATTGCTTTCTTAATAAGTAATTGGGTTTGCTGTACTTTAACAACGTTCCAGATAGAAACTTTATGAGATGAAAATCTGCATTTTGTTATTGCAGTTAAATAAACAAATGATTTTCAAGGAGTAACGGGTCTTTATCTAGCTTAGTGGTTTCTTTAGCAAATGTCGTTGTAATATTCAAATTTTGCATGGACTTGTGGAGTCAAGCTTATCTCAAATTTCATAGTATTTTCCCTCCTTAAGTTCTAGACAGCTTTGCATGTTTTATCTTTCATATGAAAAGCCTCCCAGTTAGTTAGAAAAGTGTATAAAAATGTATGTTTCTGCTTCTTTTAGAAATAATCAGATGCTGTCATACTAAACTGTTTTGTTTGCTCTAGAGAAAAAAAAAAAAAAATAGAAGACCTCTTTAGTAGGTATAAGCATTTGTTTTTCTTTTGAGTAGTTTATTTACTGCAATACAGATCCCTGACAAACAAAACTTTTCATGAGTTTCTCTTGGTTTTGCTGAATTTCTTTGGTCAGAAAGAAGCTGGTAAGATGTTTGACTAGCCAATCTATTTAGTTTTAAAATTTGCCTTTATTAAATGGAAACCATTCAAAAAGGAAATGAACTAAAAATTCCCCAGAAATTAAATGACCTTTTTTTCACTTCAGATAAAATGACACATTTACTTGAAACGAACTATCTATCTCTCATTGGTTTTTGTCTTTTTAATATGAAAATCTAACAATTTTCTACTCAAACAAGGTCACAACAGTTCTTCACAGCATTTTTTTTTTTTTATTAATGAAAAATGTAATTATGTGCCTGACAATGATCTACTTCTTCTCATCCTTGTTATATGACTAGTTGCAAAGTTATTTGACTGCATCTGTCTTAACTGGCTTGAAGTCTCAAATGCAGATACTGGTATAGCAATATCAGGGTACGAAAAATCAAAATGAAAGTCCTGATACAACTTGGAAGCTGCTGGATGAACAAGAATGTTACCCTCAGGAGAATTTCTCTATCAGTTGTTCAAATGACTGTCCCAGTCTTTATGAGTGGCATTTTGGTCTGTCTCTACAGTTTCCAAAGAGGGGGATGTGATATCAGGACTTTTTCATCAAGGCATTGAACACAGGCTATCAGAAGAAAATGTGGCAGCTAGTTGCACATGCCTTTCCAGTGGAGCAGCCTGTTTTGTGTCACCATGAAGCCAAGCTGTGGCACATTGATACTGAGAAAGAACGGGAGTCCCAAGGGTCACAGCAGAACATAGGCTTTGTGAAATGGCACAGTGGGAAGAGATCTAAAAAAATCCCAAACAACAGCAACAACAAAACTTTATGCAGAGAAAGAGACAGAAAAAGACCAAACAACTGTCCACTGTGTTCTTGATAAAAATGTCGAGTGCAGCTGTAGGCATAGTCAAGCACAACAACTGAACTAGGACACATGAGTTCAGAACTATATAGTGCTTTTTCAGAGATGACTGGACAAATTAGTTCTGAACATTAGACAGAGACCAAACGGTATTTATTCTCTCAACATTTAATTTCATCTTGAGGTTACTCAAAAAATGAGGCACCAATAGCTTTCAGCTCATTTCTTCTTGTTACTGGCATTGTAGTGCATCCTCTAATAGGTTCATTATTTCATCCTGTACTTACATAGTAATTCTCTTTTAAGGGCAGTCGTTCCTGAGCCCTATTCATTACCAGGTTCAAGAAGACTGTTATATGATTTCAGAATTACTTACAGATGAATTTGAGAAACTTACATTAAATTAATAAGGAAGTCAAGATTTGTAAGTTTTATATAGAAGAAAGATGTTAAACAAAGGAATTGTACTGATTGTGAAAAGCAAATGGGAAAGAAATTTAGATTAAATTAGTGCCGAATCGCTGGCCAGCTTTTTGTGGATCCACACAATTAGCGGATGCTTCATCTCCTAGCATCTTCAGATCATGTCTTTCTGGAAAGAATGCATTAGTTAAAGATAAAAATTGTGTTTAATGCACAGATATATAAATTAAAGTTATAATTCAGTTATACAGCAAGGTTAGATTAGCTGATTTAATCGTTCCTCTGCCCTAAAACTCTCCAGACCAGAAATAGCATCCCAGAAAAGGAAAAAAACTTTACAGGAGGTTTTCTTAATTTTTGTCATATTCATCTCAGAACACTTTGAAAGCATAACATAATAGTAGTTGAAGTCAGAGGCAATAAACTTGTATGACTTCATATCACTTGGGAATGGCATTCAGCCATTTTCTTACAGCTTTCCATGAAAAATGTTCTAAGGCTTGGTTTTTAAAAGTTAAAAATGGGTGGATACCTTGGTGACTTTTTTTTTTAATATTGATGTAAATTTAATTTTTTGAATGCTTAAATGAAACTTAAACGAAACTTAAACCTCATTAGACTTGTGTTTTTATGTTTGTAGGAACACTATGTGAAATTTTATAGTTTACCAGACTCTACAGAGATTATTTTTTTTTTTTATTATTTTTTGCTCAAGGATCAACAATTGGTAGATAGTTTCCTTGATATTTTGTGATGCTGGTGATTTAGTTTGTATCATGCAGACACTCATCAGTTCTGCTACAGCACATAGATCTTTTTTCTCTGCCATCTGCTCTAATCTGGCATGGAAGACAGTCAACCACTAAATAAATAAATAAAATGAAAACAAATAAACTTCCTACTAGCTGTTGAATTGCCTCAGAAGAGACTAAATTTTAATGAACTTACACAGTGGTATCAGTGCTAAGTAGATATTAGAATGTGAAAAATATTGTTTTTTCTAGTTTGACTAACTCAATAAAATCACTAAATTTGACGGAACGTAAGATGATAGAATCATAGGATAATACAGGCTAGAAAGGGCCTCAGGAGGTCATGGCACTTCCTCAGAGTAGGGTCAACTATGAGATCAGACTAGGTTGCTCAGGTCTTTATCCAGCCCAAGGACAGCGCCTACACAACCTCTCTGGATAACCTGTTTCTGACCTAACCGGGATTAAAGCAAATGTGACTGGTTTTACATATCTTGACATATTGAGAAAATAAAATAAAAATAAGTTTTTTTAGTGTGGTGGGTTTATTTCAGACTGAAATAAATCACTTTTTCAATTTCCAACAAATAAAAGAAAGTGAGGTCTAAATTCATCAAAGTCCATGGGAGGAGGTAGTACTAATCCTCTCCTACCCAGTAGCAGAGGATTACAGGATACAGCCAAGATATCTGGTACTGCCTCAATTCTCTAATTTGTTTCAGGGCATCAGAAGCCATCTTTTACTACTTTCAGAAAAATACCTTACCTTATACAACTGCAGGCTCCAGGGGTGGGAGGAAGGCATGCTGTTTTGAAACTGGAAGTGGGTGGATTTGAACTGAAGTCACCAGCAAGCAGCTGGGTATCTTGATTACTAAGTAAACTTCACTGGGGCTGAAATCACTCATGATGGAGCTAGATCACTATATGTATTTAACCAATCATGAAGACAGAACAAAAGTATGAAAGTGACTTAGTGGCCCAGCAATTAGCCATGTACCCAGGAAGTCCTGATCTGTGCTCTGGGACACATTTAACTATTTTTTGTCAGCTAGAACTGTCTTATCGCCAGGAGGAACATGGCTTACAATAGCCAATAGACTGTAATTTTGGCTATGTCTTAGATGGTATGATAGTACGATTAAAATTTCCAGATGCAAGGAACTGAAACAAGGTGTTTTGTGACCATGCCAACATCTCTTATCTCTAGGCTTTTTGATAAAAAGGTGGCACCTTGTTCTCCTCTGACACCTTTACTCTTCCATGTACGTGTACTGCATGTATATGATAGAAATTGCAGTTTTCAGTAAATTCATGACAAATCTAACTTTAACTAGAAATTCTACATTGCTCCAGTCTGAACCATTTCCCACTCTCTTCAGAAACACTTGGCCTTGGGCTTATCCTTGGTGTACCCCCCTATCAAATCTAATGTCGAATTGTTCAGTCAACTTCTACTGTCACTTCACTAATGGTGCCAGTTCTTATCATCATCTCACAGACGCCTCTGGACCCTCTCCCACTTCCCCTCACACTTGGAAAGAAATTCTCATCCATATTTTTACTCAGACTATTGTGGCTTTTCCTATCCTTCTTAAAAGCTGCTTCTGGTGAGACACCAGTATTGTGGATATTTAGGTCTAACGAGATTATACATTATTTAATTGTACTTTGTACATCAGGACTCTATTGCTGGTTAGGATTTACTACACATGACTGTAATAAAATTAACATATCTTATGCTAAGATTGAGCAGGGTAAGACTTCTCTTACAGGAAGATGAATCCCTGCTTTTCCCTAGAATTGTGTATCACAGCTTAGCTGAAGGACTATTTCAGACCAAAACTTAATTCTCCAGAAGTTGTTTGTCCAGGGAAAAATAACTTATGAAAGTGGCATAAAAATGCCAAAGGATGTGCATTGTCAGAAATACAATTTAGACAGGTAGGCTAAAACCTATATAAGAATGTGACCATCAATGACCAAAATTATGGCTCTTTTGAGTCACTTCACTGACTCAAGTGGATGTTGTTTAAAGTCAAACTGATTTCAGACATTTCAATATGTCTATATAATATTATTTAGTAAAAATTTGTATGCAAAAAACATTTTGAAATGTTGACCTAATTTGGGTGAAAAGGAAACACTGAAAAATTGGGATTTCCTACAGGACTGACTTTCTAACTTTTAAGGTCAGAACTCTCTGGCATATGTGTTTCACAGGGGCTGAGCGGATCTGGGGAGAGGACGTGGAAGCGTAGCCAGAAAGCCCTTGAGATCCTGTTCTATAGCAAATAAATCCAATAGATAATTAACAAGGAGGTTCTTGCAGGATCAAAGCTGTGCCTCTAAGCCTAGACTGAGAAATACAATGCAGATGGATGAATGAAATGTAGAGGGGCAATACAGCACCTGCATCTGGCCTCAATCATTCAGGAACCACGAGTCATGCCACAAATGAAATTGTACTTTTTTGTTCAAAAAAATAAAAAAAAATACAGGGCCATCTGTTTTCTTAGCCATTATGTCAGACTGGTGTCACATTTTTTACCATTGCTTCACAATCTTTGGAACTAGAAATGTCCTTCCTTCCCTCTCTGTTTTAAATTAAAACACCTTCTCACAACTCCAGGAGCCAGACCTCAAGGAGGAAAGCCACCACCAACAAACATCCAAGAGCTAGGCAATCTTAGGGGAACGATACAGCCTCCCCCTCAGCAAGCGAGGAGGACACCTAACAAGATCATCACATGACTGCTCTTGCAGGGTAGGATTGTCTTCCTCATGCATCTCCATTTTCAGGCTGCTTTGGAGGCTATGTCCTTTGCTCCTCTGCAGCTCTGAAACAAGGAAGGCCACCAGGGAAATCTCAGAGTCTTTTGGGACTTCTCTACCCTCTCTGTTGCTTTTATGACCACTAAGCAATTGGAGATTTGGCAAAGTTGAGGTTTACTGTATGGATGGCTCAAATGACCTCTGGTGATGGAAAATGCTTAAGATGTAGTTTTCCTGTGGCAGATCAAAGAATAAACATGAGTGGCTATGTGAAGTCTGAAGTCAGTTTAAAGTAAGTTTTACAATATGACTTCAATATGGTTTTGTTCTTTAGTAACTATTTTAAAATATTTATAAAAAATGCTTGTATTTGGTCTGTAGGAAGACTTTTAAATGTCATAGATTGAGACAGTCTATGCAACAAACATCCTAATCATAATACAAAGGACTTCTTGAGAATGCTGTTTCCACTACTTTGTCATTATCTTTGAGCCAGGATTTTGCCAGTTAGTGAAAGTAGATGATTCTTACTCCATTTTAGCATTTCTCCCACTGACTTCATGAAACCCCAAAAGTGACTTGTTTCTGAGGCAGGGATCCCCTTCCCTCTACCTAGATGAAAGTTTTGGTTGTTTTGGGGGAAAAAATGCAAGTGCCCTTCCTGTTAGAGATTTATGGAAACATTGATAAACTTCAATAGAAAATATAGTATTAGACAATTAGTGTTTTTATCAAACAAATCATCACATAGAACCCCTCCACTACATAAGCAGGATATATTTTAAACATCTAATTATACATAAATTTCTATTTCAAGCAATTTTTACAGAAACTTAGTATATTTCTGTAGAAAACTTGATTCCATTTCTTTTAAATGCTACAGGGCCATTTCATTAAGGAGCTATTCATCTTATAGAAAATAGAATGTCTTCACTTAAAATATATTGTAGAAAAATAGATTATCTGTGCCTATTTTCCCTCAAAGCCATAAAGAATTTTGAAGATTCAATTCATTTTGCCTTTTTACCAGTCTTCTTCCTTTTACATATTACAGACAGGCAAATTCTTTCATAATATAATGGGTATGTTAAAATAAAATACCCCACCAGCAGCCTGGCCATGAAACAGTCCCACAGGTTGTTCTAGACCTGGACCAGAAATTACTTTATTAGAACCAGCCAAGCAAATGTGCCAGCTCATTTTCTAACTGCTGGAAAATTTAATTCCAGAACTGGCATGTGGGTGTTGCAGCTGCCCAGCCTGCCTCAGAGTGGCCAGATTTAGAGTCAACAGAGGAATAAACCAAGGGACATCACTTGTATCCCACACCACACTGAACCCTCTAGAGGCAGCCAAGATGATACTGTTATGCTTAGTTATTAATGATTTAATATATGTTTATTTCAACATGTTGTGTCATCAGCCAGTTATTTCAGCACTCATTCCTGAAAAGAATATAATAATGGAACTTACCAGAAGATTCATGTTTCATCTGTGCAGAATGCGCACAGCTGAAAAGTAGAGGAGGTTTCCTGACACCATCTCTGGTAACCATGTATTGCAGACTTAATTGCAGTGAGGACTAAAGCTCAGAAGCTGAGGTCTGGATCCAGATTGTACCACAGTTCAGGTATGTGGGTTTGATCCAGCCTGTCCAAAATACAAGCTCCCCATTAACATCACGTTTCTAAAAGCATTTCTCCAAAGCTCAGAGCAGATCCGATGCAGGCATTGATTTCTGTCCCATTTTCATTCAGTTACAGTTTATGGATCATTGTTTTAAACCTTGGTGTACATTTATGATACTATATAAATAATAACAGTGACACAATAAACTGCAAAAACATGTCATTTATAATGTTATTGTGAGTCAAAGATAAAATATAAAATCTGGGCTTAAACTACAGTATTCTGATCCAAACTGAGATTCTCCGCTGTTTCAGTGGTTTTCATTGTCCACAAGCACAAAAAAATGGGCAAATTAACTATTGGCTTACTGTTTCATCCAAGTGTGTGTCATCTTGCAAAATGCAAGAAAAAATACACAGAGGGGAAAATGGTCTACAAGATGTAGGAAATGCAAGTCAGCACGCATTATTTGAAATTTGTGATCTGAGGCCAAACACTTCAACAGCAGTAACTACAGTCTATCAGATATAGACATTTTCCCCACCAAAAACTGTCAGATGTTTGTAATTTGCTTTTAAGATTATATAGCAGTTACAAAATTTGCAAGAAAGGGATCAGTGTTTAGATATGGTGTCATTGCAACTACATTTGTTTAATCAGTTATCAGCAAATTGTTTAATTATTTAATATCAGCATTTTTTAAATTTTGTAATCAGTAAATTACTGATAACTCTTTTGATTTCACCTGGCAACTTGAATCCTATCAAATCCTTCTTCCACCTGATTTTAACTAATTTTAGTAAATCGTTCTTTATCAGTTTGGTGAGGTTTCAACGCAGGCACCCAGGGCAGAGTTGGCTTCCATTCCTTTCCAAATTTATTAAGATGATGCTGCTGTTGCATGGTGTTTGCATTGTTTTGTTTAGCTAGTGTTCAGTGGCGTAACTCAGCTGAGACACTGATCCCAAGTAATATGTCTGCATTCAGGTGGGAAGGCAGTCTCCTTTGCAAAACCAGCTAATTAAATTGAAGGTCTCTGCATTGAGATCCACAACAATTATCTGCCTTCTTACTCTTAAACATGGTGCCTTCCTGCTAAAACTGAGTCCCACTGATAGGACTAACAGAGGTGGATGGAGCTATGATTTGTGGGGACACAAAGGTAAGTAATGAGTTGGAGTTCTTCCATTTTCTAAAAGAAATTAGATGCCTTTGATGATAGGTAAATACTCTCTTTGTGATAAACGGAGTCACTCAAAATCATGCTCACTTTTGAATATATTTGCCATGGTATCAAACATAGAATATAACTTCTGAATTCTCTGAATAAGCTGCACAGAAATTCCAAATAAATGAGTTTCCACACACTTAGAAAAGTTGCAATATATTAAATATTAAACAATATAAAATTATTACTTTCCATTGCATTTTATTCAGCACACTCTGGATGCTATTAAGTTACACAGAACACAGTATGCTATATTAACATTTCATATATATGATCTAATATGCATAGCACCCCCAGGTTTGAAAAATGAGCTATTCGGCAAGAAGGCATAATTCAGACATTATTGCCTACTGGTGGTCATTTTTTCATTGCAGGGGACAACATGGCTAGCTACAAACTCCAGCCACTCTGGGTCAAACACTTTTCACATTATTCAGTTTACTTTCAGTTCCCTCTCAAGAAATGTCCCATGAAATGACAAAAGGATGTTACTATTTGATTCTATAGTCTATACAATGCTTTAGCTGGGCATTTTGGCACTCATGGCAATTTTTTTCAGGCATGAATCTAATTCTTCCATTCTTGTCCTTGCGTTTCCTGCATCCTCTGTCCTTGGGCTTCTTCTAACCACTACAGTTGCTGCTGTTGAAGAACTGAAGTATCTCTTCCTAACTAGCAGTGTTAGCTGGTGGTGATCAAGCTGCCCTTCCTTCAGATGGGCACACAAACAAAATTCCTTGCCCTCCCTCCTCAATTGCTAGGACTTCTAGTCTTTCTGTATTGTTTCTGAGTAGTCTTTTTCTCTCAAGAGACTGTTGAACTAGTCATTCAGGTCTCTAGTATAGCTCTCAGGATCATGCAAACCTCTCAGCCAGAAGCAGAGCTGGCAGTCAGCTCAGATAAGTGTAAATGAAATTTTTCATTATATTTTCATTTCCATCTTTCACATTCACACCTTAACACTCAGAGCACTCTTGGGCACAGATCCTGATGTACTTAAATGCGTATGTGTTTAAATTATTTTGTGTTTATTTTTATTCTTGCACTACCTTTCTGCTTCATTTTTTCCATTATTTTAGTGGCTTACAATGCTTCATAATCCATACCATATATATCTCACTGGATAAATGTTTTTATATTATTCACTTCTGAGCCTGGTGTTACACGGGAAACAGATACAAAGTGCCCCAGCACATACGTTAGGAAACAGGTATGATGTCCTCTGGTATGGCAGGGAGGCAAAGAACTGCAGAAAAGGAAGATATTCACTTTAGTGTTAGCAACACTAGCCTGAAATAGTCCTCACAGACATAAAACCCAATGGCCTATTTCTATTTCACTTACAGCATTTTTGTTCCATTGTGTAGCCATGTACTTCAGTTATGTCTCAACTTACACTGACAGAAGACAAAAGACATTTGGGCTTTAAAACTGTATTTGGTCCCATGTTTATGAATTGAAACCAGAGATTCCTTTGCTGTTTAATTTCATAGAATAATAAAATCATTCAGATTGGAAAGGACCTCCTGAGGTTTCTAGCTCAGCGTCCTGCTCAGAATACGGTTAGATGTGAGGTCAGGTCAGGTTTCTCAGGACTTTTCCCAGCTGTATCTAGAAAACCTACAAGAATGGAGCCTGCACAACCTCTCTGGGCAGACTGCTCCAGTGCTGGACCATCCTCATGGTGAAAATGCTTTTCTTTATAGCCAGTCAAAAACTCCAATGTTTCAGTTTATGACCATTGCTTTTTATCTTCCCACCACACACTTCAAGGAGGTGCCTGATCTTCCTGTAGGTATGGGCTGCTGTTAGGTCCCCCAATGCCATTTCTTCTCTAAGAGGAGCAGGCCCATCTCCCTCAGCTTTCCCTCATAAGGCAGGTACTCCAGCCCTGACCATCTTGGTGGCTCTCCACTGTACTCTCTCAAGTTTATTGATGTCTTTTAAGCTGGGGGGCTGAAAACTGGATGCAGTATTCCAGATGTGGTCTACTAAGTGCCAAATAAGACAATAATAACTTCCCTCAACCTGTTGGCTATGCTCCTGTTGATACAGTAGAGTATGCTGCTAGCCTTCATCACTGCCAGGGTGCATTAAGCACTCCTGGAAAGCAAGTTACACCTAAGAAGCTTTATAGATTTATATCGCACTGTGTTGCATGCACTAAATTGCTCTATAGAGGGGCCTAGCTCTCCCCACTCAGTACATAGGGAGCCTAGAGGGATTAGCACTGTGTGCCTAAAGCTAGCTCATGTGAATTAGTCCTATAGGTTTGATAAAATATGTATACTGAGAAACCTTTTGAGATATGATTTATAAAATTTAACAAACACCTTTAAAATATTGTATACTGTCACTAAAGCAACAAAAGGATATTCTAGTTAGGGGTATAAATTTGAATAAATATAATTTCAGAACAAACTTCCAAGGAAGAGGGAAACCCCAGTCCAAGCTGAAAGAATGGGAAAAGGACATATTTGGTAAAGTATTCTTTGTAGTTAAAACTGAATTCCTACTAAATGAAAGGCCAAGAAAGAGTATTCTGGTAAGAGACAAGTTGAAGGAAGAGAAGACTCCATCCTTAGGTAAGGAGGGGTAGACAGGATGTAAAACAAACTAAGACATTATTGCAGCTAAGGTTGGTTTTTAACTTACTCTGGGGTAAAGGTTTCTTATTTCTATGCTTTTGTAGATTTTTCAAAGTCTGTTATGAAGAACTTAATCTTCTTTGGTCAAAACCCTTCCTTTGTTTCTGTTATGAACTTGTCTAGGATGTAAAATTATTTTGGGATAATTTAGAAAGCATGAAGTGTAAGACTTGAAAGAAAGCCACCAGTTCAGACAAAATAGATGTTTCAGGCAAGCCCGTTTTGATGTCCACAGCCCAAGGAAAGTTTGGGGAATCTTAGCTCTCAGCTTGTATTCCCTGCCAACGTGAAAGAACCATGAAGTTCCAACAAAAGGGTGAAAGATCCTCCTGGCAAGTGCTATCCTGTATTCCTTGTGGAAGAGCAGAAAGTAGTGAGGCAACCCACAATTGGAGGAAAACCCTTTCTTGTTACTTGGTCATTCTGCAGAATGCTAAACATTTATTTGGGATTCTCCCTGGTGTGCCCTTCTCTGCAGGTCCAAACAGAAGCCTACTGATGTCAGGAACATTCCTATTGTTTTTGACAGACTGAGAACAAACTTTTCCTAATCCTATTAGTGGCCTGGTGTTTTGGAGAAATTATTTATTAGTCTACTGACAAATAGAATATTGCAGGTACCTTTCTGTCAGAATCATAAATGAGTTGGGAGAATTTTTTTTTCCTTTGGGTTGATTTGGAGTAGAAAGTATTTCAAGGTAGAGTGCTCCCTCATTTTGAAGTTACTCTCTGTTTTTCTTGCAACAGACCAGCCTGCCTAACAATTACCTAAGCATATTTGATGGCTGGGTTCTGTTATTTTCATAAGTGTTTTGAAGAAATGTGATGTCATGTAGCAGTGATATGCTGTCCAATTCAAGCTGATCATGAAGGGAGAAACTCCATATGGATTTTCTTCTTTAGCAACTACTAGAAATGAAGTTCCTATACAATTCTCTCTCCTGTTTAAAGTTTCAGAACCGTGGTGATGGTAGCTAGCAGCAGTGACATTACCTCAAATGTTTTCTTAAGAAAAATAACACAGTATGTGAGACTGAACAGAGAAGAAGGAGCTGGGTTTTCAGTTTTCATGTCTGTATTTGTTTGGCTGGCTTTAATTAACACATTAAACTTTGTAATGCCTTTATGTCTTCATTTTTTAAATAGGGATAATTATGAGTTCTTCATCATATCTATGAAGATCTCTGAAGATCTGCTAATGAGAGAATGTCTTATCCGTGTAAGGTATTATTACAACATAGCTGATTAATGGAACTATGCCTGCAGGGGAGGGGGTAGCGGAGGAGGAAGAGGGTGAAAATAGAAACCATACTTTTGTCAGATTCAAGGAGCTAGTGAAGAATGAGGACAAAATGCTGCATTGCTTTGTAGAAAATTAAGGATCACAGCTACATCTATCACCATAAATGGCTTGCCTGAATTGCTTGCATTCTCTGTCTGAGCTGCAATATTTCATTCAACTAACCATTCGTTAAACACACATCCTGAAAGTAAATAACTTTAATGTAAATAATTTGTGAAGCATTGTTCCATCTGTTGAAAATGTGCAGTAGTAGTTTCGACCCTTGTCTAAACCAGGCAAGCTACTTTCAGGCAAGTTTGGGAGGTAAATGAACTGTCTGGCTGCTTTTCTTGGCAACATCTCTTATTAGTGGGAGGTGGCAGTAAAGAGAACATGAGGAAGACTGAAAGTGTTTACTTAAAACTTTAGCCAAATGGCTAGGGAGAGTTAAGATAAATCATAACTGTCAATGATGACAACTTTAGACTGCTACTAGTTCACTCCTGTTTATGCAGTTTTAAATGTTGCACTTAGAAGTGTCTAGGAGCAGACTGAATTTTTATTGACAGATGCAATAAGTTGTTTAGATGTAACTATTTTGGGCTTGGTTCTAACAGTGCCATGGAAGATTTGCAGGAAGAAGGCTGTAAAGCTTCACACAACACTTGAGAGATAATATTTTTAAGAGTGTCTCCAAAGCATGCATCTGTGACTCATATTTCCCCAAAGAATAAGGTCCATAGATCAATGCAGGCTTATTACACTTTCTCACACAAAAAAAGGCCAAAATAAAATGTTACAGTAATTGGCCATACGGGATTATTGAACTGAGTCAGTTTTCTTTCCTTTTTTTTCCCACTCTTGTCGTGAGCACCTTTCCCCCCACCCTCCTTTTTTTTTTTTTTTGGATGGTGGCTTGCATACTAACATTTAAATAGCAGTTAAGACGTCAGAGTAAGCTAGCGAAAGGCCAGAAGTTCAGCCAGTAAGCTCAATACTTTTTCTTAAAAGACTGAATCATGCTGACCAATGCCATGAAATACAGTACCATGTGAAAGATCAGGGTGAATTGATCAGGGAGTTAGATCAATTTTTATTTTGGTTTTAACTGTGGCAGCTGCTGCTTCTTTTAATACACTTACTTAAGTTAAAGTAAGCAGCACATCTAGATGCTCTTTTGTTTGTATACTTCTGTAAGATTTGCTTTGTAGACTGTAATATTGCAGTACTGGTTCCAGGAGGAAAAATAGCCCAAGAATTAGAATAGTCTAACCCTGGGTTCAAATCCCTTCTCTGTTTAGAAATGCAAGTATCACTGAGAGACTTATGCTCCAAATATCTTCAGTATGGACAATCGTTTTTAAAACACACAGAGTTTACCACAGAGGTACTTCCCCATGGATTGTTCATGTACTCCTGTTTGGATGGACCAAAATGGACCTTCTCAGTGGAGTTTACTACCTTGGATGAGAAGCATGGGAATATAAATAAATAGTTTTCTGATTCTACTGCTACATATGAAAACTTGGTTCAAGAGCACACTCTGTTGCTTGACAGTGAATTGCTCTAAATTCAAAATTTAGGTTCTTTGCCCACTTCAATCAACTCCTGCTTAATCACGGAAAGACCTGAAATGCATTACCCTATGTCATCAATTTTTCTTAACATTTGCATTCTGGTTTTAGTGATTTCCAGCACCTCAGTCCTGATGAGGCAGAACAGTATGGTTAATATCTCCTATCACAGTTCCACCAGACTTTACAAAGCAGTTATTGATTTTCAAAATTTCCTTGAGAAACTCGATCTAATAGAAATGCCATGCCTTCCCCTTCGTGTTGCAACTTTCCCTCCAAGAGCAGGCACTGGGCTGTGGAAGAACTGGATTTATTTCCTACCAGGCTACTGGCTGCTCAGGAGAGGACATATTTTTAGCCGCTGCTCTGAAAGCTGTTTCACTTTTCTGAAAAACTGTAAAAGATTCACTAACTCAGAGAAGGAGAAGGAACATGCCTGTAAGGGCCTGACTCGCTAACCTTCACAGGAGATACGTGGCCAAGTAAGGTTTTCTGAGTTTCTGTCCCTGCCGAAAGGTCTGGTTTCGTACTTTGTCCATGTCTGCTCAAACTAAATATTCAGGAAGCCACTAGCACTCGAGACTCACCCATCTGATGTACTCTTCTAACCACTAGACTAGACAGTAACCTTAAATTTTTTAATCATCTCTTGCACTGCAAATCTTCATATGTCCAAGTAAAGTGGAAGAGCCTTAACCAAGGCTCTTTTGGGGATCGTTCTTCATTGCAAAGCAAAACCACGTGCTTATCTCAGGATCAGGTGGCATCAAATGGCTCATATCCACTCTGCTTAGAACTAGATCTACATAGAGCAGAAATGTCTTGGAAAGAACAGGATGGACTAGTCTAAAACAGAGTCATGCAGTGCATCAAATAGTGTTGATGAAAAAGCGTTCAATACTTTAACTCTTTCTTATGCCCCTTTTGATTTAGTAACATCAGTGTACTCAAGGATTTCTCTGAAAAGTTTAATGTTCTTACTTCAGGGCTTTAAATTCTTCTGGAGCCCAGGTCTCTCTGAATTAAATTAATCAGTCTAAATTTAAGGGAGCAATTCAGCTGCTGAAACAGAGGCATTTAGTGCAGTTTGAGGCATGTTAGGATCTTATGTGGCTAACAGACAGCTATAATCTGGGGTTTAAAATATTCACGCCCTTCTGGAGTGGCAGTTAGACTCCTGTAGGTTAAGCTAGGAGGCTGGGCTACATGTCTTGTATGGATATCTCAATGGATCTGCAATACTCAGCTTCATGCAACTGAATCACTCCTTGGCTATATTTATAGAAAGGTTGGAATTTCATTTCCTTCAGACAGCTAACCTTTGGAGAGCTGAAATGTAGGTGTCTACATGTAAGCTCCACTTTTAGTCAGTGGAGATTCAGATACAGTACCAGTTTCCTAAATGTGGCACACAGTGGCATTTGTGGTGTATTTTTATTGGCCTGCAGCTACCATTCCAGGAAAGGTGGATCTTCCAGAGGTTCTCTGTCATATCTTCCAGCCCCATGTGGGTATTTCAGGTACACTCAGGGAGTCAAGATGCTGACAGATACATATTTTAAATTAATTGAGCAAATGGGTTGCAGTCATGTCATGGTTTAACCCCAGCCGGCAACTAAGACCCACACAGCTGCTCGCTCACTCCCCTCCAGTGGGATGGGGGAGAGAATCGGAAGGGTAAAAGTGAGAAAACTTGTGGATTGAGATAAAGACAGTTTAACAGGTAAAGCAAAAGCTGTGCACGCAAGCAAAGCAAAACAAGGAATTCATTCACTACTTCCCATCGACAGGCAGGTGTTCATCCATCTCCAGGAAAGCATGGCTCCATCACATGGAACTGTTACTTGGGAAGACAAATGCCACCACTCCGAAAGTCCTTGCCTTCCTTCTTCTTCCCCCAGCTTTATATGATGTCATATGGTATGGAATATCCCTTTGGCCAGTTGGGGTCAGCTGTCCTGGCTGTGTCCCCTCCCAACTTCTTGTGCACCCCCAGCCTGCTCGCTGGTGGGGTGGGGTGAGAGGTAGAAAAGGCCTTGACTCTGTGTAAACAGTGCTCAGCAATAACTAAAACATCCCTGT
The DNA here is from genome assembly GCF_965183815.1 of Platalea leucorodia. Taxonomy (NCBI): domain Eukaryota; kingdom Metazoa; phylum Chordata; class Aves; order Pelecaniformes; family Threskiornithidae; genus Platalea; species Platalea leucorodia. The sequence continues at coordinate 116,414,598 of NC_138825.1, read as the reverse complement.
GTTATCAACACTGTTTCCAGCACAAATCCAAAACATAGCCCCATACTAGCTACTGTGAAGAAAATTAACTATACACCAGCCAAAACCAGCACAAGACAATAAATTAAATGGAATCTAGAGACCTGTCATACTCCTGCTGAAGAGCTACACCGTATCTTACATACTATATTAACTGCATTGGTGATGGATTCAGTTCATTTTCCTGAACAGGCATCCTACACATCCAGACCAGAGAAACTTTTACCGTAGGATCCATGGGGATCCTGAGACAAAACTAACGGAGAGAAATGAGGACTCCTGGATATGACTCGTTTCTCCTCAATGATTCCTAAAATATGTTAAAATGAGTTGCACACCAGAAGATCCTAATTCTCAGTAGAACACAGAAACAGTCCAAGGTCACTAGACCAGTCAAAACATCTTTAGTGCATGTATCTAAAGACAGGGGTCTTTAGAACTCCATTGTGAATTCAATTAACTCATGCCATTAGAGATACAGCAGATTGTCTAAGACATCTACAAAGGGCTGGTAGACATAGCACAAAATCTTCAAGAGACCAACATCCTTCTGTAGGGGATTTTATCTGGAGGTCAACTAGGGCATCATGAATCTTCTTAAATGACACTGGAAACCTATGTCTAGCAACTGAATTGAGCCTTCCAAGCAAAACCAATGTCCTTTAATGAAGGACCCTCGGCTGGCTGCTGAGAGCTAACAGGATTGTAGCTTCAAGCTTAGTTTGACTTGACACATTAGTGGCACTGATAATACTGATTTAACAAACCAAAGGTTTATTCTGACCATCATGTCTGCAGCTGGTTTATAAGAAAAGGAAATGTGCTGAATCTAAAAGTAGTGCCAATGGTTCCATATAGCAGAGACGTAACTGAACTGATACTCGTTCTTTATCTCAGCAATTGACTGGCGTTGATGTAAAAATTAAGTCTAAAGAAACTGACAGTTTCAAGGGTAAAACATGAAAAATCCGTAGGGCTTTTAAAAATGAGCTCTGTGAAGGGATTTTTAAGAACAGAAACTTTCCTACATACACTTGGAAAAATGAACTGTTCTAACATTCTTCAAAACTTCGCTTCATGTTAAGTCTCTGAGATTCACAAAATAACCAGTTTTAAGCATTGTAAAAATAATTTTTATCCCAGAAGGAACTTCCTTTATAAATGATAGCCAATCAAAAATTATTACAAAATTTGGAAATCCAAGTGGGAATGGAAACTGATTTAACTCATGGCATAGCTGTCGTCTGACAACAAACCAATAGCCTACAATATTTCAACGGTCTTTCAAAGGTTTTACACATTGTTGAACACATTTTGAAAACTTCTGCTGTAAAGACTTTATTGGCATCACAATATTCAGTATAAATCTGTAAATATGAATTTGTTCAAACTTTATGGAGCAACAGCGGAAATCTTTGAAGAACTGGGGACCCTTAAATAGAAATGGGGGAAAAAAAAGGCACTAAGATTCATGAAACACTTGGGGTGGCTTTCCAGTAGAGTACTGGAAAGCTTGCTTTATTCAGTTAGCATACCACAAATGAAATGAATGGATAATACAGTACAGCTCCACACAAAGTTGAAAAGGGCATTCTCAAGGAACTGCAGTCCCATCACTATGGTATTTAATACAGAATATAGTAAAGGACATGTTATAAAAGTAAATACATGGTGCTAAACTAACAGAGATAACAAGAATGATTTAGAAAGAAAAGGTCTTGGCTAACTTGATGCTTCAGGAGGCTGCAGACAAAACTGATAAAACACAGCATAATTTATTTGGATCTTCAGAACATTTTGACAAAGTTCCATACTACTGGTCTCTGTTTAAGCTAAAAGTTGCCAGGATCTAGGGAAGTACATGAGAGTGGATAAAGCGCTGATGGAAAAACAGAAAACAGAGAAGCTATGTTAGATTGTGGAAAACTAGATTTACTGGGGCCCGACAGGGGTCAACATTTAGGCCTCTACTGTTCATGATCTATAAAAATGATATAGACTAGTAAAATACGCTGACAGCACAATGTGGAAGGAGCCGTGAACCTACAACATAAACCTAGAAAAATTCAAAAGTGTTTTTTGCTTAGCTTGCTTGTTTTCATTGCTCAAAAAGCACTAATAATCTCCTTTACGCTAGCTCGTCAACACAAATGCATTTTAAGAATGCCTAAGCTATAAGGTAAATAAAGACAGGCCAGAGGAAAAAAAAAGTCTTTTGGCTCATATGCAAATACTACATTAGCGTGCCTAAAAGTCTTGCATTACTTGGGGCAGTGCCAAAAATCAAAGATATAACCCCAGGTATGACACGAGTGAATTCCCTAGTTTTATGTCCTTGTTTTTAGAGAGTCCATGATTCAGTAGTGTTAATACAGGAGTGGGAAAAAGAGCTCTGAAGTTACAGAGATAGCCTCAATGGGAAGAAGAAAATTCAAAACTGTACTGTTGGTTCATCAAGATTCTTTCAGGATCCCTTAAAAATTTTAAGACTTACTGTAACCTTAAGTTTGATTCAGTTGTAGACTATTAACAACACCAGTTTTGCAAAAAATGTGTTCATTGTTACTACTGGTTGGTCCTTGTCAGGTAAAGCAGTAGGACTAGGTAGACATATGCAGTTCCTGACACAGATTTCTCTGTCCTCATAGGCAACAGAAATAAGTTCTGTGAAATGATCATGCCAATGCTTTTTTTTTTTTTTTTTCCCAACCCATAAATTGTTTAGATTTCTGTAACTTTGGGGCAGCGATCACCTCTGCCCCAACATATATTTTTGTTTAAGTTAGCGGAGATCCCTACATTTCTAGATCCCTACATTTCTAGATCCCTAAAGTTTGGTTCAGAATTCTGGTTCTTCTAGTTGATAAATGAAAATTTTTTAAATAAAGGACTTTGAAACAGTAATGACATTGGTGGATTCTGCATTTTTCCAGGTATAATACTATCTTCTGAAGCTAAGATTTACCATGGAATAAGCAGATGACTTTTATTAATAAATTATTTTTAGCAAAATAAGAATCCATCATGCACTAGATTGGAAATTGGAATGTAGCAGGGACTGCTCACAAGTTTTTCTTTCAAATGTTTTTGCATGAAGAAATTAGACTTTCCTTGTAGCCTTTTTTTTTTGAAAAAGCATTGGTTTTCTAATAATAGCAATTACTGAAAACAGTTTTCAATACTGGGGCACTATAGTGTTTTTTCCACAAGCTTCCACTCTCTGTGGGGCTTTGCAAACCTTCACGTGCTGCAAAACCCCATAGTCATCTACGTGGTCCCACTCAGTACAACAGTATATACCATCCAGGAAGGGAACCCAAACTATATGTGAAAACAGGAATGTGGGGCAATGATTTAACACTTTAGGACTGAAGTATTTAAAATTGCAACCAAAATATGCTAGGCTTGGTTTTGATTGAATATTTTCATAGGAAAAACACATTTTCTGATGAACTCTATATCTAAGTCTTTGCTGAGATTCATCTGATTGATTGATTATTAATGCTTCTAGGTAAGCATTAGGGAGCAGCATCTTCCATACTCAACCTAAGAAATCTAATTCCAACACAAAGTAAATGCAGTTTTCTTAGGCTATCATTCTGAAGTTCAGAAAAACAGAATGTGGCAATATAGAAATAAAAATGCAGTATTAAAATATATACTTAAAACATGCACTTAGGCATGAGAAATATTAATTTCCTCAGCCCAGCTATGGTTCTCTCTGAAATACCGTGCTGAAGTGATGTGTATAATATTTTCAAATAAGAAGCATACATTTTAGATTGTGAAATACCACAACAAAGAGCTATCTAATAATATTTTTACTGGGTATGGAGAACTGAAAAAGATTCAGACCATGATTAGCAGAGCCAGATCCAGAAAGAGAATCAAATAAGGTTCTAATTAAATTTAAAAGACTCAATATCATCTTGTAAAAGCTTGTGATGAAGGGGAAACAGCACAAACAGAATAGACAGCAACCACATCAGGTGTCATAGATGCCAAATCTTTCAAAGTCTAAATGACATCCAAAATAAATCTATTTTTAATAGAAATTTTAATTCCTGATATGCCTGCCAATATTTTGGGGTGAGAGAGGCACATTCTCCTCTGAACTGTATGTAGATGAAAGAAGGATAGCTGAGGTGTATGGGAATTACATGACCTTGTTTGGATGAATAAAAAGCTGATACTGGTGGAAGGGACAGCCAGTTGGATCCATTAGCTTTATAATACCAGACAGTTTCCTCCACCCTTTATTTGGCATGATGGCCTAAGCCAATACTTCCAAAACTTTTTCCACTCCAAGCCAGGAATCCTAGTTTTTTAATTCCACATATAAGGTCTCAAACTCTGGGCTGGGAACTGCTAACCTAACAAAGTCTGAGGAAAGCCTGATACTTTTCATTTAATTAAAAGGGCAATTTAACTAGAACCTCTGGAACAACTAGAACAACAAATTAGAAAAAGAAAGACAAACTTTCACGCATATAAAAGCTTATTCGTGCCTGAAACTCAGGTTTTATATCTTGGATGTAATCTGGGACCAGTGTACCAAAGGGTTTGTGTGGTTTTACAGCTATATCAATTGGTCTAAGGAAAGGTCATCAATAAATCTTTACCTTGCTAATATCCTGTCATGCATTTTATTAATATTAATTTGTCCCAACCCATTCAAGTCTGTGTGTTATAACTGATGACTAGCAAAGGTGACATGCTTGCAAAAGGAAGCCAGGTGTGTATGTGCAGGATCTTGTGCCACATTTCTTCTCTATTAATGATCTTAATCATCTTCAAGTAAGCTCAGTGCGCCATAAAACTTTGCAGTTGGAGGAATGATGTAATATATATTACATGGTTTGAATCCTTAAGGGACTGGATGGAGATGGAGTCAAGGATGCTCAGATTCTCACAGGGTGAAGCCTTAAGCTTGAACAAATCTACTTTGTGTTTCACGTTAAAGGATTTGCAATTTGCTTTTGACATATTAAGAATGCAGAAGGAAACCTATGTAACTGTTTAAAGGAGAACAATAAAGAAGGGAATAAACTTGCTCTCAAGAGCAAAGATTGACGAATCATAGGATCATTAAGGTTGGAAAGGACCTCTGAGATCATCAAGTCCAACTGTTAACCTAACTGCCAGGTCCATCTCTAAACCATGTCCCTAAGCACCACATCCACACGTTTTTTGAATACTTCCAGGGACTGTGATTGCACCACTTCCCTGGGAAGTCTGTTCCAATGCCTAACCACTCAGCGAGGAAACTTTTCCTAATATCTAATCTAAATCTCCACTGGCACAACCTGAGGCCATTTCCTCTCATCCTGTTGCTTGCTACTTGGGAGAAAAGACCAACCCCCACCTCGCTATAGCAATAAGGTCTCCCTCAGCCTCCTCTTCTCCAGACTAAACAACCCCAGCTCCCTCAGCCACTCCTCATAAGACTTCTTCTCTAGACCCTTCACCAGCTTCGTTGTTCTTCTTTGGACGTGTGCCAGCACCTCAATGTCCTTGGAGTGAGGGGCCCAAAACTGAACACAGTATTTGAAATACGGCCTCACCAGTGCTGAGTACAGGGGCACTATCACCTCCCTGGTCCTGCTGGCTGCAGTATTCCTGATACAAGCCAGGATGCCATTGGCCCTCTTGGCCACCTGAGCACACTGCTGGCTCATGTTCAGCCAGCTGTCAACCAACACCCCCAGGTCCTTTTCTGCGGGGCAGCTCTCCAGCCACTCCTCCCCAAGCCTGTAGCATTGCATGGGGTTGTTGTGACCAAAGTGCAGGACCCGGCACTGAGCCTTGTTGAATCTCATGCAGCTGGCCCCGGCCCAATGATCCAGCCTGTCCAGGTCCCTCTGTAGGGCCTTCCTACCCTCCAGCAGATCAACACTTCCACCCAGCTTGGTGTCATCTGCAAACTTACTGAGGGTGCATTCAATCCCCTCCTCAAGATCATCTATAAAGATATTGAACAGATATACACAAGCCCTCTGCCAAGTCAAAGCAGCTTGTCAAGCCTACTTCTCTGCAGCCCTGCTTTTGAGCTCCTCTTCCCATGCTAATTAATATTTTCTTTTCCTTGGCATGAAGTAGCTCCATATTTCAATGTCATTTCTTCTGTTACACAGGAGAGTTAGTTCTACTTGTGGGACTCTCCCGACTGAACATTGCTGGACACAGTTTTGATGATAACATGATATAACAAACTTATCAATTTAACTTTGAGGTAGGTGAGCCAGAAAATCTTGAATCTTCAACTAATAATCACAGTTACCAGTTCAGAATAGCATAGGTGATACGTCCCTTTCTCTCATCAGTCAAAATGAAATCATGATCACTCAAAGCAAGAACTTGGAAAAAACTTGTTCACCAAGCTGAAAACCTCACTCAGATGGTGGAATTATTTCTGTCCCCCTAATTCATGTGTGATTCTTTCATCTTAACAACAATGACAGGCAGAAAAATAGAAGAATTATATGTTTTCTTTGAAAATACTTTCCAATATTTCAAACAGAAATGGTAGTTATATGAAATCTAAGATCATAAAGCAATAAATACTGAATAATATTCAGTGACTAATGTCTTAAAGCTGAAGTTCATTCAATTACATCAGTATAAAACTTGAATAATAGAATGTTTTTCTTCTTCCAACACTTGTCTTCCATCTGAGCAGAGAACTTTCTCAAGTGAGATCTACCTCTGCCTTTCTGCATTGTGCAGTAGTCATAAGCACAGACTTCAGACTTCAGTGAATACTTTGTGTATGCAACTAGAAGAAAAATGCATGCATAAAGATAACAGATACACCATTGCCTTTTAAAAAAAAAAGTCTTACACCATCACCACCCCTCTGCCCATTAAAAATTGACATTAAGTACCCCTAACTAACCTCCTCAGGTGAACCACTGGGCCTGTCTTCAGCCTAAGGAACCTGTCATAGCTGTTAGAGTCTGCAGGTTGAAACTAACCTTAAGTGAGAATCCAGACCTGGGACAGCTGGGCTGTCTTTTCAAGCCTACAGTGAGGCCACGGAAAATGGATAAGGAAATCAGTCCCTTTTTCCCACAGAGAAAGCCCTTCAGCTGTCTGTTGAGACTAGTCTCAGTCTCATGAGACTGGAGATGCTCATATTTATCTTATATATAAACAGACATACTGAGGCCAACCTGGTTTTAGGCAGCGTCACGATAGAGGTAACAGTTTTCTGATGTTACTAACTCAAAGATTAAAATAACAGCTTAGAGAGGCACTATGCTGTTCACTTTAGGAATCTAACCTGAGTTCAGTAAACAAAATTTATGAGTGTAAATTCAGTGTCCGGTCACAAGAGAAAGCAGGGTCCCCCCCAAGGAGGATTCACAGTAATAACTTAGATGGTTGAAGTTAAGGTAGAATGAAAGTCACCCCTTGAAGCAAAACACAGCCCTTTATGGAACATTTGAGACATCCAGTCCTTTCTAAAGAATAGTAAAACAGAAATATGAGCTGTTAAAGGATTTGTTTATTTATTTGAGTCAAACAATGGATTTTTCAAGTGGAAGTATTTCTTAACCTATGATACTTGGTACTTGAGCCAAGTTATCTTATGGCATAGCAGAAATCACAGGTCTTCCTTTTCTAAGAAAAACACTTATATGATCCTACTACTACAATAGCCAAGATGATGCTGATATTCATAAGTTATCATCTATTATTTCTGTTCACTTGAGCATAAAAACTTGCAGGGAATATTCATATTTAAAGTGATATATCTTTAAAATCAGTGTCATGAGATAAATATCATATAATTTTCCATTATACAGTTATATGGGTTGGTGCAATATTCAGCGTCAAATGTCTTTATTTATTCTGTAATGCACTGAACCAGTAGAATCTTTTCAGATATCTGTGGATAATATGAAACAGCTCTACCCAAGTAAAATTTTACCTCAAGGTTGCCCATCTTTGAGGTACTGAACATTTCCCACATCTTTCATGACCATACAAAATCAACTGAAATTCTTGTGTGGGCTTAGGATCCAATAAGAGGCAGTTCAGAGATATAGAAGTTAACAGGTAATAGCTGTTAATTGCTCTGCTGGTCTTGACTTGTAAAGTGGTAGAGAAATGTGCTGTTTAAGATGATATTTACTTGAAAGCTATTGCAGTGTCTATTAGCAGCATGTAAAGAATGTAATTATCAGCACTAAATTCTTGTATCAATTGATTGCATTTAAGTAACTGAAAACAAATGTCCTCAATATATGTTCCTTTGGTAAGATTATAGTAGTTTGATTATCTTACTACCATTGACTAAAAAAAAAATACATACAATGATGGAAGGCTAACAGTTTTTGCGGTCTCTTAGCTTCTCTTTTCAGCTTAAAGAACAAACTTATTGCTGGGACTTGGCTTTGCAATATAAGCTGAGGGGTGGCTTTTGTACTTTATGCTGTAAATATTTCTGTTGAAGAGATTTGCGAATATCTGCAGACGCACCACTTCTCAGAAAGTATTCTGGAATCTATCTGTGAATACTTCACTCTTGTCCAATTACATTGCAATGAGTGTCTTTTTTCTTCTGAATTGGTTTATATTATTTATCATTCATTTAGCATTCTTAAAGCTCCTCATAGTGCTTTGTTTTAATTTTATTAAGGCCCAAATTCATTAATTGTTGATCATATGACACTTTTTTTTTTTGCAGTTCTGAGACTCATGTTATAATCTGTCTGTTGACACCTGTGGTGTAGGCAATGACAACCCAAGAACGAAACAAGAAAAGATTATTCTTCTCCCTAGTAAGCACATATTATCCAGTCATTATTAGAAAGGGGATGTGTTTGTCAAAACCTGAAGCCCACAACACATTCAGTACCCATTCCAACTTGTGTCTGATTCTCCTGTGATCAGCCTGGACTCACATCCCATACAACATTGCTGCAGGTAATGCTGGGACATTTGCATTTTTAGAAAGGTCACTGAGCTGTCATACAGCTCCACAACAATTGAAGATATAGAAGAAATGGTTGGGCCATGCATAATGTGAGGAACCAGCCATTCTGAAAATAAACATGACTTATAGTGAACCTTGAAGTGCAGATAGACTTGAGGTTTTCTCTTCACTGTGCTGGCTGGGTTACCTCAAAGATTTCTTTGATAGTACTCCAATGTGTGCAGCCAGTGAATTTTGCCTCAAGCTGCCTTTGAAGGCTTCTTCCTACTTGGATCAAGATGTCAAAATGTCCTCAGTTCCTTTGACTCAGCTCCTGATTTAAGCAGCGCTTGGCATATCTCCAGAATGAGATTAACTCCTGCTTCTTTTTTTGACTGTATTTTGCACTATGAGTTACCAGTACTTGGGCCACTCTCTGTACTTTTACACAGCAACTTGCACCTATAGCAAGCAGTGAAAGGAGCAGGAAGTCAGTTTCGTGGACAGCTGGATTTTGCTGGGTTCTATAGCTGTTGAGATCAAATCTAAAAATGAATTTCAATTTTTTTTAGCTTAACCAAAGTTCACATTACACCTGCAGTTTAGAGAAAATTCCAGATGTGAAATGAGTCCAAGATATCCTTGTGACCTGTCTTGTCAAGAGATCTTCCCTGTGATGTCCTACCTAATTGTCTCATACAGCCTCGGTCTCTGGTTCAAAGGACCCTCTCTCTCTCTTTTCTTCCTGAAGTCTTATCAGGTGAATGAAGCTACATCCTGAGCTTATCTCAGTCACAAAAGTACTTCTTCTTCGTGACCTCCTGGATCAGCAGGCTGCCATCAGCCACCATGTCATACAGCTCTATTAAGCTTATCAAGGTCTGTTTTGAAAATAACTGAATTTGGTGTCTCCCTGGACTCTTACTGAAACATAATGCATGATGAGGTGAGGGGAGAATGCCTTAATTATACCTGTAGTTCACTACAATTTTGAATATCTTCCCCTCTGGACAAATCCCGTAGGACTGACCAAACCCCCAAACTTAAAGGAAAGATTGTAAGAAAAACAGGGTTTTTCAAAACCTCAGAATTACTCACTAAGGGGATCTCTCTTTCTTCCACTGACCCAGCACAGCATTACAATGCCACAGTATGCTACTGTAAATTCTGTTTTCCAGATGAGATACAAAATCAGATTTTTACCAGCTATGGTCATTAACACAGCCTTGTCACTGCTTGAAGATAATTCCAGTTTGGACAGTTACATTCCTTTTGGGTATGGGGTAAATTAAACCAGTCTTAAACTAGGATTATTCTGTGCTGATATGTTTGTTTTATGTTTCATGTCACAAATCATAAGATAAAATGTAGCCTTAAATAGTGTTTGGAACATGATACCATCGATAGGTCTCTTGGGAAGTCCTCTGGGGAATATCTCTTTAGACAAAGCCTTGCTGGGGACAAATCTTACAAAGAAATGATTGTAGAGAAAAAAGTTTTGCTATCTCTGTCTTTTTGAGATACCAGGAATTTTTCCAATTGTGAATACATTGATGAAACTACATCTCTTTTTGGATTGTGATAAGTACACCCCTTTAAGAAACTCAGTCTTTATGTTTTCTCAGTTTTTCTGATTGTACTATGCTTTCCTAAAATATTTCTTATCATCATGTGCAGGCAAATTTTGCTTGCACAAAACATCTTGCAGTCCTCCCAGAATGCATTTCAATAGTGAATGAGGGCTCTCTGTATGTTTAAAGCCAGATTCCCTCAGCTACATTTGGAATTTCCTCCCAAACCACAAAAAGAGAAACAACTAACAAATGACATTTATGGCACAATGTATAACACATACCAGATATATATGACATTTTTTATTTGGACTTTTCTAGCTAAACAGAAGCAAACAAATGTTTTATGAAATTCTCTATGGTTGCTATGGTTATTTCTATCTTAATATCTACAGCCAAAAGGATTATCTCAGGTCAAGACCTTAGTCTAGTGAATGCTCTTATTTAAACAGTAAGGTCATTTAGGAAAAAAAATAAAAACCAAAAGACACAATAATATTTAATAATAATTGCTGTATTCTTGGCTGAATTGCTTTGCAGCTGAACATTATGCTTCTGGTTCCAGTGCTATTTCCCTCTAACCTTCCAGAACAATGGGTGTGCTGGTGGCAGATACAGTCCTGGTGTTCAGGCTCTCCATCACTCCTTGAAGTGTGGCAATTTGCACTCTAGCTGTCCTGGTTTTCAGGTACCCTTGCCCCAGGTTTGACCTGGAACTTCAGTGCCCTTTCTCCAGGTTTGAATATTTGCAGGCATTTGGGGCAATAATTTAAGTACTCAGAAACTACATTGTACAGACAGTGCAAAATGGGGACTTAATCCACTATGAAAGACAGTCAGAAATGGAAACCAGGAAACAAAAGAAATTTTTTTATATGTATATATATATAGGCAGGTACTTCTGTCACAATCTGTGTCATGCTGTGAGGCTGGGATCAGAATCCCCTGTCTGTTTTCTAATACAATAGTATCTTATTGCTTGGATGGACGTATAGGATAAAATTTTTAGATTGTTTTTAAACCAGCTATAATTCTAGTGGGGATTTCAGTAAGAACCAATTCTAAGTTCTGCTACTTAGCTAAACACTAATTCCAATTTAAACTGCTCAAAACTAAGCAAGAATGTGTTTCTGAAGTTCCTGTTAACATCTTTTTAGTGTTTTGGGCCCAAAAGTACTCCAGAGAAATCTGCTCTCTTATTTGTGTAATAAAACATCCATCAGAATCCAGCTGCCACTTGCACCAAAAGCAATTATTTTAATTGGGAATGTAAAAGAATGGACCTGAAACCAAAATCCTGTTAAATAAACTTCTTGATGTTGAGAAGTCCCCTTGCTGCTACTTTGATATTGGCCGTATGCTTGATGGTTTGCTGTACCTGAACAAGAAAACCATCAGGAGAAACAATGGGAGTGAGTTTGTAATTAGCTGATATACAAGCTTTAAAAGATTACTGGGGAGGGGAAAGGGGGGTTTATTATTTTTTTTTTAAAGGAAAAAGACAAATGAGGAACAGATAGTGCAAAATAATTTAGCTTCCTACACGGTGCAATCTCTCAGCGAGTTCACCCTCTTTTCATGTCACTTGAGTGAGGCAGAGCCTTTGTGTGGAAGAGTTTCCAAGGCGAGAAGCAGAGGGGCAAGGAGGAGTAACACTTGTGTTCAAATTGAATCCAGTGGCATTTCAGGAAAAAAACCGTAGAGCACAGTTGTGGCAGTGATTAAGAAAATAATAACCCCCGCCCCAAGTCACGGCACATGCTTCCCATATGTTTCCCCTGGGCATTTGCCAGATACAGCAGGATCTGGTGACATTTCTGTAGAGCGATTCAAGGCCTGAAGAAGCCTTTCTGCAGTCGATAGGTTTGGGGTGGGGTAGGGTATTGAAATGGGTGCCTGCTTCTTGTTTGATTTCCCACTGAAAGGAGAAGCATTAAATAAAACTGGCAAAAAGAACTCCCAACCGCTTTCTGTCAGAAAGTGATTTCTGTTAGAGTTGAAAAGCTGGAGGAAAAAATGTCCTCTTCTCTGAAATTTGGCCTTAAAAAGGTAGAAAAAGGGAAAGCCTATTTCAGCATGTTTGTTCAGCTCTTGAGTGCACTTTTGAAATAAATCCCCCGTTTGTTCCCACTTACCACACTCCGGTTCACATCACGGAGCAGTCTCTGAGCGAGAGAACTGGATTCCTTTCAGATTAAATTCAACTGGAAGATGTGCTCCAGAAGCACAGCTAATGCACTCCAAACAGTTACGAATGTTTAAATCATGGGAACAGACTAAAGCTAGTGTGAAGCAAAAACCCTGAAAATGCGTACAGTACAGATGTCAGGTCCTCAACACCAACAGCTTCTCACTGCAGACCCACTCCTGGGCTGCACGACTTGCTCATGTGGACACAGCCAAAGCCTCTTGCTCCAGCTTTCCAGAACAAGCTGGTTTGATTTTAGACTGACTCTTTGCATGATTTGTTTTTAATATATAGTATATTATATAATACAAAACTCAAAACAGTAATATAATGCTTTGACTGACCTCAAACCATTTTCATTGTCTTTCACGGAGTCCTTTGAAATAACTAGGTTTCTTTCCAAATGTGAATGAGGACAAATTGTGAAATCTGAAAATCCTTTGCGATTCTAAATTCCTGTCTTCCATACTGCTGCACAGGAGATCTGGATCTCCTTGTAAATGAATACCTTTGTACTTTAAACCTCTGAAACGTCCAGGCCCTGTTCAATCTGAGGGTGAGACTGCCGTATGTAATTACAAATGATGGGAGGAAGTTGCTCCTCCCTCTGGTATTCTCTATAGGACCAACCATACATTACAGATTTCCTCCCTCCTCCAGCCCCCAGTCTGTTCTGCCCCCATAGAGCTAGCAGCTCTTGCACAGCTAAACCCTGCAGGTTACTGCCTTTAAACTGGCAGCCTGAGCTGAGTATTTATGAAGGGAAATGCCTGTCTCACACCTATAAGAGATGACTGCTTCAGCCATGAATCCTGCTCTTCAAGAGGCAGCATGTTCCCAAAACTTCCTTAATTAAAACAAAAAGAAAAAGAAAAGAGGTTTCTTACAATGGCAAAACAATGCTTTAAAGATTTGAGAGTGCTCTAATTGCCTACATTGCTGTCTCTTTAAGCCAAGGAATGGACCCATGCTCACATCTGGTAGTCAAAACTAAATGGAACCAGCTGAGAGAATACCCACTAGAAATTAAATTGTACAGAAGATGGCTAAGCCAGAAGGACTTAAGTGAAAGGCTCTTTTTAATAACTCCCTTGCTTTGCACTCATGCCTTTTGTTTATTTTGTTTATTTTTGTAATAAGCAAAAACAAATGAAAACGTCCCAGTTGTTAGCATTTAGCAAAATGTGTCCACTGTGCATTTAGGAGTGCATTTTCCATCCCATTTCACAATAAGGACGTCATTCATGGCCAGCAGTACGTCTATGGAATGTTGGCCTGCAGCTTTATGAATTGATTTTAAAATGTAATGGAAATATACTGTATGTGCACAGTAGCCAACTCTTCCAATGTTAATAACTGGGACATTTTCATTTGGTTTTTGTTTATTAAAAAATGAATGGGGGGCCTAATCTTGGGAATAGCCATTTGACTCCTTGTGTTGAAACCGACCATAACTGCTTGCTTACAGAGCTTTCTTTAGCATGGCCTGGCTCAGGCCACACACAGCTTCCTTTTGGTTGTTTCATAAACTGCCAAACCATGCAGGGAGATGGGATGATGTCTTGCTTTCATTTTGCTGCAAACATATTCTTTACCCAAAGCTTTTTGTCAAGTTGGTAGTTTCTCCCTTTTTTGCCAAAATTTATAAACAAGATTTTTCAGTAAATCGGAAGTTGCAAGCAACAGCCCAGTTCAGCCCCTCTCCAACTCTAGAACAATTCTAACCAAAGTCAATAGAAACTGTAAAACTGAGTATTCAAAGATAGAACCTTGCTCTGCAGATACATAGGAAAATCTTTTATTAATAAGACTTCTGTAGGACGTTACCATTCATTCATAATTGAGGTACTTAATCACCCAAAATATTGAAGAGGGAAAAATAACAGATTTTGAGCATTTGCCACTAATAACAGACAGATATGTAATCAGAAATAGCTAACAACTCTTTTAAGACTGTCTTGTTTCTTCCAAATCCAAAGAGACAATCTGTCAAAAACATTATAGGAAAAAATATTTCTATAAAGAAGGAAATTTACCACTGATACTAGTTCTAGAAAGGGAGTTGATTCTATGTGATACATAATAGTATTACGCCACAGTATCGAAGTCTACAATATAGCTAAATTTTCTTTCAAAGAAAAGATACAAGAACTACAGAGATGTGGGAAGCTAAATATTCCCACTGTGAGTCTGATGAGAGTTCACCCTTTTCTGAATAGGAACTGAATCACTCAGGGCACCAATGTTTTTTAATGCAATCCTTTCCAATGTTTATACTGTTCAGATATTTGTTCCTCATATTCAGGCATAGCTTTTCTAAAAACTGTGAACCTTCAAACCATCTTACAAACATAACCTGATTAGCTGATATTCACCATTGTGCAGTTTTTTGCACGTGGTAATTATTAACATTGAGAAAAGATGCTTGCTTATATTTTCTCCTTATTACTGATGTTTATTTATAACACTGTTTTTCCCCAAAGACATGATAGATATAGGTCATGACCTGCTTGCACTATGCCCTGTACAGACCTGTGCAAACATGAGAGTCCTGTCCTTGTGAGCTCAGCTTGGCTTTAACAAAAGTGAAAAAAATATTTTGAGTGAACTAGTTGCTGAGTAACATGCATTCAACACATCAGATTCATTGTACTGAATATATCATCCAGTATTGGCACCCTTCGAGTTCCACAAAGGCCCTAGTGCAAAATCTTACCTCTGTTTAACTAATTTTAATTGGGCTACAGCTAGGAGAACGTAGTGGGTGATATAATAGTATAAACAACTATTATTTCTGTTGGATTTTAACTGGTGGAAACCTTTTTTGCATTGCAGAAAAAGTGATACAAAAGTAGACCCTAATGCATAAGGACGTCAGACTGCAAGGGACCTCTTGGCGATCCTCTGAGTGGGACAGAGAACTTGAATTTATAATCCTTTCTCTATGTAATGTACTGGTAGTTGCTCTGAGAGGACCTAGGGAAGAATACACTTGTCCTTCAGCGAAAGTTTAGCTCTGCTTCTTAAAAAAAAAATCCAGACAAACAAAACACCATGTTTCAGTCTGGTGGAACAACTTCAGAGGAAATCCCAGCTGTGGAACAGCAGCTCTTAACCTCTGGAGACTTCGCAAAACCTTGCTATGAGCTACCTTGCCTCAGGCCTCACAGTCTTGAGACTGACATAAAGCAAAACCTCTGATAAGGGGGATCTAACTCTAAATCTGTCAGCTACAGCACCTCTGCTGTCCCAGTGGTGCAGTGCAGCATGAAGCAAATGACAAAATAACACAAACTCCCAGTCCAAGAAGGAGCAGAGTTTTAAAACTGTGCTCTAAAAACTTGCTTGCAAGAAACAGTGCTTAAAACATGTAGCGCTGCATGCGTAGGTGGGGCACAAAATCCCTTTGCCCTACAGGCAAAGGCTTGCAGGAGCTAGGACATACTGCTCTAATAGTGTTGAGGGAAGACAGTTACCCATCAAATGCTCATTTTGCTGGTGATGCTGGTGCTTAATGCAGCATACTTGCCCTAGTGACCTTGCAGTCTTCATGCGATGAATTCTCCTGGGCTGAATGTGGAGAATTTGCAACATTTAGGCATTGTTCTATTCTTTTCTTCTTTGAAAAGAATACGGATATCTCAGAGCACTTCTCTGTCCTACTCCTTACTATTGCTGTGGCTCTATGCCAGCAAAAAATAATGCTTCAGCCTCTCATTGTGATCCTGCGCCAAGTACAGCAATATGAAGGAAGCATCAACATAATCAGCACAATGTAGCATCTCTGAGCCAGCAGGGATATGTCACAGCTTTATGTAGAATTCCCTATCTTTTTATTTTATTATAGAGACCACGGACTGGGATATTATGGGTCACTTGAAGGTCATGTTACAAAAAGCAGTTTCTTTTTGGAAAGATGAGACCCTTTTTAGTATGCTATTAGATTATTTTCCTTCTCTCAGTTGACTGCATGAAGGTGCAGGATGAATGTTTGTTTACTGAATTGCTTAAAAATCTTCTCTTCTTCCTGTACTTTTTCCTCTTTGGCACCTGTTTGGAAAGAGGAACTTCTGCAGTTTAGATGAAGATTTGTCTCCCTGGCCCCACAAATATTACAGTCTTAGGCTACTCTGTTAACTGATGCACCCAGTGAAAAGCAGTAAGACTTGGACTCCTATGTGCCTAAATTACACGTATATATCAGATTTGTGCTTCCAAGTCATGCTTGTACATGTGAAATTTTCATACTTACTGTAACAGTTAAATTCCATTATAAAGCATTTCTTATCTCAATAGTTCCCTTTTGCTTGTCTCTCCTTGCACACCTCAAGGACCCTCATGCCCTAATACTGCATGAAATGATATGCACATAGTCTCTTGTCTCCATCAAAAGCCAGTGGAATTTAGTTATTGGCATTTCTTGTATTCATAGGATTCTCTGCGCAAGATCTGGAGCTACAATCGTTAGGGTCTGAGTCAGTGACCAGGATTGCTGCCTCAGCTACGCAGTTTACAATCAGTGTCAGAGATACCATGATTTTCTGTGATTCTGAACTAATGATGGACAATATAGTCACACCACTGTAATGCTACGGTTCTAATTTTACATTGTACCAAATGATAATGCAGCTACTTGCATCTAGAGAACAAGGAGTGGCTGAGGGAACGGGGGTTGTTTAGTCTGGAGAAAAGGAGGCTCAGGGGAGAACTTATTGCTCTCTACAACTACCTGAAAGGAGGTTGTAGCGAGGTGGGGGGTCAGTCTCTTCTCCCAAGTAGCAAGCAACAGGATGAGAGGAAATGGCCTCAAGTTGCATCAGGGGAGGTTTAGATTGGATGTTAGGAAAAAAATTCTTCACTGAAAGGGTTATTAAGCACTGGAACAGGCTGCCCAGGGAAGTGGTTGAGTCACCATCCCTGGAGGTATTTAAAAGATATGTAGATGTGGTGCTCAGGGACATGGTTTAGTGGTGGAATTTATAGTGTTAGGTTAACAGTTGGACTCAATGATCTTAAGGGTCTTTTCCAATATAAATGTTTCTATGATTCTAAGATTCTATGATTCTATGATTCTAATTTACAGTCTATATCAAATTGGGAGGAGCAAGTGACACACTGGTGGGTGGAGCTGTTAGTCAGAAGAACCTCAACAGGTTGGAGAATGCTCTGACTAGACCCTCAAGAAGTTCAAAAAAGGCAAATGAAAAATCCTGCATCTGGGATGAGTTAACCCCATACAACAGTGCAGGCTGGAGGCCAACTGGATAGAAAGCAGCGTTGCAGAAAAAGACCTGGGGGTCCTGGTGGACAGCAGGTTGAACATGAGCCAGCAGTGCTCATGTGCTCATTCCCTACTGGGAATGGTCGCTGGATCATGCTAACTTCTGAACCATGTTTGGGCATTGTTTGGGAGAATACTACTTGGTAAGTGCCTGAAACATGCCAAGGACACTTCACTATTTAACAGTATAGATGATTATGTGCCAATGCCTGGGAATGATCCTTGGCAGCATTTAGTTTATTAGCGTAGACCTAACCTGTAAATCTGCAAGTTGAGAGAGAGGGAGAGTGTCAACATCAGATTCCCATCCCACAAGTGGAAATGGAAGAGAGGAGTGTATTTTAAGGGTTCTTTTTACCCAAAATCCCTCATCCAAAAGGTTTAATAGTAATGCTCACACTGTGAGGTGTAGTGATAGCTTCTTTGGCATTAGCACCACAAATGATTCAGGCAGTACCACCCAGCACCAATCTGAACCAGGGGCAACTCAACACTTCCTCAAGGTTTCATTTCTGCATCTTCCTCTCTGCTTACCATAAGCATCAAATGCTCCCTTATCTCTAGTCTATTCCTGTTTGAATACATTTTGTGTCACTTTTTTTGTCCCTCCTACAAATCACGTGTGGGTGGTTTTTGAAAAACTGCTTGGTTTGCCCAAGATTTCCAGATGTGTAACATACCTTTTATTAATGAAAAGTTCTGGCACTACTGTACAAGCATTTATGGGTGGGTCATGAATGGGAACAGTATTGTAGGACTTTTCATCAAGGATCAAGGCATGGCTGGAAGTCTCGGATATGACCATTTGCACCATGAAACTGTCATGGGACAGCCAAGTTTTTCCAAACAGCCTCAGACTAAATACATTTTCACAATAAATCTAATGCTTTTGGGAATCATTTGACTTAGCCTATATATGGCAAAAGTTGCTGTCATCTGGGTAATCCCCATGCTGCACAGTGACCCCTCCTTCTTCTACCCAAGGAGGCAGCTGGGGCAAGCTGCCCCTCTTGCTCCCCTGCGGGTGGCCCTGACTGCTTTCCCTTTCTTCTGTTTTTGGGAGTAAGGCTCCTCTGTTCTGAAACATATGACTGTAATCGTACGCAAGTTCCCATGGATTATTACAATGTATATTAATTTAAACAGGAATGAGATTAGGTTTACAAGCTATCCCCTCCCCCATTACATATTTGTTACAATTTCCTGCTATTGTTGTAGATTTCTTTTACAAAGCAATAGAAAACTTTGATGTAGAATTAACTGAACCTGTTTTACATATTCAGTTTTTGTTGGCAGTGGTTTTATGCTCCTGGCTTTGGTCTCAATGCACTACATACACCGAATGGGAATTTTCAAACATTAATATATACATTTTAAATAAGGAAGAAAATATAAACTCTAAGCCCACCTACTGCTTGTATGGCAAGATTTAATAAGGTGATTTCTTAGCATGCAGGAGCATGGACTTAATTATAAAAGTACTGTAAATCCGCTAGTGCTCTACAATTGGTTTTACATGCACACACATACATACACATTTATGTACGTACAGAAGCTTCTATAGCGAGTGAGAAAGAATTAAATCTATGTCAGATGCTTGCCCTCAGAGGAACCAATAAGAAAAATCTGTGTAGGTGCATGCAATTGAGATGTCTAGAAAGATATTTTATCTTTTATAAAAAGACTGAAATATTGATATTTCAAAATTCCTTAACTTAAAAAAATCAAACTTTTTCCTTTCTTCATGGCTTCCTGTTTTCCTGCCTTCCTTCTTGCCTGCCTGCCCACCTATGTACCTTCCTAGCTCCCTACCTTCCTATTTTTCTTCTAGTGGAATAATTCAAGAAAGAAATTAAGAACCATAGAAAATAGTAAAAAACCTTCCACCTTATCTGTTTCTTTCATTTTGTTTTGACAAAGTGTGCAAAAAGATTTATTTCTTAAGGTATTTCTAGAAAATTCGTCACATTTTCAGAGCAAAAACTATAGATATACATTCACGGTTGACTGAATAAAGGTAAAATAGTGATAGGAAAAAAATTCATTTTCCAAAAAGAAAAAATAAACTAGTAAGAATGAATTTTCTTTTCCCCCCTTCACTTTCATTAATTGTTTGTTGATGTTCTTGTGCTTCCTTTAGGAATGGTAGATAATTCAAACCACAAAAACTAGAAAAAAGGTTTGCAACTTTTTAAATATTGTTTTTTTTCAGTTGAAAACATCCATCACAACTATTCTTTATGAAAATATTAATTCTAAAGATCATCAGACTGATTTTTAAGCAACTTTAAATTCAGACACTGATGATGAATTCGGAGATCCATTTGCTGGATGATGCTTAAGTTTGGTTGCTGGTTTTGTAAAATGATGGTCTCTCTTTTTGCTGGTGTCTCTTTCTCTCTAAGGAGGGAGAGAAATAATGTCTTA
This sequence comes from Platalea leucorodia, assembly GCF_965183815.1. Taxonomy (NCBI): domain Eukaryota; kingdom Metazoa; phylum Chordata; class Aves; order Pelecaniformes; family Threskiornithidae; genus Platalea; species Platalea leucorodia. Next base: position 116,394,193 of record NC_138825.1, on the reverse strand, counting down.
GGATCCATTCACTCTAACTGTAACCTCTTATCTGACATTCCTCTATCAGGATTTTAGCTTTTCTAAACTACCTTTGTAATAAACACAGAGAGACAAGCGCTAGCACAAGATGACCCAGATCTGAAATTGACTGTGGTTTGCTGTCATAATAATTACTATATTTATTAGAACTTTCATTTAGTGTCTTTGCAACAACAACAAAACAACACCCCCAAAAAGTACGATAACATTTCTTTTTGAGAAGGAGAGCTAAAAGAATGATGGAGTTGGTTAAAAATAAATGAACTAGTTAAAATCATTGTCTTGCAGATAATAATTAGCACCTAACTGTACAACCCTAATTTTACTTGTGCTACATCATGCTCTAGACCAGCTATTACTAGGTGGTTTGAAGAAAGAGATTTTGAAGTTATTTCTGTAGATACCTGCTTTTACCTCAGTAGAAGTTAAAAATGCAGTGCACAAAGATTATTAGAAAATTATCTGAGACTGAAGTAGAAAAAAATTATAGTATAAAATCATTATATTTCCACATCTTGACAATAGCATTCTGTTCTGATCACTTAGAAAGGGCAGAGAAGGTCTAGAGTATCATAGAATCATAGAATATCTCAAGTTGGAAGGGACCCATAAGGATCATCAAGTCCAAATCCCTGCTCCTCACAGGACTACCTAAAACTAAACCATATGACTAAGAGTGTCGCCCAGACGCTCATTGAACTCTGACAGGTTTGGTGCTGTGACCACTTCCCTGGGGAGCCTGTTCCAGTGACTGACCACCGTCTCAGTGAAGAACATTTTCCTAATGTCCAGTCTGAACCTCCCCTGGTGCACCTTCATTCCATTTCTTCATGTCCTATGGCTGGTCACCAGAGAGAGGAGATCAGCACCTCCCCCTCGGCTGCCCCCCTTGAGGAAGCTGTAGACTGTGATGAGGTCACCCCTCAGCCTTCTCTTCTCCAAGCTGAGCGTGCTAAGAGACCTCAGTCCCTCGTTGTAAGTCTTGCCCTCAAGGCCTTTCACCATCTTGGTTGCCCTCCTCTGGACACAGTTTCATAGTTTGATGTCCTTCTGATATTGAGGCCCCTAAAACTGCACACAGTACTCGAGGTGGGGCTGCACCAGTGCAGGGTAGAGTGGGACAATCACCTTCCTCAACCAGCTAGCTATGCTGTGCTTGATGCAGCCCAGGACACGGTTGGCCCTTTTGGCTGCCAGAGCACACTGTTGACTCATATTCAACTTGCCATCAATCCGGACCCCCAGATCTCTTTCCGTGGGGCTGCTATTCAGCCTCTTGTTCCCCAGTTTATATTTCTAACCAGGATAACCCCATCCCAGGTGGAGAATCCAGCACTTGCTCCTGTTAAATTTCATGTGGCTGGTGATTGCTCAGCTCTCTGGTCTATCCAGATGTCTCTGTAAGGCTTCTCTACCCTCAAGGGAGTCCACAGCTCCTCCTAATATAGTATAATCGGCAAACTTACTTAATGTACATTTGATTCCTGCATCCAGATCATTTATAAAAGCATTAAAGAGCACTGGCCCTAAAATCAAGCCCTGTATACACAAATAAGGAGAACAAAGATGATCATGTCTATGAATGAGCTGACCTAAGTTCAATATTTAGATATAAATTCAGTTCCCCAAAATGGGATAAGCAAAAGTGATTGGAAGATATATTATAAACTTTTTTGTTTTTCTTTCCAAACCTTTCCCAAAGAAATAATTGACACAACTTTTGGAATGGTTTTTTTGCCACCTTTTGCTTTTTTGAAATGTAAGGTACTGAAATTGCATTAAGAAGGGGCCTTATGAGAATGGGAATATTTTTCATTTTTTGCTACTAAAAAGCTTTTTAAAATGAGAAGTTTTAAAATATTTGACTTGGAAATACTTTACTTCTTTTAAAAATGATGTAATATTCCTTACATAACTCACAAAAGGTTTTCATCAATTTGTTTCAGGCTCTCATATTGCTGTATATTGCATTATTAAAGCTGGGTAACACCAAAGTAAAATTTCACATAAAAGTTTGTTCATAATAGTCCTTTCTTGTGTTTTGTTCCTTGTTCAGTTTGTGGGTGTTTTTGAAAGAAGAGAGGGTTTGGGGGAGAGTGAAAGGAAAAAATAGGCATTTCTATAGAGCAGTTCACCTCATCTCAAAGCTGGCATTCAAAATAGTGCAGACTGCCCGGGGTGGCCACTTGGCCACAAAAAGGGAGCTGGATGACTGGTCCAGAGGTATGTATCTGAACTGCCAATGTCTAAAGGTAGGCGAGCTGAATCCTACCCACTGGTCCCATGGTTTCCTCTCACACTTTTATTTGTAACACCATGGTTAAGGATGAGATAACAAGACTCCGCAGGGCACTGGTCTAATCAACTGGGTAACAAGTGGCATTTCAAATAGGAAAGTGCTGTTACACAAGTACAAAACTCACCTAGTGATGATAAAACATGTTGAAGGCACAGACCTACCCATCCTTTCCTCGCAGATGGGAGAGAAAACACAAGGGAGCACTCATGCACAGATTGAACCCAGAGCCAGGTGGAGGTTTGCTCTGTCTGTAACTGCTCTGACTGGGACCAGGGATCAGTAACTGCGAGGTGGTTGAGCTGGATTGTGTCCCTGTAAAACTATGGAAATGCCGCTTTGTGGGCCTCTTGTTCCCTGAATAAGCATGCAGCTGACATGCCTTTGAAGTACATGCAGCTGCACATATTTTCCCATTTTCTGCCTGATATGCAACAGGAGATTTATATTTCTCTGCTAACTCTGTGCTTTTCTTCTCCCACAGCTCTCATCTCTAATTGTTTCGCTATTAATTAATAATATACTACACAGGATTAGGTAATCAGGAAAACTGGCATCATTTACAGCAGCATTTACTACATTTATCTTTGTTTTTAGACTTAAATTTCATGTTTCATTCCAAGGTTTTACAGCCACATTTTTATTTCCATGCCTTTGCTAATGAAGACTGTTTGTGGCCAAAATACAGGATAAAATAAAACTTTATGATCTTAGCTGCAAGTTGGTGTAAGGTCATTAGATTTGGCAGTCAAGCTATACTTACTTGGAGTTCGATACCCAGTGATTGTTTCCAATTGGATCCACTTGGGCATTTGTAACAATAAATGTTAAGCTTTCAGACTTTACAATATTTTAAGTTCCAGGGAAGCGTTAAGACTAAATATAGGTTCAGTTTTTACCTCCCTTGAATGAATTTTTTTTTTTGTTCTTGCACTTCTTGTTGCTAGCAAAGCTATCTTCCTGGGGAATAGAGAAGGAAACTTTGGTTTCATGGAATGACACCATTTTGAGCTCCACAGCTAAATGGAGCTGAATCAGATTGGCATGAACACAGTATCTATATAAGGGAACTTGTGCACTTCAAAATTAAGTCTAACAATTCAAAAAGTGACACTGCTTTCCTCAAATAAGCATTGAACCATTATTTCAACATGGTGTTAGGAAATGAAGGATGATATAATCTTTCAGAGCAGTAAGAATCTGATCACTTGTGTTTTCTAACAGAAATGTTTGGGGCTTTTTTGTGAAATGAGGGAGTTTGTTTGGGGATTTGGCTTCTATACTTTTCTTCCAGTCTCTATACTTCCAGCTTTTTCCTTTCACTATCAACTAGATAGTCTTTCCTCATTTAGATTTGAAGCCTTGACATTTTCTTTTGATTTTTGCTCTCTCTCTGATATGTAGGATTCATAGCTATATTTTACCAATTTAATCTTTGTAGGATCTGATAACTCCATTTCTTTTCTATTGTGTCGTTGTCTAGAATTTCACTATTGACTTTTGACTTCTTGTTCTCTGTCAGTCCATGTAAAACACTGAACAAAACAGCTGTCAGTAGTTAGCTGGCTGTCTAAATACAGATGCCATCCCTATGCATGGCAAGCATAAGAGACTTTGAACATAGGAGGAGGTTTTGTGTGTGTAGATGCACCTGTTTTTATACTACTACTGTTTTCGAACAAAATGTTTCAAAATTAAGTCAGTGACTGCTGAGTTCAGATAAATCAGAGCTAGATCTCAACAACTCAATATCTTCATCAACGACATAGACAGCGGGATCAAGTGCACCAGCAAGTTTGCAGACAACATCAAGCTGAGCAGTGCGATTGACATCCCTGAGGGGCAGGATGCCATCCGGAGGGACCTGAACAAGCTCAAAAAGTGGGCCCGTGTGAACTTCATGAGGTTCAACAAGGCCAAGTCCTGCATCTGGGTTGGGGTAACCCCTGATATCAATACAGGCTGGGGGATGAAGGGATTGAGAGCAGGCCTGAGGAGAAGGACTTGGGGGTACTGGTGGATAAAAAGCTGGACATGAGCTGGCAATGTGTGCTTGCAGCCCAGAAAGCCAACCATATCCTGGGCTGCATCAAAAGAAGTGTGGCCAGCAGGTTGAGGGAGGTGATTCTGCCCCTCTACTTTGCTCTGGTGAGACCCCACCTGGAGTCCTGCCTTCAGCTCTGGAGCCCTCAGCACAGGAGAGACATGGACCTGTTGGAACGGGTCCAGAGGAGGGCCACAAAAATGATCAGAGGGCTGGAACACCTCTCCTATGAAGAAAGGCTGAGAGAGTTGGGGTTGTTCAGCCTGAAGAAGAGAAGGCTCATGGGAGACCTTATTGCAGCCTTTCAGTACTTTCAGGGTGCTTATAAGAAAGATGGGGACAGACGTTTTAGCAGGGCCTGTTGCAATAGGACAAGGGGTAATGGTTTTAAACTAAAGGAGGGTAGATTTAGACTAGATATAAGGAAAAAAATTGTTACACTGAGAGTGGTGAGACAGTGGAACAGGTTGCCTAGAGAGGTGGTAGATGCCCCATCCCTGGAAACATTCAAGGCCAGGCTGGATGGGGCTCTGAGCAACCTGATCTGGTTGAAGATGCTCATTGCAGGGGGGCTGGACTAGATGACCTTTAAAGGTCCCTTCCAACCCAAACTATTCTATGATTCTATGATTCTATAACTCCTAACATGATTCTTGTAACACCAGAACTGCTTCTTTCATGTCCAGCTCTGTTTTCACTAATGAGCAGTAGTAGAACCAAAATATTGTTTTCCCCTTATGTTACTCCAGTACTTGTTATCTGTGTGTGTCCAAATGTAGCCACTAAAAAAGTATGTGGATTTACTAATAAACTGACCTTTTTATTCTGTAATATCTGCTATAGAATTCATGTATGAGCTATTCTTGCAGGCAGTATCTTGTCACAAACAATACTTAGTATGGCTTGCATATTTGAAAAGTAATCCATTAATGAGTAGTCTGACAATAAACTTCTAAAAATTACTCTATGGTGCAAATAAAAATAATAATTCAGATCTTCAAACTCAGGAAGCGAGAGAAGCATTTATTTTGTAGTGAGCATCTGAAAACTGGAGAACATAAGACTGAAACATAACAGGAGCATGTGTTTACCACTGTGTATATAAAAGTCTTGACCTGGCTCTATACTCATGTTCAAATTGTCACGTGATCTTTTTAGGCAAATGATCATGCAAGACTGAAAAATATGGGTCAGTTATTTCAATCTGTTATCAGTAACTGCCTTCTAATTCAGTATTTAATACACATATTTATTTAAGGGGCAAGTCCTGCCTATGTTTAGGCAAGACGGATTCCTGTAGGAGAGTTGGGAAAGTTCTGAGAAAAAAAAAAAAAAAAAAAATTCCTCCTTTGATGCGAGAATGAGGCTATCCTGCAGTGATCAGATTAACTTGCCAACTGACCACAGCTTTGAAGGCTAGCGGCATGCTTTGCACATACTGTGAGCCATTGACTTCATCAGATAAAAGTTTAGTAGTTCTGAATAAACTTAAAAAGTGAATCATGAGCTCTGTGTTGACATGAGCTGCTTTCTCTAAACAAATTTAAAGTTCCTTACCAGGCTTTTCTTTTGAGAAATGGTATGTTTGAGGGATTCCAGAAGTTCCTCAACCATTATTCTCCACCCTCCCTAGTTTAAAGTATTTCTGATATAATTCAGGGTTCAGTGAGGACGACAAAGCATAAGCATGATTCTGAATTTAGTGATTAGGGATCTCAGATTGGTAAGGGAAGATCTTAAAGCCAGTCCTGGCTTTAAAGGATTGGATAAAACATAGACATATCCTTGGCATGAATGCAGGAAATTAAGTGGCTCCTCAACCGATTAAATTATGTGATTGTGCAACAACGTATAATCCCTCTTTGGCCTAATGACCCTTTGAATGAAGAAGAACTTCAGAAGCAAAAGACAAGAGAACTCCCTTGACCCACAGATCTATTTCCATCCTTTTCAGCCTCCCTATTTTGGGTCTTCTGGTGGGAGACAAGATCCATGAGTTCAGATGTCCAAAAGACTAAAGAAAGCGCTGAAATGGCATCTCTCATAGCCTAGCTGAATGCTGAGATCACTGTGCATGTTCAAGAAGCGCAGTTTTATGTAGTAACTGTCAAAAACAAAAGTCATGGATGTTTCTGTTTTCCTTGAACAGCCCGATGCACTCCTCTGTGATTGAAATGTGCTTCCTATAAAACCTCCAATTCCCTCAAATATCACAATAAGGATAAAAAAAAAGAAAACATGTGAGTTGGCTCTATGTTTTGTTTTTTTTTTATATCCTCGATGAAGGCCAGGAGAATTGAAGGAGCTAGGCCATTGGGTCTTTAATATAGGATACCTCAGGACACTGGTAGCCTTTAAGGGCACGTGGACAGCCTGTCAGCAGGCAGTGGTGGCCACCAACAGCAAACGACACCGCCTTGACACCTCAGACTCCTCTGGGTCGGAGGCACTCTCACCTCATTGCTGCCAGCAGTAAAATCCTTCTTGACTTTAGGTGTGCCAGGATTTTGCACATATTTTAACTGCCAAAAGCCATAGCTGTACATGGCTTTACCTCTGTGTACACAGCACTGCAGTGAAGGCACTAGGCTAAAACTCAGGGGATGTGGGGTCAGTTCCAAGCTCTGCAAATGGTTTCCCCCTACAAATGGTTTCCCCGGAAATGTCTGGCAAAGCACTTTATCTATGCTGTGTTTTCTCCTGTTTTCTCATCGTTCATCCGTTCTCATAAATTCTCTAGAGCAAGTCTTTCTCTGTGTACATTCACATCTTCTAATGCTTTGTTTCTTGTTTTGATTGAAATTTTTATTTGTAATACAAATAATGTTTATTTAAAATTCAGTTTTACTAAGTCATCCATTCCAATGCTATAATACTTTAACAACTTCTGTTTTCAGGTCACCAGAACATCTTGCAATCATTACATATGCGCACCACCTAACTTTTAACATTTATTCTGACCAGTTAGGCCTGAGAAATCCAAAACTGTTAGCAATTGCCTCTGCTCTCTTGATTCATGTGAAGCCACTTAAACGTCTCTTAACCTTGCTCCTCCTGTGGTTTTTTTACCACCATGTGGAGATACTCATGGAACTCCTGTTTTACTTGAGACCTCTCTAAGCTTTGTGAATACAAACTAACAAATACATATACATATATATATGCAATTTAACATGCATGTTTGACCAAACTGCTTCCTGAGCAGAGCTATTTGTGGGACAAGGAGATCAAGGTTCACAGAGCATTGGGTTTGCAGATGCCAATAATCCAGTTTCAGGGTTTGCCTGTATAGCAAGATTAATCTACAGGTTGGAGACAAAAAAAAAAAAACAGCCACAGATAAGCAAGTCAACCATACCTATCCCAGGGTGCAATGAGAGTCTCATATACACATCTCAAAATAGGTTCTTCGCATGTTGAATACAGATGAAATTTGACCTATTTTTCCCACCTGAGAAGTTAAAGGAAGACTACTCATTGCTGTGTATCTGCTGATATTTAGTGCATATGCTTGCTTTCCCCTACTAGTCTAAATGCTTCCATTAAGTTCAGTGTGAAGAGCAATCCTGAAGACAACAATGAAATCTGAGCTACGGAGACAGCAGGAAATATTTGCAAGCTGTGCGAGGTCCAGCAGTGATACTTAAACAAAACATCACGTTTTGCAGGAGAACACTGCATGCTGATCACTTATGAACTAGACACCCTCCCCTTTCTTTCAGAGAGGAGACTGTGTTCATCTCAAAGGGGAAAATCAACTCCTTATTCAAAGGAGTACACAGAGAAGTAAACCACAAAAAAAAACCCAAAACCAAAAACAAAAACAAAAAAAACCCGCACTTTGAGAAACTTCCCTGTACTAAAAGAACAGATGGAGGCATCTCAGAAAGAACGAGAGGGAAGAGGGAGAGAGGTATGGAGGGGAAGGTTATTCACACTGCCTGACTTCAGGCATCCAGTTCAGGCTTCTTATAGACAAGTGAGATGGCTAGGCTTCTTCAGAGGTCCCTTTGGGGTCTATTTTCAATTAGTTTAGAGGAATCGGCGTCCTAGTTTAGGATAGTTGGGCTATGTGAATCTCTCCCAAACTATTACCTTTTAACAGTGTCACTAGGAGGCTGTTATTGTCTATGATATTTACTTGCATCATAAATCCAAATAACAACAGTGGAATTAAGAAAAGGGGAATAAAAAGGGAATAATGTGCTGAGGAGCCATTGGTGGGTACTGAGGGTGCTTGAATATCCAGCTGAAGCTTGTGTCTTGGTACAGCTGGTGTTCATAGTGCAGGCTTGAAAGTTAACAGCTTTTTAGCGTGTAAGTCTGGTTCTGAGAAAGGGCTGAAATCCTCACTGAACAAGCACTACAGACATACCCATGGAGCCTCACATGCTGTAGTCAGGAAGGACCCCCCACCAGTGCAACTCTCCCTCTGATGCACTGAAACATGGGGACTCAGAGGGAGCGGGAGGGTGTCCCAAGCTCTGAGCTCAAAATGTTCCTGTTTCCCAGTGAAGAAGCACAGATTTTGCCTGGGGTGTTTTGTTAAGAGTGGAAGCTTTCCTCCACTGCCAGTCCCACAGGATTTAATTGCAGTCTCAGATACTTGTCTTTTCTCTGCCCCGTTCTTTCTGCCAGTGGTTATTCTTCACTCAGACCGAGTCCGATTTTTCAAAGTCAGTTTGCTAGTAGATATTTGTTGCCATGAAGTCCTGCAGGCTCGGTGGTGGGGCTGGAGGTAGTTGATCCATACCCTCCACTCTCTCCTTGGTTCATTGGCTGTTTCAAACTGTTCAAATGTGTTACTGCCTTTGGGACAACTCTCAGGTTCTTGCTGTCTTGTTACTGTTAGTAAGCTCTCAGGCTTGACCCCTGTGTCAGTGGCATGGTTAGAGAGCAGGACATAGTAGAAATAGGTTAGAGTATCACAAGTTTATATCAATCAGTACATGACTACTTCTTTTGTAAAATGCAAAAATTTTGTGTGGGAGTTTACTGCACCAACATGAAATCAAAAGGAGCATTTACAAGAGCAATTTACTACTTCAAGCATGTTGCAAAAATATGGCAGTAAAGATAAAAAAATAGACTAATCCAAGATGGTGCAATAGCTTTCATCATCCAGTCCCATAAATGTCTAATCCCACTCTCCTTCAGACCATGTTTATTTTCATACAAATTCCTTTAAATTGTAGTGTTGCTCTTTTCTTAAACATGACTAATTGTTTTATGCTACCCTTGTGAGCCCAGTTTTCATCATAGTGTGTTTTCACACGGTGTGACCCAGTTGATGTGGCTATTTGATCCAGCAAAGAAAAGGAGGTTTTGTAACACATTTCTATGGCATGTGCATGTTTCTATTAGATATCCATTCTTTGTGCTTCCCAAATTTTCTTAGTGCAGAAGCATATTTTTCATTTGGCTTCACTTTTTGAGGGCTGCATTTTCTCCTTGATGTGTACCAGAGGTTTGGCTATTCGAGCAAGAGGAAATAATTTAATGGACAGCAATCATGTTCCTGGCCTTCTGTCTGGACATTAGGTGTTCTACATAGTTTAAAAGTGAGCAGAGTAGATTCATGCCAGTTGCAGCTAAACTTTTAAGAGCAACTGTGATAAAATTATTCTTAGCCCAGAGCATGAAACAGGATGTAGCTGTGGTCTCCCACATTCAATCCAGGAGGGTAGGTGGCCTTCTGAGTAATCATTTTCTCTCTCAATAATCTCTTAGTTCAGAAAACCTGCCATAACCTGCAAGCGGTTTGGGTACATCACTGGAAATCATTCACCTCATCATGCTTCCTGGCCTGTTTTGGGAGTATGCTGCTGGGATTGCAAATCTCTGCTTCTCTCATCTGTCCTACCCTGCACAAGGAGGACATTAATAGTTAAAAAAAGGAGTAGGAATTGTTCAGTGCAAATATCATGAAACAGAAAGCAAAAAAACCTTCTTCCCTTCATGTTCTCAGAGGAAGGACATAATTTAGTGTAAAGTTTACATCTCCTGTTGAACAGAGAGTTAACGTTCCCCATTAACAGCAAAATACCAGTATTGTGAATATGCCTTTTTTATTAAAAAAATAAAGTTATTTTAACTCTTAGTTTTGACAGTAAAACTCAAAATCTTTCTAAATATGCTCCCATTATATCACAAATGTGATAAACTCAAAGAAAACAGTTTTGCATTCCTTTCAGGCTCTCTCAGTTCTTCACTGTGAGTGCTCTACATGGATTAAGTCAAGAAGATAACTTCTGTTCATAAAGCTGCATGGATGTACATGTGCTTGGGGAATGAAGCAGGGGATTGATTTCTTGGCAGAGTTCTCCATAATTCCAAAGTGCATGCTTTTAATTCATGAAAATATATGCATATATTAGTGTGTGTGTATATAATTGTGTATAAATATTAGACAGAACATAGTAGCCTAAGTAATAAAGTTATGCACGCCACATTGGGATGAATACTAAGTTGTATGTTATCTTATCAGAACCCTGCAGTAAGTACATTTTAATCACATTTTTCCAGAGCTGTGTATTTCACATACAACATTCAAAGGATATCACAAGGTTTTAGTAAGAAATTTCAATGTTTTTATTACATTCATATGGGGAGCATAACTTCACATTCCTACATGTTTACTGCACTTTTGATAATACCCCAATTGTCAGGAAAAAACAGGAAAATACTAAAAGAAAAACAGTTTAGATTAAAAGACTAAGCCCCCCTATGGATATTCTCAGCTCCATGAAATTCTTTCTTCTGGGGATTTCTCTGATGGTTGTGGAAGCTCATCGCCTGGCCACAGCACTGGCAGGAAACCCCACACCTTGAACAGGATGACCTCAAGGAAGCTGCTGAGTTTTCTGGCCCCTTTTTCAGACCTTTTTCTCCTGGGGCCAGAGCTGTCCTGTGTGAACATTAAAGATTTCATGGTGCTCTTCAAAAGGGAACCAGCCCTGAACTCCTTAACAGTGATCTGCTTTGCCTCAGGAATTAAAGACAGTAGAAACTGACCTCAGAACAGGACTTCTCCCCAGCGCTGATGAGAATTTTCTTTCCCCCGTCCCTGTCATTTTACATGCCATGTACTAGCTGGTTACTCCTGTTCCCTACAAGCCCAAAGGCAATTCCATTTTATCTGTGTTTTACACTTGCAGTTTTCCCAGCATTTTGTGTTCATTCATAGGCACCTCACAATAATTACACTGAGTCTGAGTCTCTATTACATTAAAGCCTCTTTACATTTGGTTTATAAGGCCCCTTTAAATCATCCCCTCGTTTTTGTATTTGCCTTCAAAGCACCATGTTTGTTCCACTACACAAAATAAAACACAAAATAAAACAGAACAGACATGACAAAAAATGTGATCCATCTGTCTCCTCCCTTAGCGAGGAATTCCTGGAGAACTGGTGCTACCAAAGTTTTATTATCACGCACAAAACAGATCTTAGAACCATTTACTGGATACAATAGAACATCATTATAAAATTAAAATAAACTACAGTTGTCCAAACAAATACAAATACACTAAGTACATTTTGTGATCTATTACCTCATTTTTATTGCATTTATCCACTTTATTGCTACTTTGCAGTTCAGTAATTTGTGATGGGTTTTCCAGTCATTAGTGACAATTAACAAAAATGGACCACAAAAATGATAGAACAACAACAAAAAGGGAAATCTATTTTAAAAGTGTTTTATCCAAAAGCGTTCTCGGTGGTCCATTAGGTCTATTACTAACAACCCACGCTTTTGGAATAATGATGTCCTTCAGATTTGATAAAATTGCTATGCATGACCAATAATAGGAAAAGAAAGGAAGGAAGAAAAGCAGATATCACACAGTTACTCAGCTTTGCAGTGGGAAGAGCTTTCTGTTAGAAACTTTTCTACATTCTTCTATCAAAAAACTGTGGTGTTTTTTCTAAGGCGTAATTTGTTTCATAAGAAAATTTCATTTTTTAAAAAAGAGGATACAAAAAATCCGAAAAGTATTCTTTTGAAACCTAAAATACTGTTTCAAAGGAACTGTTGTGTCTCTTGCAAATGGAGGTCTTGGGTGTCTGATGTTGCCCCTGTTCTTTAATGGTACTTGACCGAAATCTTCCAGAAAGTCTCATGTTCAGCTGTGCCAGCAATATACCCTGCCTTGAACAACATGGACAGAACTGCCCTGTGGGAGATTTAGATAGTCCAAATGGTCTGAAACTGTGTGGAAAAAAAGAAGCTTCTTGTACATTAAGCACATTTTCCATAGTATTTCCATAACATTCTTTTCCAAGAAAAGCTGGTATTTCACTGAAAAAGTAAATTTTTGTATTAAAAATAATAAAAATTATGTAATTTTTAAAATATGTATATTAGTTTCCATTTTAAGGACTCAAACCCATTTTCCAGCCATCCTGCTTAATAGTTACTACTTATCAACAGGAAATTAATAGCTATTCTCAGAAAGGAATTAATTAAGAAAAAGAGCAAATGGCTGCAGGACTAGATTTTAAGGGAAAGCCTTGGAAATTAATTTTGTTTTTTTCTGAAAATCAGCAATGACCTTTCACTCTTCACTTGCTTCTGGTGTTACTAGTTTGAAAAAAACAGAGCACTTATTTTGATTGTTTTAAATAAGGTATACATATTAGATTCATCTAACTTCAGGTATGCAGTTGTGTCATTTAAATAAGAATCAAGGCTTATTTTGTGTCTAATGGCAAGGGATGTACTTGCCTAGAAGACTGTTCAGTTTTTGGTGATCTGATTCAGCCTTTGTAGATCCCTATCTCTTTCTATTGATACCTAATATAGGTATCTCCTGCAAGTGCCTAAGCCAAGTGTGCAGAGTATCCATATCTATTTATATTACATCAGGAATGCAGCTTCCAAAACTAAGAAAAGAAGTTTTATCAACCATACTGCTAGTACTCCAAAGCAGAATGTTCCATACAAGATTTGCTTGACTTTTAACGATTAATGTATTCTTTGCTTTAGAGTGACAAGTAAGAGTAAGGGCTTTGGACCACTAGCTTCATCCCATTAGAAACCAAAAAATCCACTCTGAACAGGTGGCTGCTGCATATGCATGGATCAGTTGTGTAAGACCAACAGAACTGATGAGCACAGGATATGTTGGAACAGAGGTGATCAGCCTAGCAGGAACTGGGGACTTATGTCCCATTTGCAGTCTCTTCAGTGAGGTGCAACTCAACCATCTCCAGTCTTAGAAATGGTATTATATAGCTTCATGAAGATTATTCAGAAAATTCATTGAAAGAATATGCATGACTTAGTTGTGGTACATATGGTTTTGCAAGATTACAGTTTATGCTGTCATTTGTGGCATTGTCTCTTTTTTTTATTGTTCTATTTTCATGTTTTCAATAGAGCATTCTCTTTAATTATAGTGCACTATCCCCTTTCAGTAAGAAAAGAATTTAAATGAACTAGTGAAAAAAGCAAAGGACTGGAAAACTAGAGACCAACTCAATTGTTCCCAGCTCTGACACAATCCTTCGTGAGATTTTAGAAGATTCACTTCCTTATCTCTGGAGCTTATTTTCCCTGTCTGTAAAACTGAAGTACTACTTCGCCCTGTGTATTTTCTCCCATCACAGAAAGGATAAGAAAAAGAATGAATCACTTACTTACAACAGATTTTATTGCTCTTACTGTCTGTGTCACTGGAGTGCATTCTGATAAACCCAATATATTTTAGGCTAATCGTTACATTATATTAATAAACTAAACAGTGTCAAAGCTCAGTCACTGTCCCAGGGACCAGCCGGTGAAGTCTGCCCACAAGTCTTAAATTATTTTAGCCTCCACAACAAGATGACTGCATCCTACTGTTTATTGGGAATAATCCCTGGTACAAACTAGACTGTAAACTCTCCAAGAGTCATTCAGGAGAGAGTTAGTTTGCTTGGGCTGTTGAAACCGCTCAAAAGCAGACATGACCAAGATCCAGCTCCACTGACTGCACTTGTGCTTTGATGCTGTTTAATGTATTAGTATAGACAAAGCCATTAAGAAAGGATGGGATGGGATGGGATGGCATGGGATGGGATGGGATGGGATGATGGGATGGGATGGGAAGGGATGGGAGCCTTGTGGATCACCCATTGTTTAGCCATACCCATATTGCTGGAAGGCACAAATCTCTGCAGGGTTCCTTAGGACTTCAGGAAATGCAATTTACTGATAAGTAAGAAAAAGTGTATGGCATATAAAACAAGGTTTTTTTCCCTGCAGCAGTGATTGCTGCTACTGAGAAAACAAAGTTTACTACCAGAGATTACTGTGCTCAAATGAAAATGCAGACACAGGTGCCTTAATACTTGAGCTGGGATAAGTTTTACATAGCTGTAAAATGAGCTTCAGCTTTTAAGTTACTGTCTTTTTCTTTATAATAATAATCTCTTCACTTTTACAAGCTCTATATTATTTTTAGGTAAGAAAACACTATAAAGTTCATGTTTTATTGTTCCTTGCAGTTATATAAATTACATTTGGCCAAAATAAATGTAATTCCTACTGTGCGAACTGAGAACCCCGAATGTTGATTTTCCTCAAGTTATAAACAATGTGAAGATATGTTATACTGGGTCACGATTTTCCACTGTACAGCAAAATATATAACTCACTTTTAATAACAAAACTGCATATATCATTAAAGTTTCCTACTCCATGGAGCACATATTATGTTTCTCTGCACAGCAAGGGATATCCTTTCTATGTACCACAATTTCTAAAATATTGTTTGACTGAATTAAAAATATTTTAGTGATTCATTAGTAAAACAGCTGTCATTTTGAAAAATTATTCAAATTAGTCTTTATTTTTATTAGTAGTATTGAATTCTTTTTGCAGGTTTTTTTTTTTCTTTTCTTTGTAGATCTAATATTGCAGTACATGTTTGTACCTCTTTCATCTTGTTGCCATGGTTTTTGGAAAGGGAACTTTGGAGAATTATTTATTATTTTGATTTCTCTGGTGGCTGTCGGAAGTTAGAGACACCTCCTAAAATTTAACATGCCTAGTTAGGAAATCCACAACGTTCATTACGATACTTTGATTCATTAAGTTTCTAATTATGCGTTTTCCAAACCATAGACTTTCCCAAAAGACTATTGACAGGATTTTCTAAAGCACTCGGCTTTGACCTAACACTGCTACCATTCACATCCATGGTAAAATACCCGATGATGTCAGTGGAACTACTTAGGCCAATACTGAGTCCTTTTGAATGTCCTCTCTTAGAAGTACTACCCGACTATGCCATAAAACTTCATCTAAATCCATCTTCGAACTACAGCACCTCTGTCTACAAATCCCTGAGGTCATTAAAAGTCTTTGAAAATAAATGGTCATTGCAGCATACCTGGACGGTTAGTAAACCCACACTCTGAGACAAGAAAGAAAACTTGAGAATCCTGTCCTCTTCCCAAAAACATTCTTACAGCAGCTGAATGGCACGAAGAAGCTCCATCATAGAAGCATATAAAAATTTAGCCTGGAACAGACCACTGCAGGTCACAAATCCAACTTCCTGCTCAAAGGTGTGCTAACTTCAAAGTAAGATCACACTTCTAAGGGTCTTATCCCACCAAGCGTTAAAAATCTCCAAGGATGGAGATTCCATTCCCTCTCTGGGCAACTTGTTCCAGCCCTTAACTCCTCCTGTGAATATTTTTTCCCCCAATGCCCAGAGTTTTCTTTGTGTCACTTTTAATGACTGCCTCTTTCCCTTTAGCTCAGTAACCCCTATCTTGAACACATAGAGCAGAACAAGGAAATTACAGAGTTCCTCAAATAACCTCCAAAATATTTAGGGCATAAAAGCTTAGTAACAACATATTGACTCCCGCAAGACCCTATCAGTGCCAAATGTAACATCTAAAGTGTTGACAGTAAACTGACTGCACAATGTAGCCTTCAACAATGCATTTGGCACTTGTGTGACCATATGTGTGCAGCGCAACAAACTTGGAGCTGCTGCATTAGTATGGGATTAATCTCCCAAGACTTTAGTATGTAAAAACTGAATGTCTTATCTAAATTAGGCATTGAGGATCCCCCCTTGGTGGGGAGAGAGAAAGAGAAAGAAAGAGAGAGAGAATGTTATTTAATTTTGGGAACAAATCAACATTTTGTGTTAGACTCCTGTCAAAATATAACATCTGGACCTGGTGAATGGGTGATCTTACAGATTCAGTTCAGTACTGAGATGAATATAACACAGGGAAAACAAAACAAAACAAAAATAAAATAAGAAAGGAAAAAGAATGGCCTGAGACACACATCTTTGTATCAAATATCTCCTCTGGTGCCTCCAAATACACCCTGGGTTATGTGATGAGTTTCTGTCACTTCATCCTACAGTGTAAAGAAGACAGTGGTCTTTGTGAAGCCACCACTTGGCAGCTGTCCTACACTGATGATCTACACTCCAGCAGCAAATACTCTCTGGAGCTGGTGAGCTGGTGCCTTCTTAGCTGAGCCCTGCTCATCCTTCTGTCATAGCTCTTTCTTGTGCATGGACCCACTGCTCTTCCCCATGCCCCTTATGATATCTCTTGGTCCATAAAGTCTCCAGGAGCTGTGAACAGAAAGGAGAAAGCCAAAGAAGCCAGTAAGATAAATGCAACATGCCAGCGTGTTTCGTAAGAATGGGGTAGTTGTGCAAGTTGTGTATACAAGGACAATGACACTCATGCAGATGTAGGAAAAAAATGTTTATCTGAGTTACTGTAAGGGAAGATAAATATTTTAGTTAAAAGAAAAGAAAAAGAAATGTAGATAGTTTGTCATTTCAAGTGTTTCTTTTTTTGCGACTTCTATGAATTGTGCATATAAGATGGTCATCTTGTCAGTTTGGCTGTCTCAGCAAAGGTAAGTGTTCTGCTTTAGGAAATGGCTATTACCCCAAAGGCAAAAGGTGCAGTGGATTGTGTCCTCAATGCTCAGAGCTAGCACAGTCTAGCATGGACTGGCAATGCTCCTGCTACAGGGCACATCATCTTGTGCTCTGTGTGACACCTCTTGAGTTCCGAGACGCTTATTGTTTGTTTGTATTTTAGAATCATGGAATTGTTTAGGTTGGAAAAGACCTCTAAGATCATCAAGTCCAACTGTTAACCTAGCGCTGCCAAGTCCACCATTAAACCATGACCCTAAGCACCACATCTACACGTCTTCTAAATACCTACAGGGAGTCCAGGGATGGGGACTCAACCACTTCCCTGGGCAGCCTGTTCCAGTGCCTGACTACCCTTTCAGTGAAGAAGTTTTTCCTAATATCTAATGTAAACCTGCCCTGGTGCAACTTAAGGCCATTCCTCTTGTCCTATCACTTGTTACTTGGGAGAAGAGACCAACACCCACCTCGCTACAACTTCCTTTCTTATCCATGGGGAGAAAAAAAAACCCCACACCAAAAACCCAAACCTATCCTAGATGTGCACATCATTTTTGTCTCCAGGGGAATTAACTGGTTCACTTTAAAAGAGACTCTGGGAGCAAATTAATGTAATGAAGTGGTAATGGGAGATGGGGGAGCACACTGAGGAGCTAAGGTATTCAGTGACATACGTTCTGTGTGTCTCTCTCACACAAGTAATCATAAAGGTAGGCTAAGACTGGAAGTGGAGTGAATCACAGAATCATAGAATCATTAAGGCTGGAAAAGATCCTTAAGATCATCGAGTCCAACCATTAACCTAGCACTGCCAAATCCACCACTAAACCATGTCCTCGAGCACCATGTCTACCTGTCTTTTAAATACCTCCAGGGATGGAGACTCAACCACTTCCCTGGGCAGCCTGTTCCAATGCCTGACTACCCTTTTGGTGAAGAAGTTTTTCCTAATATCCAACCTAAACTTCCCCTGGTGCAGCTTGAGGCCTTTTCCTCTCATCCTGTTGCTTGCTACTTGGAAGAAGAGACGAACCCCCAACTTGCTACAACCTCCGTTCAGGTAGTTGTAGAGAGCAATAAGTTTTCCCCTGAGCCTCCTCTTCTCCAGACTAAACAACCCCAGCTCCTTCAGCCACTCCTCATAAGACTTCTTCTCTAAACCCTTCACCAGCTTCATTGCTCTTCTTTGGACATGCACCAACACCTCGATGTCCTTCTTGTAGTGAGGGGCCCCAAACTGAACACAGTATTTGAAATACGGCCTCACCAGTGCCGAGTACAGGGGCACTATCACCTCCCTGGTCCTGCTGGCCACACTATTCCTGATATGAGCCAGGATGCCATTGGCCTTCTTGGCCACCTGAGCACACTGCTGGATCATGTTCAGGCGGCTGTCAACCAACACCCCCAGGTCCTTTTCTGCGGGGCAGCTCTCCAGCCACTCCTCCCCAAGCCTGTAGCATTGCATGGGGTTGTTGTGACCCAAGTGCAGGACCCAGCACTTAGCTTTGTTGAACCTCATACAGTTGGCCCCGGCCCATCAATCCAGCCTGTCCAGGTCCCTCTGCAGGGCCTTCCTACCCTCCAGCAGATCAACACTTCCACCCAACTTGGTGTCATCTGCAAACTTACTGAGGGTGCACTCAATCCCCTCATCCAGATCATCAATGAAGATATTGAACAGGACCGGTCCCAACACTGAGCCCTGGGGAGCACCACTTGTGACTGGCTGCCAACTGGATTTGACTCCATTCACCACTACTCTCTGGGCTCAGCCATCCAGCCAGTTTTTAACCCAGCGCAGAGTGCACTTATCCAAGCCGTGAGCAGCCAGCTTCTCCAGGAGAATGCTGTGGGAGACTGTGTCAAAGGCCTTACTGAAGTCCAAGTAGACAACATCCACAGCCTTCCCCTCATCCACTAAGCGGGTCACCTTGTCATAGAAGGAGACCAGGTTAGTGAAACAGGACCTCCCTTTCATACACCCATGCTGGCTGAACCTGATCCCTCAATTGTCCCACACATGCTGCATATTGGCACTCAAGATGATCTGCTCCATGACCTTCCCTGGCACCGAGGTCAGGCTGACAGGCCTGCAGTTCCCTGGATCCTCCTTCTGGCCCTTCCTGTAGAGGGGTGTCACATTTGCTAACTTCCAGTCATCTGGGACCTCCTCGGTTGACCAGGACTGCTGATAAATGATGGAGAGTGGCTTGGACAGCTCCTCTGCCAGCTCCCTCAGTATCCTCGGGTAGATCCCATCTGGCCCCATAAACTTGTGGGCATTCAGGTGGAGGAGCAGGTCGGTGACTGTTACCTCTTTGATAACTGGGGCTTTGTTCTGCTTCCTATCTCCGTCTCGCAGCTCAGGGGCCTGAAAACCCTGAGGATGACCAATCTGACTATTAAAGACTGAGGCAAAGAAGACATTAAGTACCTCAGCCTTCTCCTCATCCTTTGTGGCAATATTTCCCTCTGCATCCAACAAAGGATGGAGATTCTCCTTGGCCCTCCTTTTGTCTCTAATATATTTGTAAATACATTTTTTGTTATCTTGAACTGCAGTGGCCAGTTTAAGTTCTAGCTGGGCCTTTGCCTTTCTAATTTTCTCCCTGCATAACCTCACAACATCCTTGTAGCCCTTCTGAGTTGCCTGCCTCTTCTTCCAAAGGTGGTAAGCTCTCCATAATGTCCCATAAGAACAGACAGAAGTATTATTGTCGTGAGAAAACTTTACCATGTATATTTCCCATCTGTGGGTGCAGTTCTCATGGAGATGAGAGAAGAAATAGCATATGTAGGTCATGAAACTTCTATTTGAGGTAAGCTAGTGTGTAACAGTTAGCAAAGGTAATACAAAACATGGAAAAATGCAGGGAGCAATACTACAGGATCCTGCTTGCAGGAAGGAGATAGTGGGGGAAATGCATTCCCTGGCTGAACTATGAAGTACTTAGAGCCAAAGAAAAATTGGGGAGGTGGGAGAAATATCACTTGCTTCTCTCCATTATTAAATGTTTTTCTTGTATAAAATAGAAAAACACTAATAAGTATAGGCCTGATTCCCTACTGTCCCTCAGCAGGTGTCTTTTTTTAAATTAAAAAAGTTGAATTTTATTCTTTCTTGGCACAGGTGTGAGCCATATTTGAGGAACCAGAGAGGAAAGAATCACTTAAAAGTGATTATTTTTCATGCTTGTCTCTTCAGGCTGGGTGTCTACATGGTAGAATTAGTCTTCAATCTAGTAGTATGAAAGCTTGAGAAATGTGCAATGTAGGGACAGTTTGCTATAGACCTTCTCCAAAGCTCAGCTGAGCTTGATTAGCCCCCATAGGAACTCTATTCCCTGCTGAGAAGAAAAATTGAAGGAAATACTTGTGTTTCTTGAATTACATTGGGTTACAGCAATTTGCCCCTTTCTTTTTTAGAAAGATTTTGCTCTTCATATTGGGATTTTACTACCTCTATTCATCATAATCACAAAACTAGTAGAAAAGGAAACATTTCCCTTCTTTAGCACTGTGGTTTTCAGGAGGAAACATAATTTCCTATTTAGTAAATTACAATTGTTTTTTTCTTTGGCACAACCTTTCTCTCAGTCTTGATACTCTGCTAGTCCCCAAACATGGCAGGATTGATGCAACTTGAGTGAGATCATGGCTTACTGAAAGACATTTCAATGCTCACAAGGCTGCAGCAGAGTAACCAAGCTGGGAAGAAATCTCTGTAGATCACCTCTCTTCCTCTCTGACCCAAAGAAGGATCCATTCCATTTCAACAGTCTCTTAGGGAACCTATTAAACCATTTGTGGGTCTTTTGATTGATTACTGCTATTGTACATCTACATTGCACATTCAGTAAACATATGCAATCTCTGCACACCTTTTGTTACTATTCAGGGACTGACTTGCAGCTGGATGAAGGAACAACTGAAGAATACTAGTGAACGCCAGGGGATTTGCCAAGACAAGGGCAGGTTAAGGAGCTTCAATTACAAACTCTTCAGGGTATGAAAGTCAAGTATTATGTATGAGAAGTGGTTAGTGCATTTAGAACCATTGTACAATATCATATTGAGAGGAATAATGCTAAGAGTTAACATGGGATGCATTCAGCACATAAGCATGCTTTAACCCAACTTCATATTTTAGTATTTTGTCTCTGCAGCAAGGCTGCAGTATTTTGTCTCTGCAGCAAGGCTATAGGTCTGGTTTGGGGGATCAAAGCCAGGTCTCTCCTATTGCACCAATTTTTCCAAGCTCTCCAGCTAAAAGTTAGTGGTTTTTGCTCCTACTATGGTTCCTGAGAGGCTATCCACTAACTCTTCTGATGTTCAGAAAGTGGTCAGCCCAAGTTCTTTGCCTATTTTAATCCATTTATTTTTTTTATCCAAATATTATTGTTTATGGTAGGTTTTTCCATTCATACATGCTTATAGGCAGATATAATTTCTATTTTCCGCCTTCGATTCATCAAGCTGCATGAGTAATATTTAATGTTTTCTGTTAGAATGGGCTCTACCATTCCTCTGGTACCCCAGTACAATTTGGCTTCAGGGATGGCACTTCTGCAGGACTGTAGGCAGAGGTAGAAACTGAGAGCTGCTCACATTGAAGTTATCATCTCTATTGTATTACCTTTGATATAGTTTGAGCCAAATTCACATAAGACAAGGCTCGTATGAGCCCTTTGCAGAAAAATCAATGGCACTGGGGACACTGCAACAAAAAGCTGGTAGAATCAAGAGGTCCTTGCTCTGAGATCTTTAGCAAAGAGTTTTGTTAGATCATGCCAGTGGTGAGCTGCCCAGTCCTCAGTGCAGACTGGCTATTCGTAGTGGGAATGAGGGAATTTAAGGAAATAACTAATCCACTCTTGTCCGTAGTTAAAATGCTGGTAGAAACAACTATTAACTGAGGAAGAGAGATAGCAGTACTGATGGGAACTTGTTTTGGCACCCAGATCAGAGAGAGCTGTAGATTGCAGGTTGAAAATAACATAAATTCATGCTATCTACTTTTGTTCTGAAAAGGTTTGTGCCTTCCATGGAGATGTTGTACAGTCTCACTATGTAGCATCACTCTGTCCAGACATTTGTTTGATAGAGTTTTTGGAGAGGGCTGATTGTAGGCTTCCCACAATGATAAAGGGGTGGGAAGGAGTTTCAGAAGGCAGCTGGCTGGCTCGGTGCATGTGGAAATGATTACTTTAATGGTGCTTTTATTTTATAGAATTATTAACGAAGTTGGGGGGGAGGCTAGATGCCTTGGAAAGGCGTCTTTTTAAATTATCGTAAATGTAAATGAAGAAATTAAATAAATCCATATATTTGTCATCTCCCTTACCAGATCAGATAGCACCACAGTAGACAAAGCCACACCAATTACAGCTTCGACATAGGATCAAGTTGCTGCTACTTAACTAGTATCATGCATCAACTGAGCTGTGGTATAAGCCGTAACCACAGCTCCACTCCCAGTAACTCATACCTTCACCACATCCATGGTGCAAGGCTGCAGGCAGCAGAACAGAGGTCCACCCCAATTGCAGGATGATGGCTTTTCCCTGCAGCCTCTTGCTGCTGCAGCCCTGCCTGAGCTCCCTGTTCTCCACCTGCTTCTCTCCTGCCGCTGCTCCCTGCTCATGTACTGGCTTAATAATACCCACAAAGAGTTGCTGCAGTCCCACCAAGATAAGAAGCAGGTTAAGCTGACATTTCTTATACTATGCCATGCTACCTCAAAATGCAGTGGAGGTGCTGTCCAGGTTTTTTGTCTTTAGAGATTATCCTCTGGGTAACAGGATGAGGTGTTAAGGAGTATCCTGCACTAGCAATACTTTAGCTTGGACTTCTGTATGCTCTAAAATTCTGTCCTTTTCAGCTCCATCCCATGCCTCTAAGTCTAGCAAGGGATGCTGTGTTTGAGCAAGCTCTGTAGGCCAAGTTCTCATGACACAGTCTTTGGACAAGAATAGATTTTGACACACAGACAGTAGAAAGGGGTCTTAAATGTACTATCAAACTGCATAAGATATATTCTGATTTTTATGCCTAAGCCAGTATGTGGCTTCAAGTTTTAGTGCTATAAATCAAAAGGAAAATAAAAAAAAGGGGAAGAGACATTTAGGTTGAAGCTAAAGTATTAATTAATTCAACATTCACTGAAATAAAAAAACAGTTGTATGCTAGTCAGAATCTATCTTTCTTGCTGGAAATAAGACCAGATTAATAAATCCCACAAAAATAGCCACCCCAAATATGACTTGAACTGGGATTACATCACCACCACACACAGTTGTTTGAAAAAAAGTTCTTTTAAAAGAATTTATGCCAATTTACATTCACTGACCAACAGTTTTAATCCAGAAAGGAAAGAAACACTTTCCCTTTACACAGGCATAATTTCTTTTATAAAGTGGAGATCATAAATGAAAAAATGTAAAGAATTTATTTTAGTCACAGAATAAACAAATGGGGAAAAAAATGACGAAACTTTTTTTCCAGCTGTCTTTTCTGTTTTCTGACCTATAGCTCTGTTTCTGTTCAGGCATAATTTTTTTCACAGCATGCACACCCCCTCTCATCTGTATTCATCCTGCAGAGATGAAGATGACCTCAGCTACTAGAATAAAGTAAGAAAGTTTCCTGCAAGGCAGATTACTCAGTTCTTCACTTGACAGGATTTCTTGGAGCTTGGTTCTGAAGCAGAAGGCCATAGTCAGCAGCAACCCCCTTTGCTTTGTACAGGAGAACCCAGTTTTTCATTTCCACCCTTGTCAGATTTGTGTTAGCACTGCAGGGCAAAAGTTGATGGGAAGTGAGCAGAGCTGGCCATGTGAAAACACCTCAAAATTTGTTCCTATCCCTCAAACTTTGCATCAGAAAAACAAGTCTCATTTTCCAAACACAGAAAAGCAGCAAAGCTGTTATTGATGAGCCAGAAGATAAATGAAGGGGGTTTCATCTGCCCAGTTGGGCTAAAGGACTTTCCACCGTGGAACTATAAATAAATTTTATTTTCTTTTCAGGCTTTGATCAAGGCTGATTCTTACTTCTTTTTTTTTTTTTTTTTTTTTCCTTCCAGAATGAGAGGTGTTAACATTTTGTATTGTGTCTGCAGTCCCTGATTTTACCAAATATTCAGAGGTAATGCAGCAAAATATTTCAGAAATCATTTCTGAGATGAATGAAATTATGTACTTGATTGAAAGCTGAGTTAATTGGAAATTTACTGAGAATAGCAATTCCAGTTTTACCAGAATAGTTTTAAAAGATGCTTCATTTCCACCATAAGTGCAGTCTATTGTCTAGAAGCTGCTCACGCACCAGCTTGCAATGGAAGTAATCTTCCACTGGTATCTCTCAGTGTCTCATGGGGGGGGGGGGGAAGGAGAAAAAAGGAAAAAGAAGGGAGTGGAGGGAAGGGTGAGAAGATTTATTAAACTGCCTCAACAACTGCAGTTTGTCTGCCTGAGCCTTTGTTGTGTGAGTTCTTAGTAAAATGTGGTGAGGCAGAGTGAGGTAATATGTTTTATACACTGTGTAGTGGCGCTTCAGTGGACAAACTCATTAAGCTTCCACAACTGATTTATTTCATTATTATCTCTGTCATCTTAAATATAGCTATTTTAAACCTTCAGGATGTCTCATCCTTCTTTGCCTTCGGAAGGCTTCCACTTTAAGCCCTGAAAATGTCTTAGAGTACCATTATAACTTTGAATCACATTGAGCATTTTCACTGTATTAGAGACCTCTGTTGTTTGTATTTGATTATGTACTTCAAAATGTGAAATTCCTGAAGCAAGTTACAAGGACCGGTCTAGAAAAGCCTCTATTAAATATGCTTCTTCATTATATTTGATACCAAGGCCATGAATAATGACTTACCCTAGATTTCAGTAACCAATCACCATAATATTTACTGGCAATGACTCTGTGAAACTTGTTGCTATAGTAACTTAATCTTGGGTTTAATCCAGGTCCCAGAGGAGGTGTCTGTTACCACAAAAGCCACTCCTGGAGTAAGCATCTCTAGCTGCAGTCTTGGAAGAGAGGGACCAGGGACTGCACAGGCTGAGTTTCTAAACTACTGTCTCACCCACTCAGGCCACTTGAGACTAGTAGGAAGGCTGCATCACCCCATAATAAGCATGTGTTGGAAATCTTTCCTTTTCTCTGTGCATTCTACAGAAGGTACAAGTTCCTCACTGCTCTCTTTAGATAACAGACCTACCAAGCAAGCAAGAACCCATCTGCAAAACTCAAGCAGAAGAGATATCCCAACCACCACCTTCTTTTGCCTCTCTTTTCTTGACTCACTCTCAAAATTACCATTTGATATTATTTTATTGATTCTTTAATAATAAAATATACAGAAATTTTGTTTGGTTATTTTTCCTCAGAAGATTTCCAGGAGGCTTCCTTCAAAAGTAGAACTGGAGCAATTTTTTTCCCCCAATGTGCCAGACCTGGCGAAAGATTGCCAGGTGCACATGGGGATCTGTCAAGGGTCTTCCACAAATATGTGGGCAGCCACTTGCTCCATTTCCAGCCAAATCCTGGGGCTAGACGGGGGCACAACATGGGGGATGCTGAAGCTGACTTCTCCAGCCCTGAACCTTCCTTCCGGAAGCCTGCCTGGGCTTGCTGATCATCTGAACTGTCCTTGTGCGGGCATCCTGAGGTAGGTAATAAGGAAGGTATTGTTTCAGTTTTTCCATGAGAAAATAAATCACTTGTTGTTTTAGCAAAATGCCATGTTTCCCAAGGGACATGTTTATTTTATGAAGTGGGACTTTCTAACAGAAAAGTTGACTAACTGACTGACTCCCAGATTTTCAAGGCTGAATGAGAAAAAGGCCTCTGCATTTCAGCTGTCATGCATGCCAAACAGGCTGAGTATATAAGGGCCCTAATTCCCAAATTTCACCCAAATACAGTTGGGTTTACAGCAGAATTTCCTTCTTCCTGTCAGCCTGTGGGTGTTTGAAGGAAGTTATAGCATTCAATTCAGGCTGAGAAGTCCTGAGAGGGTGACATCAAGGGTGCTTGCAGGAGCCAGCACTCTGGACTACACAACAAAACTGACCAAAGATCCTTTTCCTCCCTATTTTGCCTTCTTGTAGGATTTCCCTCCTCTCCAGCCTCCTAAGTAAGTACTTCAGGTCATCTTGATGTTTAAATAGTATTGTCCTACAAGTGTAACATGATGTAATATAAGTGTTAATGTGATCCTGAATTTTTCACCTGATATAGTCTAATCTGGAAGATTTGGACTGTGTTGGAAATGTTCCTTCTCCTGCTCATGATCAGGAGTGTTTGCTCTGGTTCCCTAGCTATAACCTAAACTTGGCTTCAAAGGGAGAAAGCTGACCTTCTGTGTAGTTCCTATCGGAGATGATTGCCAAGTTACCCTGAAGACACTAAAAACAATTTGCAGTTAGCTTAGAGTGACAAGTTTAACATTCACTTATCAAGTACAGCAATTTATTTTTACAATGTTGCAAAATGGCTTGGGACCAGCTAATTTCACTTGGAGGAACAAACACTGCCACAGCCAGAAGGCACAAAATGTGCAACAATAATCCTTAAGGCAACACACCATAATTTGCCTTCTTCTGTTTAATGCCATGTCAAACAGAAGGATTTCTACACATTTCAGATGGTGACTGTGTTGCCTTCCCTTGGTTTGAGTTAAAAAAAAAAAAAAAAGAAATTGATTTACTTCAGAGAGCAGTGATAGATGAAGGATATGACATGCACTGAGCATGCCTAGTTCCTTGCTCATGCCAAAAAATTCCCAGAAGGATAAATCTCGTTTCCTGCCTTACTTCACAGAATTTAACTTTTTAAACAAGTCATGTTCTGTGGTTTGGATTCTGTGTTTATATCAGGGTTTGTTTCCAGGCTCATGGACAATAATAGTACATGGGTCTGAAAAATCTGAACATTTTCATGTGGAGAGAAATCTTGGTGTTTTAATCTCACTTTCACTCTTATTATTTGCATTAATTCTTATAAACCAGCCCTTACAGATAAGTTGCAATAAAAGCTGATATTTTCCAGGTATAAGCTGGAAAATATGTGAACTTGAGCTTTCATTTAAGTCAAACTTATTTCCATGATTTCAGGCTGTACTTATATATTCGTACTGTAGACTTTATTTATTTTAGAAAATATGGAGTTGGAAATTAAGACTTAATTTTAAAAATATGTTCTGTGTTTAAACTGACTTGTGCATTTTATACATACATACACACACCTACATATATAAACCCTTTGTGATCTACTGATTATAGTGGATTCAAGTCCAATTGGAAGCAGAACATGAATTATATTGAACCTGTTAGCCCGCCTGTATTTAGAAGACTGTAAGAATATATATTTCTTTCTGGAGTTCCATTAATAGCAGCATCCTTTAATTAAAAAAAAAAAAAAAAAAAGACACTTCCATGTGGTTCGATTATATCTTTCAAGAACATGCAGTGTTATCCAAACATCTAGCATGCACAAATTTGAGACGGTATGTGAATAAATGTATACATATAAGGGGAAACATAAACACACACACAGACAAAGACTAACCAAGCTAGGATCAAACTTCAGATTTAACATGTCTTGCTAGATTTGAAACTTTAATAATGCCCCAAATTATCTCCATAACAAGTAACCAAAACTTTATTCATATATGCAATAACAGTTCTGCTTAATAGGCTAGTGATATTCTGAAAAAAGACCAGTTATGCTGTGAAGGAAAACAAAAAAATGAAAGAAAAGCAAATTAAAAAGTTGATATTATAGAATCTTTCTATGCCTAATGGAAACCTGGTAAATTAGCTAGCTTCTTGTGGGCTTGGGTTTGTCTGCTGCATTTTTTTATTTAACCCACATCTTTTTCAAACCTTATCTAGCTACGCTGCTTACTCACATTCTGGGTTTTAGTATTATAAATATATTTGAGTAATTTCTAACTACCTAACACATACCTCAGTAAGCTTAATATACAAAGTAGTTATTCCTAGATAAACAGATAGTTGTAAACATATGTGTGTGTGTGCTGGAATATAAATATGAATATATGTATATGTATGTATGTGCATATATGCCCATGAAAAATCAGCAAAAGTGATTATATTTTAGGTTCTATTAAAAGAAAAAACTTAATGGTGAATAGAAGGAAGAGTTTCCCTTGGTGCTTGGCTAAAACTTAAGCAGAACAGCTGGTGTTTGTCCAAAGTGGCAGTTCTATGTGTTGCTGTTTGCTTCTACTGAATGATCTTCTTATCACTAACTATCCTTTAAGCAAGAGTGCAACTTTTGTCATGACAGTATGGGTTTTTTTCCTTCTTCTCGGTGTACGGCTAAACTTGAAAATTTTAGGTAATAGTAGTAAAATAAAGAGTACCTGCTGAATTAGTTAATACAACTCCTTTAGTTTTCCATTTTACCAATACCTATGAGACTAGTTTCCAGAGCCCCAGCCTTGTTTCTTGACACCCAGAATATATAGTAAATGGCAATCCCTGTTTTAATGTTAATTCTCTGAAATATGTCCATAAACCTCAGTTCTTCTGCTTTCCATGCAAGGATGCGTGACCTTTATGTAGGATCTCAAAAAGCAATTCAAAGGAATTCCTTCAAAGAGGGATTCCTTCAAACTAATGCAGACATCATTCATTCTTTGGTCCAAGGAGGAGTAATAAAAACAGCTGCTTCCACAGTATTGCTGAGGAGGAGGGGTGAAAGGAAAGGGAAAGAAGGGGATTCCTTCTAACTAATGCAGACATCATTCATTCTTTGGCCCAAGGAGGAGTAATAAAAACAGCTGCTTCCACAGTATTGCTAAGGAGGAGGGGTGAAAGGAAAGGGAAAGAAGGAGACTGACATGCTATGCCCTTGCTCTGTGGGGTGCCATGTGGTCCCTGTTACACAAGACCAAGATATGTGCACCTTGGACATAATCCATATATGAATCAGGATGCTACTCAGCTGCTGCTCCAGTACATAAGGTCATAGGAACAGACTCTAACACTGTCTGTAAGGGACACCTAAAGAGCAGCAAAAGCAAGGAAGCATAAATGATACTTCGCCAAACACTCGCTCAGCTTCCAAATGTTTTTAGGGGATTTCCTGAATATGACATGATTTATTGAGTCAGTAATCCTCAGTGGATTTCTTTTCCATGTTCTTGTCCAGTGTTTCCTTGAACCCACATAAGTTTTTGCATCTATAGCATCCTTTGGTGAGACACTTCATAGGTCCACTGACCTGTGGACATAAAGAACAAGCTTTCTTTGAAGCTTTCTGCCTCCTTCTTCTTGGGATCTTCATGGCACACCCTTGCAAGAGGTAGTACCTAGCTCAAAGCACACCAGTAATGATTTTTCAGCCATGTGTGGTGGCCACATTCTTGTTTTAAAGACGAAAATGCTTCCAGCATTCTGTGTTCCTAAGGCTAAGAAAGAAAGGGTGTATTTGAATTTGAGGTATTGCACTGTCATGAGGCTAAGACAAGCTCAGGTTGCTGAACCTCTGCAATTTTGGGATGCTTCTTGTCATGTTGTAGCTCTCTTTTCCAGCTGAATCTAAACATGCTACCCAGTTCAGATGGCCTGTTTGCTGCTTGGGGTGTGGACAGCCTCATATGCACTTAGCGCCCAGCACACAGAGATCAAAACTTGTCTGGGTAACCATGGCATTTGTAAATAAATAAAATGAATATCAATAATTATTACCATACAGTCCCCTCTAAAATAAAACAGTCTCTATAAATGGGTAGATTCCCCATAATTGCTCTCCTGGGGCCTTCTCCTCTCCCTCATGGCTGTCCCGGGAACATTGCCTGCACGATCATAACACCAAGTTCTCAACCTGGTACCTCTTGCTGTCTTTCTATCTTGTTGCCTTAGCTGCTTTTGTAGCCAAATGTAAATAATCCCATTTGCTTTGCTTTTTTCCTATTGTCCTTAGATTCTCTTTCCACCATAACTGAACCCTCAGATATCCTCCTCTTTGTTTCTTTGCCAGCAATCTTTGATAGGTACTTTGCTAGTATCTTATATTTACAAAATAATACCCCTAAATATTTAATTGAGTTCTTGGAATACTTTTACATTTAGATACTCTTGCTGCATCAGAGTTTCCTAGATGTTTTTCCTTTGACTCATCTCCTAGAGAGTGTGAGTCTTTTTGCAGTGTTTACCTGAGGAGCAGGTATCTCCTGAAGGCCTGCCTGGTTTTATGTGAATTCCTTTATTTACATGCCCTGTTGATGTACTGAAGAAGGTTTTTGAAGTATGTTTCTTAGATAAACTCATGGATTATGACCCAGGAATGCACCATGGGGCAGATAAACTATCACGAGAAAAAGCACATTTCAGGTGCTTGTGCAATTTTTTTTTTTTTTTTTTTTTTTTTTTTTTTAACTGGAACAAGATTATCTTTACAGCTGCATCTGCAGGAATTTATCCATCTCCTTACAACCTTCCTCCCTATGTACTCAGCTGCCTCCTGCAAAGCCACATCACTTATCACTGAGGTGTACTCTTCTTCAGCTGCAGGTTTATGAGTCTCTCCTTGAAAGCTATAAGGAAAATCTGCAGCTTCCACAAAACAGTGAATCTTGCCCAAACATATGAAGCTACAGTCCCTGTGACAATAAGACCAGCAGTGAAGGAAAAGGTATTTTTTATATTAAAAAATGTACTGTGATTCTCTGTCTACTTAGCACACTTCATGGTGAGATTCAGTCTAACTTTAGCTATACAACTTTCACAAAATTTTTAGAAATCGTGTGCCCTCCACACTAGTAAATTAAATAGGACTAGGGAATACTCCCAGCCACTAAAATTTCAGCAGCTACACTGTTAAATTCTCTGATTTGATTTTTTCAGCAAGGTCCATCAACACATTTCTGAACAATTTCTGGCAAAACTCAGGACTTAGCATGAGCTCTTCCCAAAAGGTGTTTTGGAGGGTAAAGTAATTTAATAGTCTGGATGGATCCAGACCTCGGCATTTGCTTTGAGGACAGAGAGCAGTCCTTGGCATACTTAATTTACTACTACAGTTGAAGATTAGGGAAACAGTGCTCCTGAAATAACAAGTTCCCTACCTTGCCAGAGGAAACAGTTCTTTGATAAGTACTTTGGAAAACCTCTAGAGGAAGATACCATTTGCCTAACTTAAGTATTTTTGTTTAGATACCATCTTCACTGACTGCTTTGGGGCAGAATTCTCTCAAGAGGAGAGAACAGTACTGGCATAATACCTGTGCAATGGCTTCCATCTGGAGAATCACAGTCATTAGTACTATGACATAATTATACTCATTAGAAAGAAGGAAAATGAAGCACAAAATGAATCTGTAGCTCTCGGAAAGGCATTGTTCCTGTCAGGGGCACAACTCAGTCTCTCTTCTCCCACTCAGGCACTGGGGTGATGAAATCAGGCAAATTCAGATTTGGGTTACACATAAAACAAGATAATATTTCTTTTGGATGGTGACTCTTTCCCCTTTAACTTCTACTTATCATGAAATGTGACAGGGCATGGATTAACAACTTGTTGAATCCAACCATGCAATCACAGAAAATGGAACTGGAAAAGGATTTTGAGAGGTCATATGGTACATTGCATTGCCTCAAGGCAGAATCAGCTCTACTAAGGACATTGTGGACAGCTGTTAGAAAAACAGCTGTTTTAAAGACTTGTAATGATGGTAATTCCACACCCTCCTTAAGCAATGTGTTCCAGTCCTTCACTGTCTGTACCGCTGGAATGTTTTTCCTAATGTTTAACTTTAATCACCTTTGCAGCAATGTAAGCCCATTATTTTTTGTCCTATACACTTCTGGCACAGAGAAAAGATCCCTTTCTTCTCTGCAACAGCATGTATTGGGTTTGAACACGGTTAATATGCTTCCTCCTCAAATCTTCTGTTTTCTGGGTTATGCATATCCAGTGCTGTCAATTTCTCAGAGATTGTCATGTTTTCTAGCTTTATGATCATCTGCATGTGCCGTTACTCATGGGACTACGTCGACTGTTCGGTGAGCTCCCTAAGCCAAGTGACCACATACTGCCAAGAACAAGGAAGAGGACATGACCACATAATTGGGGAAAAGGTAAAAAAGAGCAGTAAAGCCTTTTATTACAGCATAGACTAAAATTTACTTACCCAGTCATGAAACTTAAATGAGGAAAGCAAGTGATATCAGTAGCAACAGGGAAAAGTAGCTTTTCATTGAAAAGAAAAATAAAGATTGGGGTTTTACGTATTTCTTTCTACATGACAAGTACTAATTAGTGTGAATAGGTAGACGTGTCTTCTTTTAGACGAAAACTTACTTACTTTGTCAGCTTTTCTTTGCACTCTATTGTCCAGTCTCAGTGTTACTCCAAACACTGATAGAAATGGAGTCATCTAGATAATCCCTACAATCCTGAAGAGCTCAGCACTGGAAGGCCACCAAGACTCACATATTAGATATTTCTTCAGCCTACTTCTTTGTGAACTGGATATGTTTTAGGATGCCTGCCTAAAGTCTTGGTTAAAATTCCTTGTCTTTTTGGATTGGGGACCAGATTTTATCAAGATTTTTTCTGGGAGAGTAGCTTCATCATAAAATTCTAAGTTAGTCTGAAGCGGATTTTGTTTGGGTACCTCTAACTGCATAATGAAATATAGGAGTGTTTATTCCTCTAATGTTGTCTGGTATATGCCTAGACAATTTTAAGTAGTGCTTCTGAGGTTTCACATTTTGAAAATAGCTATGTAAAAAGGCTTGGACCCAAAATCTTTGACTATAATTGTATTAGCGAAGTGGACAGGATCAGGGCAGTGGCCCAAGAACAGTTATCCATATGGTTAAATTGTTAATCTATTCCCTGGTGCCCTTTTGGCTCACATCAAATAACACTATCTGTCTGGGAACTAGCATATGCCAAGGACCATTCCCAGGGGGTGGTTTGGAGGCAGCCACCCTGTTCTGTAATGTAAAAGAATTTATTAGTGTGGCTTTGGCCAGACCACGTCATTTGCCTTCCAGGCCAACAAATGGGCCGAGATACTGTTTTCCTTGCTACCCTCTGTTCGTGTAGCCTTGGGGCAACAGTTTGGCTGGATCAGGTAACTCCCTAAATTATTGCCTCTAATGTTTTTCAGTATCTACCATAATTTATAGAATTCCTAAAAATCTTCCTATGGAATAAGCTTCACAATTATAAAGTTTAAACACAACTATTTCTGTTAACTAAATTTTTTGACAGCATTAAATAAAATCATGGCAACATTTATCCAGTAATGGCTTCTTGGTTTTCAGTGGAAATTCACTGTTGACACATTATTAAACCTTCTGTTAACCTTCTATTAAAACCAAATTTTAATTTGGTTTGCAACCCGATCCACCATCATGTATGTAAGGCAGGTAATGCTACTGTAGGACAGCTCTTTAATCAGCCAATGTCACCTGTCTATAGAGTTATTCAGTCAACTTTCACAAAGCACTGCTTATGTGGACCTCTCTTCCTTTCATATCTGCTCTTTTCTGCATTATTTTTGTATTTCAATTACTGTTTATCACAAGCTTCATGATAATTTTTATAGCTTATGTTTTAGAGAGGCACAACTTTCAGGCAAAGATGGGTCCTGGAGTCACAAAGCATAATATTTATAAATCATACATCTTAAATAATAACCAATCAAAGCTATTTAGAACTTGTGGTGAATCTCGAGGGTTTTGGGCTTTATTCCCTTCATGCTTTCAACTTCTTCCTTTTTTATTAAACCACACTTTCTGATCACTACAGGTAGAATGAAAGAGTTAGTTAAGAATAAATTTCTGTAATAACAGTTTGTTTATATCATTTTCAGTCCTGGCCCCCAAATACAAACCAGTATTAACAGTTTATAATTACAGTGTTAACATTTTCTGTTTCTAAAGTAAACTAAACGTTTAGGAAAGCTGTATTGCAACACATCTTTGTTGTCTTTAATGCACCAGAGATTTTTGTCTGACTATAATAGAGCGGGTTTCTAAATTTTTCTGTTCTTGCAAGTTTAGCATTTCTGTGAAGTCCCATTGATTCACCCTCACTTCTTCTTTAAAAATATTGGATCTGGGAGTTTTGTTGCATTTATTCTGTTTTGTTATCCAAATGTTGCACAAACAAATGAGTATACTTATATTACTGCAATGTTCACAGAATGAAAAGCCATTGGATATACCAGGATTTAGTTTTTTTAAAGTCCACTCCAGACAGCCAGAGGTAGTTAACAAAAGTTTATTTTGCTTTCTATTTGAAAACATTTTCATCCATGGCAGTTAGCCTGATCCCTACTGGGAAAACAGAGACCTAATTTTGTCCTGCTTAATACAAACAGAATTCCCAGTGACTTCACTGGGAGTTTTGCCTGAACTAGGAGCAGAGAAGAAGGCCCCATAAACTTTCAAGAATATTCCTCTGCTTTACTGTGGCCTAATCTAATCTCTGTAGTTTACCAAGTACTTATATTCTAGCAATGTATCAAAGTGCTTTGCAAATTATCACATCCTTATGCAGTATTTTTGGACTTTTTATAGAGATCATCATTTTGTGGGAACGAAACTTATATAAAAATTGCCACATGCCCTAGGTGGTTCTACACGCTTCTGGATAGAGTTGACAGCTCTGGACATTGATTCTATATCAATGAAAATATCATCTGCTTTCCCATGACTTTACTACTAACAACTTCAGTTGGTAACAATAAATGGATATCTTGGGTTCAGAGAATAGTAAATATAGCATAGGAAAACAAACCATTTCCAAGAATGTATTTTCTCTGTGGTGTAGGATACATTATACTATTCCACATTATTGAGCTAGTTAGTGCTTGGAGACAAAAAAAGAGGAGAAATCTGAATGGGAAAGCCAACTTTGGCAGGAGCACTACTGCTGGTTTTAAGGAATGAAAAACAGAAGTTAAAAAAAAAAAAAGAGAGAAGAAAGAGATCAGAAAACTTGTTTTTCAAATATATATCAGACAAAGGGTAGATTATGGAGAAGTTTAAAAACAGAAGTTAAAAAAGAAAGGGTAAAAAAATGGGCGCTGTCTTTTTTTTAAAGATGGAGTGCAACTGGAAACAGCATGCAGCCAAAGGTCAGGGTCAAGAGTAATAGAATCCTGGCACTATGTGCTAGTTTATCTTCTACATGATGAACTCCTGCCAAACCATATACACAATGTCGTACAGCAGGGAAAAGTGTCTGATGCATCTCCAGAGTATTTATGAGGGCTTCTGTTTTGAAGATAGTTTCTTAGGTAACAGAATAATAACATAATGGGACTATTTCTCATTTATCAGGGACCTTTTTTTTTTTTTTTTTCTTTTTGGCTTATTCTGCAAATTAAACTGCGATAACCGTTTCCCCTTTTCTGGACTCCCTCTCCCAGTATTAACAGGATTGCTTTTTTTTTTTTTTTTTTAAATTTTATTTTTCAGATTTAGGTTAAGAGAAAGATTTCTCTGATGTTGGTAGAAGAGCTGATTCAAATAAGACTAAGTCTTGCCCAACACCTTAGGAAATAAATAGTTGAGCTGGAATGATATGCATTTGCAACATTTAAAGGAGATGAAAGAAGGTCTGGACTAAGTTGTTACTTCTCGGACTGTGTGCCTTCCTGTCTCTCATATAGTACTGTGTGTTATGCTTTGTTTCTTTTAGGCATGGTAGTATATTTATACTCTGCTTGCAAAGCCTTCCCCCACCAGTGTACATTCAGAGCACAATCCAGTAGTTTGTTTTTCTACATTTCCCCTTATTTCACAAATCTATAAATATTCCAAAATCAGCTTTAGAAAACAGTTTATCTAAAGCATATTGCATATTTTTAACAAAAAACATTGCAGGTGTACAGCTTGAAATACAAGAAAACAATATGTCAGACTCTGATCCAGCACTGGGAGGAAAATATCTTCATTAATGGAACATGGATTAAACTCACAGCAGCTGCTCTGTAATATTTATATTCCAGCCTCTCATGAACTTTTATTAGGGGACAAGTGAGATCACATTAACTGCAGCAAAACAAAATCCACATATTCACTTACCTCAGAGTAGCTTATGCCTGATTTTCTAGCTCTGATCTGGCTTCTCTCCAAGTAAATTATTCATGTGGCCGTGAACATTACTTGACAAGTAAGACAGTACACAAGATGAGACCCTACCTATTTCAAAGTTTTGACTTCAACAGAAGTATTCACGATGTTTAATTTTTTGTAACCATTTGTAAGGAAAATATGGATACAGGCCTGGTTCACTCCAGTCAGAGAACTGTTTCAGTGAAATCAGTTGCCTGGTAAAGAGAAACTGTATATGGAACAGAGGTTTCCCTAGGGAACCCCATGAAAACTTTAAGAACTGAAAAGGTGCTCCCTCTGGTCCAAAACTCCAGCTGAAATCCCAGCAATGAGTTTTAAGCTATTGAAAGATGAGGAAATAGATGAACTTTGAGAAATCAGTAAGGAACATAGGGTTCAACATTATGTATTAAACAGTCAAGGAGCTTCATAGCACAAAGCAGTAGAGTTGAATCAAAAGACAGGGGAGTCCATATTGTCCACAAAGGAGGCAATTTGGGTGAACAAGTTCAGCTTTTCTCCCTTACTGAATTGGACTCCAGAATTGTGCTGTGATTCATAAAATAAGCATCAAAACAGAGTAGTGACTGTAAAGCAGTGTTATGTAGTCCTGTACTAAGACTACAACTGAACACCCTAAGAGATTGTCTTGAGCTTGTTTTCCTTGAGATACTGGATTTCTGCACTAAGCTAACAGCCCCAGAGGGACTATGACTCCTGATGCTGTTCGAGGCTTTATCAAACTCAAGCCGCTGTATGAATTCTTAATCCCAGAGAACCACTCGAAGGTTATAAATTACACAGTAGGTCAGATCCTGCAAAACCACCTGGAGCTGCATAATTCCCAGGACTAATTTTTCTAGGGCTATGGGCTGTTTACAATTCAGATTATTAGAAAGCAGCATTGAATTCTGAGGGGTGTTACCAGTATCTGAACACACGGCATGGAAAAGGGTAACCAAAAGGTGTTATGCAGATCCAATACCAGGCACTGGTGCTGCCTACAACAAAAATAACAACTTTACCTTTGTTTATCCCTCTTCAAGTTAAATGTCAGGTATAGCAGAGCTTTTAGTAGCACTGTCTGTATAGGCTGCAGAGAAGGACAGGCGTTTCATTAAGAGACATTCACCTACTTGCATCTAGCCCCCTTTTGAAAGAAGATATTTTCAGATGCATATTCTGCATGCTAGCATACTTTTTCCTTATTTCAAGATTTTCTAATCTTTTGAAATGTTCTGTTAAATGTTCCCCTTCTTGAATGTAAATAATTTTCTTTCAGAAGAAAGGTAATCAACTCTTTCCTTCCACCACGTGATTTTCTAAGTGAAAGGCTACACTGGAAAAGCATTGGTACTTACTTTAAAATATTCTTGCCCAGCTTCTAGCCTTGTAAACAACAATGCTGAACTCCTATATCTACTTGCATATCCAAAACCCCTCACTTGAGAGTCTCAAACAGAACTCAGGACCCACACTGAGTTCTGCTCAGAATCTCAAACCCACCATTTTTGAGATGACGTTAAAATATAGCAAATGCAACTTTCCTTGCTTGAAACTGAAGTTGAATTGTATTAATAAAGGCATATACAGCAAAATTAAATTGAAATGTTACTGGTGTTGTATACAAACCAAAATATAGTATTTTTGGGGGCAGGGAAGACTACTGCTGAATACCAGTGAGGGTTAATCTTGCTAGCTGTTGCAAAAGTCTGTATCCAAAATGTGCACAGAGTAATGCTGGCTCTAATTATTACACTGTATGGAGAGATCAGTCAACTTTATTTCTAGCAATTCACTAACTTTTCTTTTGTGTAAACTTGGCACAGAAAGGCTTTTGCTATTGAACTAAATAAAACCCTCAGCACATGGCCATGGCCCAAGGGGACACTTTATCATTTGTATATAGAGAGACATTTGATTATGGCTTAATTATACAATATACTGCTATTTATTTTCAATCAGTCTGCAAACTCCATAATTGTGGATTATTTACTGATGAACTACTTACAATCCATTATTCTATTATGTTAATGTATTCAAATCCAAAAACATACACATGTTTAATAACCTAGTTTAAATCAGTTGGGCTTTTATTGGTCTTCAGGAAGAAAGATATGTAGAAGCTGACAATTTGGTAAATCAGAGCTACGCAACACTGAAAACAAGCTTTGTTTTGTTTCATTTTTTTAAGTTTCTAAAAATTGTGTTCGATTTATCATATCATTATTATTTGCTACCGTACTTCTGGTTGTCATCTTCTCTAGATGGTATTTAATCAATCGCAGAAATCAAACAAATAAGATAGTGGACAACATTTCCCAAAGTTCTAAACAACGGGATTTTCCAAATCATAAAAATGCTTCATAACTACCCCTTTAGACTCCTAATTTTAAAATTATAAATTGCAGCTTTCCCTTTCTCTCATTTCACTGCCCAGCTTCTCCCTAGCCCTAGCAGGAATTACTTAGAATATTTGGATTTGAGCCAAAATCAGACATTTTCTTGAGTTCTAGCAGGACTTGAACTGCATTTTTCTTCATCTCCTGTGGAGGTACCTCAGTACAAGGGGTTACAGACTCTTCTAAAGTGGCACTTTACCGCTATGTAAAGATTCTAATCAATCTCTGGGTCAGAGGGAAAAGGCTAGAACAACTCAATACTGTGAATTTACAGGGCTGCATGAGGAGGCTGAAGTTGCAGCCCCTGCTTCTGTTCATACAAACGGTTATGGATCTGCTCCAAAAAAGTTCAGAGGAAAGCTGAATTAGAGTAGTTTATATCCCAGATAACTCTGTAACCTTCGGTTTTGCTATGGAAATGGGGGACAAGGAAGCAGGAAGTAGGTGATCCAATTCTGAATTGTTTTGCCAGCAAGGACTGATTTGTTGCACTGTGAAACATCAGCAGAGTAAAAGGAAGAGCCAGAGATGTGGAGCAAGATGGCACCAAATATGCCTCTACAAGTACATTTTGACTTCACAGTCATGGATAAAATTTCTTACTTATGCAGCCCCTTTCCAGAGCCCCAGTTTAGATCTTTGGCAAATACAGTAAGGATTTGCCAGTGTATTTGAACTTGCCAGATTCTTTCCCTTATGTTATTTTTTTATCAGTTTCACTTGATTTTGCAAGTTTCTGTGTCTGCAGACTTCTAAGTCTCCTCAAATCTGAAGACGTCACTTTCTCCTCAGAAATACCTACCAGCTGGTTGCATATTATTGACTTGATGGCAGTTCACAGTGGCAGTGAGACAAGGCCAGGACTCTGGCTTCTCCAGTGTGCAAGGACCATAAAAAGGCAACATTGATTTCA
Source organism: Platalea leucorodia (assembly GCF_965183815.1). Taxonomy (NCBI): domain Eukaryota; kingdom Metazoa; phylum Chordata; class Aves; order Pelecaniformes; family Threskiornithidae; genus Platalea; species Platalea leucorodia. The sequence goes on along the minus strand of NC_138825.1, from coordinate 116,354,476 downwards.
ATCATCTGTTTCTGAAGGGCAACTCATAACTTTCAGAATAGTTTCCTACTAAATCTCTTTAAAATGTCAGCCTATTGACAAAGATAGAAATTGCAGATGAAACATTTCAGGTAAGAAAATAGGAGACCTAACCCAACAATTTCTTCTCTGGCTAACTTCTCTTCTATGACTTCTCAGAGGATTCCTCTGTAACGTAGACTGTAGGATCAGACACAAGATTTATATGGTAAATTAACTGCATAAGTATGACAAAGTAAATCACTACTTTAATACAGTAATAAAACATTAAATTAAAGCTTCAATATAAATGGTTTGTACAGAGGTTAGTAATTAAATACTAGATATTAGAAGCATATTACATACTTTAGTAGTATTTGTTATGGATGGTTACAAGTACATTAGTAGGTGTTATTGATCTGTTCGTTCTATAATAACCTCTAAGAAATGATTTACCATTTACTAAAAGGGTTATTACTCAAGTATCAACTCTTCAGACATTATTTATAGATATTCCATAATGTTAAGCGTTATGACTATATCAGGTTTAATAAAACAATACTGTAGTTTTCTGCCATTAGGTTTGCTAAGATCATTTCATTAGTATCTGTACAAACTTTTAAGGTCTTTTTAGTCATGGCTGAAGTTATACTGTCCATATGAAGATAAAAATATTAACAATAATGATACTCATATTCAAAGATGCTGAAAACAAGTAGTGTAGAATTTCAGTGTTCATTGTATTTAAACTATTTCCCTCAAGCTAAAAATCTGAGTGAGACAGGGACTCACATTGCTAGCTTGGTTTGCAAGGAAAAAAAGCAGCTGATTTTGCATTTTCTGCACCAGCTTTGTTCCCACCAGGATGTGCACAGTAGATCTAACTGGTCATGATGAGTGTGAGCATCGAGCTAACAGCCCATAAATGTCCAATGTGCTTCAAGAGTGCTGAGGCACAACTCTCCCATTCTGCTTGCAGTATTTTTGTAGCAAACAGAAGTTCTGAGAGCAAAAATAACTCTGACAGTCTGGAGACCAGAAAATGTGAGAAAATGTAGTAGAATTGCTGCCTGGATTAGTGTGTAACTTCATGTGTCTGTATGCTTACTACATATGCAGATTACATATGTATATACATCTACACACACACAATTTATCATTCAGATAAATTTTAATATTTTCTGATAATTTCTAATATTTTCATATCACAAACAAACAAAAAAAATCCATGTAAAACCAGAATATTTTTTATCCTTTAAAATTAATATTCCTATTAAGTAAAAACAAAGCTGTCAATGGTCTTAAACAAGGTTTTGTTTAGTTACTGAAATATGATCAGGACCCTTATTTACATTTTAATACTTTCATGATCTTAACATGAACTCAATACTATTTGCTTTGTTTTTCTTGAAGTTCCAGTTCTTCAAGTCATCTTATTTTGTGAGGATCTTAGCATTCATAATGAAAGTATGTTTTAGGCCTCAGAGGTGCAAAGCAGACCTCAGAAAGGTATCCTGAAAGGCCTACTGAGATTTCATTTCATGGCTTTTTCATCAGAAAATACTGCTACAACAAATCTGGACTTTTCACATGAAGAACAGGTTTTGAAACAAAATTTTTTTCAGGATGTTCTGGCCAAAACCAAAGTGAGGCATCAAAACAGCTTATGATTTGACATTGAGAATATTATCTGAGGATGCAGGAGATCTACTACCATTAGATCACTATGTATTTTGGTGTTAGTGAAAACAAACCCAAAGGCTTGGTTTTACCCCCCTGTGCAGACTAGAAAATCTTGAAACCTCAACCTTTTTTTTTTTTTTTTAAATCAGAAAATCATTTTCTTCCCAACACTGATTTTCAATTAATGTTGAAAATGTAAACACTGGAAAGCACAGAAGGGCCTGTCATACTTTGAGAAGGTGACACTTTAGGGATCAATATTTAATAAAAGTGAGTATACAAAATGAATACTTTCAAAGATAACAAAAACAGCTGCTCAAAACTGCCCAACCTGAACGTATCAAGGGGCATGACTTCCAATTGCAAATGAGACTAGCAACATTTTGAACAATTGGAATTCTGACCCCACACAACGAGGTATCTAGGTTTAGCTGAGTGGGCTTTCTCATCCTGCACTTGCAGGTCACAAGACTGGTATTCTTAAAAATCACCAGTCCAGTATGCATTCAGTCCCATAAATATGTTGGATAGAGTATAGAATACTGATGTTCTGTTCATGTCTTTGGTTTGGACATGGGTTGGGGCAAGGGTTAATCTTTACAACACAAAAATTAACCCTTCCTGCCTTCTTTTCCACTGATCAAGCAGGACCGAGACAAAGCTCCTAAAACAGAGAAAGTCGTTCAGTTTTTAATCTCACTGAAGACTAGCAATTTTAAATTAGGTTTCTAACTTTGTGTAGTCATCCTCCAGGATACTTTTCATCCTTCAGAAATAAATAGATTAAATTCTCTTCTGCAGAACCTCCTATCACTCTCCATTTTCAGTGAACAAATATCTTAAAATAGGCAATGACATTTCAGATGGCAACAACTGTGTGAGATGAATCCCATTATTTAAACTACTTTTCTTCTGAATTTTTAAATTGGGTATGGTTCTAGAGAAATCATTAAGAGATAGCTTACAGGTGTTTTTGATTCCTTTGCTGATTAAATACAAAATTAATATACTTATAAGTATATTTTTGCAAGTATATTTTTGACACTCTTCATCCTCTTAGTACTTGCATATTTTCACTGTTCCTTCAATTCCTAAAGTAACATTTTATCATTATTATTTTTTGTTCTCTTTAATAAAGCATTGTTTGTGCTTTATATTTCCATTTTTTCACGTCTTATTCTGTTTTCCCCAAACATGTAATTTCCATTTTGATCACCTACTTTGGTTTTTATGAATGCTTTGAGGCTAAATTTTCCACTTAAATACCCCATTTATGCCTCACCAGTGATGTCTTGCATGTAACAGATCTCAATGTGGCCCTCTGCATTTTTGGGTTATATCTTGACCATTAATCTTTCTTTATTGCGGTATGTTTAACAAACTGTTAAAAATAATGGTAGCTGGCAATGAAAAAGTGTGGTGCCCTTTAAGAGGCATTGTTTGAACTGATATTTAAAGATTTCTAATTCTCTGGGGTCAGGAAAGTAACGTTTTCATGTTTTTACAAGTCATTTTGCAGCAAGTCTTATATTGTCCAGAAATGATGTTTAAAGTTTCAATAGCTTCTGGTTCTCTGTGCCACATCACCTTGCAATTGCCCCCAAATTGTTTCTGAATCACGTTTCCTCTGGCAAGGAGTGGTAACCCTCATTTTATATTACATCGTACAATGTACAGTGCTCTCACCCCACTCATAACAATGTTAATGTCAGAATGAAAAATGATAAAGCATAAATTAAATAGCAACCATATGTTTTCTGTAATATATCTTTTTTGTTTTCTGACCCAGGTAAACAATTTCCTTATATCTCCTGTTCAGATCCGCATTTCATCCTCCAGATTTGCCTCATGAACACCAGAGAGCCTGTGTCCAGACAGCTGAACTTGAACTTCAATTAATACAAACTGATAGAGCTCATTGCCGCTAAACAAGCTTATTGTTTTAACCCGCGAGCTTGTTAAATAATGTATCTTCCATCAGCCTATGGTCATTTTAGAGCTTTACAAACAAACTTAAGCTTCCAGTCCATGTTATAACAAAGAACAGCAACTCTTTCCATGGGATTATTCTAGTAAACCCTTAGTAAATCAGCCAAACAAATAAATGTTACAAAATTCTACTGGTTGGGCTCCCCACCCATGTCCTCCCCAGCCTCTACCGGCAAGCAGAAGGCGCTCTGTGTATATCATATTCTCTAAAGAGGAGGCCATCCAAAAGCTACAGAAATCATTACAATAAAATACAAGCCACTAGTTTCCTCTGGTGCAGAAGGGAGAGTATCTGTGGGCCAAGGTCCTCTCCACGTGTGGATCTTTGGTACACGAGAGCACAGCCCAACTGGTGGGTCAATCATTAAAAATTATCCTGGATACATTTTTCTTCTTTTCCCCTGAAAGATGTTTTCTGAACTGCAGACACCCTTTGTTTGGTGCACAGGGGCTGTTACAACAGTGGGTCGCTGGCAGCAAGGGCAGCAAGGAGCAGCAACGCGTGCACAAAACGTGAAAGTGACTTTCACCATGCAGCTTTGGCAGCTACTGCGAGCACTGTGCAGGGCTCTGAGCGCTGTTGGGGTGCTGTGCACGTTTTGGGTTGTGCCTATTCTCACCTCCATGCTGAAGGAGCATCCCTGGCAGATTCTCTGCCGTGGTCTCACCTGGCTTCCAAAACCTACCCTCGCACACCTTGTTGTGTGATCCTTCCTGCCTACTTCATGTTGACATTTAATCAAATTCCCAGGCAAAACCAAAAAACTTAGAAAACCTTGTGCCTAGCTTGTCATATTTTTTTTTTTTTTCTCTGTTCTGTGTATCATTTTCAGCACCTAATTTGCTCATCTATTTCTTCTGCTAGCTGGTCAGAGCAGCTTCTCCTGCCGACTCCTCTATGTGGCATATTTTTCTGCTAGAATGCAGTGATGGATACAATATACACAACCAGGCTTATTGCCACCAATGGTGTCACTGCACCACTGAAATGCGTGCAGTGGTAATTTGCCGAGAAGCAGGACATGCTTCCCTGGTGTCAGACTGAACTAACTCACTTATATTGGCTCTGGTGCACTGCACTAGTTCTGTTACCTTGGGTCTGGTGCACAGGCTTGTCCAGCTAGATGAAAAATGAGGGTGAAATTCATAGGAGGCAAATTAAGTTAAGCATTTGCCCTGAAGAATAAGAAATAGGGGCAGCTGAGGAGAACACTTTAAGACAGAAAAAAATAGCTTCTAGAGGTATTTAATTTTCACTTTTGATTATAGGTTGAGTCTAGAGAACTAGCTGGGGCTTTATGCTTGGCTTTCAGATAGCTAAAGGAATCCATCTTCTGTGCCGAGTGCCAGCCTGTGAGATCTAGCAGATATTAATCTTACTTTTTGTTCCACATAATTTTCCAATAATTATAACTACAGGGCACTGAGGTGATACTAAACTTTAAGTTTTAGCATTTTACTGTTCATGTACTTTTTTCAGAACTGTAACATTTTTGCATGGATCAGACATTTTTTATCTGAATTCAGGTTTCTGAATATACTGAACAATAATCTGCTTGGCTTTCCTGGTAATTATATGTCAATGGTTAAGACTGCAACAAAAACTGAAAAACCTGACTGACTAATGAGTAAAGTCAACATTCTTTGGTTTTGGCTGTGGATGCCAGGTAAGAGGTCTTAATTCTTTAACAGTTATATGAGAAATAATAGGCTAGATAGTGCAAGAATAATGATGAGAAAGAGTTGTAAAACAATCCTATATTAAATATCATGTACTCAGCAGGTTAGACTGATTAGATCTAGTGACAATATTTGTAAGACTTTCATAGGAAAGCAAAACGCTTCATACATTCTCTTTCTCATCTTTTTTTTTTTTTTTTTTCCCCTGGGAGGAAAAAAAAGGCAGTGACTCAAGTCCGGAATTATATTTTAAAAATCTGCAGATATGATAATAAAGACTGTTCTGATATATGTACTTCAAACCCTAATCTAAATTTGAAACGCTATTTGGACCCCAAGTTATAATTCTACCCATAAAGAAACAAATTTCAGGGAGAGTGTTATTCAATTTGGCTGGAAATAACAAAGCAGCATGGAAAAACAATAGGTACCAAGTTCCCTCTGGTTTTACTCAGTAACCCTGTGAAGTTCTTGAAAAGTGCCATCCTTTCTAACCTGCAACTGGAATTTGGCAAGGAAAAATTTGGCACCTTGAAATATCTTTTAATTCTTAAAACAGATTGAGATATTTCTTTGATGCAGCCCTACCTGTTTGCAAATAAATTGTAACACCCAACCTTGCTGAGTTTAGGAATACTCAATAAGAAGATGGGATTTGATTTAACTTCATTTTTTCTTCCCCGTTCTGGGAATCTTTCAGCCCACTCTCTGACCAGAAAGAGATCATTCTTTCATGCACACAATCCTATTGTCTCTGAGACTCCCTTGCCTACCATTCCCTTCTGAATACTTTTTGGTTTTTTCCTCCTTGAATTCTCACAAAAAAATCTATGTCCATCTACCTGAATCCCAACTCTGAGTTTAGAAAATCAACCACCTTTGGTTGATATAGCCAATTCCTACTCCACACTTGCACATAGCTTCCTCTGCATGGAGGCACCTATTGCCTCAGCGACCCCTTCCAAACCCCTTCCAAAAAGGGGCTCTGATTGCTTTACAAACCCACTGTGAATGAAAAGCAGCTGTTACACACCCCAGTGAGGTTTAAAGCAACTTATCACAGTAATAAGGGATGGTACCAGCCCCTTGCTTTCTGCTTCATCTTACCACAAGTCATCCCTCACTCTGGTCATGAGAGTGTCTATGTGAAATTCAGTCAAAAATAAGTTTACTCCATGTGACATGTCTACTCTTCATACAGACAAGCACCTGGAGGTCTGCCTGAGTCATCCCTGTATGGCCAATACACCAACATGGCGCAGCACGTGAGTAGATAGATAACCTGAGTCCTCAGAAAGGCATAGGTGCATCAGATCATCACTGTGTCTCAATTCATAATCAGGCCTAATTCTCCAGGCACAGCACTGGCTGCAGAAAAGCTTGTACTTGTGCTTTGGTCTTAGAAAATAAAGGATCTTCTAAGCCCACTTCACAGGGTGCTATAAGACAACATAGGATACACCATATGCTACAAGACATGTGGCATCTGCCCTCATCTTCTTGCAGACTAACTCTTTAAAAATCAAATACTGCAATAGTCCAAAACCTGCCAATTTGCTCTTCTACTTCTTATGTGAACTCTGAGGTTTTTGTCACTTGAGCCTATTTTTGTAATAACGTCTACAGAGACTCACTCGCTATTCACAAATAGCCAGGGAATACAGTTTCTAGACTGTGGCTTAAACTTTCAGCCAAGGGCTAGACAGAAGCACAGGGGAAACTCTCACCTCCTTTTCCAGTCTTTGGATGCCCTCTGTGTCTTTGTCTTGCTGGAAGACGAAGCTGTGAGGGTTGGCTAGCGCTGCCAGGACGAGATTATTCCATGCCTTAAATTAAACATGTAAGCGTTTGAAGGATCGAGGCCATCATTCCTAAAGCTTTAATAAACTTTACAGTAGAAATAAGTTTCCCTTAACTCCATTTATTTAAACAATCCATACTGTTTTATATGGAGGAAACTATCCAATGCAAATACAGCTAAATATTTTAATGGTTTACACATTCATTTTAGAAAGTTTTCTTTTAATTTGTTAACTTTTGTTCCTTTGAACTGGTTCAACCTACTCATTTAATCCCTTGAGCTTTCAAGGGACAGCTTGCAGAAAGTTATATACACAAATATAACAAACATTTCAAATAAAGCACAATGCATAAAGCAGAGAAAGGGAAAAATTTGACAACAGCTGCTAGATTTAACACTAATAGTTTTGAAAGATTTTGGCTTAAAGGTTAAGAGTATCTTATGACAATAAGCAGACTTTGTATATAATGTCAACAGCCCTGTTGCAACATGTCCAGTTTTAATTTATTCTTGTTCACTTGCATAAGACAAATAATATAATTATGTATGTCTGGTTCATGACATTCAAGTTGGAAAAAAATCAAATAAATCATGTTTTTTTAAGAATAGCAACTTCTAAAGCCTTTGGCCTACGTCCCTTATTAACATTAGAGACATTTTTGTCTGAAAGTGATAACCTGAAAGTTTGCAAGTATTTATTTATTTTGATCAGATTTCATCTTTTTGAGCCTTTTTGCTTCTGAATAAGCTAGTGGTAACTAGTATCCTCCTTAGTCTTTCTTTTCTTTTTATGTCCAAAGAACATTGTAAATTATATCAATTACCTGATTAGCAAAAAAAATTAAGGCTCTAAGGACTGCACTCATCAAACTTTGAGTCTCAATTTGGACCAGTCAGGCATGCTGACAATTTGGAAATATTTTTATTCCCTGCTTATATCATTCTTATAATGGAAAAATAACACAAGAGATATTAAAACTATATATTAATCACACATTATAGCATATACTGTGATTCGGTGTGTTTCCTAAGATCAGTCATCAATCAGTAAAACTGTTTATTCTCATATACATATTAAAAAAGAAGAAAAAACACTATTTTTAGAATCCTATTCTTAGCTGATACAGAGCAGCCTCACATTAATCCCCTCTGTGGAGCTCTTTACATGAGAGGTGAAATTCATTTCATGTGGTTTTAGATGTCAGGTGTAACACAGACAGTTAGTATAAATTAATTATGTAGGCTTCTATTATATTATGGAGAATTAGGTACTTCTACAGGATGATACACACATCTGTCTGATACTTATGTTCAGATGGGATCGTAAAAACTGGAAGAGCCTATATCTTTCATTCTGAAGGGAATCTAGGGTGTGGTTATTTTAGATGTATAACTTCTAGGTAGCTTTAGGTAGGTAAAGTGAAATCCACTCCAGGTGGAGATCTGATCTTTTAATATAAATTACCATATCTACTTTGAATAAAAATAGCAATACATTTTAATGGTTTTGAATAATGCTTTTCAGTCCCTTGAGGAGGATGTAATAGGGTGAATTAGTGTTTAGGTTTTTTTACATGCATTTGTTTTACACAGAGGGACTACTCTGGCTTCAGTGAAAAATTTCCTGAGTTAGAGGAGATTAAATGAAATCAAAATCTCACTAAGGGAAAGATGAGATAGTACTAAGATGGATGGCAAAAATAAGGTCTAATATAGAATGCATAGGCTTAGCATGAAATGTGCATGGAGAGCTTGGAAAGTACACTAATGACATGTATCTGTGTAATGGTTCCAAAGCATTTTCTTTTGGATGATATTAAGACTTTATAAAACAAACATATGCTCATGCTAATACTGTTTTGAAGTAAATGTATTAATGCAAAAATGTTCAAACAAATGTGCCAGATTTCCTCAGGGTTTAACTCCCACAGCAGCAAAAGAAGTAGTCCAGAGTGTTTGAAACACTTTCCATAGGAGCATTTTTACCATGCCAAGAATCAAAGCAGGAGCGCTGTGCAGTTGTGGCAATGCAGAAGCCTCCACAACGTACGCATTGCAAGAACACTGCTGCATCCCAGAGTGGGAAGAGTCCAGGTGTCCTTCCTCCTGGGTAAGAGATGCAAGAGAACCAGGGTGGTTTCGCTTTACAGAAGGGAATTGTCAGTATTACACGGGCAGAGACCATGAAAACCCTCTCATCTATGAGAAGGGAGCAAGAGAGAGGCTAATCAGTGGAAAGACCTATGGCTTTGCAGGCACATCACTACATTGTCACTGTGTTGATTCAAACGACTTCGCCCTCAGTACAAGGGGCAAGGCAGGCCCCCTCGTCACACTTACCATCAAACACACAGGTGCTACAGGTCCTCCAGACTCCAGGGACCTGCACTGTATCAGGTAAAACTGACCCCATCTTAGTTCTCAGAAACTGGAAGACCTATAAGCAGACACAGGGTGATGACATCACTGTGGCTGGTTTTGTTTGGTTTTGTTCCATATTTTAAAAGAGTTATGCAAATGCCATTTTGCGGAGAAACATGTTTTTAATAAATAGACTTGCTTCTTGGTTTGCTACCAGTTCGATCATCAAAACTTTCCCACCAGTTCCAAATCTGTCCACCAGGAAAAATGCTGGTAAACCTGCACTGGCCAACCCAGGCAGGCCGAATACCAACCCTTTGGGGATAATTCTTTAATGCCTAGAAGGTATTCAGCCAGAGTTTTGCAGGCACAGGACTGAATCAAGCGTTTATTAACCAGATGATCTTGTTACTCCTATAAAGAACCTTGGATAAAATTGTAGATTTAAAACTCTTTATCTGCTATATATGCCAGACTTGAATTTACTGGAGGGGAGAGAGAAGAAATAGAAAAGGAAATGCTGAGGGAACTCTAGCTGCTCCCATTACTACTCGTTAGTTCAGCACATAAAATTGCAGTCCCTGCTGCAGCCCCCAATTCACTGCCTCCCCTTTCATATTGGGCCTTTGTTCACTGCCCAAATAACTCCAATACTATCCAAAAAAGTGTGCAGATATATATCAGGTGGAGTTCCTGGCTAGCGTATGTGTGTGAGTGTATATGCACACACATGTACATATGCATATAGACACACGTATACATAAATACATATTCCTATAAATATCCACACAGACAACATTTTTTTCCTAATAAATTATTTGTATTTCTTAATTTTTTTTTTCCTCAGCTTTTTCTTGGGTAAAATGCTAAATTACTCTTTTTACTTTCTTACTTTGTTTATAGGGGTCAGACTGCATTGTTGAATCACTTTAAATCCTGAGTCAGGAACATGTCACGGAGTTATAAAACAGTACTGTTGATGGAGCAGCCTAGCGCTGATAGGAGAGCTATTGATTGCAGATCTACTTTTAGATTGGATTTGTGCTCTGCAGTCCTTTTACTTAGTCATAAAATATAAGTGGGGTTTACAAAAAAATAGCAGTCCACTTAGGAAGTCTCTTAACAGGTTTTTTGAGCTTAAATGTACATTCCTTTAAGTACCTGTTAATTACTCTACTGTGATGATGCGCACCTGTACAATGTCAGACTGCCCACAGAGCCCATTGTTAACCTGCCCGTCAGCCATTTACTGCCCATGATTCACAGTCGAGGGGTCTAGGATTATTGTCTACTGGGAATTACGTTTTAGTAGTACAACAGTGTGCTGGAGATGTCTTAATGGCTGCTCGAGTGAGATTGTTATAATGCCCACATTGTTGTTCTAGCCAGCACACAGCCCAATTGCTTTTTAAGTTATGGCATCAGCAAGCTCCAGGTCATCTGCACTTAAATCACATGCACATATCTGAAATGTTGATGTGGTAACTGGTAGCAATGTATACAATACTTTTAACCTCCAATTTGGTGGGTGCTTGGGATCAGATTATATGAAGTGTGCATGTATGCTTCAACCTTTAGGGTTACAGCAAGCTTTGCTGATTTTAAATGTCATTGTAAATTTTGCCTTGAACAGCTCACCTCAGCTCATGTGCAGCTTTCCCCTTGATAAGCCAGAGGATAAAGAGTATAAGTGGGTTGCATTAAAACTCATGTACACCTCCTGCATGCCTCAGCTCACAAGTTTGCTAGAACCATGTTCAGATGAGCAAAGATGTAGGGTACAGACACCCCTCCTTATACCTCTCTTTCTTTTAGACAACTATCCCTGCACTGGTGTGCACATGCACGCACACATACACACAGACAGGTAAATACACGTATAGTCACATACACGCACTGAATCACAGGAAAATAGCATGGGAAGACTGTAGAAACTCCATTGCCTAATATGTTCTGTTAGTTTCTTCCCCCACCATCACCCTGTAAGAGACTGAGCACATTGACTGAGTTTTCCTGGGAACAGCTGGAGCAAAATATACTTGTCTTTGAATTCACTGCCAAGGTGTCTATGGCACTTAGATGAGGCCTTTAGCAGAATTATTTCTTTTCCATCTTTTCTAAACCATCCTAATTTCTTTTTTTTTCTTTTGTTTTTTGGTGATGGTGTGGAGGCATTGACATACCCAAGTAGATGCAGAAAGAAACTAAGGAATTTCTAATGGACTTGGAGTCTATAAAGTTTCCTGGCAGCACTTGTAACTTGAGCTGATTGGAAATATTAGATATTTCCCACAGAAAAAGAAAAATGACCTTCCCCAAAGATAACAGGAACAAGAACACACACACCATCCCCCTACCTCCAATTTTCCACTGAAAAACTGAAGAATGCAAAAACTTTGCCTAATCATTTCAGTTTCCTTCTCGACAAAAAAAAATCAATTTTTCTGCAGATTCTTTTCTATTTAAAAAACATATCAGTAACGCCCTCCCTCCAATTTTCAGTCAAAAGCAAATTTGAAGGAAAATGTTTTAACTGATCCCATTGTAACATCAAGAGCTTGACTGAAGAAAAAATTTGAATACTTCAGAGCATCTGATCTTACCTAGTATTATATAAACAGGACTCTTACTCATCAAATGAATTTGTATTCTAATAGTGTTGCTGCAAACATTATCTATCTCCTTCAGCTGGCATCTGATCTGAATCTGAATTCTCTCAGTGCCAGGAGGCACACAAGGCGCGAACATCGTTCTTCTACTTCGATCGGTCTGCGGCTGCGTGCTCTGGAGTCAAGGGCCACAGCGCAGTCTTCCGTCGGTTTCCCCCTCAGGACACGACCGATCCAGCTCCATCTCCTCCTCCTCACTTCATTACCGATTTTCTCCATCTCCGCCATTTCTGATGCTCGTCGTTTCTGCAACTTTTTTTTTTTTTTTTTTTTCCGGGAGGAGGTAGTTGGCCTCCTGCCCAACCCCCATGACTTGGAGGGCCAGTGGTTTTTCTGTCAGGGTGGCCTTCCCTTAGGTTGCGTTGGTTCGCGGCACCTTCTTCAATTTTATCCGGTGCACCCTCCGGAGAGGGATCCCCTATCCACCACCCAGGGGACGCGCCTTCTAGCCATGCAGCCCCAGCCGAAGGTTCAGCTGGCATACCATCACTGAAATGGTGCACTTCTCAGACAACTTTCCCTTTTATCAAAAACACAGAACTGGAATTTTTAACAGATGGTATTTTCACTGCTTTGAAATTTTTACGGAGAATGAGCTAAACACATTGACTTGGGCAGGGGGAGAGGCAGTGCAGGGAAACAAGGAGGGAAGGCAGGAAGGAGAAGAGATTTTCATAAGTGCTCAATGCGGACTTTTTCCCCCGCATTAAAAATAAGAAATTTACCCTAGGTTCAATGGGATCAGAGTAAGAGCAACACTGAGCACTTTGGAAAAAAAATCACACTCCCCAATGTTATTAATATGAGTCATAATTAGAGATGGAACATTTGATCCAAACCCCAATTAACTTCAGGGGAAATTTGGATCCAAACTTTATGGCTTGAATTTATTTGCACGCTGGGCCAAGACAGAACTCCTGACCCAGTGCTGTCCAATCCCTCCCCCACTAACAAATCCTTCAGGGAATTAGAGATGCATATCTGGTTCAAGATCTGACATTTGTGGTTTGGAGCTTGTTTGACAGTATATCTTACACATAAGGAGCACTTTCCACCTCAAAATGCCATTTGTGCTTTAAAAAATGCATCTGAACAGGAAGCTGATTCTTAGGAAGAACCCAGTAAAGCTGAGTGATATGCTTTCTTCAGCGTATTTGCAAATAAGATGAAAATGCTCACAGATTACCGATTTTCTGAAAACTTTCTCTCTTTTGATTCAGAAAATTCTCCCTGGAGCACTAGGTGCATTTTCTAGTTCAGGCAGTGATCCTGAGGGTTTAGCTCTCTCTTTCTTGCTCTTGTGGAATCACACTGATTTCAGTTTGATTATTCATTAAGCAAGTCACTACCCAGCCTGAAGATATGTGGGTAAACTAGGCGTTAGTGTCACAGACAGACCTGGGAAATGTACCTGATAATCCAAGACTTTGTAAGACCGTGTGCTGTTTTGTGTTGGTAGCATCTGACAGTGAGATCTCCAAGGAGGTTTAGAAGGAGGCTCAGGTGGTCCTGTATTGAAAACTTTATGCTAAGATCAGTAAAATGAACTTTAACACTGCAAGAACTCTGGAATGCATTAGAAAACATTTTTTCCCACAAGGCAAACTAGCTAGAACAATCAGAAATTGTGACATTAGACATAATTGAATGTTACCCAATTTTATGTAGCTCTAGGTCAGATAGACTGTGACCTGATACATTTTTCTCCCACCCTATCTAGCAATCTTGTTCAAAATTACTGCAAAATATTGTCTTTAGGAAGCCAATCATTAATTATTTATGAGTAGTATTTTACTGAAAGAGTTTAAGCTGTTTGCTTGAGTTATAAACTCCATGGAGAGTTGTATAAAAGCCTTTTCCCACCTTTTCAGTCAGTGAATGATTCATTAATCCCAGAGTATATACAAACATTTAAGAGGCAGCAGCATCCACAGGATAAAGCATTTGCCTCAAGACGAATTGCTTCTCCTCTTAGTCCAGCTGTGTGACTTGGGGTGATTCACTTCTCACTCTGCATGCCTCAGTTTCCCATGCTGTAACTTTGCATGTGTCTTTTTCATGGAGAGTCGTGTGCTCTATGGATGAGAAGTCCTACACAGGAGTTGTGCTTTCATGTTTGTGAGAGCAGCCCCAGAGCCTAAGTGGGACAGAATATGAAAGACATGGTAGGACCTGCCTTTGGTAGCCAGCAGAGAAAACACTTGATTTTTTATCACAGGCTGGAACAATGGTAGTATTCCAAAGGACTGATCAGACAATGATGACATTACTAAAGCAATAAAAAGGAGGACCACAAGTCAGTGTTCAGAAGAGTACACAGCACACTGTCTTGGTCCATAACATAATGAATTGCATATTTCACTGTTATACATATTGCACTGCATATTGCATAGGGGCAAACCTGTGAGTCCTCCAGCTGTGCTGCAGGCCAATGAGATAATACAGGCAGAGCAGCGTATAGGCACAGGGTCGTGCTGAAGCAGTCCTGTGTAATCCAGCCTGGAACTAGCTCAGAACACAAGCGATTAGCCTGGGTCTGCCTTCACTGACAGATGTGGGCATACCCTCAGCTGCCTGGAGCCAGATTTCCACCAGTAACATTTAAGGACCTAAAAATTCATATTCATATCCTATTTTTCCAAGGATTGGCAAAGATTTTGAGTTAAGTGTCCAGCTCTTCTTACTTTAACAACTCAGCTAGCTCCAAGGACTACGGGCAGCAGGCTCTTACCGCTCTATTAAATGTCTAGTCTATGTTACGATGCAAGAAAGCAATCAGAGCATGTTCAGCTAAGGTCTCTCCAAGCCACTCCACAGCTCTCAGGCTGTACCTGGTTTACCACATAAGAACAGGATGAATTCACTGGTGGTAAAAAGGTTTCCTATAGATTTTGGTTTAATTTGGCAATCTAGGCAGATAGATAGCAAAGTAAATACTTGCTATAATTACAACACATTGATTTACTGCCTTCTGGGAAACAGTACAGCATTGCAATAATAACAAAGTTGTTCGTGATTGTGTGTGTGTATATATATATAGGTGTATATATACATGTGTGTATATATATATAAAAGTAGGTGAAATATTCCAGATTGACAACACTGTAGCAGAAAAAAAAAATTGGCCCTGTGTACAGTATAGGATTTTTCCTTTTCTTTGTTCACAAAATGCTTTTTACCATGGGTGATAGAATTTTTGCATCATGAATATTTTATACCAGACTTTAGCCAAAGCCATGATATATCCCAGAAATTAACTTAGGGAAATCTGGTTCTCATTATTCTCTGATGTTCATTGATTTATTTGCTTTCTCAAACAAAGAATTTTAGTCCCCAAACTTGGTATCTACTTAGCTTATTCTTAACCCTTCCATGGGGGGGCGAATAATTTATTTCTTGGGAAAGTGTTGAATCACTCTTTTTTCCTGCTATTGGACTAACTTCTATTATTTGCATCAGCATAAATCAAAATATTTTCCATCCATGTAAGCAGAATTTGGGCCATCTTGTCTACTCATACATTTGCATTTGAAAGACTTAATGGCCTGATGGGAAGAAAAATAAAAAAGAAAAAAAAAAAAAGAAAAGGAGAAATATGTTTATCTGAGATAGAATTTTATATATTCTTTAGATATCTAAGCCCTAAACTGCAACTCATTCCCTTCTCTCCTCCCATTTCAATTCCCACCCAGCATCTGAGTAACTCTGAAAGCATCTAAACTCATCAGGCACACCACATTTGGACCTGGACGTTCTCTAGGCACCTGCAGTTCTGCATTGTGTGCATGCCCAGATCTACCCAGGCCTTAATGGGATCCAGAAACTCAGCTGCGTGATGCCAAAGTTCCCTAAAGGGCTTAATCCCATAAACATGCCTAAAGCCCAGTTCATATGTTCCAGTAGGACCAGGCCTCTCACAAGCTGTAATCATTTCTGTTATCTTTTAAAACAGCTTTCTGGAAAAGAAGGTGGTGTTCACTGGCTTTTGCAAAGTAGTCAGCTTAATAGTGGATTTACCCCTGAGATATTTAAACCTGAGTACAATTCCTTCCACAGCCTGATGGGGACTTAACCCCCAGCTCCTCACACCCTACAGCATTCTCTATCCATCACATAATATTGTGTTATAAAACATGATCCTGCTTACTCCTCCATTTGAAACTGTGCTATTGTACCATAAAGACAGCAATGTTCCTGGGTCGAGCAAGGAGCAACTGGTGCCCCTAGACTATTTCTGCACTTAGCATACATGGTAAAAAGACCAAAAGTAAACCCAAAGATTTGGAAGTCAGGTGCTTTCTTGTAAATCCCTTCCAGTCTCTATTTGTTGCACAAATAGGATGAGCTTGGGTTCAACAAGAAATCCCTTCCAGTCTCTATTTGTTGCACAAATAGGATGAGCTTGGGTTCAATAAGAAATAAGAAAACTACTGTATAATTCAATGGCAATAAACATTATTTGTTCTCAAATTCAAACCTTACTCTCCAAATTCCTACCAATTTGTCTTTGTCTGGATGGAACAGCTTCATCAACTTCACCTTTTTCTACGGCTCTTAGAAAAAATGATACCTACGCAGCCATAGGAGGCAGTCAGCCTCCTGATAGGGAGAAGCATCTTCCCAACAATGTGACTTAGGTGCTTAAACTATGAGAAGCAGAGAATCTTAGACAGTGTCATGAATCAAGAAACAGACCACTGAAGACTACAGCTGAAGCAGGAGATAGAGTTGCCATGCAGTGACTTGTTCAACCCTTCTGGTAAGGTTCACTGCAATTACTACATAATGCAGTAAAGGGCTGCCTTTTGAAACGCTAAGCTTGCACAGCTTCTCCCAACTTCCCTAAAAACAAACAAGAAAGAAGGCCATAAAATGGCAGGATCTGGTTTTCTTTAGGTTCAGCAAGTCTTGAGCTATTTAAATTCAATATAAGAGTTTTAAAAATAAATAAATTTTAAAAACCCCTTTGAATGGGAATTTTGCAGGATTCTAACTCAGAGGACTAGTAATAAGACCCAGGACTTCTTACCTCATGGCCATGACTTTAAATCAAATAAAGAACTACACTGACAGAAACTATCATTTGGTATGCATTCAGTAGCTTGTGAGAGACTAGACAGCTGTGCCAGGTGACAATGCCCGTTAATTCCAGTAGTTAACAGCACTTAACCATGTCAAAGCTGTGTTTCAGCTTACAAATATGACTACACATTTCATCACTGGCTTATTAATGTTTTAGTTTTATATCTTCTCCTGGATAAACAGATCGTTGCTAGAAGAAAGCCCTAGAGTAGGTCCATTTGTGGTCACACATGAGCTCCTCTGTCTACAGGTGACTGGCAAAGAGCAGCTGAACCGAACTTTGGTCTGTCTGTTCCCACCTCTGCAGGCAGACCCCTCACACTGCAGCTCTCTCCTGCCTTCTGGTTTGTACCATACAATCCTTCTTTTTAGCAAATTGCATTATGAGCATCACTAATATTAGAGGAGATTATGCTGTATATTTTTAAAATCATGTTCTTTTCTGGAGAAAATGCTCCATAAAATTCACCTGAGAATATAGATAAGACAATGCCTTAGATTTTTACCCCATTTTAAAATAGAATTTTCTTCATTCTTATAATTTATCCTGCTTATATTGGTATATTTTGAATAGAAAATGACCATAAGAGGTGTTTAAAGATTTTTAGTGATAATATCTGGCCAAAGCATGTCAAAGCGTCCAGATTCCCACTAAATGTTTTTCACAGCTGATTCAGCTAGAAGACACCTGTGAGCTGGGAGACACACAACTGTTTAAACTGGTTTAGCTGTGTCACTCTTGCCAATATTATGTCCCTGCCAAACCAGCATGACTTAACCATAGTTAGGTTAATTAGGTAGATGGAGTCAGATATGTGGGCTTGTCTGTACAGCAAAACTTTGTGGCATTAATGTTATTTGTTGTTTTACTATACGGACTAAAAATGGCGTGTCACTGTTTGTAAGCCATCTTTCATGTGAAACATTTGAGATACATTTAGTCTTACTGAAAACATCCTGACTTTGCAGGTTCTTTTATTTTGTGAATTGTTCAAAAAAGTTAAAAGTTGAAACATTTGTTCATTAACTTTTTACACTTGTTTGCAAAAAAACCTTACACGAATCTGATGAAATGAGTCCTCTGAAACCAGCAGAGACGCTGCTCCTAAAAAAAAATCAGATTGCCCAATTTTCTACTGAGAGAAAGTTGCTGACAAATTTGTTATATTTGAAATTAAATTCCCCAAAATAATAGAAATAAAGGCATACCTAATTTCCTCCACACAAGGCTGAAAATTCACTCTATAATGCGCTGCCGAGTGAGCAAACAAATAGAAAATTGTTTCCTATAGCATGTTAACTGTCTGCTTATTGTTGAAATGGCTTGTGTCACTAATA